>NC_137334.1:37507171-38118838 GCF_965287045.1 Carcharhinus amblyrhynchos
TTCCAGGGCAAAGCAGCTATCTGGATTGGCTTGTCATTGAATGTTCAAACCTGCAGCCTCTACCGTCTAGAAGGAAGTAGCAGATGCTTGGGAACATCATCTGCAAGTCATGCGCCATCATCCTGACTTGGAACTATATCGCTGTCCTGTTGCTGTTGTGAGGCAAAATCCTAGAACTCTCTTCTTAACAGCACTGTTAGTGACGACACAGGCTGCAAAGAGATATTGACAGGTTAAACGAGAGGGCAACAAGATGGCAGATGGAGTATAATGTTTGGAAGTGTGAAGGTATTCACTTTGGTTGTAAAAACAAAAAAGCTGAATATTTTTGAAAAGTGAAAAATTTGTAAGTTTTGATGTTCAAAGAGACTTGGGTGTGCTTGTACATGGAATGCAAGAAGTTAGCACGAAGGTTTAGTAAGCAGCTCGGAAGGTAAATTGCACGTTGGCATTCTTAAAGGATATATTTGTATTGGAGGTGGCATGTGAGGGGTTGGTGTATGATGAGAGAGTAAATTTGGCTGCTATTCTTTGGAGTTGAGGAGAATAAGAGGCAATGTCCTTGAAAATCCCAAAGGAACTTAATAGGGTACAAGCTGGGAGATTGTTCCCACTTGTCAGGGAGTCTAAAACACTGTCAGGATCAGGGGCCAATCATTTGGGGCTGAGATAAGGCAAAATTACTTCACTTTAAAGATTTTGAGTCTTTGGAATTTTACGCCAGAGGGATGTGGATACTCCATCGTTCAATACATTTAAGGTTGGGGAAGACGTTTTTTGTTCTTAAGGGATATGGGGAGCAGGCAAGAAATTGAAGCTGAAACCCAAAATGAGCTCTAACTGTATTGAATGGGCTTGGTGGGGCCATATGGCCTGCTTCTGTTTCTTGTGCCTTTTGTTCTAGCAAACTTTGCTACTTTAGGCACTTAATTATTCATGTCTACTTAATTCTTGAATTTGCCTCAATAATTACAGAAGACCCGAAGAAATTTCACATATTGTATATCCTAAATGGCTTTGGAGATAAATACATTTGGGAGCAGTGTGCGACATAATTGTGAATAGTTGTAGCTAATTGGACTTGATTCCCACACAAGAAAATATGATAAACTTGGATGAAGCCCAATCACTTTTAACACATGGTACTTTTCTCTCTTCCAAAATAAACAATTGACTAAATTAAGTTATGAAATTGAACGTATATGACCATGGTTTAATTTACCAAAAAAAGGTTCTCTTCCTAACACCGAGTTTGTAATTCTTGAAATTTGATTACCAATTTCTAGAAATGCACTGTCTTCTCGAACAAATAGATCATTAAACTGTTCAGTACTTCTTTTGATACTTTTACAAGTGTAAATTTTATTGTGTGCCTTTTTTGAGTTTAGAAGTGCTTTAAATTTCAGTCCAAATCAATGATGGTGATCTTGACATGAATTTCTACTTTTCCAGCTACAACAAACGTATTGCTGATATACGTGAATGCAGAGAGACAGCATTATCACATGCGTAAGTACATCTAAAGTTTCAGTTTTGCGTATACTTAATATCCCTTCCTGCAATTTTAAAAACTGAGGCCAAGGGTGAACATAAGTGAGCAGTGTGACATCCAAAATCATTGAACACTATAGCACCAAAACAAACCATTCAGTTAATCAGATATGTGCTGATGTTTTTGCATATGAGTAACCTTGAAATGCTCATGTTTGTTTTCCTAGTAAACTTTCAGAATCTTTTAGGATGATGCTGAATTCCCTTTGTCAAGAATTTGGATATTGTGCTTCAGCAATAGTTTGTGTAGAAAATGTCATTTCCAACCAGCCTGTGCTTTGAATTTATGTTGTCTTGTTACTATCCAGCTGCTGGAAATAGTTTATCATCATTCACTATTTGGCTCTTCACAATCTTGAAGGTGTCTACCATGACCAAAAAAAGAAATTGTATGCAGCCCCTCAGGTTGGATTTGCTTCATCTGGCTCACTGGTGCTTTGATTGCCATGTAGTTCCCTGTGATTTAACTTTGATCAGGTAGACAACATAGCTGCAGGTGCATTGAGAGTCCAGATGTGATTTCATAATTACTAAATTTCAATTATGAAATAAACCAGCCCATCTCTGTGGACAACCATCTTCTGTTGTGGAATTCCAAAGAGAAAAGTAATTCTGGTAATTCCTGAAAGAGCCATCATATATTATTTGCAAATGATAGTGCTATTTGATTTATTTGAGATAGCCATTACTTAGTTTGGTCACGACTACCGACTTCATTAACAGGTCTAAAATTATTTGAGTAACCTTTATTAAACAGAAGACTGAAGAAAAATTGAGTCTGCATGGAAATAGAATTAAATGCAATATAATTTGCAGTTGCATGTAATAGCTTTTATATTGATGACAAAAAGCAAACAGTTTGCAGAACCTTAGCTTTTGTGAAGGACATTGTCTCAACAATTTCCAAATGGCCAACTACCTTTCTTCAAAATGATAGTACAGCTTCCCAAAGCAAGACTGTTCTTATTGCACTAAATGATTTTATGTACGAACATCAGCAAAAATATTGTGCTAGTGAGTTAACCAGTAAATAAAACAGATTTGTTTGCCATGTGGACTCCAGAGGATACAACTAAATTAGTATTCATGAGAGGAATGAGAACAAAAGGCATCCAGTTAAATTGTGTGCGTGCACGTGGGCCCCTCCACCCATTGTATTGTACTTGTCATCATTTGGGGAACTCTGATCTGATTTATTCTGATAAACAGCCTATACAGAAATATGTAAGCAAATGTCATCCAAGTTCAGAGCTAGAACCAACGTATTCGTGTAAAAGTCAACTGCTCAAAAAAAATCAGCTTGCGTAAACCTTGTAAAAATGCACACCTGAGAACTTTTAAATTTTTCCTTCTGCCACTTCTAGAGGCAATTGACAAAATGACCATGTAACACATGGGCTGAAATCTTCCAGCTGTTCATGCCGGTGGGATCTTCTGCTCCTTTCGATGATGCACCCACACCACTTGTTTCTTGGCATGTGTAATGGGAAATCTCATTGTTAGTGGTGGAACCAAAAGGCCCCACCTTTAGCGAATGGCGCAGTGCTTTCTGGCACAAGAAATATGGGAGGCCAGAAAATCGCCCTCCCCGTGATCAATTACAGTGTCTTCAAGAAAGAATGATGAGCGTGTTGTTCCATTTAAACTGGAGGAAAACATGACACAATAGATCAATGAATATTGTCAAAATGGGTACATTTGTTCAGCTACTTGACTCTATGCTCCCAGAGAAATGATTAAAGGTGGTATTTCAGAATTGGAGGCTAGTGTCAGGTGATGCACAAGCTTCATGAAAAGGTGTAATTTAGTACTGTCAGAAAATTAAATTTCCACATTGCTTGCCAACTGATCATGCAAATGAAACAATGGAATGTGATGATTTGTCATCTAACAGCAAGAGAAGACTTCATATTGATTGGTCGGCATTGGAAAACAAGTGAATAAAACACCAATTAACTTGATGACAGTCAGCAAGATCATTATCCAGATCAGTGAAAAAACTATCCTTGTGATGACTGGCCATGAGAAGACATGATTCAGTGATTCCATTTGTATGGTGAATGGCATAAAATTAAATCCGATGGTGATATTCAAGCACAAAACTCTCACCAAAGAAATATTTAGGAAGGTGTTCACAAGTGAGGCTAGATGGATAAAAGCGATTGCGAAATATGGCTCAAAGAAGTGTGGAATTTGAGACCAGGAGGTCTGTGTGAAGAAGAAAGTGTGCTTTTCTGGAACATGTTTAAATTCCACCTTGTTGACTGAAGTGTGATGAGAGATGTTCTTAATATTCTTGGGGTCTACCATGTTGTTCTGTGAAGCAGGCTTGTGGGTCTGTCTGTGTATGAAAATAATTTAATTAAGATGGGGACTAATTATCTGGTACGATTTGAAAAATGGTGTGTGTAGGTGTTAAAGCATACGTTTGAAGGAGGTATGACTAAGTGACTTTTCTACAAGTAAGCATGCAGTGGGTACTAATTGGCATTAAGGGATAAATAAGAGTTTGGAGAAATTTATTATAACTTGGAGAAGATCATAAGGAAGGTTCTTAAATTTTATTTGACTCAAAAGTGGGGGAAGAAGACCAAACGGAAATTCAAATATGACTCAGAGCAATGGAATTGAAGATGACGAAAGATATTTAAGAAATGTTAGTTCTGCTGGGGTACAGCTCTCTTTTGGGGAAAGAGCTATGAAGCAGTCATTCCAGCTAAGCATGCTTTAGAAAGCAGGGTTTAGTTTTTGAAGTTTGTCGGATTTCCATAGCAGAATGGAAGTTAGTTTGCGGGATTGCCTAGTAATACTGGAATTTTGCCGTAAAACATCAGTTAAGGGACTGTTGCCCAGAGGGTGTTTACTTGTGTGCGTAACCAACGAGAAATGTTCTGTGAAGCAAAATTTAATTGTTACTGTAATCTTGTGTTTTTTTTTTGACAAATATTTTAATTTAACTTTAAAAAAAAACTGAGTGTAACTAGAACTTGTGTCTTCTGAAGTTAGTAGACTGTCATTGTCAGAGTACAAACAGAAAAGTTGTGATATGTGGGCCAAGTTTACCAATTGCAGATCATCTGCTGGATCATAACTGTAGGATAGTTATGATAATCTCCATGATAAGAGATTAACCAACACTGCGCAATTGTTACTGTTGGTCTTAGAATTACTGTTCATTCTCAGATGCATGGATAAATAAACCTGAAGGACAGTATCAAAAAAATGCGAAACAATTGAATGTTGGAAGACCAAAAATAAACACTAGAGGCAGAAATTTGTGAGCAACCTCAATGGCATCATTGTGCCATTAGATCATAGATGTGTGGAATGAACTTCAACTTGTCCAGAATTCATTTCTAAAATGTGAAATACTCAATGCACTGCATAGTACAGAGGATGATTACTTGTGGAATGATGATCTACAGTTACCAGTACCCCTCTTGCTGATGGTGAAGAAGATGTGGATGATCCATGTGATATACAACCAATTGGGACAAATTGTGCACGGTTCTGATAGCAATCAGATCATTTTGAAGGAATTGTTTTATAAATTGTGTTGGATGAAATGAATATAGTTTACAATGTTATAACATGTCAGAGAATTAATATGAATTCTCCAATATCTATTTTTACTTTAGTCCATTGCAACAGTGTTTGGACACAAATAAAGCATACCAGTCCCTCAAAAAATTACCCCTATAAAATTGACCCATAACCTTTGGCCTGAAAAAATCTAAGAAATTGTGCTTTTACACGTGTATATAATTGTGTCTGTATTTGAAGTGTGTTTTGTTCATGATTCACCTTTTCTACCTGTTGCATTTCTGACTAATACTTTCTCCTCTTTAGTGGTCCGTTGCACAGAGAACGGCGCAAATTTTTGCGGTCTGCTTTAAAGGAGCTTGCCACTGTTCTTGCTGACCAACCAGGGTTACTAGGTCCAAAGGTACTGAATTTATAGTGCCATTATATTATTTTCTTTTAATAGAGATTAAGTCTAACATCTGTTCCTTGTTTGAAATTCATGTTGATCATATCTGCTGTGCTTGTTGGAATCAGGAATACTGCCTTGTTGCCTTAGATTGTGAAGGCACAAAACTGCACTTGTTTCTTCTAGGCTTCATATCCTGATTTGCGCAGAAGTGTGCTGTGCAATATATCCTCAGTTTCTAAATCTTACACCTGCAGTTAGTTAGTTAATCAGAAAGTTGATTCTCTACATATCCTCTTCTAAACACACTAAAGTGAATTGTGAGAAATACAGTACCCAAATGTAATGTTAAAGCTTTCATCCATTTGTCCAACAGTGACTTTATATGTAATATTTTAAATTAGAATTGCAAATCAAGATTTTGTTTGACATCACACATGAGATGACAACCCAGCTGGTGAGTCATTGGTTTCCTTGCTGAACATACATCTATTGAAGCAATACGAAGATCCATAATTTCTGAATTAGGGGTTTGAAAAAACAACCATTTCAATTCTATGGTCCTGCGAGTTGAGACATGCACTGCTTTTAGATGATTATCAAATCTAGGACGATTTTAGATGCAGGCTGAAATGATAATTTGAGTGTAGAGTCTAGCAAATCGCTTGAGCAATTAGGGATGGATTAGAAATACTAGCATTGGTAGCAGTACCCAAATCCTGAGTGAATTTTTAAAAAAGTTACTTGGCGGCAAAACAGATTGTAAATGTTTATATTGGCATTTTAATTAGGAAGAGATTAATGGAAGTAAATATGGACCCATTAGGAACTGATGAGTGAAATTTTAATTGGGAATAAGGAAATGGCAGCGGTATTAAACAAATACTTTCGACCAGTATTTACTTTTACAACAGAAGATACAAAAAGCATACTGAAAGTAACAAAGACTCAAGGGTCCAATGAGAGTAAGGGAACTTGAAGAAATAGTACTGGAGAAATGAATGGATGTAAGTGGTGACAAATTCCCTGGACCTGAAAGCAGTGTATCCCAGAGGTATCTGCAGATTATAGTAGTTGCATTGTTTTGATCTTCCAGAATTCTTTATATTCTAGAAGAGTGCCCAGGGATTGAAAATAAGCCAAATAACACTTCTATTTAAGAAAGGAGAAAGAGAAAATGAACTTTTCAATTACCCTAACACCAGTACCAAACAATATGCTTGAATTTATTTTTATGAATCATCAGCTACACCTTATATTTACATACCGCCTTTAGGATCAGGCCTGGTTCATTTGGCAGCACTTCACCTTTAATCTCATGACTCAAAGGTTTAAACCATATTCCAGGACTTGTGCACAAACGTTGAGGTTTCTAGTACAGTACTGAGTGTGCTATTTGAAAAGGAGCAGGGGAACTATTTGTGGTATCCTGACAATGTTCATCCCTCAATCAGCATGATCAAAAAACCTTCTTCAATTACCAGAACTTTTCCTGAGTAACTGTCGCTGAAAACCTGCTAACTGCAGCCCTTTACCACCTTGGAGACTACCTCAGTTTTTTTTAAAACTTTAGGAGAGGCGATGGCATAGTGGTATTATTAGTGGACTATTAATCCAGAGAGCCAGGGTGATGCTTGAGGGACTCTGGTTCAAATCCCAATGTGGTCAATGATGAAGTTTGAATTCAATGAAAATCTGGAATTAAAAGTCATGATCGTGAAACTGTTTTCAATTGTCATAAAAACCCATCTGCTTTTATCAATTTTCTTTTGGGAGAAACCTGTCATTGCATGTTACTCCATAGCTATATTGGCTGTCTTCATCCCCTCGGAAAGGGTCTTCCAAGCCACTCAGTTCAAGGGCAATTAGGAATAGGCAATCATTGTTAATCCAGCCAGTGTAACTCGCATCCCATGAATGAATTTTTAAAAAGCTTAATTGATACTTCTTCCTGTCTGCCCCTTATCTGTGACTCCTCATTTGGGACCCCTTCATCCACTGTCTTGTATTCAATGGTATGTCACACCTGGTCTCATGATGAGGATTTTTGCGCCACTTTCCCATTTTGTGCAGTGCACTGGACACATGCATGACCCAACAAACCTAGAAATGCTGAACTGCACATGTGTAGCCCACTCCCAGTCTGCTTATGCAGAAACTGAGGTTTGTCAGACATCCTACTCTTGGAAGTAAGTGTGTCTTTCATAATAAACTATGAAGCACTTTTAAACTGTCTGCAAAGCCATGGAGGGATTTATAAACAAGGATGAAAATGTTAAAATCAAGACATTGCTTGACCAGAAATCAATGAGAGTGAGCACATTCGTACTGGATGAGTAGGAATTAGTACAAGTTAGAATACAGGTAGCAGGTTCTGGATTACCTTAAATTTATGTGTGATGGAATGTGAGAGATCATCCAGGATTATGTTAGAATAGTTGAGTCCAGAGGTAACAAAGATATGGATGACAGTGTTAGCAGCATATGAGCTGAAGTGGGTGAATTTGGGTGACGTTACAGGCAGAAATAAGCAGCCTTAGTGACTGTGATGGGAAATACATTGCAAGACCAATTATGCCACCAAGGATATGGAGAGTCTGGTTTAGGCTTGTTGCTGCCAGGGAGAGGAAAGGAATTCGTAGCTAATGAATAGAGTTTGGCTTGGGGCCCCAAAGTTTCCCATATTTAAATAGAGGCAATTTCTGCTCGCTGGAATGTTAGGTGCGCAATCTGCTAACTGAGCAACAATGGAGGAGCTGAGAGTGATAACCATAATATGCTTAAGCAGGATCAGCATCAAATTATGAAAAGGCAGTTGAGATTGACAAATCTCAGGTTTTTTTTTGAGATTTACCTGGTGGGTGGGGAAGCGGGTGGATGTAATGTAGTTTAATTATCAAAAGAATTCAAAACAGTTCCATAGAAGAGGTTATTTAGCAAAATTCTGATTCCTATCCATTAAGTACTTCTGAATATATGAATCAGAAGGAATAAAGGGGTCATTTTGGGTTGGCAGGCTGTAACTAATGAGCTGCCACAGAGATCAGTAATTGGGTACTGCCCATATTATTGACTGACTTATAGATTGCCTTTCACTCTCTCAAAATTTGTTGATAGAAAGCTAGGTAAAAATGTAGTGAGGTTTGAAGAAGCTGCAGAGGGATTTGGCAGGTTAAATGAATGGGCAAGAACATGCCAGGTGGAATGCCATTTTGCAATCTGTGAAGTTATCCATTCTGGTTGGAAAAATAAACAGCGTATTTTCTGAATGGTGAGCAGCTCTGAAATGTTTGTATATGGAAGCATTGGGATGCCCTTGTATGTGAGTCATGAAATATTAACATATGGTTCTAGTAAGCAATTAGGAAAATAAAGTGATAGATTTTATTGTGACAAAATTGGAATGTAAGCAGAATGATGTATTACTGCAATTATGGAGTACTGTGTAATTTGGCCTTAACCAGGAAGAAAGGATTGAGGCTAATACTTAAACGTATGTTAGGAGTGGTCTCTGGATAATTTCTGCAATCTGGCAAACATTGCCCAAACCCATTATTTGCATCACAACAAATTTGTTGACTCAATTTTATATTGCCTAAAAAGGCAAACTAATGCTAATAAAATTCCAAACCAGCAAAGGGAATCCTGTTATTTCTTGTGATTTGTAATTCAGGCTTTTTCCTTTTTAGGCACTTTTTGTTTTCATGGCCCTATCTTTTGCACGTGATGAAATTATCTGGCTGCTTCGTCATGCAGATAACATTCCAAGAACAAGAAACAGTGATGACTTTATAGACAAGTAAGTAATGTGTTAATTTTATGATTTTTTTTCTTTAAGGAACTATATTCTCATTGAGACGTATAAGATGATGAGTGGGATGGATAGGATAGAGGTGGAGAGACTCTTCCCGCTCAGAAAGGATAGTAGGACTAGGGGGCACAGCCTCAAGATAAAGGGGGGGTGGTTTAGAATGGAGTTGAGGAGGAACTTCTTCACTCAAAGGGTGGTGAATCTCTGGAATTCCCTGCCCGTTGAAGTGGTGGAGGCTACCTCGCTAAATATTTTTAAGACGCGGGTTGATGGGTTTTTGATAAGAGAGGGGATTAAGGGTTATGGGGAGAGGGCGGGAATGTGGAACTGAGCCACGACAGATCAGCCATGATCTTACTGAATGGCGGGGCAGGCTCGAAGGGCATGGAGGGAGTGCAGAGGAGGTTTACTAGGCTAATGCCGGAGTTGAGAGGGTTGAGCTATGAGGAGAGGCTGAATAAACGAGGCTTGTACTCGTTAGAGTTTAGAAGAATGAGGGGAGATCTCATTGAGACGTATAAGATGATGAATGGGATGGATAGGATGGAGGTGGAGAGGCTCTTCCCGCTCAGAAAGGATAGTAGGACTAGGGGGCACAGCCTCAAGATAAAGGGGGGGGGCGGTTTAGAACGGAGGGCCTACTCCTGCTCCTATTTCTTATGTTCTTATGTTCTTATATTCTTTGAAGTGTTAGTTAAGAACATAAGAAATAGGAGCAGGGGTAGGCCATCTAGCCCTTCGAGCCTGCCCCGCCATTCAATAAGATCATGGCTGATCTGTCGTGGCTCAGTTCCACATTCCCGCCCTCTCCCCCTAACCCTTAATCCCCTCTCTTATCAAAAACCCATCAACCCGCGTCTTAAAAATATTTAGCGAGGTAGCCTCCACCACTTCAACGGGCAGAGAATTCCAGAGATTCACCACCCTTTGAGTGAAGAAGTTCCTCCTCAACTCCGTTCTAAACCACCCCCCCCTTTATCTTGAGGCTGTGCCCCCTAGTCCTACTATCCTTTCTGAGCGGGAAGAGCCTCTCCACCTCTATCCTATCCATCCCTTTCATCATCTTATACGTCTCAATGAGATCTCCCCTCATTCTTCTAAACTCTAACGAGTACAAGCCTCGTTTATTCAGCCTCTCCTCATAGCTCAACCCTCTCAACTCCGGCATCAGCCTAGTAAACCTCCTCTGCACTCCCTCCAAGGCCAAAATATCCTTGCTTAGTACGGCGCCCAAAACTGCACACAGTACTCCAGCTGCGGCCTCACCAATGCCCTATACAGCCGCAGCAAGACCTCCCTACTTTTATATTCAATCCCCCTCGCGATGAAGGCCAGCATCCCATTCGCCTTCCTGACCACCTGCAAGCTGGGTTTTTGCGACTCATGCACAAGGACCCCGAGGTCCCTCTGCACCGTTGCCTGCTGCAGTTTTTCTCCACGTAAGTAATAATCCTTCCTACCATTCTTCCTACCAAAGTGGACCACCTCGCGCTTGCCAATATTAAATTCCATTTGCCATTTCCTGGCCCATTCGCCCAGCCTATCTAGATCCTTCTGTAGACTCTCCACACCCTCCGTACAATTTGCCGTTCCACCAATCTTGGTGTCATCAGCAAATTTCGACACCCTACACTCGGTTCCCTCCTCCAGATCATCTATATAAATGGTAAATAGCTGAGGCCCCAGCACCAACCCCTGGGGCACTCCACTAGTCACCATCCGCCAATCCGAATAGCACCCATTGACCCCCACACTCTGCCTCCTATTTGACAACCAATCCTCTATCCACGCTAACACCCAACCCCCAACTCCATGTCCCCTGACCTTCTGCAATAACCTCTTGTGAGGTACCTTGTCAAACACCTTCTGAAAATCAAAAAAGACCACATCCACCAGCTCTCCTTTATCCACCACCCTAGACACCCTCATAGAACTCCAGTAAATTTGTCAGACACGACTTCCCTTTAACGAAACCGTGCTGCATCTGCTCTATCAAGCAATTCCTCTCAAGATGCCTCGCTATTTCCTCCTTGATGACGGATTCTAACATTTTACCTACAACAGACGTTAAACTAACCGGCCTATAATTCCCTGCCTTTTGCCTGGCACCCTTCTTAAACAACGGCGTAACATTAGCCGTTTTCCAATCTTCCGGCACTTCCCCGGAATCCAGCGACATCTGGAAAATAACCACCAAGGCATCCACTATCACCTCCGCCATTTCTTTCAGAACCCTCGGATGCATTCCATCCGGTCCTGGCGACTTGTCCACAATCAGCCCCTCCAGTCTGTCGAGCACCTCCTCTCTAGTAACAGTAATGTCATTAAGACCCTCCAGTCCTATCACCTTTCCATCTCTAACACCCGGCAAATTATTCACGTCCTCCTCCGTGAAGACAGAAACAAAAAAGTTATTCAGGACCTCAGCCATATCCCCATCCCCTACCACTAAGTCCCCCTTCTCATCCTCTAAGGGACCAACGTTCACCCGAGCCAGCCTCTTCCTTTTCATATGTTTATAAAAACTCTTGCTATCCTTTTTTATATTAAGCGCTAGCCCAGCTTCATAGTTTCTCCTACCCTTCTTTATCAACTTCTTTGTCAATCTTTGTTGACATTTGAACCTCTCCCAATCCTCTTCTCGCCCACTACTCTTAGCTACTCTAAACGCCTCCGCTTTTAATTTAACACTTTCCTTCACCTCCTTCGTTATCCACGGCTTATTACCTCTCCTCCTACTGTCCTTTTTGACCTTCGGAATAAATTTCCGCTGAGCACCAAGAAAGATCTCCTTAAAGATCCTCCACTGCTCCTCAGCAGACCTACCTTCCAACACGCTCCCCCAGTCCACATTCGCCAATTCTTCTCTTATCCTACCGTACTCCCCTCTGTTCAAACAAAGGACGTGCGTCTGGGAACCCACTTTCTCCTCCTCCATCTGCACCAGAAACTCCACCATACAATGATCACTCTCCCCAAGAGGATCCTTCACCGCAAGGTCCCAAATTCTACCCGCCTCATTACATAACACCAGATCCAAGATAGCTCGCTCCCTCGTCGGCTCCAACACACACTGTTCCAGGAAATTATCCCGGCAGCATTCCAAGAACTCCTCCTCGAGCTGACCGCGTCCAACATGGGTCGACCAATCTATATGTAGGTTGAAATCCCCCATAACTACGGCCGTCCCATTCCTGCACGCCACACTTATTTGCGCGTTAACAGCCCGCCCCACCTCCAGATCATTATTCGGGGGCCTATAGACGACACCCACCAGCGTCTTCCTCCCTTTGCTGTTCCTAACCTCTACCCACAACGATTCCGCTTTCTGCTCCTTGGCTCCAATATCATCCCTTGCTACCACCCTGATGCTATCCTTAATCAGCAGAGCTACGCCCCCCCCCCACTTTTCCCTCCCGCCTATCCTTCCTAAACACTTGATACCCCTGGACATTCAGCTCCCAGTCCCTGTCACCTTGCAGCCACGTCTCTGTAATGGCCACCAGATCATATCCATTTGTGCCGATCTGTGTCACCAGCTCATCCACTTTATTCCGAATGCTTCGTGCATTCAGATAAAGTGCCTTCATCCCAGCCTTCACCTGGACCCTATTTGCCGTAACACCACCAACCATACTCACGCCCCCTACATCCTTGGCCTCTTCCCTTACCTGTACCCTCTCCTCAACTTTAGACCCCGTAATGTCACCTACCCACGTGCGCGCACCACCACCACCACCACACCCCCCCCCCCCCCCCCATTAGTTTAAAGCCCTGTCTACAGTCCTCTTTACTCTATTCGCCAGCACTCTGGTCCCAGCACGATTCAGACCCACCCCATCCCGCCCGAACAGGTCCCACCTACCCCAATACTGATGCCAGTGCCCCATAAATTCAAACCCATTCCTCCCACACCAATCCCTGAGCCACCCATTCACTTCCTTAATCCTATCAACCCTACGCCCGTCTGCACTCGGTTCAGGCAGTAGCCCAGAGATAACTACTATGTCGGTTCTACAATTGCATTCCCAGCTTCTCATACTCCCTCCCCAGATCCTCAGTTCGCATTTTGCCTATGTCGTCGGCACCCACGTGTACCACAATGACCGGATTCTCACCCTCCCACTCCAGGTTCCTCTGCAGCCCAGATGCAACATCCCGGACCCGAGCACCAGGCAGACAACACACCCTTCTGTGCACTTTGTCGTTGTGACAAAGGACAGTGTCAATACCCTTCACCCCACTATCCCCAATCACTACTATGTTCCTTTTCACTTTCTCCTTGCCTATGTCCTGCTGCATCACTGTACCGTGTGCAGTTTGCTCACCAACCTCACCTCCCTCGTCCTCGTCCAGACTGGAAGCAAGAGCCTCAAACCTGTTATGCAGATTGAGAGGCTGAGGCCTCCGCTCCCCACCCCCCCTTCCTCCGCTCCCCACCCCCCCTTCCTCCGCTCCCCACCCCCCCTTCCTCCGCTCCCCACCCCCCCTTCCTCCGCTCCCCACCCCCCCTTCCTCCGCTCCCCACCCCCCCCTTCCTCCGTTCCCCACCCCCCCCTTCCTCCGTTCCCCACCCCCCCTTCCTCCGCTCCCCACCCCCCCCTTCCTCCGCTCCCCACCCCCCCCCTTCCTCCGCTCCCCACCCCCCCCTTCCTCCGCTCCCCACCCCCCCCTTCCTCCGCTCCCCACCCCCCCCTTCCTCCGCTCCCCACCCCCCCCTTCCTCCGCTCCCCACCCCCCCCTTCCTCCTCTCAGCAGCCCCCTCTTGTTCCTGACCCTTAGAGTTAGCCTGTCTAGGGGAGGTGGATGTCACTTGCACCCCATTGACAATGGCACCCTGTCTCCCCCTGACGAGCCTCAGCGTCTGTAATTCAGAGGCCAGCTCATCTACCTTGAGCTGGAGCTCTTCCAGCAACCTGCACTTACTGCAGACATGGTCACCAGGAAGGACCCTGGGGTCCACCAGTTCCCACATCATACAGAAACAACACATCACATGCCCCTCCATTATTCACTGTAGTAGTATTGAAAATTTCCACACAAACTTACCTGGCCCTTTTTCTCTCCAGCCCTTTTGATATTAAGCCCTAGTAGCTCACTCTACTTCCCTCTCACTCCGCTGCCCACTGTCTACACCAGGCCTCTTTTTAAACCTGGTGCTGATTTAAAGCTTGCTGGCCCACAACTCCCTTCTAACCACTCCCTCAGAATTCTTAGAGGTAAATACAAAAAGCCCGCAAAAATACTTTTAAATGATTTAAACAGTTCTACAAGGAATAAAGTGCTTTAAACTTATTTAAACAGGTTTTTAACAGGTAAATTCTTATCTCTCTCTCTGCTCCTTCACTCCTCTGAGGACATCCAAGATTGCTCTTCTGAGGAAAGGATGTGGTCAGCAGTTTTGAAATAGCGGGGGGAAATTAGTTTGTTTGATGCAATGTAGTACACGGTAGGGGGGAGAAAAGAGAAGATATCTTTGTGCTTTGAAAATCTGGGTTAAAAAAATGTGATTAGCCAGAGTAGATACTTGAGACTGATCTTTAACGAGCATAGAAATTAGGAAGACGAGTAGGACATTCATACTTTGGGGCCTGCTCTGCAATTCAGTAAGGTCTGATTGCAGCCTTAGTGTCACCTTCCTACCTATCCCTTTCCTTCCTCCCTTGTTAGCCAAAAATCAGTCTACCTCTGTCTTAAAATTATTCAATGACCCTGCCTCTACTGTTCTCCGGGGAACAGAGTTACTCAGATTCCTCTAAGCAAAAATTGCTTCTCATCTCTACCCCCTTATGTTGGAAGTTATTATGGTGGTTAGTACTGTGTCCTAGCATGAGGCACCCTGGTTTGATTCTGGTCTTTGGGTGGAGTTTGCACGATCTCCCCGTGTCTGCTGGGTTTCCTCTGGATGCTCCAGTTTCCTCCCATGGTCCGAAGTTTGCAGGTTAGGTGGATTGGGAGATTTATTCAGCTAATGCACTATGCTATATTTAACCTGAGAAGGCTTCATATGAGCACTAGATGACAAAACAAAAGAAAGTGTATTCTTCAATGATGAAATTACTAAATATTGGGAGTTAGGGGGAGACAATGGCTTAGTGGTGTTATCTCTAGACTGTTAATGCAAGAACTCAGCTAATGTTCTGGGAACCCAGGTTCAAATCCCATCAAGACAGATGGTGGAATTTGAATTCAATTAAAAATATCTGGAATTAATAATCTACTAATGGCCAAGAAACCATTGTTGATTGTCAGAAAAACTCATCTGGTTCACTAATGTACTTTAGGAAAGGAAAGCTGCTGTCCTTGCCTGGTTTGGCTCTGGAGTTACGCGTGACTCCAGAGCCAAGGCAATGTGGTTGACTTTCAGCTGCTCTTCAAAAGCAACTAGGGAAGGGCAATAAATGCTGGCCAGACAGCGACGTTCATGTCCCACAAATGAATTTTTAAAAAAAAAGAGGGCTTTTGGATGTCCTTGTATATGAATCATGGAAAGTTAGCTTATGGATAACAAGTAGTTAGGAAGGCATATGCAAAGTGCTGCAATACAAGAGTAAGCAATAATAAAAAATAAGATGGGTATAGAGGGCTTTGGGTCAAATGTGGGCAATTGGGACTAGCTTAGTCATTTTTAAAAAAGGGCAACATGGACAAGTTGGCTGAAGGGCCTGTTTCCATGCTGTAAACCTCTGTTTCTAAAAAGAATTTTGGTGAGACTGCAGTTTTGTCTCTATACTCAGGAAAGTATATGTTTGTCTTGAAGGGCATACTGCAGAAGTTCATTTGATTCCTGGGATGAGAAAGCTACCTTTGAGAAGAAGTTGAATAGTATTGGCCTAATTTAGAAGAATGAAGGGTGATCTAATTTGAAGAAAAAAATAAAAGTTCTGAAAGAGTGACAAGGTAGATGTTGAGAGGCTGTTTCCTCTTGTTGGAGAGTCTAGGGATTCTAGTCTCTGATTAGAAGATCTACCATTCAGGAATGAGATGGGAAATTTCTTCACTTGGACTCTTGGAATATTTGCTCAGAAGGTTGTTAATGCTCACCTGGTAAATATATTCAACGCTGAGATTATTAGAATTTGGGGGATTAAAGGATAGAGTGATAGAGGTTTTAAAGCATGGAAACAGGCCCTTCGGCCCAACTTGTACATGCTGCCCTTTTTTTAATCACCAAGATAATCCCAATTGCCCACGTTTGGCCCATATCCCTCTATACCCATCATACCGATGTAACTGTCTAAATGGTTTTCATAAGAACATAAGAAACAGGAGCAGGAGTAGGCCATCTGGCCCTTCGAGCCTGCCCCGCCATTCAATAAGATCATGGCTGATCTGTCGTGGCTCAGTTCCACTTTCCGGCCCTCTCCCCATAACCCTTAATCCCCTATCTTATCAAAAACCCATCAACCCGCTTCTTGAAAATATTTAGCGAGGCAGCCTCCACCACTTCAACGGGTAGAGAATTCCAGAGATTCACCACACTTTGAGTGAAGAAGTTCCTCCTCAACTCTGTTCTAAAACGCCCCCCCTTTATCTTGAGGCTGTGCCCCCTAGTCCTACTGTCTTTTTTCAGCGGGAAGAGTCTCTCCACCTCTATCCTATCCATCCCATTCATCATCTTATACGTCTCAATGAGATCTCCCCTCTTTCTTCTAAACTCTAACTCTAACTCTAAACTCTAACTTTTCAAAAGACAAAATTGTACCCCCCTCTACTGCTACCTCTGGCAGCTTGTTACAGATACTCACTACCCTCTGTGTGGGGAAAAAAAATTGCCCCTGTGGACACTTCTGTATCTCCTCTTTCACCTTAAACCTATACCCTCTAGTTTTAGACTCCTCTATCTTTGGGAAAAGATATTGACTATCTAGCTGATCTACATGCCTCATTATTTCATAGACCTCTGAGGTCACCCTTCAGCTTTCTACACTCCAGAGAAAAAGATCCCAGTTTATCCAGCCTCTCCTTATACCTCAAACCATCAAGTCCCAGTAGCATCCTAGTAAATCTTTTCTGCACTCTTTTTAGTTTAATAATATCCTTTCTGTGATAGGGTGACCAGAACTGTACGCAGTATTCCATGTATGGCCTTACCAGTGTCTTGTACAACTTCAACATGATGTCCCAACTCAATGTTTGACCGATGAAACCAAGCATGCTGAATGCCTTCTTCACCACTCTGTCCATCTGTGACTCGACTTCCTAGGAGCTATGAGCCTGTACCCCGAGATCTTTGTTCTGCAACTCTCCCCAAGGCCCTACCATTAACTGAGTAAATCCTGCCCTGGTTCAATCTACAAAAATGCGTCACCTCACATTTTATTTAAATTAACTTCATCTGCCATTCGTCAGCCCACTGGCCCAATTGATCAAGGTCCCGTTGCAATTGGAGATAACTTTCTTCACTGTCCACTATGCCACCATCTGCAAACTTACTAACCACGCCTCCTATATTTGCGTCCAAATCATTAATATAAATATAAATAACAGTGGACCCAGCACTGATCCATCAGGCACACCGCTGGTCACCAGGCATCCAGTTTGAAAAACAACCCTCTACAACCACCCTCTGGCTTCTGTCAAGAAGCCAATTTTTTATCCATTTTAGATACATCACTCTGGATCCTGTGAGATTTAACCGTGTGCAACAACCTACCATCCGGTACCTTGTCAAAGGCCTTGCTAAAGTCCATGTAGACAACGACAACTGCATTGCTTTCATCATCTACCACCTTGGTTATCCCTTCAAAAAACTCAATCAAATTTGAGACATGATTTTCCACTCTCAGAGCCATGCTGACAGTCCTTGCATTTCTAAACGCCTTTAGATCCTGTCTCTCAAAAATAATATTAATGTTCAGCCATGATCGTAGTAAATGGTGAAGCAGGCTTGAATGGCTGTATGGTTTATTCCTGTTCTTAGTTCTTATGCTCCTGAAGTATCCCATTAGTCAGCATTGGTATTCATCACTGAGTACAAAATTAATCCCATTCCATAAAAAGTGATTATTGTAAACTGTATGTCTAAAACATTTTTAATTACTGCAATTTGCTTATCGAATTGCTGAACTGTAAGTGGTTTAACTGGAGATTGTTAAACAAACTTGCACTTTGTGTTGGTTTTGCTACATACTAAACCCAGTCAATTGGTTGATATGCCTTTGAACATTGAATGTCCAGCTTGCCTTGGTGGTTAGTTTCATTTGTTTGTAAATTTACTAGCTGCAGCAACAAGTAGAAAGGTTAATTTAAATCATTTTGAAAGTAATATTTAGTTGTCTTTAAAATCTACTTGTGTGCAATTAGACAATTCATTAAATTAATATCACTTAAACCCTTTAGGCATGTTGCTGAACTGATCTATTATATGGAAGAGCTCAGAGCACATGTGCGCAAGTATGGACCAGTGATGCAGAGATATTATGTGCAATATCTGTCCGGTTTTGATGCAGTAGTGCTGAATGAACTAGTGCAGGTAAAATGATTGCAAAATATTCATGAAACACATGTACTGTTAATGTAGTGACTAAGAGCATGCATTAGCTAAGACTATGCAAATAACTCTGGACAAATCCTAAATCCTTTTAATCTTTTGTTAAACATGTCAATCTTTAAACAGTTATTTATTTTACAGGAATCAGCAATGTAATCCATATACCATTCATCTGTTTATAATACAATATGAGTTAAGTCCAGTTTGGAAATTACTAAAGTTCTCACTTTGAGAAGTGGTGAGATAGGGAAAGAATCATGTATTACCTTCCCCCTCCTAAGTACATTTTTATACTCCCTTTGTCTGTGCAGGTGCTCAAGTGTGTAAAAATATTTCTGCATTACTCTTTTAGTCTTGCTGTAGTTTTCTACACTCGTTTGTCGCCATCAAGTAAAGCCATGTGCATTGCACATGGGACAGCCATACTGTTGGGAGTGCACCAGAGGAAAATGGAAAAGCACTGTTAGCGAATCGTTGAGAAGTGCAGAACATGGAGACATAATAGTAATGAATTTCAACTATCCTAGTATAAACTAGGATAAAATCAGTGTAAAAGGTATAGAAAGTATTGATTTCTTAAAATGCACACAAAGAGCTTTCTTAACCAGTTAATAGCAAATCCAACAAGACAGAGATCCATTCTGCATTTAACTTTAATAAATGAAAAAGCATTTTGGTGGTGATCATAACTCAGTTATGCTTAGCACAGTGACAGAAAAGGATGAAGATGGAACAAGAGTAAAAGTTTTGACTTGGAGAAAAGTCAGTTTTACTGAACTGAGATATGATTTTGCAGAAGTCAATTAGAAGCGGCTACTAGAAGATAAATCAGTAGTGGAAGGCATTCAAGGAGGAATTAAACACGGTTCACAATAAATCTATATGCCCTCGATGCTAATAAGCATAAATAATAAGTTTAAGGCAAAAAAGGAAAACTGTTAGATACTGAGAATTCAATATTGCAGAAAATGTGGGGGAGTATACTAAGTATATTGGTAAAGAGAGAATATGAAAAATATTGACGACTATAATCATGGAAACCTGGAAAAGTTTTAGAAATACATGGAGTGCAACATTAGAATTAGGAGGAGGAGTGGGCCACGCAACCCACTGAGGCTTCTCTGCCTTTCGGTACGATCATGGATGATCTTGGACTTTCCATATATCCCCCAATTCCTAGAGACCCAAAGATCTGTCTATTCCAACCTTAAATGTATTCAAAGATAGAGGATACATTATCCTCTGGGGTAGAGAATTCCTAAGATTCACAACCCTTTGAAGAAATTTCTCCTCATCCCTGTCCCAAATGATCACCCCCTTATCCTAGGACTGTGTCCCTGTCTTTTAGATTCCCTGACAAATGAATGTAATCTCTGATCCTCCACCCTATCAAGCCCCATTGGAATTTTGTGGGTTTCAGTGAGGTCCCTTTTCATTCATCTTAATTCCAGATCTAAACTCCAGAGGATATAAGCCCAAGAACAGCACAAAGATGTCAATGCAAAGAATAGGACCTGCTAAAATTCAAAAAGGTTATGGGCATAAATCATAATTAGTACTTTGTGCCAGTCTGCACAGATGAGGTGGACAAGCAGATACTGTATTTGAGGAGTGTGAAATATTGGATGGGTAAGCACAGAAAATATTAGGAGATTCAGCATCTTTGAAAGTGGATAAATTCTTGGGTCTGGTGTCATGTATCCCAGGCTGCTAAGAAAATCACTAGGAAATAGTAGCGATCCTGACCATTTTCCAATGTCCTCTGGTAGCAGGCAAATTGAAGGACTGCAAATGTTGGATACCTGAGTAATTACTGGCCAAATTCAGTCAAACATTGGTTTTCAGCAAGTTGTTGGAAAAATTTCTTGAAATTTTACTTGCAATGTAGTTGTTTGGTCAGTAGATGGAGCATGAAGCTTCTCAATTCATCAATTGTACATTGGGCACAAAAAGTCAGTTTTATTCTATACCTTGTAAAATGTGAAAAATACATAAATAATGGAGTTTTCCACTTTTAGAAAATATAATGTTTGCTTCACTGTTTGTTAATTGTTTGCACATTGTACTTTGCTGACACGTCTGGCATGTAGATCGTTGCTCTCTAATACATTTATGGAGGAAATTTCTAAAACTCAATGTTGCAGTGATTAAAATATCTTCATTTGGCAACTTCATAAGTTGAACAAGCTCCATATTATTTTACACAAAAACAAAGTGCTGGGACATCTCAGCAGGTCTGACAGCATCTGTGGGGAAAGAATAGAGCTAACGTTTCGAGTCTAGATAACCCTTCGCCATTTTGATTCTGACGCAGGATCCAGCTGAACTCTACACAACCACCCAACCCACTCACTCCACTGACTTCTGTTATCTCCTTCCCGCCTACTCACAGCACCACACTCCATCAAGCCCCTCTCACCAACACTACTAACTGGAAGACCTGGATCTATGTGAATGGAGTACCTCTGTTTGAATGTGTATTTGATTTTGATTTGATTATTGCCACATGTATTAACATACAGTGAAAAGTATTGTTTTCTTGCGCGCTTTACAAACAAAGCATACCATTCATGGAGAAGGAAACGAGAGAGTGCAGAATGTATTGTTACAGTCATAGCTAGAATGTAAAGAAAGATCAACTTAATGCAAGGTAAGTCCATTCAAAAGTCTTGACAGCAGTAGGGAAAATGATGTCAGTTGGTAAATGATCTCAGACTTTTGTATCTTTTTCCCAACGGAAGAAGGTGGAAGAGAGAATGTCCGGAGTGCGTGGGGTCCTTAGTTATGCTGGCCACTTTGCTGAGGTAGCAGGAAGTGTAGACAGAGTGAATGAATGGGAGGCTGGTTTGCATGATGGATTGGGCTACATTCATGGCCTTTTGTAGTTGCTTGCAGTTTTGTGCAGAGCAGGAGCCATACCAACCTGTAATACAACCAGAAAGAATGCTTTCTGTGGTGCATCTGTAAAAGTTGTCGAGAGTTGTAGTTGACATGCCAAATTTCCTTAACTTCTGAGAAAGAAGCGGCATTGGTGGGCTTTCTTAACTTTAGTGTCAGCACTGGGGAGGACCAGGACAGATTGTTGGTGATCTGGACACCTAAAAATTTGAAGCTCTCGAGCCTTTGTACTTCGTCTCCAGTGATGTAGACAGGAGCAAGTTCACCTCTACACTTCCTGAAGTCAATGACAATCTCCTTTGTTTTGTTGACATTGAGGGAGAGATTATTGTTGCTGAATCAGTTCACCAGATCCTCTATCTCATTCCTGTACTGTGTCTCATCATTGAGAACCAACTCATTACGGTGGTGTCGTCAGCAAACTTGGTAATCGAATTGGAGGGCTGTTTGGCCACACATATGATGTCACTTTTTTTTTAGGATCCTAATGGGGTTAGGTTCCATTCATTGTGACGATTTACTACATCTTGAAAACTGTAAAACGAATTGGGGTGGACGATACACGAAGAACAGAAATTTCAAATCCAACTCGGGGATCAATATTTCACTGAGTTAGCAGTTAGCATGTGCAAATAGAACACTAGAGAGATGATGGAACTAGTTTCTGCTGATATGTATAGATGAATATTACATAGATTTCTGTCAAAACATAACGTTTTAGTATCCAGTGAATAGACCATGGTAATGCCTATTTCTTTAATGCTTTGGAGGAATATGCATTCCTGAGTTTCAAACACTCATACTTTTCACAACTTGAGGATACAAAGCTAGGCGGGAATGTATAATCTGAGGGCGATGGAATGCGTCTACAGGACGATTTGTACAGATTTGGCATGTGAGCAAGAATATGCCTGATGGGGTACAAGACGGAAAATGTGAGGTAATCCATATCGATAGAAGGAGTAAATGTGCAGATTGTTTTCTAAATTGCAAGAAAATAGGACATGTAGATCAACAAATGGACATGGATGCCTTTGTCCACAAGTCCCTTAAATCCAACATGCAGGTACAGCAATCTCTTAGTAAAGCAGGTGGCATGTCAGCCTTTATCACAAGAGCTGCAGGAGTAGTGAGGTTTTGCTTCAATTTCATAGAAGTTTAGTTAGAATTGCGCCTGGAGTACTGTGTACAGTTTTGGTCCCCTTGCCTCAACAAGTATTACCACCATAGGGGGAGTGAAATTGTGTTTCCCCAGACTTGTTTCGGGGAAAGCAGGAATGTTTTCAGAAGAGAAATTGAGCACAATTGACCTGTATTCGTTACAATTTAGAAGAATGAGGTGATCTCATTGAAACTTATAAAATACTTCAAGAAATAGACAGGGTAGATACAGGTCAGGTGCTTTCCTTGGTCGGTGAGTCCAGAGTCGGGAATAATTTCAAAATGAGGGGGACGAGGAGAAATCCCTTTGCCCAAAGGACTGTGGAACAATGATTGCCCCAGAGAGCGGTGTAAGGTGACTCATTGGGATATTAAGGGTAGAGATTGATATTTTATTAACAATAACGTAAAAGATCAAGAGGAAAGTGTGTACAAAATGCATTGTATCCGATCAACCACAGTTGCGTTGAACAGCAGAGCAAGCTTGACGGTCATTCAGACCTACTCCATTGGCATGTGTTCCTCTGATGCCAGGATGTGTGTTACAGACTAATTCATAAAGAGTCACTTGTTTTATATCCTCAAAAAAGCTACTAAGAAAGTGTCAGGTGAAGAGGGTAGTAGCTTGTGAACTTCAGTTTTCATTCTTTGTTCTGAAACATCAGCCAAGGTCACATTCGCAGCTTGGGATTTGCTGTCCTGGCATTCTGTTTTGGCAAAAATGTTAAGCAGGGCAGTGTCCCAACAGTCTATAACCATGGCATTGTTGCCTGCAGTGAGCCACCTCTACATGTTGTACAAAGTCTGCGCACATATCAGTACTTCCGTTCATTTTTTTGCCAGAAACTTACAACAATGTACAGCATCATATAGACTTCATGTCTACAAAGGCAGATGGGGGAATTTAAATTTAATTAAGTAAATCAGAAATATAAAGCTAGTCTCTAAAGGTGATCATGAAAGTACCAAATTGTTGTAAAAATCGTTTTGTTTGACTCCAGACCTGTTGTGATGCAGTTGATTCTTAGCTGCACTCAGAATTAGTTGAGCAAGCTAGGCAGTTGTTTTAAACTGTGTGGAAAAAGTCAAAAAAAAAACAGGGCAAACCACTTGGCATTGACCTAGGCATTAGGCACTCTCAGTAACTTCTCAGTAACATATGGGGTCTTGTAGCAAAATTGGGAGAGCATTCCCACAGGCTGGTCAAACAATAGCCTTACGTAGTCATACTCAAAAGAATTGTAACTCTAGGACAAGATCCCAACCTCCTTTTTCACCAGAGATGGCACCATAGTGATATACATTCAGGAACCATTGGGAGACTTCAACATTGATGTTAAACCCTATGAAATCTTGTGGCATCCTGGCAAACTTTGTGCTAATTATCACCTACTGCCCTCCCTCAGCTAATGAATCAGTACTCTTCCATATTGGAAAAAAAATTGGAAGAGCTGGTGTGGGGAGCAAGAAGGCAGAATATGAGAGACAAAGAGGCCTCATAGCACCACTATTGACTGTGCTGGATGAATCATGAAGGACATATATGCAAGGCAGGACTGGTGGTGAGAGAACTAACAGGAGGGAAAGACCAAGTTGATAATGTCCTCGGCAATCTACCTGTCACAGATGCATCTGTCTATGACAAATGTTGGGAATAACCACTCTATAGCCCATTATATGGGACTTTGTCCCCCCTTTCACATTGAGGATATCCTCCATTGTGTTGTGATACTGCCACCGTGCTAAATGAGATCAGATCTAGCAGCTCAACAGTTGACATTTTTGAGGCTCTGGCAAAATTGTACCAAACCACAGTCTGTAAACTGGTGACCCAGCATATCTTTTATTCTACCACTACCATCGAACCAAGTGGATGTGTGCATCCCTCTACCTTCACCATCAAGGCAAAGGAGTGCATGCCTAGGGCTGCACCAGGTGCACTCTGCAATTCCCACTTTCATTCATACAGGTTTCAAGCATCTGGAGCCAGTTAGGCAACTCCTCCACTTCCACCTTCTGGATCCCTATAACTACTTCATGCAGTCACATCCTCTTGTTCCTGACCACTCACCAAAAGAGAAGACTGTGTATCCTAATGGGTGTGCCTACCTTCTGGTACAAAGTGTCCACGTAACTTTCCCCTCCCTTCCTGATGCCAGTGTTTGCTCAGTGACTGAACAAAGCTCCTCAAGCTACAGACACTGATGGACATGTTTTTCCTGGATCACACCAGTGCCCAGGACCTCCCACGTTCTGCAGTCACAACACATCACTGCCATCTTTATTCTGAGTTAAGTAATTTATAATCAATGAAACATTGCTCCTTACAGTCATCATCACTACTGATAGTAAACCTTATTACAACTAATAAAACCTTACAATTATTAATAAATGGAATTTTGATAAATTAAGTATTCAGCAATCAGTTACCTCTTTTTTTTCCTGTGATGTCCCATCTTGGATTTGTTTTAGGCAGCAAGTTATCACGTAATTTTATTGCTAGCTAGGCAAGCCGGAACTGAAACCTTATTTCCCATTCCATTTCTGTGATTATTTTGTGAAGCCACAAGTTATGTCTCCTGTGCAGAGCAGATTGATCTTTTTGTTGTGCAATGATCCTGTGCACTCTAGTGCTTATGTAGCAGATAGCTAAATTATAGTGTACCTCCTTCTTGCAGAAAAAGTCCAGTGAGAAAGTTATGTAACTTTCCATAGGTTCTATGATTGTTTTACCAGCAACTGTTAATTATGTCCCAGTTAATATCAAGGCAGTTTATAATGAGCAATTCTTGCACATTTACTTTGTTTTTAACTGTAGCATGTAACATTTTCTGGGACGATTATTACTGAAACTGATGTTCTGCTTGCCACTTGATATTCAGATGTCTCTTTTCACTTGGAATTTTATGTTTCTGTAATAAATCCGTAAGGAAAATTCACAACATTGAAGTAAGCTACATGCCTAGTAGGATCATCTTCATGTGCTTTGCATTCTTCACCCCTATTCATCAATCCCCCAGGACTTGCTGTGATATACTTAAGTTTGTGCCAAGTTATTCATTTTGGATTAGCCTATGGTTCAGGTCTCAATATTTCATGTCACTATAGTAAGAGGTAAAATCTGATCTGTCAAGATTATATTTTAATATGTATTGTTTCCCACAATTTCATCATCTGTTCTTAGTGTGTGAAAGATGCATAGAAGTTGAGGCGGAAGATATTTTACTTTATTTTCAAATGTGTTGTAGTAATAATTATTATCACTGTTGTATTTGAACATGGAAGTACCTTCACTATTTTAATTTTTACAATATGCAGAAATGCATCCATTAAAAATGAATAGTTTTATAGAAATCCTCACTTCCAATGGGTAAGCACACTTGCCTGAAATGCACATCAAAATTTCAGTTAAAACTGCTTGTAATTTTCTAACCATTAATTTAAATCACATAAGTCATAGACAATGTGTGGCCGCTTCTGACAGTGCAGATTCTTGAAGTCACTGGTGGAATGTTTATGGTGGAACATGAGTCCCAGATGTAGGCCTGTCATGTGTGAAAAACAAAAGTTATTTTCCTTGGCTCTTTACTATAACAAGCATAAGTGCTGTCGCATCAAACAGATTCTAGTGAAGTAAGAGCTTCTTGTAAAGAAATGCCAGGGTTTTGCAACCTTTTTGCTCTGGGGACCACATTTACATTTTTTTTCACACTCGAGCAGATTATGGAAAAATAAAGTTTGGCACAACAGTAAACTGAATTTCAAAACTAAAGTTGTGATATTAAGAAACAATTGCTGAACGAAAGCAATACCATGACATTAAGTTGTTAAAGAGTAATGACCAGAGTGTGAGAGAATGTTTGTGTGTATATGGCTCACTTCCAGGTTAAGGTTGCTCATTAACTCGCCCTCTCTCTCTCACTCATGCGCACGCGCGCACACACACACACACACACACACACACACACACACACACTTGCTATACTTTGGTGTGTACTTTGGGGGAATGAGAAATCTGAGACACAGTAAGACAGACACTTGCTCCTTCTCTCGCCTGCTCCCCCTCTCTGAGCCTGCCTATCAGCAGCAAATGTGGGCAAGGGATAGCCTGTGTTTGGAAGGGTAGCCTCTTGCAAAACCTTGAATTTCACTTATGTACATTTTGGACTTCATGGTCTGTCTTGCACTCTTTTCAACTGTGACTCTGGGGACCTGGTAGAAGGACTTCGAGACACAATGCGGCTACCAGTTAAACAGATGATTTTCTTTCACTTCTACCTTGAAATAATTTATATTTTAGCAATTCTAAACATTTTCATACAATCTTTTATTCTAGAATCTTTCCGTGTGTCCAGAAGATGAATCCATCATTATGTCATCCTTTGTGAACACCATGACTTCCTTGAGTGTAAAGCAAGGTGAATCAATTATTCATTTTGATTCATGTTAACAAATACTTCAATATTTTGTCTACTTTGAGAGTAAATTTAAAGTGAACTTATGCTTCATAATGGAATGCAGTTTTTCTTGTAAAAGTTAAAACATTCTTTTTGCTATGTAGTTGAAGATGGAGAAGTATTTGATTTCCGAGGAATGAGACTGGACTGGTTTAGGCTGCAGGTAAGAGCAGAGTGGCCTTATTCATTGGCAATGTTGAAACAAATGTGTTCAGATGACAGCTGTAGAATTAATAAAATGTTAGTAGGAAAAGTCTCATTGCTTCTTTTCCTTTTGGTCTCCTGAATTGGAAACCATTTGTAATGGTGTGAACATCTGTTAGTGTCAAACAAGAAATGTTATTTGGCTAACTGGAATAAATTCATTTATACCTATTAATGTATCCTTATCCTTGGAAGATTTTTCTTGAATTTTTTTCATTTGTTTGAGCATCTATCCATAAATTCTTATCTCGGGTATCTTATCAGCAAAATTGAAACCCATTATGTTGCATGGAAAATAAGGCTGAAGTGATATTAACAGTTTTACAGTCCAAATTTTTTAATCTTTTTTCCCGATCCCAGGAGAGTGCATGTCTGTTAATAGACAGGTGTAGCCCCTCCAGCAATGAGGGCTGTGATACTTAAATGTTACACAACTGATTGGAACAGGCTGAATGGACCAGCTGGTCTTTTTCTATTTGCTTTTTTCCTGTATTTGTCTGCACCATGAGTGCAGAAAACACCATTTGCCAAAAATGCATTCACAGGCAGTGATCAGAGCAATGCAGACTTGAAGAAATGATGGATTTACAATCTATTTTAGTGTAAATGATTTAGACAAAGGTTTATAAATTACACCTGTGGTATAATAGATCAAATAACCAGAATTATTAGCAAAACACAATATATGCAATGAAATCACAAGCCATTGCAATTCGTTTTTGATTTATATAATCATGGGATGGTTACAGGACAGTAAGGGGCCACTGGCTCTCTTGGACATACTTCCCTGTCTATTCTGTGTCAATACACATTTTTTTCTCCTCAGATAATTAATCTGTTATCTTTTGATGGCCTAAATTGAGCCTAACCCACACTCAGGTAGTCCTTTCCAAATCCTAACCTCAAGTCTAAAATTGTTTTTTCTCAAATCATTATTGTTTTGCTTGTCAGCTGAAATCTGTGTGTTTTGGTTTTGGTTCCTTCCGCCAGCCAGGATACTCCCTACCTATACTTTCCAGATTATTTGTGCTGTTAAAAACCGCTACTAAATTTCTACTTGACCTCTTTTTAAGGAGAACAGTCCCAGCTACTCTGATCTATTGACCTAGCTGAAGTTCTTTAGCCCTGGAACCATTCTTGTGAATCATTTTTACATCCCTCGAATACCTTCACATCCTGCCTGAAGTGTGATGTCCAAGACTGTTCACCGTACTCAATTGAGTGTTTTATACAATTTTATTGTAGCTTCCTTGTTTTGGTGCACTTGCCAAATTAAAAAGCCCAAAATCCTTATGCTTTCTCTACCTCGCCTGCCACCGTCAATGACTTCAGACACGTTAGTGACTCAGGTCCCTGTTCACCTGTACCCACTTTGAAATTGTACCTTTTATTTTAATTGTCTTTCATTGTTCTTCCTACCAAAATGAATCACTCCACACCCCTCTGCGCTAACTTTCATCTGTCACCTGTCTGCCCTTTGTAGCACCTCACCTATGTCCTCTTGAAGCTTAACACTATCCTCATAGTTAATATTTCTAAATTTTGTGTGATTTGCACATTGAAATTGGGTCTCCCGAGTATGAGTCATTAAGATAGATCAAGAAGAGTTTCTAACACTGAACCTTAGGAATTCCCACTGTACGCCCTCCTCCAATTGGAAAAAACAACCATTTACAACCTATTTCCTGTTGCTCAGTCAATTGTCTGTGAACATTGGTTTTCCTCTCTGGTGTTACCTCCTGGTTCCTACACTTCTACTCAGTTAATTTCATCCCTTCCCAAAAATACGAGCAAATTGTTTGCCAAGGCCATTGCTTCTGGCTCTGTTTGGGTGCAACCCATCCAGTCATTAAAGATCCCATCTTCTCCCAGATCGGTCCAAATTTCCCACAAATTAAAAGCCCTCCTTCATGCACCATCTCCCCAACCAGACTGTTGTTTGCTCTATTGTGTTTTTTAACTTCACTTGCACGTGGTGCTGGGAATGATTGAAGAGTACAATCTGTGAGGTCCTGCTTGCTCGCTTTTCTAGCTCCCTGAACAATTCCTTCAGGATCTCATCCCTCTTCTTTTTATCTATGCTGTACCAATATGGACCATGATTCCTGGCTGTTCACCCTCCCCTCCCACCTTCAGAGTGTTTTGCAACTGTTCACCAGGGAAGCAACATACTACCTGACTTTACTTCTGCAGCTGTAATATTCTTGTCTTTTCTCCTAACTATGTAATTGCCTATCATTTTTGATTTTTCCTATATTTTTTATCCCACCCGTGAACCTGAGCCAGCCGTAGCACAGTAGATAAGACTCTGGCTGCAGAACTTGGAGGAGTCACCAGTGTCTCTCTCTCTCTCTCTCTCTCTCTCTCTCTCTCTCTCTCTCTCTCTTGAGTCTTCAGAAGAGAATACTGTTAGTGAGATACACTCTAGTGATTCCTGCACTACATGCCTCAACTTTGACTGTCTGATGGTGATGCATTTTCTCTCTGCCTACACACCTTTAAGCTGTGGGATGGCCACATGCATAAATATAGTATCCACAATCTCTGAACCTTACAGATGCGCCATGGTGACTTCAGCAACTGCTCAAGTTCCAAACCCATGATGCATCCTGGAGTTCCCTCATATATGCATATATTCCCTCAGGATATACGCCTCTGGCCTCTATTTATTAGATTATTATACTTGCTATTTTAATTTAGGAAAGATTCACCAGTAACTTGCCAAGCAGCTGCCCCCTATGCTGATGTCACTTCATTTTACATGGGGGTTAACTAAAATGTTTAACCTTAACTCTAAAATTTAAGGTGTTTAGATGATTAATTTACTGATAAATTCAGGCAACTTTAGCTTTACTATTCCCTAGGATCTGATTGATTTAATTGAGCATGGATTTTAATTCCATAAATTTCTTCACAGTTTGGATCCAGTGGCTTTACAGCATGTGGTAAATACTGTTCTATTTGATCATTTTTCTCACACTATTGAATGATCTTGTATCCAAGTCACAATCTTATTTTTATAATGAGACCCAATATTGGATCTGTGATCGAAACCATTGATGGTAGTTATTTTGTTGGCAATATGAAGCAAAAAGTTCCAAATGCATGGAATCTGGAAAGGATAGAAATCGATGTTAATAAACATTAAGTCTGTTATCATCTGTAAAGGGAAAAAGTGGATTGATGTTTTGTCAGAAATCTTGTTAAAAATCTGTAATCATCTACAGATGCTTACAGATCTGGTGAGTATTGGCAACATCTGTTTTTGTTTTGAAGTTGATGGGTAGTTTGGTTTTCCTTTGGATAGCACTGTGGTCACATTCACTAATGTATTTCCATTGATATTTAGTTTGAACAATACCCTTAATCTCTCGGTTTATTTGTTTTGCGCATATTAAATTTGTAATTGTGCATTTTTAATTTAAGTGTACACTATATTTAATAAATGCAATGCTTGGCAATTGCAGTTCGAACTTCATGGGTGGAGTTTTCCTGTCCCATCTGCCACAGAAATCATAGCAGGCAGAGCGGACCATGCAAAGGTCTTGGGCAAGAATTTCTGACCTTGGGGTGAGCACAGCTAGAAAATCCCACCCTACATCCATAGCTACCTTTCAGCCACAGAATTGAAGGGTTCTTCCTCATTTGTGATGAGCTTGACTTGAGCATCGTCATTTAGGCACTACAATTGACATTCAAGCTCACTTGAGCTAGAATAAGACGCGTCCTGTTCTCCAGCAGTCTAAAAACTTGCTGACATGGTCTCTAGTTTCACACTATCTTGATTTGAGATATTTGAGATAATGTGAATTTCATGAGGATAGTGCAACTGACATGCATTTAAAGGCACTTGATTAAGTTTTCTTTATTCAGTCATGGAATGTAGCTGGTGTTAGCAAGTTCAGCATTTATTGTCGATTCTTTCCTGTGCGTGCTGAGGTTGTGATGAGCTCTTGGTGCCTTGCTCAGCCATTTCATATTGATGTGAATCTGGAAGGCCAGATTGGATAAAGACAGTCCTTCCCTATAAAAGAAGTTAGTAAGTTGGTTGGGTTTTACATGATTTCCATATAATCCATACAGTGCAGAAGGATGCCATTTGGCATCACATCTGTACGAACTGTCTGACAGAGCATCTTACGCAAGCCCTCTCCCACCCTATGCCTGTAATTCCACACACTTATCGTGGCTAATCCAGCTAGCTGCACACTAAGGAGCAGGTTACAATAACCAGTCCACCTAACTTGCAATGTTTGGATTGTTACACTAGCTTTTAATTTAAACTCTCATCTTTGGGTTGGTAGCCCCGTACTCTGGATTATTAGTCCAGTTACATAATCACTACGCTACTGCACCTATCAAGTACCACAGTACTTGACTTGTTTATGGGATTAAAGTGGCAGGTACTGTGTGGGTACAAAATTGAATAAAGGACAGAAATACTCAACATTTGGGTATATGGATGGCAAAAGATTGCAAAATGCCGCAGTACTATTTTTCTGGGCATCCTTGTATGTGCAATTTAGTTATTGTGCAAGTACTATTAGTGTTTGACCAGGAAAAATGATTGACCTTTATTGCAAAGGGGTTCAAGTGTAAAAGTAGGGAAGACTTGCTACAACTGCGCAGGGCATTGATGAGACCACACTTAGAATACTGTGCACAGTTTTTGGTTGCCTTATTTGAGAAGGGAGATACTTGTATTGAAAGCAATTTAGTAAAGATTCACAATGCTGATTCCTGGGATAAAGAGGTTGTCTTAGGAGAGGTTGAGTAGGTTGGGAATGGAGTTCAGAAGAACTAAGGGATCTTGTTGAAACAAGATTCTGCAGGGATGTGATGGAGTAGATGCTGAGAGGATGTTTCCACTTTTTGGGAGCATTTACATCCTGACAGGCACAGCTTTAAAAGTAAGGGATCTCCTGCTTAAAACTGTGATTAGGAGAGATTTCTTTCAGAGGATGTCCACATTTGGAATAGGTAAGGCAGATAGTCAACATCTTTTCCTGAAGGTAGGGTAGTCTAAAACTAGGGAGTATAGGTTTATTGGCTGGGTTATTCAATATTCAAGACTGAATTAGACAAGATTTTTGATTTGTAAGGGAGTCATGGGCTTTGGGACAGGTAGGAGAGTGAAGTTAAGGCCACCATCAATTCAGCCATGATCTTGTTGAAGAGTGGAGAAGGCATTTGGGGCATATTGCCTACTTCTGTGATTTTAATGATATGAACATCAGACAAGTTGTCAGTCGTGAGAAGGCTAGTGACTAACTTGAGGACATAGACTTCTGAAATAGGCAGACAATTGGCAGATTAAATTTAAAGCTGAGAAGTGCAAAGTGACTCATTTTAGTAGGAAGAATGAGAAGCTATAATACATTTTAAACTGAGGCCATGCAGGAATGAAGAGGTGCATCCATAAACATTTTTGAAGGTGGCAGAATATGTTGAGTACACACATGAAGTTGTTGGTTTTTGAGTTGGAGGCATGGAGCACAAAAGCAAGGAAGTTATGCTAAATTTTATAAAATATTGATTCAGCCCCAACTGGAGTATTATGGCTAAATTTGGACACCACACTTTAAGAAAAATGTTGAAGCTTGGAGAAAGTGCAGAGGAGAATTGCAAGAATGAATGAAAGTGCTAATGTAGCTAAAATGGCATTGTGGTTAGCACTGCTGTCTCAGCGCCAGGGAGCCAGATTTGATTCCCGGTTTGGGTCACTGTCTGTGCGAAGTCTGCACATTCTCCCCATGTCTTCGTGAGTTTCCTCTGGTTTCCCCCCCCCCCACAGTCCAAAAGACATGTTAGTTTTGGTGCATTGGCCATGCTAAATTCTCCGTCACTGTTCCCAAACAGGTAACATGGGGATTTTCCGTAACTTCATTGCAGTGTTAATGTAAGCCTGCTTGCGATACTAATAAATAAACTTTAAAAAACGTAGGAGGCTTGAGGGTGATCTTATAGAGATCTATAAAATAAGGGGGGCATAGATAAGGTAGATAGTCAACATCTTTTCCAGAAGGTAGGGTAGTTGAAAACTAGAGAGCATAAGTTTAAGGGGAGAGATACAAAAGGGTCCAGAGGGGCAGTTTTTTTCAGAGTGGTGAGTGTCTGGAATGAGCTGCCAGAAATAGTAGTCGAGGTGGATACAGTTTTGTCTTCTAAAAAGCATTTAGACAGTTATATATGTAAGATGGGCATAGAGGGATATGGGCCAAATGCAGGCAATTGGAAATAGCTTTGTGGTAACAGCTGAGTGGCATTTGAGCCAAAGAGCCTCTTTCCATGCTGCAAACCTCTGATTATGACTCTATATGTAGAAACTAATGAAACTGGGGTTGGTTTCTTGGGTCAGAGAAAGTTAAGGGGAGATTTGATAATGGTGATCAAACTCAGGTTTTGATTGAGCAACTAAGAAGAAACTGTTACCAATGGGAAGAGGCTCAGTAACTGAACATAAGAAATAGGAGCAGGAGTAGGCCATCTAGCCCTTCGAGCCTGCCCCGCCATTCAGTAAGATCATGGCTGATCTGAAGTGGATCAATTCCACTTTCCCGCTTTCTGCCCATAGCCCTTAATTCCCTTGTCTGTCAGAAACCTATCTACCCGTGACTTAAATATATTCAGCAAGGTAGCCTCCACCACTTCAATGAGCAGAGAATTCCAAAGATTCACCACCTTTTGAGTGAAGAAGTGCCTCCTCAACTCCGATCTAAACTGCCCCCCTTATTTTGAGGCTGTGCCCTCTCGTCCTGCTATCCTTTCTAAGCGGGAAGGATCTCTCTATCTCCACCCTATCTAGCCCTTTGTTATCGTATATGTCTCTGTAAGATCCCCCCTCAGCCTTCTAAACTCCAATGAGTACAGACTCAGTCTATTCAATCTCTCTTCATAAGATAACCCCCTCATCTCCAGTATCAGCCTAGTGAACCTTCTCTGCACTCCCTCTAAGGCCAATATCCTTGCGCAAGTGCGGCGACCAAAACTGCACATAGTACTCCAGCTGCGGCCTCACCAGTACCCTGTACAGTTGCAGCAAGACCTCCCTGCTTTTATATTCTATCCCCCTCGCTGTGAAGGCCAACATTCCATTTGCCTTCTTGACAAAAGAACTGGAGGCCACATAAGGGAAGAACATTTTCTGCTATTTGCCAATGCCATCCATGTGCAGCTCCAGTGTTTTACTCCATAATGTTACTGTGAGCAACAGCGTAGGCCGCAGTCAGGAGCAGAGACACTTCTTGTACAATTATTGGCAATGCAGGCAGTATTTTACAATTTCTGCTTCTTGTAACGTATAAAAAAAACTTGTAAAATAAATCAAAGAAGCAAAGTTGAAACTTGACCCATGGTTTAAAAAAAACAATCTTCACGATAGCTGTGCAAAACATCAGATGCCCCTGTTTGCTTATGCAACAACAGTGGCATCTCAGCTTCTAAAAATTCTCATGTTCAGCGTAGTAAACATTGAACAAGGTGTGGGCTGATATTGAGAATTTCAGGTGCCAAACTACGACAGCAAAGTCCATGAGTCTTTAATTATTAAGCCTTAAAAGAAAAATAAAATAGTAATGTTCAGGGGAAACAGAAACAGTTCAGTTTGCAACTTTTAATTGTAGTCTTAAAAGTAAATATTCAGCCTTTTTGTACCAATGGGACTAGAAAAGGGCTATTGAAAAAGATTGCCACAAGAACAAAAACTTTCCAGCAGAATGAAGTCTTTGGATTTCTGTGCATGCGTAGATCAGTGTCGGTAGCCATTTTGTGTTGGCAGGAGATGGTGACTACTGCCTTAAAGTGAAAAAGCAGATCCAATAATAATTCAGAGACTGAGTGCATACTTGGTGGGGAAGATTTTGCAGGACTTTAGGAAAAGAGCAAGGGACTGAGATAAGCCAGCACAGGCACAATGGGATGGATGGCTGCCTTCTGTACTTCATTATGCTATGATTCTGTGACAGGTTAGGTAGATTGGCCATGCTAAATTGCTCTTAGTTTCCCAAAATGTGCAGGTTAGCTGGATTAGCCACGATAAATGTACGGTTACGGGGATAGGACAAGGGGAGAGGGCGTGGATAAAATAGTCTGATAGAGTGTTAGTGCAGACTCGATGGACCGCATGGCCTTCTGCATTGAAGGGATTCTATGATAAAGAGTGGCCTCTTGGCTGAGGTACTGAGAATAGTTTGTGGAACTATACCTCAGCAAGTTCAAAATGTTCAAGGCAAAGAATGGTGGAAAATTAACAGAATAATTTAAAAGATTTTTTCTAATCTTCATAAGAGTATACTTGATCCAAAAATACTTATTTTGTTTGCAGGCCTACACCAGTGTTTCCAAGGCTTCTCTTAATCTGTCAGATCACAAGGAGCTAGGAAAAATGATGAACACTATTATTTTTCACACAAAAATGGTAGATTCTTTGGTTGAAATGCTGGTGGAAACGTCAGATCTGTCTATCTTCTGGTGAGTACTTACACTATCTCTCACTCCCGGGATTAAGAACTTGTTTTTTGTGAATGCGTTAAAGTAGGAGCAGTCAAACATTTTAATAGAAGCATTCAGACTGAGGTAGACTGAGTTAGATATCCATCAGATCTCTAATATACATGAATATATATGGAGCCGGAGGACGGGAAGGATGTCAGATGAGTATCTCGCCTCTGTCTTCACTTGGAAGTCATGATGTGGATATGCCGGCGTTGGACTAGGGTAAACTTCACTTGGAAGAAAAGATGTAGGTACAGAATTTGGGGGTATATAATAGATGAAAATATGGACAGGGGATTGGTTGATAAGTAAGTTTGCAGATGATGTGAAAATTGGTCAGATATTTAATGGTGAGGAAGAGGGTGTTAGGTTGCAGAAAACATAGACAGGTTGGTCAAGTCGACAGATCAGTAACAGATGGAATTTAATCCTGAAAAGTGATAGGGAAGTACTCAATTAATGGCAGGACTCGACGAAGCTCAAAGGGATGGATCTTGGGGTGCTTGTCCACAGGTCCCTGAAGGCATCAGAACACGTCATTTGGGTAGTTAAGAAGGCACATGGAACAGTTGCCTTCATCAGTTCTGGCATGGATTAAAAGAGCAGGAAGAGTTTGAGAGCTTCATAAGCTTTGGTTCGGTTACATCTGGCTTACTATCTTCACTTCACTATAGGAAGGATGTGATTGCACTGTAGAGACAACAGAGGGGATTCACCAAGCTGTTGTCTGGGATTGAGCATTTGAGCTATGAAGAGATTGGATAGATTTGAGTTGTTTTCTTTAGAGCAGAGAAGGCTGAGAGGAGACCTGTTTGAGGTATGTAAGATTGAGATTACAGACAAGGTTGAGCGAGAGCAGCTGTTCCTCTTTGTTAAAGGATCATTAATGAGGGGGCACAATTTCAAGGTGAGGGACTGGAGGTTTTGAGGGAATCTGAGGAAATAGTTTTTTCACCCAGAAGTTGGTGCCTGTGAAAGTTGTGGAGGCAGGAACTTCGCAACCTTTAAAGATGAGCCCTTGAAATGTAACAACATTCAAAATGATGTGTTGAATGCTTTAAAGTGGAATTGGTATAGTTTTGTTGGAGCAGATTTGTGTCTTTTTTGTACTGTCTATGCTGTGAAGCTATAATAATTGTGTAATTGCAACAGTCACACGGAAAAAAAGCATTTATCTTTCAAATGAGTGCAACAGCAGAAATTTTTCATTAACATTTTGTTGAGGATTCAACTTCTTCTCCCTCTCATGCTTTCTGGACTCCATTTCAAAATTTGGGCTCATTGGACTTTAGCTTAGTCTGTTTTGGATGTCAATTCCACCTTTTCTTCCTTGTTCTCCAAATTGGGGAATAAAGGAAAAAGCCTGAGCGCGTGCTGTATCATTCTTCCAACATAAACCTTGCAGTATCTTGGTACTTAACTGTACTGAGGGAAGCAGATTCATTGCTATCTTGTCCAAAAAACTGTTTATACACAACCTTTATCAAGCCAAGAACCCAGACCTGAGGGTAATTTTGAAGGAAGTTTTGCTGAGTAAACTTGAGATTCAATGCCAAATCCATTTTGAAAAAGTTACTCAATCCAACTCCCCATTCTATCAGAAAGCAAACAGTATATTAAACAATAATTTGCACCCCACCCCCATCATTTTGAATGTTGTTACATTTCAAGGGCTCATCTTTAAAGGTTGCGAAGTTCCTGCCTCCACCACTTTCACAGGCAGTTCATTCCAGACTAGCACCTTAACTACCAGCTGTTGCCATAGCTGCTTGTTGAAATTTGACCTAGGGTACCAGCTGCTCTCACTCTGCAAGATCTCAAGTGAGGAACTGACAGTTGTAGGGAGGCATTGGGTCTGGGGGGTATTGTGAGTTTGTGCAGCAGAGAGAAAGGGACTGACTATATTGCACGTCGCCATTGAGATACGTTTTCCATATCTCAATAAATTAGGTGTTCTGCTCTCAAGAACTGACTTCTGATACCAATATATAACACTCATATGGAAACCCCTAACATGATGGCAGTCATGATGGATTATTTGTTGCCTTGCAAACTCTCAAATTAAAACTTAGAAATTAGAAGATGTAAGAAATAAGAAACTGTAAATGTTGAAAACTATGATATATTTGCATTTGAGTGGCAGTAAATGATGCTTTGTATTTTTAGTTTATGATTTAACCTGTACTCCTTAAACCTATCACAGCTGTGCAGTGTTATTGTCTATTCATTTTTATTATAATTTTTTTTTCAACTTGGGCAAGAACACTTTAGTTGGGGAAGGGATTCAAGCAGCTTCTATTTCAGCCACCAGGTGACATTTTCATTTCCCAGATCATCTCTTCCTGTGGCCTTTCAGGTTGCTGATTTTGTATCAAATTATAACTTTGTGCTGAGAGACTGCAACCACTTGTAACTTAGGGTGTTTAAAACTAGCAAAGAAGTAACTTCTGACAGATTAGTCAGGACTGATTTCGAACCCAAAACTCGGATGAAAGCACAGTATGCTCATCTACTGTGCCCCCCACTTTGTCAGCAATATGTACTTATATGTACATTAAGAAATAGTTTGAAAAGGCTTGCCTTGAATTTGTTCAGGCACAAAAATAACTTGCTGTAAAGACTTGCACATACACAGATCATGTAATTCCATGGTGATAATAAAACAAAGCATATTTTCCACTATTCCTGTGTACAACGTACCATGGTGCATGCTATTACTTTTTTTTGGTAACCTTATGATTTATCCAGTAGTGCAAAATAAACACAATAGATTAGCATCAACAAATAGGGAACTTGGTAAACATGCAATGAATTTTGCATTTCTTAAGACAAGAAATATGTTGATACCAAGACCATAAACCACTCCCACCAAACCCCTAGCTCTCAAACTTTCAACAAAAAACCACTCAATGTTGGAAAGCACTGGAAATTTCATAATGAAATAGATTCTTGTATTAAGTAGTATTCGATTATACAGTACTATATTTACTATTTACAAATGTGTTGACGTGATGTTTACTACTCTTAAGTTTTTACAGTCGTGCTTTTGAAAAGATGTTTCACCAGTGCTTGGAGTTGCCTTCGCAGTCACGATATTCAATTGCTTTCCCACTGGTTTGCACACATTTTATGAGCTGCACTCATGAATTATGTCCTGAAGAGGTAAATTTTTTTTTCCTTGGTCTAAGTTGCAAATCTTTCAAAATTTCATGTTTATAGCAAAATATTGTGTAGTTATAAGATGACCTTCAGTCAACTAATGGCATCTTTCACCTTCACTTGTGGCCCTCTGAATATACCGAGAGATTCCACATTGTTCTCTCTCCTGTATGTTTAAAAAAGACATTTCACAGAATTGCATTGAAATTAGAATGTTGATGCATGCCATTTGGTCCATTTTGATATTTATCCTCCATGCCAAGTTTCAATACTAATCTTGTGCCTGTTCTGTTTCTGTATTCTTTATCCCCTTCCTTCAACCACCGACTGAATCAGTCCTTGAATCTTACCACGATCTTTGCTGCAATTTTTAATTCCAATGGTGTATTTCACAGGCTTACGTTTCTTTTTTTTCTAAAGTTTCTCCTATCTGTCCAAATAGAGACCACGTCAACAGAATAGACTAAAGGGGTGGCTGAAAGAAAGATGGATAGAAGGAGATGGAAATGAGGCATGCATATGGGAATAGGTTAAGACATTTACTCCTTTTCTAAATGGTTTGTATTTTGATTTCCATGGGGGAAACATAAGAAATTAAAACAGGAGTAGGCCATATTACTCCGCCATTTAATAAGATCATGGCTGATTTTGACATCCACTTCAATTTCCCACTCGATCCCCCATATTCCCTGGTTCTCTTAAAATCCAAAGATCTATCAATCTCGGCTTTCAATGCAAACAACAATTGAGTGTGCACAGTCCTCTGGTGTAGAAAATTCCAAAAATTTGCAATTTACTGAGTGAAAGCATTTCTCCTCAATTCAGTCCAAAATGGCTGTCCTCTTTAACCTGATTCTGTGTCTCAGAGTTATAGACTTTTTAGCCAGCAAAGTAACATTTCAAATGTCCTCTCATAAACTTGCATTTTAATAAGATTACCTCTCATTTTTCTAAACTCCAGAAAATATTGGACCATCCTACTCAATCTCAGATCATACAACAACCACTCATTTCTGGAATCAATCCAATGAACATTAATGTGCTAACGATGTTAGCGGTTGTGGGATTTAAACAAAAAGAAAAGATCTGGCTTGCACATGTAGATTGAAAATAACAGACAATGTAGGAGCTGTTGCCCGCATAGAGTAGAAAAATGAAAATAAAGGCAGCAGCCTGTGAAACACTCCAGTGGCATCGCCATCAAATCTAAAAGCAGTCATGCAACCCGTTAGCTTCTGTTGTCATGGCAACAAATTGCTAGGATTTCGAACAGAGTACCAATAATACTGTAGACACAGCACTATGCATCATTAATCATTATGCACAGTCAAGAAGAAAGTCGATCAGGCAGATGTCTACTCCTCTTTGATTATATAAGACTGCAGTGAGGGATTCTTTAGTGGTGTGGCCTGACTTCTCAAAAACTTAAAAATACTTTTAAAAAACTCGCAAAGGCAAGGTCACTGCTCAAGAGGTGATTAAAATTTACTTTAAAACGTAAAAATCATACGAAGCAAACAAAACATCAACCTACAGCCATTGGGAGACATTCAGCTGGTTGAATAGCTCTGGATCAGTGCTACTAGACCCCTCCAAAGATTTTTGCCAGTGAGCCAAGGTACAATTATACCTTCCACTATCTAAGGTACTCCTAATTAACTTAGATTCAATTTCATTTCATATTATAATGTCAGTCCAAAACATGACAGATTACCTCAGCCAATAGCGATGCACTACTTGACATAATGAAATTTCATTTGTCTGTCTTAATACCAGATTTATTCCCTCGGGCAAGACTCATATCTCCTTGTGGCTAAAGATGCCTCTATCCTAATACTATTCCCATAGGCATATTGCCAAAACAATCTGATAGTCTCTCTTCTGGGCCCATGAGAAAACACTTCCTATGTCCTGGACAATAGACACCTTATTATTTTGACACTTTGTTTCAGTTATTGACAGTTACAGGACTCAAAACTATATATTCTGCTGAATAATGGATTCTAGCTATTGAACTTTTGAACTCCTATCAGCATTTCTGCAGTACTTGCATTTTGACTTGAACAAATATATTAAAAATATACTTAATATATTAAAATACGTCACTTAATATTTAAATATATGAATAATATTTACAAATCATATCTCATTTACTTTAGCAAAATAAATGAGCAAACACTTAACATTATCTTGTTTGGTAAAAATCATCTCAACCCTTTCACTCCAAGCTACCACTAAAAATTAAAAATCTACCTAAGGACTTTTCAGTTCATTCAAAACCCTCTTCCACAGTGATGTTGTGGAACTTGGCTGTCCTTGACCATAGAAGTAAGATTTGGAACTTAAGTAGACACTTCTCTTTGAACTAATCCTGTATCATTCTCATGCTGTATAGTAGCATAGACACGATCATCAGGCAGCTCAGATTCAACTGAATTTTTTGTAGTATGATTAACAACACTAGGGACTCGAGAAGTTGGTACCTCTGGAGACAACTCAGAGAAATCATTTCAAGATGACGAAAACTAGCATGGCAACAGCAAATTAGTTCATCTTTAGTTTGAACTGTGTAACAAATTGGACCTGTTTTTGCTAAAACTATGGCTAGTACCCATTTCTCACTCATGGCATAATTACACATGAAAATTCAATCTCCTTGTTGAAATATGTTGTTCTGCCTTCACTTCTCATCTAGCAACATGATTGTTGTTGGCGCTGTACTTTCTCCTGATGTTTCTGGAGGTAACAAATCAAACGTAGTTAATTTTCTCTTTGAGTAGCAATGCAAGTGAATTTTGGGTAGTTATACGAGTAGCATTTTTATAAGATCCCAAAAAATTATTCACGTGACATGATAACGAACTTTGCTCTCTTGAAGCTTTTAACGAATGTTTTCAAGGATTGTAGGAATCTTTCAACTAATCCATTGGTTGATCCTCAAACTCTTGTGAAGTAAACTGCTGTAAACCATTATTGCTAACAATTTGTTCTAGTTTACCAAATATTGCAAAAAATGTTGTCAAGTTTTTCAATGGTTTGTTCAGTTGTAGTAGTTTTTATGATAACTTCTGATCACTGAGTGTGCATCAATTATGACTAAGAACATTAACATCAAATGGACCACAAAATCTTCATGAAATCATTGCCATGGCATTTTAAGCCATTCCAAGGGCATAAAGGAGACAACAGTGGTGTATTTCTTATTTGTGCACAGGATTGACACTGTCTTTCTTTTTCTTCAATCTGATATTCTACGCATGTAGTTTTTCAGCGCTAGGAAAGTCGTTCAGAATTAATTAAGACTTAGTACTATTAAATGCACTGTTACACCTCATTCAACAAGGCAATTTGTTTGCTTTTCTAAAAAAAAGTGATATTACAGTGTAATTCAAGTGATTTCTAAAGATTTGTGTGCATTCTGAAATCTTCAATAACTCACTTTGTGGAGGAGCAAGGAATCATTGGCACAAACTTACAGATTTCCCATAACAGAAGTTTCAGTTTAACAGTTGTAATGATGGCATATGTTGACAGTTTTGCCATCATTACAATGGAAAAATATGGGCCATTAAATGTTATAAATGAAATGAACCTAGATTCAATTTAAGGTAAAACAGTGTTTTTTTTCTAGAATCTGGAAAACCAGGTGTTTAGTAAAAGATTGAAGCCATAAGATTCATGGTTTGAACTAAAGAGTTTTACTACATAAATATCAAAGAACATGAACTATAATAACTACACTCTATCCTAAGTAGTTAGTAACATTAAAGATGATAAAAATGCAATGAACGCAATTATCTGTACTCCAAATCAAATGTCCTTCTATAGGCAATAGATTTTATGTCCTTTCAGATGCTTGACAAAATCCCAAAGATAAACCTTATGGTTTGAATATGTCAGTTGTATATAGGCTAAGATTTCTTGGCCTTCTGTTTAAATCCAGCAGGGTGGTCCCTTCAAACCTCCTCCAACACCTCCTAAGGTTACAAACTTCCTGTTCTACAGAGCCACCTCTATTCAGAATGTCTCGTGTTCTAATAATCTTTAACAATGAAGTTTTGTATCTCGTGCTCACTCTCCCTCGTGTGCTCTTTCTCCTTTACTCGCTTGGTCTTGCCCTGAAGTTTGGCTGTACCAAAAATTCAACACTCAAGGTGACATCCTTCAGTTAACAGGAGTTTTAACTATCGCTAGATTCTGTTAAGAGGTATTTCCTTCACTCCAGCTTGTTCTAAACTCTCTCACTAAGCTACTGAAATAGAGAACCACATCTACGAGCCTACTTGCCTTTATATTTAACTCAGCACTTATTTTCTAATGTTCACCTCTCCAGCTACCTGATCCCATGGAAGATAGAGGCTTATTTACTCTGAAATCAGATTCTAATATTTAAAGGGACCATCACCTCAATTTTTTTCTTAAAGCACATGGGCCATCATACCAATATAACAATAATAGGAGCTATGAATTTAAGTTAGTAAAAGACGCATGTCAAAATCTAAACTGATAAGAATTTTTAGAATTGTGTTGATAACAATTTGCCATGCATGTTCAAAATGTATTTTGCAGCTGAGGTGGATATTGGAGCCCAGTCTGATTGACCAAATTATCCTTTGTCTTTGTAAAATACCAAGCATTTTTCCTAAAAACGAACCTTGTAGCAGTGAGTAGATGTTTTGGTTATGCTGCTTTAGTTTCATATTTTGCTAAATGCCTTTTTTAAAATTTCGGTATCTGTTTTAAGTGTATTTATCTGAAACATAAAAATGTTTCATGAAACATCTGTTGTTTGGAATGTATCATCAATTTTTGTTCAAGCATTTTTAATGCACAGTAGGTTTACAGCTTAGTCTGACTGGTTTTGGAAATAGCATGCCTGTAACAATCTCATATCCCATTACAATGTGGATAGGCAGTATTATACTGGTCTATTGTTGCCACGTTCTGTTAAGCCTCCAGAACATGCCACACTGAGGAACTACTGATTTCAGTCATTGACCACGGTGATAGACAGAAGGAACTTGCCAGCTTCAAGGGCTCCTAATACATGTCAATAGTAAGCACATAATCCATGTTGGTTGCCAAATATCAGCTCAGCAAGTTTATCATGGAGACTTCATATCATTGAAATTCCAATCACACATGGAGATCACACTGATACACCCATTTGCAGTTGGCACCAGCAATCCAAATAGACAGGAAGATCAAAAGTGAATACCTCCATGAAAGCAATTAAATGAGCCACAAAACACATGGGTATTAGAAATTAATTATTTAAGCAAATTGGTCATAGGAATGATTAATTGAAAACAATTTGCAAAAATGACCCCTGCCTGGAATTCTAAGCAGAACTTTTAAAATTTTGACCGAAAGTTTAAAGCCCTATTTTTTTAACCTGAAGTTCCTTGTCAGGCTTTTTTTATATATTTGGTTACATCTCTTGTTGCTGATTATTTTTCAGTGTAGGAAATCTATCACACACAACATTAGTAGTTTAAACCCTGATAGTTCCAAATATATAAAAACTTTTGATAAGGCAAATGGCAGCAATTCAACTATTTCCACTGAGCCTGATGGGTCGTTGTTTGTCCAAGAGTTGTACAGTTAATAACAATTGCCAATAAATTGCATGGTTCCTTTCACAGTCAGCCAGTGTCCCTTAATGAAGAGCAAATGCAAGCTGGGCTGTCCAGCAGCATTGGTTCGTACCATGGTCTTCATTGAGATTCATGATTTTTACTGTGTTACTGAATAACATGGCCGTAATTGGGTCACTCTGTGTCCTCCTTAATTGGAGTAATCTAGTTGTAACTCCATGGAATAACTGTTACAACACTCCTTTGATGGGGAAGGCATTTTTGATAGTATCGTTGAGGAATTCCTAGAAGATTTGAAGAACCACTAATTTATGAGCTGTTTAGGAAATAACAGTGAAAAATAGATGCTGTTTTTATGAGCCCTATTCGTTCAGCCAAAAGGCCATGAAAAACTTCAGTACAGCAAGTGGCAGCAATTTTATGGGCCAATATTTCTAAGCCCTGTAGTCTGGAACAAAGCTGCATTCATGCTAAGAGACTGGCTATAGTTCTGAATCCGTGTAGGCATTGTGACAATGAATTGCTAGAGCCAAAATTTCTGACGACAGAAATTTCAAATTTTGTACAAGTCTGGCTACTATCAGAGAGACATGTCCTTTTTCATTTGGAGCTCAGTTCTAAGATTTTGCAAAATAATCTGATCAGATAATGTGAGATCTAATGCAGCATAGATAAATTATTTACGTAAGGCACAGCTGAACAAGTTTGCTCTTAAGAGGACAAAGCATAACTCTGTTTGATATCATCATGCTAAAAAAAATGAGTTGTACCAATATCAATCCTCAATACTATTCTACTACTCCATGTTTGAAAATTGCCAGAGTTCCTTGGATCACTCAGAAAATACGCCCAGATGAGTAGCTAGCCAATATGTTTCAGTATGTTACACTTTGTGAAACAGATGGAAAATATTCTATATTTAAAAAAAAAGTAGGTTTTTCTTACTTGCAACTTAGATTTACAAGCAGGTAAAACTGACCCCTAATAAGCTTGACAGTTTACAAGGTACTACAATCACTCGCATTCTGCCAGTAAATACAGAGTTGTGTTCTTAAAGCAACAAGCAAGGTTAATCACGGCTTCATCTTAGAACTATATATCATTATCATGCTTCAAACCTCAAATAAGTAACACCATAGGAGATGACTTCATGACCTAAAAATATCTACTTGCATGCAGGGATGGCATTGAAATTTTGTCAGGTTAAGTTTCAACGAATTTAGACAGCAGCTTTCAGTTTAGTAGCACTCATTACGTAGATTTGAGTGCTTTATTGGGCAGTGCGGACTCTCAATGGCAGGCAAAAGTGCAAAACAGACAAGCGGGCAGAAGTGCAGTTGAAAAGGAGTCTCCTGGGAGAATTTTCTAAGTAGGGAGCGTTCTTGCACAACACTGAAATGTGGTCATGAAGTGCAGAATAAGAAGTAGGCTGGTAATGGCATGTTAGAGATTGTTGGTGTGGAAGGATTTTGAAGGTGCAGGAACCTTCGTCTATGGAACACCAGTGAAAGCCAGTGAGGCTTCGTGAGGACAAGATGATGAGGATGTATGATATGTTATAGGTGAAGATACAGTCTGCAGAATTCCAGATGATTTGCAGTTTGAGTGGTAGATTGAGGAAGACATCCATAGGTAGTTCAGCTGCAAGAGGAACAAATTATGGATCAAAGTTCCAGTGGTTGTTAACAGATGCCAGGATATGGGTAAAATTGAGTGATAAATATTCTAATGAAAAGGAAATTAAAATTAGGGCAGAATAATTTGCTCTGGTGCTGTTGTTATCCTCAAAATCCAGCCAGCTTACAAGAGTGCATCCAGTGTGCACCTCAAGAAACATTTCTATGCTTAATCATATCTGGATTCTTGAGTTCTTCGTCTGGAATTCACTGGCACAATAGTGCAACTTCTACTTCGGTTCGGGAGTTTGACTTAGTCAATTAAAATAACATCTAAACCCAAGGGAAACTCTAATGTTTTGGTGACTGGGGGAGCGGGGGGGATTATTTCAAATTGGCTTAATGACCATCTTTTAGTGTCTGAAGCTGTGTTCATTAAGGCAATGCCCTGCATCTCCTGTGGTGATCTCTTAAATTCTGGTTGTAGCCATAGCTACACAGCTTGCAGCTGTCAGAAGATGGATCCCAGTTCTAAGAGTTTGTTGAGGGGCGGTGAGAATTCAGGCCTGGGGAGTGGTATTCAAAGAAGGTGAATATGCTTTCATACTGTTATGGTCTTGGTGATGATGTGGGTATGCCGGCGTTGGACTGGCATAAACACAGTAAAAAGTCTGACAACACCAGGTCTGTGCTTATATGCTCTGTCTGAGGCCAGAACTCTCCACTCACCTGACGAAGGGACTAACCCTGAAAGCTTGTGAGTCTATTATCAAATAAATCGGTTGGACTAAAACCTGGTGTTGTTAGACTTTTTACCGTGGTCTTGGTGAACAGTGCTGTGGTGGGCTCCTATAATAGAATAAGGACTTGCTCCTGATCCTATATAAATGCAGTTTTGCTATTGTATAAAGCATCAGATCACAGTTTCAGTGCAATATTGCAGTGCAGGAAGAAGCCATTTGGCCCATTGTGTATCCACTGGCTCTCCATATGAGTATTATAACTTAGTGCTGATCCTTGTGCCTGTGCATAGATTGACATTTTGATTCGACATTTATACAGAGAAAGTGGAAAAGCAGCAGCTAATTCGGTTGTTTAAATATCCTCACTATCCTGGCTCCCTAACATTCTAACAACGAGCAGGGACAGGATCTAACTGCCTTGCAGGTGAGATGACACTCAGGACTCCTAAGGAAATAAATATTATCTGGTGTTTTCTAGTTAATAACTTGGCTATTGAAAGACAAACAATGTTAGAACAAGACTTTGCTCATGAACATGTCCACAAAATAAGATTTCAAATGCAAAGTGGAAATGTTTAGAAAATTAGTACGCATAGTTGTTTAAACATATATCATTGCCTAGTCCCCATATTCTCTACATTTCATGAGCTGTTTGTGCTTTGTTTAATATATTGGTTCCCTGTTAATGACCTGCAAGTCCTTCTCATCTATCAATTGTGTTTAGCTTTTCTATTTTGACTAGACAGTCAAATAATAGTATAAAATTACTTCCCAGTTTGATTTGGACTATGAAACTGTTGAACAATTTTATCCAATTGAAAACAGAATGGTTGTTTTCACTGTATAGAGATTCATTAGAGACTTAATTTGCAGTGCCCCTCAAACAATTTTCAGAGTTTTGTTGTCTTTCATTACTGTTTGTTCAAAAATGTGAAGTAAAGCAGTAACCAAGTAGTTAATGATTGAGTATGTTCTACATTTGTTATTTTACTGAAAAAAGCAACTGCTGAAAAGTCATTCCCAACCATTCTTATGTATGGTTAAAACTAAATTCCATTTGTTTTTTTTCTAAGGCTGCCACATGAAAATGCCATGTGTTCACTTTGCATTGTTACCTAGTTCTGACATGAGGCCTTTCCCTGTGAACTTGATGTACCTTCAAGGATGGTTAAATTGTGAATAAAAGTAGATTAACTAGTATGAAATTTTCCTTCACTAATCACTTGTTATCTTGTTCCTTAACCCAACCCTGTTATCTCATCAGGCCTAGTGAGGGCATAGGTTTTAGGGCATAGGGATGGGTCTGAGACGGAGGGGAACTAGGGGTGATCATCATGTACGTTTTGTACCAAAGAGAAATCCTGCTTTAGTACAATTCCTGGACCCATATCTAATGCAAGTGTTGTGATGTTCTGTGTGCACAAAGTAACTGTCTTCCTCAGAACTAAATCAGGTTAGGCATTTTAAGTGTATCCCATCATTTGACTACTGAAGTTGCCAAGAAGTGGTCATACGTTATGGTGTTGTTAATTCCCACTTAGATTGTCCCCACTTAAGTTCATCGTACAGTAGATCTGTTCAGATTCCAAAGTGCATTTACAGTTTTGTCAATTCTGAATTTTATAGAGGCATCATATTGGAGACCGCAGTCTTTCACTGTGCAACATGTTCCTCGATGAAATGGCAAAGCAAGCCCGCAATCTCATCACAGACATATGTACAGAGCAGTGCACTCTTAGTGACCAGGTAAGATTCCAACTTCTACATTTTGGAGGAAAGATGATTTCTTTAACTGGATTAAGAAATTTCCGTATACTTGAGACCTTTCCTCATACCTGTCACCTGCATATATAATACCATTGTTATTTTCTACAAAAAGGTCAATATTGATCCTGTGTCCACCAAAATCGAACAATTTGCTGCATAAAAAGTATTTTCACGTCATCTGATTTTTTTTTTTGACAATTTGTGCCCTGCGGTTAAGTTTCTCTTTTGTGCCCTGCGGTTAAGTTTCTCATACCTTGCTCTGCAGCCTTCATATCTTTTCTGAAGAGTGTTGCCCAAAATTGGACATAATGCACCATTCCAGAACTGAGCAAAGTTTTTTTATATAGGTCCAACTTGATAGCAAATGGTTAGATTTTAGTGGATACAGATTCAGTATTGGCCTTGAGAATAGAATTGGATGAATATTTGAGGAGAAAAAAATATTGCTGGTAAAGGTTTGGAGAGAGGGACTAACTGGATTGCTGTTTGAAAGAGAGACAAGGTTGGATAGCCTTGATAGGCCATATGTTCCTTTCTTGTGCTATTCTATGATTCTGATTATAGGTTCAAGCTCCACATCAGCATTTGAGTATATAATCTGGCTGACATTTGATTTGCAGTACTGAGGGAGCATAGATGCTGTTTTTTGGACATTGCAGAGATCCCATCTATCTGGAGGGACAGAGGATGTCTGTAGAAATGTTATGATTTGTTTATAGGTGTTGCGTACTGGAGTTATCCACATTGTTATATAGCCCTGGTCACCCAGTAGCCACCCTTTGGTTTGCCATGGTGGCCAAAATGCAGCTGACCAAGCAATTGGCCGCAGAACGAAGGCATCGTGACATCTGCCTGGATACTTGCCATTGACATTTACCTATATTATTTGATCTCTATGGTCAGAGAGAAGTAGGATATATTCTTGATATCTGGCCAGTATACTTCACTGAACCAAAAAAAAGGTTCATCTCACTGCTGTTGTGAAATGCTGTTCTGTACAATTTGACTTCTCTGTTTACGTACACAGAACGAATGAGCACAAGTTCTATAATTCATTGGCATCAGAGTGCTTTGCGATGTCCTGTAGATGTCAGATTATATAGAGTCATAGAGGTTCACAGCATGGAAACAGGCCCTTTGGCCCAACTTGTTCATGCAGTCCTTTTTTTTTAAAACCCCTAAACTAATCTCAATAACCCACAATTGGCCCATATCCCTCTATACGCATCGTCCCCATTTGACTATCTAAAGGCTTTTTAAAATATAAAATTGTACCCAGCTCTACTACTACCTCTGACAGCTTGTCCTAGACACTCACCACCCTCTGTGAAAAAAGTGCCCCTCTGGATATTTTTGTATCTCTCCCCTCTCATCTTAAACCTATGCCCTCTAGTTTTAGACTCTCCTACCTATGGGAAAAGATATTGACTAGCTGATCAGTGCCCCTCAGTATTTTGTAGACCTCCTATAAGATCAGCCCTCAGCTTCCTACACTCTAGAGAAAAAAGTCCCAGTCTATCCAGCCTGTCCTTATGGCTCAATCCATCAAGTCCCGGCAGCATCCTAGTAAATCTTTTCTGCATTCTTCCTCATTTAATAATATCTTTTCTATAATAAGGTGACCAGAATTGCACGCAGTATTCCAAGTGTGGCCTTACCAATGTTTTGTACAACTTCAACAAGACGTCCCAACTCCTGTATTCAATGTTCTGACCAATGAAACCAAGCATGCCGACTGCCTTCTTCACCACTCTGTCTACCTATGATTCCACTTTCAAGGAGCTATGAGCATGTACCCCTAGATCTTTGTTCTGTAACTCTCCCCAGCAGCCAACCATTAACTGAGTAAGTTCTGTCCTGGTTCAATCTATCAAAATGCATCACCTCGCATTTGTCTACATTAAACTCCATCTGCCATTCATCAGCCCACTGGCCCAATTGATCAAGATCCCATTGCAATTGGAAATAACTTTCTTCACTGTCCACTATGCAACCAATCTTAGAATCGTCTGCAAACTTACTAACCATGCTCCCTATATTCTCATCCAAATGCACATGTAGGTTCTTCCTCTTATTGTTACCTGGGAGTAAATGTGTAGGTGACAATAGTTTGTTGTTTCATAACATTGTTGCCAATTTAACAAAAAGTCATTCCTGTGTTTAATTGATTACATGTAATTTGAACATTTACAGGAGTAAACCACGTTGAGTTATAGTTAAATTTTTATCAAACATTGATCCAGTGGCAGCTTTCAACATTGAATAAATTTGTGTCAAAGTGAATGCTGAGGGGCGTGTTTGGTCAGAAACTAAGCAAGTCTCGTGCTAGGTACTAACATAAGACTATTAATGAGATTGGCAGCATTTTGTGGCTGTAGATTAAAGGGAAGGGAACTATTAGGCCAGATTCTGAGTTGGAGGTGTTCAGTGATCATCTCTCAGATCGTAGCTTTGTACCATTGGCTCCTCGACCAAGCACATACGCCAAATGTCTGAACCTACGGCTGTCCTCTTGCTGAGCAGGATTACTATTGCAACAGCACATCTCATCAGTAGTATAAAACTAACCTGTCTTGGAAATACTGGAAGATGGGATGGAAAAGGTTATGAATGAGCACTTGATACCTCTTATAAATATGTTCAATAAATGAGGAGTTTTATTTAGGGTAAATATGGTACGTGCATCTTAGCTATATAAAACTTGTATGGGAAGCTTTTTTCAGTAAATATGATTTACTTTTGTAAGATATGAGGGTTTGTTGCGCATTGAAATGTGCAAAATATAATTTAAAATGTCAGCATGGAAATTGCAGGCGATTAACCAATAAAGGATAAATGTGTTGACATTACAGTCCTGTAAACCTCTGAGTGCATTTTAAATTTTGTTTTAAAAGATTTGATTTTGTTCCTTGTTTGGCAACAAGTGGAATACTGGTTTCTTACATGAACAGTATTTTCCAAAACTTCCATTAGCTTAGAAGTACCATTATCTGTGAGAAAATTGTTGCAAGTATGTGGTAAAGTACATGATTAAAACCCTTGAAAAACAAATACCTCTTTGATTTACATGCCGTGTTTACCCTCGAAGAAAAGGCCACAGTCGAAGTTAGATGAAACATCCATGTAGGACACTTGCCCATGTTGCACAGTTACTATTCTACAAGATTGATTATCCATGATATGTAGAGATTAACTTGAATCAAATAATCAGTGCAGTATTCAAAGGAAGCTTTGGTTCTAGAAAAGTGTTGAAACCGCCACTTCAGTCATATTTAGAATAAACTTGGAAAACATAAACTTGAGTAGTTTTTGTCAGGAAAGAAAAATGGAATTGCCCAGTTAGAAAAATAGATCTAGTATTTTGCTGGTTGAAAATATTAGCAGTTTTTAAATACTGGTCCAACTGGGAACCTAACTTTAATGTCTTGCATATAGTTGATTCTATAAAATAAAAATCTTTCACCAACAGAATTCTATTGCATTTTCTGAAAAAGATATCATGAATATCGATGCACTTGACGTGGGTTCCCACCTCGATCGTATATCAATTGTGTTAGCTTTGGCATATTTATCTCTTAAGCTGTTTTAAAGATTTCATTTTTTTTTCTGTTCTACAGTTATTGCCAAAACATTGTGCCAAGACTATCAGTCAAGCAGTAAATAAAAAGTCCAAAAAGCAGACTGGAAAGAAAGGGGAACCCGAGAGGGAGAAACCTGGAGTAGAGAGCATGAGAAAGAACAGGCTACTGGTTACCAAGTGAGGAGTCTTCAACTGCCACTTTTGTAATTTTTCTTTAGTAGGATTTTTCCAGGATTGACTTTTAAACAGAAATAATGGTGTTTTCAAAGATCATAAACTTGTGTGGAGAAATAACACTTTCAAGGTTGATTTCTTGCAGTGAACTTTGTCAATAGCTTGTTGAAATTTGTGACACTGTTAACTTAGCTAAATTACATTTAAACAAACAAGGAGCATGAGTAGATCATTCAGCCCCTAATTTTATGTGTTGTGATGTTTGAGAAATATGATAAATGTGTCTTTTACTTTGATAATTAGGACATTTTTATCTGTAAACATGAGCAATGTTTTGATTTTATTTTTCAGTTTGGACAAACTTCACACCGCGCTCTCAGAGCTTTGTTTCTCTATCAATTATGTTCCTAATTTAGTTGTCTGGGAGCACACCTTTACACCACGGGAGTATTTGACTTCACATTTGGAAATCCGCTTTACTAAGTAAGAGAGGTTTTTATAGTTACGTGAAAAATTAGCTGCGTACGTATATGTTTATATTCAAGGATTAATACATTAAAAAGCCAGTGTTGAATTTTTGTAACTGAGAGAGCATTCGATTCAGAATTATTTAACTCAGAATAGAGGGCAAGATGATGGAGAACCAGTCTACCTGCAATGGTGAGTTGAGATCGGGCACTGTATCAATTGCACCGACCTCATTGGCTCCTTGGTTATACAAATTGGAATTCAAATGTTTCTTCACAGGAAAGGGACAAGAATTGGACAGAGCTTCCCAGCCATTAATAAAAACATAATTTAGAATATAGGATATTTATTAACTGGTTTTGAGGGAGAAGGAAAGTTTCCTTTAAAGAGACCATTTTATCCTTTTGCAAATGACGCAGCTGATTTACTGAGTAAAACTTTGAGTCAAACAATCCAGGAGAAGTCGTAAATTAATTTCCTTGTCTATGTTGGGTTAGCTAAACTCAGCTAGTGTATAAAGCTTATTTAGTTGTTTTATGTCTCAGATTAGCAAGAGGAATATTGACGAGGCCCCTCATCCTGATTGCTAGCTAATGATCTCTGCTGACTCTTTAAGGCAGGTGAAAGGGGATCTGCTGTATGTGGTAAGCTAGTCTACTGACAGGGCTTGTAATGTCAGATTTATTCACGAATAATAAACATTTGAGTGAACTCTGATATAAAATTTATAAAATGACTGATCAGTGGCTTGAAAGAGCAAGATAAACCATTGGCATATTTTTAAAAAGAACAATTTTATTTCTTTTCCATCCACCACCTTCAAAAATATGTAGTCAAGCATATCTAGGCTTTTCATTTCCAACCAATATTAGAAAGTATTTGCATCATTTTATTTGAAAAACCAAAAGAAAAATTTGAAAACTGAAATTTAGCACTTTGGCTGAATTCAAAGATACTGCAGTCAACTAAAATAACTTAGCATATTTATGGATTGCCAGATGTAAAAATTTTGGCTTGTTAAAATTATTTTTTTAAAGTTCACTGTTTTTGCTGGATCATTTTTGACTTATATTGGATATATTATCCCCAAGAGTTCAGGAACAGTTCCATCTGAATCATTTCTCTCACACTACATTTATTGCGTTTGTACATTAGCTTTTAGTCCTTTGTTTAATAGTCAAACCTGCCTATGGTTTGATCGACCTCACAAACATCTCAGTAATAAGTCACTGAAGCCATTCGAGAAAACTTGATGGAGGAAAAACACAAAATGAAAGTAATTGCTTCATTTGCATTTAAGACTAATTTTGAAACAAGTTTCTGAAGACTAAATTGGATGTTATTAATGCACATAAAATCAAATTTTAGTTAGTAGAAGTGTCACTTTTCACTTAGAAAACAAGATTTCTGTTACTTTGGCTGCAGTAGGTGTTGAATATGAATGATTTTTAAAAGTGCATTTTTCATTTTAACTTCAGATCAATTGTGGGAATGACAATGTACAATCAAGCTACGCAAGAGATTGCCAAGCCTTCTGAGCTGCTGACAAGTGTGAAAGCTTACATGACTGTACTTCAGTCCATTGAAAACTATGTGCAGATTGATATCACTAGAGTTTTTAACAATGTTCTTCTCCAGCAAACACAACATTTAGATAGTCATGGTGAACCCACCATAACTAGCTTGTACACCAATTGGTAAGCACTGAGCTGATGTTTGTTTTTAATTGTTTGAAATGCATTTTTTGATATAATTCATGTTTGAAGATAATCTAATCTAGCTGTACACTTACACAGGTATCTAGAAACTCTTCTGCGACAAGTCAGCAATGGGCACATTGCATACTTTCCAGCTATGAAAGCATTTGTGAACCTGCCTACCGAGAGTGAATTGACATTTAATGCGGAGGAATATTCAGATATCTCTGGTAAATATATTACAAAATATTTTAAATTATACATGCCTTCATTTTCTGACAAGGCCATGTGTAAGTAATGCTTGTCCTCAAACAGTTTTAAGTCACCATTCTCCATGACCTTATTTTGCCTCAATGTTCCCTGTCTGTCTCCAGCTACTAAGAGCGGAAATCAGCCCAATACTATTGCTGCCAAGATTCTGCTCCTGTGAAAGTATTATATGTATTTTCAAGTGGTAAATTCAAATGAAGGGGCTTTGAGTTTTAACTCATTGTTATCTCCTTTTTCAGATTTCTCTGTATTCGCCCTTTCCTGAAAGTGGTAACTCTTTGCTGTCTACAGTTCTGTTGGTGCTTATCACTAAGTTGGCTGTATTCCTGGTGATTTTGTCATATGACACTCCCTGCTTCTAACAGCCCTACTCAAACAAATGTATTTGTGCACCCCTCCCTTCCCATCCCCACCAGCCATAGACAAAGCTTCTAAAAGTAAGGCTAGGATAATTCTGTTGTGTTGCTCACAGCAATATCCAGGATTTTTTTAAATTCTGGGTAATTTCAAGGTAATCGTCAAGGTTTGGCAAAGATACAGATTCTCTATATTGGCTTTCAGTTTATGCTTCCAATCAACAGAGCAGCTAGTGCTGATTGGATGCTAAAGTCAGTGAAATGAATGGGCAGCAAGAAGCTGAACCGCTCCCTTTAATTACAAATAATGGCCGCTAATTAATTGCGCAGCATCCTTTCGTTACATGACCTATTGAATTTAGCCCCAGCATACATCAAATTTGCTTCATCACTGCCAAATAATTAATGGCCAATGAGGATGTATAATTTCTTGGGGTCCTGAGATAGCGGTGGTGCTTGAGAGCGAGGGGGATGGTGTGATGGGTGGGGTACATAATATTTAAAACTTTACTGTTTATTGACTATCTCACTAACATAGTAGAAATCCCAGTGCTTTCAGATCTCTGATCAGTCACATATATGAAAAACATGTCTTTGAACTTGTTGTCCCACATTATTGATCATGGCAACCCTACTTGTACTCTATTTTTGATTTGAATTACTATTGTCACATGTATTAACATACAGTGAAAAGTACACTATTCAGATAAAGCATACCATTCATAGAGAAGGAAATGAGGGAGTGCAGAATGTGGTGTTACAGTCATAGCTAGGGTATAGAGAAAGATAACTTAATGCAAGGTAAGTCCAGTCAAAAGTCTGACAGCAGCAGAGAAGAAGCTGTTCTTGAGTCGGTTGATACGTGACCTCAGACTTTTGTATCTTTTTACCGAAGGAAGAAGGTGGAAGAGAGAATGTCCAGGGTGCGTGGGTCCTTAATTATGCTGGTTGCTTTGCCGAGGCAGTGGGAAGTGTGGACAGAGTCTATGGTTGGGAGGCTGGTTAGTGTGATGGATTGGATGACATTCATGACCTTTTCTGGTTCCTTGCGGTCTTGGGCAGAGCAGGAGCCATACCAAGCTATGATACAATCAGAAAGAATGCTTTTTATGGTGCGTCTGTAAAAGTTGGTGAGAGTCGTAACTGACATGCCAAATTTCCTTAGTCTTCTGAGAAAGTAGAGGCATTGGTGGGCTTTCTTAACTATGGTATCAGCATGGGGGGCACCAGGGCAGGTTGTTGCTGATCTGGTCACCTAAAACCTTGAAGCTCTCGACCCTTTCTACTTTGTCCCCATTGATGTAGGCAGGGGCATGTTCTCCTTTACACTTCCTGAAGTCAATAACAATCTCCTTCATTTTGTTGACATTGAGGGAGAGATTGTTTTTGCTGCATCAGTTCACCAGATTCCCTATCTCATTCCTGTACTCTGTTTCATCATTGTTTGAGATCTGACTCACTCCAGTGGTGTCATTAGCAAATTTGAAAATTGAATTGGAGGAGAACTTGGCATCACAGTTGTAGGTCTATAAGGAGTATAGTAGGGGACTGAGAACACAGCCTTCTGGGGCACTGGTGTTGAGGATGATCGTGGAGGAGGTGTTGTTGCCTGTCCTTATTAATTGTGGTCTGTGTGCAAGGAAGTTCAGGATTCAGTCGCAGAGGGACTTCTCAGCCATCTAGTTCTTTTAGCTGCTTCAATTTATTTTGCAGCCAAATATGATTTTTAAAAAAAAACATAGTGTAGTAGTCAAGTACATTGGATGAAACATTCTCTCCCATAAAAAAAACACTATTCAACTGACTGGAAAAGAATTCGCCCATAAACACTTTGTTCCAAAAGGATTGAGGTTTGCCAGTGTTTTCTGGCATTTGCTTGCAACATTTTTTGAAATGGTGTCACAAGACTTAAATTTCCAGTCATGAATTTGTGTTGGTGGCGACATAATCAAGATCATGTTTATACTTTGGGTGAATAACATTCATGAAATAACATTGTGACCAGAATTGCTTTCACACCATCTCTGACATATGGTCAAAGTGGCTAACAACTGTCCAAAAATCAACAGGGTAAAGTCTTTAAATATGCAATTCTGTCTCAGCTGAGTCATAAAGTTAAGTGGTAGTAACTCTTTGGTATGCAAGGATTATTTTTAAGCTGAAAACTCCCATAAACCAGCCTTTGGTTCATGTGCAAAACTACATTTTTATCGCTTCAGTTCCTTAAAATCATATTTAAGTAATCATGGAATATTGTGAGCAGCTTTGGGCCTCATACCGAAGGAAGGTTAAGCTAGCCTTGGAGGGGGTCCAGAGGAGGTTCACAAGAATGATCCCATGAGCGAAGGGTTTGTCAAAAGGGGAGTGGCTGAGGAGTCTGGATCCATACTCGAAATTTAGAAGGATGAGTGGGGGGGGGGCTCTAATTGAAATTCAATGCTCAGGAGCCTAGATAGTGGATGTGGTGAGGATGTTTTCTCTAGTGAGAGACTGGAACTCGTGGGCACAACCTCAGAGTGAAGAGATGCTCCTTTAAAACTGAGATAAGGAGGAATTTCTTCATGCAGAAGGTGGCGAATCTGTGGAACTCATTGCCACACAGGGCTGTGGAGGCCAGGTCATTGAGTGTCTTTTAAGACAGAGATAGATAGGTTCTTGATCAATAAGGGGATGACGGGTCATGGGGCAAAGGCAGTAGAATGGGGATGAGAATCATATCAACCATGATCGAATGGCAGAGCAGACTCAATGGGCTGAATTCTGCTCCAAGATCTTATGGTCTTGTGTTTGAATTTGAATATTTTGGTGGATGATTTTAAATTTCATCTTTTTTCAATTGCTTTGTGGAATTAAAGCCTAGTTTCAACTCTGGTTAAGATGCTGTATGGGCACATATTTGTCAGATGAAATATTTTCACTGTTTGATGAAGTTAATAGCCATTCGTTTTTGGAATGAATAGCTATAAAATAGCTATCTAACTCACCATGTTCTACTCCTCTGCTTCTCCTTCAAAATTCTCATTGTCTACTGCCCCTTCCCCTCACCCTGCAGAACAAAGATAACGAACAGCTTATTTTCTCTGCCATCAACCATCTCCTAATTGCCTTCTCCAGTTTCCTTGAATTCAAGGACTATGCCACTAAGGTTGAGATCCTTTCAGATATTTCTGTTCCTTCCCCTTAAAGCTGGACCTCCTCCTTGTCTTAACCTGGAATCTGTCTGGGTTGTCTCATTTCTCTCCTCTGTTGCCTCTTGCCTATTAGACTCTGGTACTGTCTCTACTTTTCTAAATCACTACAGTTCTCTTCCTGACTCCAATTAGTGCTGGCATTGCAAATGATTTATTATCCTCAGATGTTGTTGCTCTCCCTTCAAAACCACAATCATCACTCGTCTGAAAAGAAACAATATCAGTCCTTCTGCCCTTACAAACTGCTCTTCTTGCTTTCCCCCCCTCCCTCCAAATCTATGCCTATCTTTTTCATAACCCTTATTTGGAGAGTTAGCCAGGAGTGTGATGGAATGCTCTCATCTTGCTTGGATGAGTGTATTTCCAACTACACAAGAAGCTCAACACAATCCAGGACACAGCAGCCCACTTGACTGGCACTCCATCAATTGCTCTTCACCATTGATATACTAAGTGGCAGCATTGCATACTATATACAAAATGCACTACAGCAATTCACCGAGGCTCCATCAACAGCATCTTCCACACCTATGACCTGTACCATTTAGACAAGGCAGCAAGGAGGTGAATGGGAACACGTACCACCTGCAAGTTTCCCTCCAAGGTGCACTGCATTCTGACTTGAAACTACATTGCTTTTAATAAAATTTATTAAGCATGCCATTTATTTATGATCCTTTCCATGTCACAATGCACAATCTACATAGTCTTGAACATTCTGACACGAACTGTTGCCTTGCTGTCTCATCCCTAGCCTTCTCCATAATTTATTAGACCATACATCAAACAAGATTTGTGTTTATATAGCCTTTTTCATGATCACTGGACATCTCAAAACACTTCACAACCAATGGAATACTTTTGAAGTAGAACACAGCAGCCAATTTATGCGCAGCAAGCTCCCACAAACAACAGTAGTACAATGATGATAAGATAATTTGTAACAACTAATTGCCACTGTTGCATTTTATTCCTTTTTTTGTTACTACCAAATTTTTTTCTTGTGACTTTGTTAATTCTGTTTCTCAAAAGTAAAAATATTGTTTATGGAGTTCATTCACCATCTTTCAACTCAGCAATCTGCTATTGTTAGTAACTCAATATCTTTGTACAAAAATAGTGATGGTTCACAGATTTTCAACAATAAAATTTCCCAACTATGTATACATATCAAGGATGTCGTCTAAATGGATTTCAGTAAGGCATTTGACAACATTCCACGTGGCAAACTGTTTAGAAAAGTGCAATTTCATGGGATACAGAGGAAGTTGATAGGATCCAAAATTTTCTCAGTGACAGGATAAAATGGACAATGGTGGATGGATAATTTTGCAAATGGAATACATGTTCCAGTGATTTTCCATAAGTCTGTGTTGAGTCCCTTGCTGTTTGTTGTATATCATAGAATCATAGACCCTACAGTGCAGAAAGAGGCCCTTCAGCCCATCAAGTCTGCACCAAACACAATCCCACCCAGGCTCTACCCCCATATTCCTACATATATTACCCACTAATCCCTCGACACTAAGGGGCAATTTCTTAGCATGGCCAATCAACCTAACCCGCACATCTTTGGACTGTGGGAGGAAACAGGAGGAAACCCACGCAGACATGAGGAGAACGTGCAACTCCACACAGACTGTGACCTGAGCTGGGAATCAAACCCTGGAGCTGTGAAGCAGCAGTGCTAACCACTGTGCTACCGTGCCGCCCCATGATTGGGAAATTTGCAGATGACACAAAAATTGGCCATGTAGTTGATGGTGAAGAAGATTGCTGCCAGCTCCAGAATACTATCTATGGTTTAGTTTCGTAGGCGGAGAAGTGACAAATGGAATTCATTCTGGAAAAGTGAGAGGTAGCGCAACTGGATTTTTTTTCACCTCCGCTTTTTACAGAGGTGGTGGGGATTTGGAATTCACTGCCTAAGTTGAGGCTGAAATGTTCAACTCATTTAAAAGGTACCTGGATGTGCATCTGAAGTGCTGTAACCTGCAAGGCTACAGACCAGCTGCTAGAAATTGGGATTAAAACGAGCAGCTAGTTTCTTATTTCTCTTTTTTTCTGTTTGGCGAAGACATGATGATGAATGGTCTCTTTCTGCACCATAGCTTTTATGGTTCTAAGCTTTTCCTTTAAAAGTTTCAAGATTTTAGATGGTTTTTGGTGATATGGTCATGCCAATGTAATGACAGATTTATTAGTCTTGTGGCACGCAAACTGACAATTCTTGTATGTTTTCCTACAGAAATGAGGGCTCTTTCAGAACTTCTGGGTCCATATGGAATGAAGTTTTTAAGTGAGAGCCTGATGTGGCACATTTCCTCACAGGTGGCAGAACTCAAGGTAAGATTGGAGTTTCATTGCAGCTATGTCTGCATGCTGGCACAGAGAATCAAATACACTTACAAAATGACGCTGTCTGTGGAATTTTAATTCCGTTACATTTTTTAGTGTGATGGGAACTTGCTGCCAGATTTGTGAAGGCTGTGTGAATGGTAATAAAACACATTAAAAAGGCTCATGCAGATGTAAAAACTCAAGTTATTAATTTTAAAGTTTACATACTGACAACTTAGCTATAATAATTGGCAATTTTCATGGATAGCCATTTTGCAAGTATTGATCCTATGAATTCCCAGAGAAACTTCCATAATTGATGCTTGCCAACAAACCCGAACTGATTTTCAGATGGTGTCAGAGTTAAAGATTCCAAGCATGTGAAGGTATTGGAGAAGCTGGGATTGCTGTTTTGAAGGCCGTGAAAGTTAAGGGGAGACCAAATAGAGGTATTCAGCATTGCAAGGAGTTTTGGTAAAGTGATGCAAAGCTATCGCCTTTGGTAAGCGGGTCAGTAACTAGAGACCATTGAGTTAAAGTAATTGGTGAAAGAGTTGGTGGGGAGATTAACAATTTTTTAAGATCTGGAATGAATTGTTTAAGAGGGAGCTAGAACTTAATTCCATTGGAGCTGTCAAAGGGCAATTTATATATACTTAGAGAACAAATTTGAAGGGTAAAAACCTGGGTTGTGAGCCTGAATTTCAAAGAGCTGTCATAGTCAAGATGGTCAGAATGACTTGGCTGTAACATTGTGGTTCCACTGATCAGAATATTTAAAATAAAGCATTGAGTGTCTTTCTAATACAAGTGCTTTCCTGTGCTGAGTACATAATAGTCTTTTCATGACTGAGTAGGTACTGTATGGCAAAAACAGATGCTTAATTTTGGTTACAAGTAACTGTGATTCTTGTGTTGCATTTAATTTGTCACCGTGTGCTCTAATTGTCTGTCACTCTGCCACAAGGGTATTAAGGTAAACCAAGAAATATTTCCATGTGCTGGTAGTCAGGATTAACAAATTGGTGATATTATTCCATGTGCGTGTCTATGAATCATAACATCAAATCATTTTATTATTGGAAAACAATCATTTTTGAGATAATTCAAGAATCTTGTTGTCTCCAAAATTCTCCATGCTGTAGAACAAGTCTCATAATTTTTGTTTAAGAGCAAGAGTCAGGACATACAATGCATACAAGGCTTTGTGGGGTGAGGGAGCTGAAAGAGATACTTGCTCTTTCTCCACAAGGATTATTTAGCAACTGTGCTAATAAGATGCAGTTTTGTATTCTTTCAGTTCTACTTTTTTTTAAAAATCTGTATCATTACTTGGAGCTGTACCTCATTCACCCTTTATTCACGCTGCTATGCAGTAAAAAAACAATAATACTTCCACATCAGCAATCATGCGTCTTAATACCCTTGTCAGTGAGTCACTGTGCTGGATGATGTGATATTGAACAACTGATCAGGAAAATCTTTTGTTCAGTTCCCAGGCTGTGGCTAGCTAACCAACATTTAAATGACTGGCTGCGGAACAGTATGGTTGCTTATTATGCCTGAGCTAGAAAGAAAACAGATTGGCAGGGTTCCACTCCTAATTGTTATCGCATGACTCCTGTTAATAGTGTGCATGCTTAGATTTCAGGCAAGAGCCAGATCTTTTTCCAGTAATAACTGTCATGGTGTAATAACTCGGCAACATTCACTACTAGGAAAGAAAATTTATGGTAAATAAAAGGAGATGAAAATGTCTATTACATGTGCATAACTCTTGTGTAAGTAATTGTTGAGGATTTAAAAATCAGGCAGTTGTATGATAGACAAATGCATCTATTCTTGGTGTTGTGATTATACTTCCTTTTTCTTTTAAAGGATTGCCCACAAACGCAAAAGAATTATAAAGAAAATCGAAGTATAGGTGTTCTAATGTGAGCAACATGCTTATCAAAATCCTTTTTTATACTTAATCGTAACTTTTTTTTATAGCAACGTACTTTTTTCCATCATGGGATGTGGGCATCACTGACGAGCTAACACTTGCTGCCCATCCCTATTTTCCTTTGTACTGAGTATTCTTTTCAGAGAGCATTTAAGAGTCAATCATGTTGCTGTGGGATTGAAATTGCATGCAGACCAGAGCAGATTTCCTCTCCTGAAAGATTTTAGCTAATTAGTGACATTAAATTAAATGAATATAAATTGACCAGCTTTATATTTATATTATTGCATATATTATGTATGCATATATATATCCACCAGCGTGTTAGCCTGGGCCTCTGGATGTCTAGTCCCGTGACATTACCACAGTACCAGTTTCTCCCCATAATGTGCAGTAATCAAATTGGATCAGTCTGTATTTCCCATCCTTGTGGTAGAATTTGGATCCAGCATTCTCAGAAGCTTGCTTTTCTTAATAGTGTAATGGTTTAAAGATTATTAAAAACAGATGATCAGTGTTGCAAGGCGTGTATAGAAAATTAGCGTTCTTGTACTAAAACCTGACAGTGCAAAGAACTAGTGATTTTCTTTTTACAGACTAAACTTGAATAATAATTCAGTCTAATTCCAAAATAGCTACTGGTTGTATTCGTATAATTTTATGTATCCGGTCCTGTCATGCCCTCAGGACATTGAAGTATGCTGGCTATAGTGCAGTTTCTTTTTTTTTTCCAGTGGTGCATTTGTACTTCAGACCACTGTCAAACCTTGCTCAAAATTTTAACCAGACTAGGGCGAGGCACTAAATAGCAATTAGATTTCCTCGCACCCGGGTGAAAATCTGGGATTGTCACTGAGTTTCTGCACAGTTGAGATATTTATAGCTTTTTTAAAAAGAACCATTTTGTTTTTATTCCCCATGTATGTTTTTGATTCTGCGTGGTGTTTTTCTCTTCTCAAAATGAAGACCCATGCCACTATTAAACTGGTTAGTTCATGATGATGACCATACATCTTACCAATGCAGTTGACGTTCCAACGTCAGTTGACGTTCCAGCGCTTTCATACCACATTATTTCCAGTTCTTGTAGAAACTTGGTCTGCATGGAAACTTGTAAAACCATTTTCCTTCCGTCCTACACTCCTGACAGTTTGCAATATTTTTTCAAAAATTTTTAAAATAATAACCAAATTATTTCATTTTCACCCCCACACCCTTTTTGAAATGCTCATCCCATTAGTGAACTTGTGCCATGTTCTATTTCATCATTTAAAAGATAGACCTGGAGCATTCTGAAACCATTTGCTGGAAGGAATAGGAGATTTGCTTGGGAGTGGTTTGCCTCATTTTCCAAATTTGGTTTCAGTTTGGTCCCACCACCTAGCGTCCCTGAAATCATTAGCTAGCTTTGCCAGTAGCCTTATGCTGCATATTTGGAACAGTATATCAGATGGCACTTATCCTTGCATCATACCTTCTATGATTTGCAATTGCTATAAGTTATTGTTTTGGATTGGTGCCATCACAGCTGACTGATTTACAGCCATCAGTATTAAATATGCAAAACACTGTGCAGATTTAATTCGTGAAAGGGCACAATTCATTCTTTGTATTTTCACAGTTCAAATGGACAGTATAATGCTCCAATTCCTCATTTTTGATTTGTTGAAATCAATCTCATCCCAACAAAATAAGTCTGATACCTATTTTTTAAATAAATAACCACAACACTTTGCAATTATTGATTGAGAGCTTCTGGAGAATTGATTTAAATCCTGTTCAAGAGTGCAGGAGCCATTGTACATTGGTTTTGCCAATAAAAAGTGTTCCCCAGTTTTATAAAAGAAAATATTAGTGCTAATTTAAATTCGATAAGCATTTTTGTGAATGTTCTTAGCAACATGGAAACCCTTGAGTTGGGTCTCTGACTATTGGGCTGATCCAGTAACATCACCAATGAGGAATAAATGAGAGCAGCTCCATCAGAAACAGCAGGACTATAATCTCACATCAGTCTACAAGCTTCCCAGCCTTGGGGAAACTTGGATTGGAAATGTTCCTTCTGTTGCAGAATGCATAGGGATGTTTTACGTTGCAGAATGGCCAGTTCGGGACACCTGACTTAAGGATTTTCACACTGGGAAGGAAACCAAAATTAGAATTTTCATTCTGGTCAAAGATATTCATCAAAGTGTAATTCAAAACTTTGTGTATAATTTAAGCAAACAGAATTCTCACTGGTGAAGTTTTTGAGGCTCTTAGTGTATTAACGCATTTGGTATATAATATTGACCCTGTCTTTCCTCTACCACATTTAATACTAGTGTAATTTGCAGTATAGTAAGTACATCCTGGATTTATAAAAGGATTAGGAAACTCTGGAACATTAATTTACTTGAAACTAGCCTGCAGAAGAAACTGTTTTAAATAGGCACAAGAAATGTGATCCCACAGACTATGGAAGGCATTTTTCTGTTTCTGAAGTCAAATTATTTTTCATTTGTGGTCAGCCTCAGAGGAGTTTATTATTGTGTGAAAATGAGGGTATTGGCAGTTGGTATCCCTTACGTTCAAACAGCCATTTAACTTTTACCTTCATATGAAAGTAATTTATTTCTTGGTGGGGCAGGGGGGTTTTGGAAGAAATAGAGTAATATGTAATCTGGACAAAATTTTCTAAAGTTAGTGGGAACTGATGTCCATTCCTGAATTTTTTTCCCATTTCATAATTTGTTATATTACTGTCAATTTGTTTGACTTTCTGCCAAACAACAAAGATGTGCAAAAAATAAAATTACAGTTTTATATGACTGTTTGGTAATGCAACATGGTCTTCTCATCCGAGTAACTAAAGGAAAGAAGTTTTGAGAATTCACTTTCTTCAAACTGTTATTTTTTGGATACTGAAGAAATATATTTCTATTTTAAAGTCAGTTCTATTCCTTATTGCATTCTGATGGATTGGGTCTCTTAACTAAATTGGCATTAATAATTTATATTCTTTATGTGCTGGAGCAGTTTCATAGGCTGAATTTGGGGCTTTGATTATCAAGCGCAAGTTAAGAGCTGTTGACCACAAAAATTGGCTGCAAGTAAGCAGCATATTTTTCTGGGTAGAGTTGATAGCAGATTGACTTTCAAACCAAATTACTTTTGTGACTACTATAGTAACCAGTAGAACATGGTATAGTGCAAGGGGACCAGTAGATCATTTCATTAAAAATTGATTTTTTTATATAGAAAGCATTCTCTACTCATATGCAAGGAATGTAGATTTTTCTTCCATTAAATTCAGCATATGATCTGGTACTAAGCTTTATAGAAATTCCCAGATTTGATCATTTAATGGGGCTTGTATTAGCATTTGCACCCTTGAATTTAGCATCTGAAAAACTTTGTACATTTCCATTTAGATTATGATAGCGTAGTGCTTTCCTGTCGATCTTCCTCTCAACTTTTAGTGGAAATACACTAGTGGTGATGGTACCTGATGTTGGATGAAGTTCAGCTGTGATGGTCAGCCCAGCAAAATGTTGGATGATGTATTCTGTGGTTCAGTACTGCAATATATACTAGTGTTGCTGACTGTGAAACTGTATTCCATTGTGTTACTGACATCTCTGAAAGGATACATTGGGGAAGAGGATGATATTTGAAAACTAGAAGCTGAAATATGACCATTTTGCAATCATACTGCAGATAAGGCACCAGCAGTGCCTTTGTGATTAGACTGTAAAACCTTGTACTCTTTATTCATGATACAGTGGTTGACAGAAATAGAGTCTCTTTTTATGCTTTGGCTTTTCATCGAGAAATGATACAGTGGCAGAGTGGTTAGCACTGCTAGCTCAGTGCCAGGGACCTGGATTCAATTCAGGCCTAGGGTGACTGAGTGGAGTTTGCATGTTCTTGCCATGTCTGCATGGGTTTCCTCCAGATGCTATGGTTTTCTCCCACAGTCCAAAAATGGGCTAGTTAGGTGGATTGACCATGGGCAATTGCCCCAAGATGTGTAGGTTAGATGGATTAGCCATGATAAATGTGTGGGATTGCAGGGATAGGGCAGGGGAGAGATCCTGGTTAAGATACTCTATCAGAGATTCGGTGTGGACCCAATGTGCCAAATGACTGTCTGCACAACAGGGATTCCAAGAACTAGGTTGCATGTTTCCATGACAGTTGATTACTCCTATCATAGGAAGATGTTTTGAAGAGAGGGATAGCAGGGGAAAAAATAAAATGACTATGTCTGATTCCACTGTCTCTCCCTTCAGGTTGGAAGTGGGAAGACAAAAATGGTAAAGTGTTGTTTGTGAATCAGAAATAAGGCCAAACATTGGTTTAATCTGAGGGCTCTTGATCTCTCCGGGAACCGAAGACTATTGAAGCATCTGGATCTTATAAACCTAATTTCCTTTCCCAGATTGAAATATCTATTTGGCTTTATCCGAGTAACTGTCTGATACAAGTATGCTTTCTTCCCAGAAATTAGTAGTGGAGAATGTTGACGTGCTAACTCAAATGAGGACCAGCTTTGATAAGCCAGACCAGATGGCAGCACTCTTCAAAAGATTAACATGTGGGTATCAAGTATGTTCTCAGATTACAAAAACTGGGCTGACAATGTAACGATTTTTAAATCTGTGTTGACATAACCTTGTTGCAATGCAATTATAGGACCGAGCATTCCGCCTTCACGTTTTACACAATGGTATTGGTTATCCAATACTGTGAATTTTAAATTTTACACATTGCCATAATATGATATCAATTACAGGGTATTGCTACTTCAGATCAGAGGTGTCTGTACGTTGCTTTTCCTAAGAGAAGACTGAGAAAAATGACAAAATCCTTTCTAAAACTCGGGGCAGACTTCAGTTACCAAAATACAAAACCATATAATGAAAAGTTTGTTTCTTTGAGTAACCAAGTTTTTATTCATCAAAAGTTGTTCTTTTTGGCTTGCTTGTGATCAGTCAGCTGCGAAGCAGAGGATTTTAGTCCCAGTAATTTTACTTACATATGGAATACTTCAGATTAACTGTAATGAAAGTTGCCAGGCAACTTACCCCACACACTCAAGTAGAAGACCTATCCTTAATATTTTTCCATGCTGAAATAATTTCAGATTTTGCATGATCGGTGAAAATTATTTCAAAAAAACGGGATAGCACCACTAATCCTACTCCACTGATGCATTTGTGAGAGACTAAGCTTGGCAGTATTGAACAAATGAACTGTTTAATACACAAGTGTCCTGCTAATCAGAGAAAAACATAATCTCCAAAAGGATACTCATCTTTATATTCACCTTTGTAGAAAATTGCTGTGGATTTCATCATTTTTTTTCGTAGTTTTCATCCAGACAAGGAAGTAAGTTATGGAAAATCATTTTTGGCTCTATGTTGATGATCAGAAGTTATGTGACCAGACTGTTGTGATAAATATGAAAGTAAATGTTGATTTGGGCAAAGTCTTAATCTTGTCACAACTGACTTTATAACCCAGGAGTGCACTGCAGCATTTCGCAGTAACTTAGGAAGATTGGCAGCTATCTAAGCAAGGCAAGTTTTTAGACTAACTTGCTCCAGACCATGAGTTTACCTGGGACATTTGGGAAATGTGCACTTGTGAACTAAAGAGAAAATAAATACCTTTTGAATCTCAATTTAAAGCCAAGAAAAGTTAAAATACTAGATTAGGGTGTAGGGTGATACAGTGGTTAGCACTGCTACCTCAGTGCCAGGGACTTGTTCAGTTCTAGCCTTGGGTCACTATCTTGTGGAGTTTGCATCTTCTTTCCTTCTCCGCATGGGTTTCCTCTCATGGTCCAAAGACCTGCAGATTAGGTTGATTGGCCATGCTAAATTGCCCATTAATGTCTGGGGATTAGAAGGTTAAATACATGGGAATAGGGCCTGGTGGGATTGTTGTCAGTGCAGGCTCAAGGGACGAATGGCTCCTGCATTGTAGGGATTCCATGTTTCTAGGTAGTGGTTACATGTTTGATTTTGAATTGGATTTCTTGGTGTGGCATACAGAGGTTTCCCTAATCAATCCAGAAGACTACACTGTAAGCAAATACTTTTAGATCCTTTAGAGCTGACCTCTCATCTGAAGGAAATATCGACACTGGATTTTCCATGCTGGTGGTCCATGTAGTTTTTAACAAAAAGGTGGCTGACACAACTGACCAAAGGTTGTACGAGGAAGAGAAGATGCTGGAGAGCAAGTGCAAAAATAGCCTGGGGAAATTAGATGAGTCCCACCTCTATCCACATCATGTGAAGAAACAGACATGAGAAAAAATTCAGATTTGTAGTATGGTGAACTGGAAATATTGGAAGTGTGCTGTTATCAAATACAGTTGCATTTTTAATAGCATTTCAAAAATCTGGAGCAGAAATCATTGGGTGCAAGCTGATAGTATCTTTGCAAATATTTTGTCTTCATGTAGTTTGTAAATATTCGTTACAGTTTAACAAAATAGAATGACGACTGCATTTAGATTTTGCAATATGTGGAAAATTATTTAAAGTAACACCAGATCATAAAAATTACCGAAACAAATGACAATTACAGGTTAATTAATCTGACTTTCAAAAGAGATTCTGATTCCATGTACGGGACTCTGAAACCTTTTCAAAAACATTTAATTCAACATCTTTCAAAAGGAATTAGTTGTGCTAGCATTCCAAGATAACTGGGGAAGAAGCGCTAAGCTTTTCACTCTTATTGTAGTTACTTAACTAAAATAGATTAGCTTTAACTATGCTGAAATTATGTTTCATAACACATCCATTCAGAGCTGCGCATTCTCAATACCTTATGGATATTGCCCACATAAGAAACTTGATTTGTTTTTTTTTTCAAAAATAATTAATTCTGGAACCACGCATTGGCATATTTTAGAAAATAACTTAAAATATTAATTGAACAGAAGAAATGCCCGTGAGTCATTTGTTTATGCAGTATATTAAAATTTTATTTAGGTAATCTGAAAAATTTTATGGTGCTGAACAAATCATTTTGTAAAGGGTACTGATTAACCTGTTACGTGTTTGCAGCATTTTTTGTGCGTTATTGATCTGAAGAAATTACATAAATGACACTTCTTTTTGTTTCTAAATAATCAGCGGTTGACAGCGTATTGAAGAGAATGACAATAATTGGTGTCATCTTATCATTCCGTTCACTAGCACAGGAAGCACTCAAAGATGTAAGTATTGACAAATATATTCAATGAAGAATAATTATGGTCAAATTACTGATTGTTGTATAATACATACAGAATCAGTGTCATTAGAGGAAGATATTTGACTGAAGCAACTCGTTAATGAGAAAACATTGTACTAAAAAGACTGCAAAGGGAAAATAAAATATACCAAATTCAAATGTGCTAGAACATAGTAGACATTTCAACTTCTAGCAAATGGCACTCCATTATTTTGCAAGTTGCTCTCTATTTTGTTTAAGACAGGAGGGAGGGAGAAACCAGGAAACTACAGGCCTATCAATTTAACATCAGTTATAGTGAAGTTATTGAAATATATCATCTGGGGCAGAACTGCTGGCCATTTTATTAAGTATATTGATCAAAGAGTATTAGTTGGGGGAGTTTATGTCTGCCTTAATGTAATTAAGTTTTCTAATGAGGTCACTAACCAGGTGGACAGTGTCAAAAACATGCATTTGAATGATGCCATCGATCACTGGTGAGGCCACAGCTGGAGTACTGTGTGCAGTTTTGGTCACCGCACTTGCACAAGGATATTTTGGCCTTGGAGGGAGTGCAGAGGAGGTTCACTAGGCTGATACCAGAGATGAGGGGGTTGGACTATGAAGAGAGACTAAATAGACTGAGTCTGTACTCGTTGGAGTTTAGATGGATGAGGGGGGATCTTATAGAGAAGTATAAGATAATGAAAGGGATGGATAGGGTAGAGGTAGAGAGATTCTTCCCGCTCAGAAAGGACAGCAGGACTAGAGGGCACAGCCTGAAGATAAGGGGGGTGCAGTTTAGAACTTCTTCACACAAAGGGTGGTGAATCTCTGGAATTCTCTGCCCGTTGAAGTAGTGGAGTCTACCTCGCTACTTATATTTAAGTCACGGGTAGATAGGTTTTTAACAGACAAGGGAATTAAGGGTTATGGGGATTAAGCGGGAAAGTGGAACTGATCCACCAGATCAGCCATGATCGTATTGAATGGCAGGGCAGGCTCGAAGGGCTAGATGGCCTACTCCTGCTCCTATTTCTTATGTTCTTATGTTCAATTGCTAAATGTCCCAAGGTCCTTCAGAAAGCCGTTATCAACAACAATTGTAGTGTCTTTAATGCAATAGAATACCCTAAGATGCTTCACAGGAATGTTATAAAGCAAAATTGGACACCAAGCAGCATAAGGAGATATGAGCGCAGGGAGCCAAAAGCTTGAACAAAGAGGAGGGAAAAGGGTAGAGAGGCAACAAGATTTTTTTGGTGGGGGGTTGCAGTGAAATTCTCAACCCTAGAGCAGCTAAGGCAGGGCCACCTATGGTGGAGCATTTGATATCAGGAATACTCAAGCCAGAGTGCCAATATCTCTGAAGATTGAGAGGCTTGAGGAGATTGAGAGAGTGAGACAATGGAGGCATTTGACAAAAAAGGTAAGAATTTCAAAATCGGAGGCTTGCTTGACTGGGAGCCAATTTAGGCAACGAGCCCAGGTGTGACAGGAGAGCAGGACTTGATGTAAGGACATGGCTGCAGAGTTGTGGATGACCTCAAGTTTACAGGGTATAGAATGTTAGATGCCAATGAGGAGTCCAATAGAAAAGTCAAGCCTAGAATTGACTGAAACCTATTTATAAAAGAACAATAATTTCCAGATGGGAGGCAAGAGATGTAGCAGGAGAGTATAGAAACTACCTTTTGCACATCAGTAGTCAGCCAATAGATAAGCCACAAGAAAGGAGTGGAAGTGTAATCAATAAATTTGAGTATAATTTTGAAATGCATTCAGATGCCATTGTGTTTTTAAGTGACCTAAAGGTACAGGTAGTATGTTGGAATTCCTGTACTCTACGGATTTTCTATATGGGAGACATTTTCTGAGTTACTTGGCACACATCCATTACCCCTGTCCCTATTACTTTCATTATAGACATAATCCATATTAAAAAGAACAGGAGACGCATGGATAGTTTTAAGTAGCATATGGGAGTGACCTTTGATTTAATACTGTGATATGTTAAATGTGTTTATATCATTTTCCTTGGGAGGGGCATGTTTAAAATTTAGCTGTTTTACATCCTGCTGATTTGTCTGCAAAACCAGCACTCATGCTGAGAATGCGGGCTAATGATTTTTAGCTAAGGGTATGTTTGTTTTTAGTCATAATTAATGCATTTTTTGCTCATTTTTCCCCTGGGGTTTCAGAGGAGCGGTTTACATTGCTACCTCATAGTGCCAGAGACCTGGATTCAGTTCTGGCCTTGGGCGACTGTGGAGTTTGCATGTTCTCCCTATGTCAATGAAAGATGCTTACTCAAAAAAAAATTAGACAAAGTGTTTTGTAGTGTATGATTGCACCCTTTTATTGTCAATTGCAGAGTGCGCACTCCCCACACAATGCCTTCCTGCCCCTTGGCAGTGCCCAGTGGACACTGGATGCCACTACTTGCCCTGAGCAAACCAGGGGAGGGCCTCAATGACCTCTGGTCCACCCATAAGATCATCACATCTGATTCCCGTTGCTGGGGACCGTATGTAATCCTCGCCGGTGAGGACCTACACCAGTGAGGCCATTGAGGCAAGTGAGCTTGGACAATTATGGCAATTCAGGATTGGTATCATCGCAAGAGGTGAAAAACTGGGCTTGAACTCTTGTTTTTCACCTCTCCCGTGATCTTAACAGATAACCACGCTGATCAACCAGTGTGACAAGCTGGTAAGATCACTCCATTGTCTCTGTCGGAGATGTGGATTTATGGGTGGGGCTGTTTGGTTGAGGATTGTTTTAGGGAGAGAGAAAGCTAATGAACTATTTTTGCAACAAATTACATATTCACAAAAAATGTTGAATAATGTACAAAGAAAAATAGAAAAAGGATTGTGATTTATTCAGTCTTGCAATCCTTGTCTGCCTCAGTTCTTTTTACTACTTATTCATTTTTCCTATTTGTAGGTTTCTTCTGATCTTTGAAGCTTTTGAATTGTGAGCAACAGCTCGTCTTGTGTGAAAACTGTGATTGTCAAGGCCCATAATGTCTGAGCTGCAGTCTATCAACGTGGTACCCAGAAGGGGGTGGCACCGTGGTTAGCACTGCTGCCTCACAGTGCCAGGGACCTGGGTTCGATTCCTGGCTTGGGTCACTGTCCGTGTGGAGTTTGCACATTCTCCCCATATCTGCTTGGGTTTCTTCCAGGTGCTCCAGTTTCCTCCTATAGTCCAATGATATGCAGATTAGGTGGATTGGCCATGCAAAATTGCCCCTCAGTGTCAGGGGGACTAGCTAGGATAAATGCATGTTATGGGGATAGGGCCTTGGTGGGATTGTGGTTTGTGCAGAATCGATGGGCCAGATGGCCTTCTACTGCATTGTAGGATTCTGTGATGTGCTGGGGACCCATGCCCCCCACTCTGAAGTCCCCACGTAAGGATCGCACAGCAATTGCTCTGCAATGGAACTCATCCAAAAGTAAAAATATAAATCTCAACCTTCAGATGGTTCTGACCGCCTTGTGGCTACCCAGGAAAAAAAAAACTCACGGATAGGCCTTTACTACCAGCTGGCAAAAAGATTAACACAAAGGTGGTACTTTTGCTTCAAAGACTGGATATTTGTAGTCTAGATTTTTTTTTTAAATTAGATGAATCTATTATTTTCTTGGAGCATCATTGTCAGGATTTGTTGCTCATCCCTAATTGCCCTGGAGAAGGTGGTGGTAAGCTGCTGCCTTGACCACTGCAGTCCATGTGGTGCTGGTGCATCCACAGTGCCATTAGGGAGGGAATTGCAGGATTTTAATTCCGATGATGATGAATGGAGTCCTTATTTTCAATCTTGATAATTACCTAATAATTTGGGTACTTTTTCTTCAGGTCCTGTCCTGCCACATTCCATTCTTGGTAAGTTCAGTTGAAGATTTCAAGGACCACATTCCAAGGGAGACAGATATGAAGGTAATAGTGTTTACATTCTTAATTTTAATTATTTGAGTATTTATGTGCGTATAACCTATTCAAAGTAATGTACGTCAGTACTAATTAGTTCAGGCTGCAATTTGTAGAAAATGAATTCGTATCTTGATTAGATGCATTTAATTTTCATAATTTTCATGTGATTTTAACATGCTTCATATATCAACACAATTCTCGTATATGCTGTGCAATTCCTTTCCATAAATTTTCTCACCACGGTATTGAACAATGCTTTTTATTTTGACATTTGCAGTGACGACTCTCCATATACAAAGGAGCAAAGCTATTAAATGCAATAAATTAGCCTTAGTAAATGTTGTGGGTTTTCGAGAAGCAATCCAGCCATTAAGTATGTAATGCATGCAACTGAACTTCTACAGTGCTAGTCCAATCGTTAATTACTCTTGTCCTGAACATTTCAACAGGACTTGGAATAGGATCATGCCAAGCATTAGTCTGGTTAGCCAAATAAATGTGTCCTGAAAATACCCAATTGGACTTTGGGTAGGGTTGCTAACTCAGCATGGATGTGTTCCTGGAGCTGTCATTGCCTAACCTCCAGGCCAACTCGAGCATACCGCCTTCCCATGCCAATAGGAAAGCGAGAATCAAATAGGCTTTTATTGCGCCTCTGATATTTTTAATTACTAATGAACAAATGTAACCAAAAAATTTTTTTAACAACTTTGTTATTGCCCCTGTGCTTTTTTGTCCCAGATTTTTTACATAACCTGGAGATTAATCTTTAATCTTTAATTGAATCTAGGTCCATTCTGGGGGTTTGGCATCTCTAGCTTTAGGGCAAGTAGGCAAGCATCTCCTTCACAAATTGTGTTAGTGATAACAACAAACTAAAATACAGTCAAGCTTCAGAAAACTACAAATTAATTAGCCTGACCCTCTAATTTCCTACCACCACCTTCTAGACCATATCCAATTCCTAATTAAAAGTTATTCGAGAGACTCCTGTCAGTAATTTGACAGGTGATCCACTTGAATATACTATAATTAAACATTTTTTTCAATTAGTAACTAGAAAACTATCTATTGCAGAGAACGTACATTGTGTAAAGAATTTTATTTAACAATTTATCTTTGGATAGTTTCTTCTAACATTTGTCTGTAAATATGGTTCCTTAACATGTATAGGTTGCAATGAATGTTTATGAGCTTTCTTCAGCGTCTGGCTTGCCTTGTGAAATTGACCCAGCATTGGTGGTAGCTCTGTCATCTCAGAAGTCAGGTATGTGATTGCTTGTGCTACTGGGCACATCAGTGCATCTTCCAATAAGGAAATTTAAGGTTGCAGCTTAGGAGATTTGTTGAAAAAATGACCCTTTGAGGTTCTGGTGCAGACTCAAAACATAAGGTAGGCTTGTTAACCTCCGAAAATTCAGTACAGCATTGGAGTAGAAGAATTGGATTTGATGTGTTCCTGCAAGCTGTTTGGTAATACCTTTCAAGCCCTCGCCATTTGTTATATTAGAGATGTTGTCACAATTTTGAATCTGGAGGAAATTGATCTACTCAAAGCCATGTAACGGGCAACATTTCTAAATTGAAGAAAATGGTATTTATTCATGAAAATGTTGCGAATAAAGAAAAGTTAAAGATACAGTTGCATGGTGAAATTTATGCAACAGTTTACATCTTGTGAACCAAGTAAAGCTCTTCATTGAAATGTGTCAGACTGACAAGAATTTATTAAAGTGTTACACATAAGGCTAGAATTGTAGAAGCCTTACTGAGTGGCTGTTTTGTATTCAAATGTATGCCTGTGCTCACTATATGGCAACATGGACATATTGTTGATTCAGACTCCAAACCAGTCTGTTTTAGTGCTTATCCTCCACATGCAAATACTTCTAATCACATTTAATGAGATTGTTGCTGTATCCTTTCAGTCTCTCTTTTGTCTACCTATCCAATTTAATCTTGAATTTTGATGTAATTTTTGCCTCAACCACTGAACTGGAAAGTGAATTCCACAGTTTTCAACCCTGGATAAAGATTTTCTCCCACCTATATATCTGTATCTCTCTGAACATTTAATCCTGTATCTATGGACCTTTGAACTTTATCCCTCAACTCCTGGAAAAGGCTGCTTCTATCCACCCTGTCCCAACCTTCCATAATTTCAAACACTTTCAGTATATCATTCTGTGTAATCTCCTTTATTCTAACAAAATAACTCAATAGATTGTCCTATTTCATTATATTAAGAGAAGCAAGGAGATTTAGAGGAAAAAACTATTTCTGCTAGTTGTGGTGCTTAGGACAGGGGGAGATGATCTTAAAAATTAGAATGAGACCTTTCAGGAATTTAGAAATTACTTCAAAAAGAGACATGCTATTAAAGCTTTTCAGCTTGCACTAATCAAGATGGCTCGCAAGAAATTTCCAGCAGTAACAAATTTCCCTCACTGGACAACACCTGCTAAACAATCCTGATTGCACTAAAAATTAAAACCAATTAGAGATTATCAGCAGCTTGCAGTGTGCATCACTTGCACATGCTAGAAGCCACACGTGTTCTCGGCACAAGGCCCTGTCCTTTGCAGACAGAAGGAACATCTCCACATATTACGCCTTCTCCAACTGAACGGAAACTTGAGCAACAGCCATTCCCTAGTTCATTCTCCAGTGCAATCCCTTGACCAATCAGAGTCAACCTTCCTGGTGTGAATTTAATCCAAGCTGGGCAGTTAACTGTTCCATGCTCCTCTAAAAATCAGAATCCACTTGCCAGCCAGTCAGCACTCGTTCTCATGCAGTATAAATTGTCTTTACCCCTATTGGAAATTTCTTGAGTTATCCTCATGAATGCAAGACATAAAGCTTTGATTTGTCTGTCTTCAGCAGGGTTCAAGTTCTGTACTACCAAGTTACTACTTGCATGCAGAGGACGATGAGAGTTTGGAACACTTCAGCAAACAGCAAATCAATTGTGAATTTTAAAACTGAGAGATTTTGGTTAGTTAGAAATATTAAGTGATATAGTGCAAAGACAAATATATGGACTTAGGACACAGTTTAGCTATGATCTCATTGAATTGTTGAACAGGCTTGAAGGGCTAAATGGTCTCCTGTTCCCCTATTGGTAAGTCTTCATATTTACATTGCCTCATGTGGCAGCATGCAAGTTAGTCTGCATTGTACATTCTGTAAAGCTTCAATATCATTCCTAATGCAGCACATAGTACTCATAACAGTTTATATAAATGCATCACTATTTCTCGGTTTTATATTTTATATTTCTTCAGATAAAACTTAGAGTGCCTCGAACATTTTTCAGGTTTATCAACCCAAGGTACAGCTTTTAATGTTGTGCAAATCTGTCCTCTAATCCTTTGTTCTTTCTCCAACATACTTGAATTCACAGTAGTTTTTGCTTGCAAAGTGCATTACCTCACTACTTACCATCTGTTATATTTTAGCCAATCCCCTCGTCTTGTCAACATGTCTTTGCAGCAGTTTTTGGTCCTCCAAAAAATTACTATAATTCCTATTTTGGTCATCTGCAAATGTTAACACCACCCACTGTACACCTATATCCAAATAATTGTTGCATACAGTAAGCAGAAGTGACAGCAGAACTAAGCCCTTTGGGATATCACTGCCCATTCCAGGCAACTTTGAGCAACAGCCATTAACTCATGGTGTTTTCCTATTTCTAACCATTTTTTTAAATGGTTCTTCTTAAATTCTTAAATGGTAATTATTCTCTATAACTGCTGCTGATATTCTCTGATATTCTGCCACATTTAAAATAAGCTGATGTTCTATCTATTGTGTGTAAATTAGTGCTAAGTATTTGCATGTGGTGGAGAGTTTAGTAATCCAAATGTATATAATTTTTTCAAGACATTCTGACAATTTTTGAAAATTGTATCTGGGGCAGTTGAACACCTCTATGCAGTGGCTAACAGTTGAGTCCATTCTTGTACCCATAAATATCCAAATTACAGTCTCTTGGCCATGGATAACATGAACATTTTATCCATCTGGTTCTTAAAGCCCTGGTGGATCAACATTGTGCATTTATAATGTACTTTCTAAAGTAGGAAAAACATCCTTCACAGAGGCACAAGGAAAATCAAATGCTGCACCAAAGAAGGAAAGATTAGAAGGAGCTTGATCAAAGCGATGTGTTTTAGGAAGAGCGGTAGAGGATTTTAGGGAAGAAATTCCAGAGGGTGGGCTTAAGTGGCTGAAAATACTGCCAGCAACTTAACAGGGAAAAGATGGGGGCAGATTTTTACAAGGCTGAAATCAAAGTGTAGAGTTTGCAGGATGATTATAGATTTAAAGCAGTATAGAGAGGGAGAAAAGAGACCATGAAAATGTGTTTTTTCTACTGCATTCATCTGTAAGAATTTGGCAGTTTGGAAATTCTGACACTTAATGTTGGTTGCTTGCAACCTGCAAGGTTCAGCACACGCCTTCAGTGTAACAGAATCATGTGACTTTATCCCAATTCTTTGCAAGAAATAATATCCTATTTTCATATCCTTCAGTTTCCAGAAGGAAATGACAAATCACAAAACCCTCATAAGTAACCACATTCCATTTAAGTATTATTGATGACCATAGTAAACTTTGAGCTGAGATGGGTGTTCCTTTTGGAGTACTATTGTCCCCTAGATGTTGAGTAAATCACAGTCACTATGCTAATTTCACAAAGGTGAGGTTTGAATTCATGAATTGCTAGTGCTGTAACCACAGTAAGTTTCAGTTGTAGTTGTGGTTACAGCACTAGCAATTCATGAGTTCAAACCTCAACTTTGTGAAATTAGCATAAAGTGACTGATAACACAACCAGTTCACTGATGTTCTTTGCTGTATGAATTTTTCACCTCTGCCTTGTCTGGTATATCTTTTAATTCCAAATGCCCCCCACAATCTTTTTCAGAGCATCTAGGATTGAGAACATAAGAAATAGGAGCAGGAGTAGGCCATCTAGCCCTTCGAGCCTGCCCCGCCATTCAATAAGATCATGGCTGATCTGAAGGGGATCAGTTCCACGTTCCCGCTTTCTCCCCATAACCCTTAATTCCCCTGTCTATCAGAAACCTATCTACCTAAATATATTTAAGTATATTTAGCGAGGTAGCCTCCACCACTTCAACAGGCAGAGAATTCCAGAGATTCACCACCCTTTGTGTGAAGAAGTTCCTCCTAAACTCTGATCTAAACTGCCTCCCCCTTATCTTGAGGCTGTGTCCTCTAGTCCTGCTATCCTTTCTAAGCGGAAAGAATCTCTCTACCTCTACCCTATCCATCCCCTTCATTATCTTATATGTCTCTATAAGATCCCCCCGGGGAAGTGCCGGAAGATTGGAAAACGGCTAATGTTACGCCGCTGTTTAAAAAGGGTAGCAGGCAAAAGGCAGGGAATTACAGGCTGGTTAGTTTAACATCTGTTGTGGGAAAAATGCTTGAATCCGCCATGAAAGAGGAAATAGCGAGGCATCTTGAGAAGAATTGTTTGATAGAGCAGACACAGCATGGATTCGTTAAGGGGAAGTCGTGTCTGACAAATTTATTGGAATTCTATGAGGATGTGTCTAGTGCGGTGGATAGAGGGGAACTGGTGGATGTGGTGTTTCTCGACTTTCAGAAGGTGTTTGATAAGGTGCCGCACAAAAGGTTGTTACAGAAGGTTAGGGGGCATGGAGTTGGGGGTAAGGTGTTAGCGTGGATAGGGGATTGGCTGTCAAATAGGAGGCAGAGAGTGGGTGTCAATGGGTGCTATTCGGATTGGTGGTTGGTGACTAGTGGAGTGCCCCAGAGGTCGGTGCTGGGGCCTCAGCTATTTACCATTTATATAGATGATCTGGAGGAGGGAGCCAAGTGTAAGGTGTCGAAATTTGTTGATGACACAAAGATGAGGGTGTAGAAAGTCTGCAGAGGGATCTGATAGGCTGAGCGAGTGGGCGAGGACCTGGCAGATGGAATACAATGTTGGCAAGTGTGAGGTTATCCACTTTGGTAGGAATAATAGTAGGAAGGACTACTACTTACAGGGCGAAAAGCTGCAGCATGCTACGGTGCAGAGGGACCTGGGGGTCCTTGTGCATGAGTCGCAAAAACCCAGCCTACAGGTGCAGCAGGTGGTCAGGAAGGCAAATGGGATGCTGGCCTTCATAGAGAGGGGGATTGAATATAAAGGTAGGGAGGTCTTGCTGCAACTGTACAGGGCACTGGTGAGGCCGCAGCTGGAGTACTGTGTGCAGTTTTGGTCGCTGCACTTGCGCAAGGATATTTTGGCTTTGGAGGGAGTGCAGAGGAGGTTCACTAGGCTGATACCGGAGTTGAGGGGGTTGAGCTATGAAGAGAGGTTGAATAGACTGGGCTTGTACTCATTAGAGTTTAGAAGGATGAGGGGGGATCTTATTGAGACGTATAAGATGATGAAAGGGATGGATAGGGTAGAGGTGGAGAGGTTCTTCCCGCTCAGAAAGGACAGCAGGACTAGAGGGCACAGCCTCAAGATGGGGGGGGCGGATGGTGGGTGGCAGTTTAGAACGGAGTTGAGGAGGAATTTCTTCACTCAAAGGGTGGTGAATCTCTGGAATTCTCTGCCCGTTGAAGTGGTGGAGGCTACCTCGCTAAATATATTTAAGACGCGGGCAGATAGGTTTTTGGTAGGCAAGAGGATTAAGGGTTATGGGGAGAAAGCGGGAAAGTGGGACTGAGCCACTTCAGATCAGCCATGATCTTATTGAATGGCAGGGCAGGCTCAAAGGGCTAGATGGCCTACTCCTATTTCTTATGTTCTTCTTAACTTATTGCAGTTCCATTTTCCAGCATTCACCCCATAGCCTTGCATGCCTTGGTGTCACAATTGCACATCAAAATACTTCTGAGGATCTCTGCCTTCACCACCCTTTCAGCCAGTGGGTTCCAGAATCTCTCCACCATTTGGGTGGAAAAGTTTTTCTCTCATCCTCTCTAAACTGCTGGCCCCGTTCTATCTTATACCTATGCCTCCTAGTCTTGATCTCTCCACAAGGGGAAAAGTCTCTGCCTGTCTATATCTATGCCCCTCGTAATTTTATACATCACAATCATGTTTCTCCTCAGTCTCCTCTGCTCCAAGGAAAACAACCCCAGTCTATCCAATTTCTCTCCATAAATAAAACTCTGCAGCTCAGGCAACATCCTGGTAAACTTCCTCTGCACCCTTTCGAATGCTATCTCATCCTTCCTATGATTCCAAAATTGCACTCAATATCCCAACAGTGATCTAACCAACAGTCCCAGAATGACCTCCCTGCTCTTAAACTCTATACCTTTGCAAATAAAGGCAAGTATACCATATGCTTTCTTAACCACTTTGTCCACCTGTCCTACTACCTTAAGGGACCAGTGTACATGCACCCAACGTTGCCCTGATCCTCGGTGCCCTTCAGCATAGCTACCTGGAACGCCCCAACAAGTTGGCTTCATCCAACCTTTTCCTGCCAATAAGTAACAGTGAAAAATTGACTCAAGCATTTTTTTCCCCCCACACTGAAGCTGTAAGTGAAATGGAGATTTATCATTACCGCTTTTGAGGCAAAGTGTGGATATCACACAGTCTTTGACCCTCAGCTTACACAAGTGCACGTGTTTAAGTTAATTAAAATCAAAAGAAGTGAAGCACTGGATGGTCCAATGAAATAGCATACTGTTGTTTTACTTCAGTGTACGCTTAAACTGGACTAATTGACGGGCAACACGACAGCTCAGTGACTATCACTGTTTGCTGTGCAGTTACAGGGACCCCGGTCGGATCTCCAACTTGGGTCGGTGTCTGTGGGAGTTTGCACATTCTCTCCGTGCTTGCGTGGGTTTTCTCTGGGTGCTCCGGTTTCCTCCCACACCCCAAAAACATGCTTTTTGGCTGATTGGTGTTAATAAATTGTCCCTAAATTGGATCTCCCTTAATCTGGCGCACGTATAATTCTCTAAATTTGCACCCCTTTATTGTGGAGTCCATGAGATGTAGACAAAAGTCGTAGGTAGAAGGAGGATTGGAATGAGGCGCTCACTGTTAAAATGGGCGGCGTCGACTTGTAGGGCCGAAGGGCCTGTTTCCTGTGCTGTGTTGTTCTTTGTTCAAATCTGGGCTTTAAATAGATCAGGCTGTTGAAATTAAAGCTTTCTCTGCGTATTTACTGCCCACAACTTGACAGAAAAACGGCAGTCTCATAAAGATGAATGATGTGTGAATTGGAGAAACTCAGCGATGCAGTAAAGTTGGTACTCTGAAAGTAGATTTGAGGTTTATTGTGTGAAGTTTTTCCATCCACTAGGTGTTGTGAAATCATTAATTCATTCTTTTTGAGCATAGAGAAAATCCTCCCTTTCAATATTGTTTTGGCAGTATAGGAATTTACTCTGCAGTTGGTGATACCATAATAGTTTTGGAAGCTGTCGATCCATAACTCAGTGCTCGTTGTGGGAAAAGATCCATTCAATTTTGATGCTCTTCAATTTGATTCACACTTCGATTTCTGTCTGTTAGACGAGCTGAAAATTGTCTGGGTATCAGTGTGCCCATAAATATTTACTTACAACCTCAGTAAGTTATACTTAATTAAATTTTAAACAAACCTCTGACTTCCTGTTATCAGGACAGTGGGTGCTTTTGACAAATCTGCAATGGAGAAATTTTCCATTTCGGTCCATAATTATTGACCTTTCCATCGCTCTCCCCACAAAGAAGCTCAATAGTTGTGCAAAATTGAAAATAGTAAAATGATGTACTTTTACTGATACAAGTTGCCAATTGAATTCCATCCTTTAGAACAGACAGACTCCCCAGATATTTATTCCTTAATATCGGGAGAAAAATTTGTAACTTATTGGACCTCAGGTCATACGCAAAGAAGCGCACAAGCACTACTTAGAGTTCTAAAGTAGTTCGAGTCCTCTGCAGACACCTATTAGAGATGTACGTACTCATTTCTGTCTGTGTTCTCCTCACTTGAAATCTGAATTCCTACTTCAGTGCCTTTTCCATCAGTGTTTTATTATATCATTTTAGTGAGCCATACCATGCTAGCTGTACACTCTTCACCTGAACATTGGAGTAGCATCCTACATTTACATATCTCATACTGAGAAATATATATCATATATAATGAAAATGCTGGAAATACTCCACAAATTTTACCGCATTTGTGGATAATGAAACAGTGAACGTTTGAGGTTGATGACCTTTCGTTAGAGCTGTGGACACTGCGGTACTTTATTGCATTGATGGTGTACTTTGCTATCTATTGTAATTGAGTCTTTTGGTACTCTTAGGGTGAGGGAAGAGTGATTAACGTGCAATTTTTAATCATTGTTTTGTGAATGTATTACGAGTGGTAGTTTTAATTAATATTCTCTTTCAATTCTTTCAAGAGAACATTAGTCCAGAGGAAGAATATAAAATTGCCTGCCTCCTTATGGTGTTTGTTGCTGTATCTCTTCCAACTCTAGCCAGTAATGTCATGTCCCAGTACAGTCCTGCTATTGAAGGTAAGTACTTGATCATCCAGTGTGGGTTTGAAGGTAAAATGGTTAATGTAAAGACTTAAGTTCTGTGTGCCATCCTCATAACATTCTGTTGTTGAGTATCTGCTGAAATAATATTGGTTTTCTTCACTTCAAAATTGGCATTCAACAAAAGATGTATTTGATTATTTCAAGGTGATGTAAAGATGATTAGTTGTAAAGTCATAATCATGCGCTTATTCCACCCTCTAATTTCCATGAACCACGTGACATTTTTCGTATTTGTTACTGATATTCATTCATCTTGATTTTTTTTGTCAATGTGGAAAAGATTCTTTTGGATGCTTGCATATTTGAGTTAAGCTTAATAGCCTTCAGAAAATTTTATTTCTGCTTATGTTAGTTATAAAATTTGCATTAACTGTCAAGAAATATTTTTTCAAATTGACTACATCCATTGCCTTTTGCCAAACTACTACCTTTATCATACAAAAGATTGCTATGACATGTTGGGGGAAGACTCCACGCCAAAAAGATTAGAACTGCCAGCATCTCTGTTTAGATGCACAATACAGGTCATGTAACACTTATTGGAGTGGAGTTGTCTCATTCTAATTCCATAAGCAGAAATGTACTGTCAGAAAGGGGATACTTCGGATTAGCCTCTGGACAATAGCCAAAATCCTCTCTTTTAGAGTCAATGTTGACATTTCCATCAATTGTATTGGATAAACCCTCATTTCTTTTCACCATTGTGAAATTCACATAAATTTGATCTGCAGAGGAATTCCAATAGCTAACCAGATATATACAGTTCAGGAAATAACAATGCAGACCAGTTGTGAAACTGATCAGCAGCCTGGACGCTGCTTCAAGAGGCAGTTACTAAAAGCTGCTCTTTCCATCCAGTTATGAAAATACCATGCTCTTCGAGTTTAGTCAGACTTTCATCCACTCAGATGTACTACTTCGGGTTTTGCTTTATTGGGCTGAATCGGGTTGATATGTGGACCATTTGCTTTTGGGAATGGAACCATCCTGGAATACTACGCAGTTTCCTGCATGACTGGGAAGATGACTCCCTGTTTGTGATCTCACTCAGTTGTTGTTATGCTTGTTCCATGAGTGGATGGGGGAATCTGAGGTGGTGTGAATAGGCACAAGAGTTTAGCTTCCTCTCCATGAGATCTTGGGTACGTTTTTCATCTGCTCCAGTCCTGTGAAGAATTTCAGGAACTCACATTCGTACTTGGAGCCAGGCCCTTACCACTGACCTAGTAAATCATCTGTAACAGGTTAAGTTCAACACAGCTTTTGCAGCTTAGCAACGAACAATCCTGGTTGTGAATGACAAAGGGATTGTTTTATTCTTGTGTCTCGGTTTTTCCTATAGGGTGCCTTTCCTTTGGAATTTTGGGCCCCCCTGCCCATATGGGGGAGTTATCAGCTGCTGGTTCAGCAGCCCCTTTCTTTATCCGACAAGACTGTCACGTTGGCTGCTTTGTTAAATGCCCATTGACTAAAATGTCCACATTCCAAAATGAGAAACTAAAACCTTCAACCTCGCCCAACGAGCCTGGCTTTTCTGGACTGGAAGTCTCAACCTTGTGGATGATGTTGGAGTCGTCTGTGCATTTGTTTGTTTTGTACAGCTCTGCCAGAGTGTCCAATCCTGTTACAGTGAAAGCATTGGGCTAAAATACAGGATTTTGAACTTGTATGTGGGGACACTCTGCTCCACAGCATTGGCATGAACATGCTGGCCAGTTTAGGTATTGAGTTCCCTCACCTGCAGTATCACCGTATCTTTCCTTCACCAGCTGAATTGTGGATTGGCCCCTGCACCTTTGGTTTATTTTCTCAACTTAAAATTATTCTGGTCATAGAGTTTTGACTACCTAATAATCTAGATTGCATTTTCCAGGGTTAGATCACTTTTTGCTTGCATGAAGTCAGATGGTGCATCATCTGCTACTTCTACCACTGTCCTGTATCTGAATTCAGATATTAAATGTCCATATTCACAACATTCTGCTATCTTGTACAGACTGTTGATGAATGAACTGAAAATTTTCCTCATCGCTGGACTTGCTAATTTAGTTAATTCGATTATTTATTACTTTTTAGATTGAATTAAGCATCAAAAGATTTTAGTATTTCAAATTTAGCAGACTGATTCCCTACTTTACAATAATGTCCATAGGTGGGCCTACCAAGTAAAGAGTTAACCTGTTTTGCTTCTAACTTTTTTTATTAAATCTGAAGAAATGCTGTGCCTTGGGAATCTTCGAATTATGCGATTGATCTGGGCCTTGGATATTTCTGAATTGACTTGGAAGTGTGGAGTTCTGATCTGTAGTTAAATTTTGTACTTTCTGTATTGAAGCCAACCCAACAGAATCATCTACAAAATTTCTTGCAGCTGAGTTTAGCAGTTGCAATTCTCGCGGATTATTTAATTATGTTTCCCATTTTGGAACAAGTTTGGACAGTGTTCAGGTGGCATTTTGGGGGATTGGATTTCAGCAATGCTAATTCTGACTGAATTATTCAAAAATCTCTCAAGACTTGCCTAGAGTTGTAAAAGATTTAGCTTATCCCTGCTAGATCTGCTGACTCTTTACTCTGCAATTAGAAGCTTGTCTTCCAAAGAAGATTCATTGGAGTCTTCAGCTGCAGTAAGGAGTTTAAAATTTTTGCCTCTAGCTCCCAAGCCTTTTTCTGGAATATTTCTTGCCAACTTTTCCTCTTCCCTGAAGTTTTTTTTAGATCATATTGCTTTACTGAATTTGTTTTCTCAGTCTTCTAGCATTTTAGTTTTTCCTGCATTTTCTGCGAGGTTTTGAGTTTTCCCACAAGCTGCCCCCATGTCCTGAGGTGTTGGTTACAGTTTGGTAGGCCTGAAAAAATGTTTTCTCTCCATGCGTAGGCTAACTGTAAGTCCTTATTAATTTTTACAGCTGCATACAAATATACACTAAAGGGTACAAGATTGGAACTCTCCATACCTGCTGGTGCACACAACTCTGTCCAAGGCTTTGTTCCCACTTGGAAATAAGTGGACGTATTACTGATAGGCAGCATAGTTTTGTGAAGGGGAGGTTGTGTCTCAAGGACATGATCGAGTTTTTCAAGGAAGTGACAAAGATGATTGATGAGATTAGGGTAGTGAGTGTTGTCGACATGGATTTCAGTGAGGCCTTTGACAAGGTCTCTCATGGCAGACTGGTGTAGAAGTTGAAGTCGCATGGGATCAGAGATGAGCTGGCAAAGTGGTTTGGTCAAAGAAGACTGAGGATATTAGTGGAAGGGTGCATTTCTGAATGGAAGGCTGTGACAAGTGGTGGTCCTCAGGCGTCAGTGCTGGCAAATTTTCTGTTTGTAATATAAATGATTTGGAGGAAACTGTAACTGGATTGATTAGGTTTACTGACGACATAAAGATTGGTGGATTTGTGGATAGTGATGAGGACTGTCAGAGAATACAGCAGAATATAGATCAGTTGGAGACTTGGGTGGAGAGACGGCAGATGGCGTTTAATCCAGACCGATGTGAGGTAATGCGTTTTGGAAGGCCTAATACAGATAGGAAATATACAGTAAATGGCGGAACCCTTAAGAGTATTGATAAGCAAAGGGATCAGGTTTACAGGTACACAGGTCACAAAGTGACAGTGCACGTGGAGAAGGAAGGTAGTCAAGAAGGCATACGGCATGCTTGCCTTCATCAGCCGGGTATTGAGTTTAAAAATTGGCAAGTCGTGTTGCAGCTTTATAGTTATAGTGCACTTGGAATATAGTGTTCAGTTCTGGTCGCCACACTACCGGAAGGATGTGGAGACTTTGGAGAGGGTACAGAAAAGATATACCAGGATGTTGCCTGGTATATAGGGCATTAGCTATGAGGAGAGGTAGGAGAAACTTGGTCTGTTCTCACTGGAGCGATAGAGGTTGAGGGGAGACCTGACAGAAGTCTACAAGATTATGAGGGGCATGGACAGAGTAGGTAATCAGAAGTTTTTTCCCCAGGGTGGAAGAGTCAATTACTAGGGGGCATAAGTTTATAAGAGATATACAAGGCAGATTTTTTACACAGAATGGGGTGCCTGGAACTCGTTGCGGGAGGAGGTAGTGGAAGCGGATGCGGTAGTGACTTTTAAGGTGCGTCTTGACAAGTACACGAATGAAATGGAATAAAGGGATATGGTCCCCGGAAGGGTAGGGGGTTTTAGTTAAGTTGGGTAGCATGGTTGGTGCAGGCTTGGAGAGCTGAAGGACCTATTCCTGTAATTTTCTTTGTTCTTTGTTAACACCACACTGACCTTGGGTGCAGGTCATGTGCTCTCTTACAGCACTGTGGGCAGCACTGTACTCAGTCCCACATTAACCTGATATGTGCCGGACTGATATAATACAGTGTCCTCATATTCTTAAGAATGGCAGTTGAGACACAGCACCAGCCTGTTAGATACCTTAATTATCTTATGAGCTGAAAAGGGAATTTTCCCTTCTCTCCCAAGGAAGACTTACTAACTATGCCAAACTGTCCTTAAGGATGTCTGAAGTAACAGTAATCTAGCACAGTAAGTGTGAAATCTTTTCCATGTATTTTCGTGCATAAACTAGTATAATTTCATGCTGTGTTTGATGGCAGTCACTTGGACATCAAATGGTGAACAAGATGATGATTGTACCCCAACAGTATCATTGTGTACAGCACACACAGAATCGTAGGAAGACGCGGATGACTCAGTATTTGGATGTATCATTAGTATGAGGTGAAGGCAGTGGATTTGTTAATTCAGAACCAAGTACGGTGAAAAATGAGGCAGCAATTTTTGTTTCAGCAGAAGAATTTTAACATACAGTATGGTGCATAATGAAATGAAATAAGACTGGAGTTACTTTGTGCACTAACCTGCAGCAGTAGATATTACTCTTTGCCTTTATAGTGTCCTTTCAAAACTTGGGCGGAGGAGAATGTTGATTTTATTTGCTGTACACAAGAAGGCCTGGTTCTTGTACTTCCTAAGCCTGACTGAGTGACTTATTTCAGATTATATAGAGCAAAGACCTGACCTTGATGAACAGTGACATGAAACATCCCTAATATTAGGAATCTCAGTAAGGTCCATTTTGCACTATAATAATTCCAAAAATGATCAATTTGTTGAATTATCCTATAAATTTTGCAAGTGATGCATAAAACATGAAGTACCGTTAAATGATAATTTACCAGGAATTAGAAATGGGGAAAGTTAGATGTAGGAACAGATGTAGGAATCATCTAAAAAATATGGTTAATGTTATCACTGTTTTCCAATATATTCCAATTTTCCATTTGCTTAAAGTTTGAAACATATATCACATGCTGGTTTTCAAATAATTTCTGAAGATTTTCTATTGATATTCTTTCTTGCTTGTCATCTCAAATCAAAAACAATTAGGAAGGCTAAAATGAGTGAGTGGTGTACACTTTGTATGTAAAGGAATCATTTAAATAATTACACTCGCCTTAAAATTTTTCTATTTAACCGTACAGGACATTGCAACAATATTCATTGTTTGGCCAAAGCTATAAACCAAATTGCTGCTGCCTTGTTCACTATTCATAAAGGAAGCATTGAAGATCGTCTTAAAGAATTCCTTGCTGTAAGTAGAACTCTATTCTTTTAATCCAGGTGGATGCTTAAAATTTATAGTTTGTAATACTTCAAAGCTGAAAAGAAAGACACAGGAAACAGGGTAGATCAAGAAAACTAAGTAGAGAAGAAGGGCATAAGTGATTGAGGGGAAGGAGTTTGGGAAGAGGGGCTGCTGAATGAGTGGGGACGGTGGGTGGGTGTGGGGGGACTGGGGGGTGGTGGCAAGGACAGGGAGAAGAGCTTCACTGAATCTTTTGTCACCATGGAATATGGAGAAATTGGCTGAGGTTATATGATTATCTAAAACAGTATTTTTATAAAATACTTTAAAAACACATGTTCAGATTTGTGATGTATCATATAGGATCTATCAAGATTATGGACCAATGCATTTTGTATCAAATCACCAAAGTGACTTCAACATATCAGCATTTACTGCAGTTGGTGCATGTAATTCAGGATAAATCCATACTAACAACGCAACATGACATTGAAACATAGAAAAACTACAGCACAATACAGGCCCTTCGGCCCACAAAGTTGTGCCGAGCATGTCCATACGTTAGAGATTACTAGGCTTACCTATAACCCTCTATCTTACTAAGTTCCATTACTTACCTAAAAGTCTCTTAAAAGACCCTATCGAATCCACCTCCACCACCTTTGCCAGCAGCCCATTCCACGCACCCACCACTCTGAGTGAAAAACTTACCTCTGACATCTCCTCTATGCCCACTCCCCAGCACTTTAAACCTATGTCCTCTTGTGGCAGCCATTTCAGCCCTGGGAAAAAGCCTCTGACTATCCACTCGGTCAATACCTCTCAACATCTTATACACCTCTATCAGGTCATCCCTCATCCTTCGTCTCTCCAAGGAGAAAAGCCCAAGCTCCCTCAACCTATCTTCATAAAGCATGCTCCCCAATCCAGGCAACATCCTCGTAAATCTCCTCTGCACCCTTTCTATGGCTTCCATATCCTTCCTGTCATGAGGCAACCAGGACTGAGCACAGTACTTCAAGTGAGGTCTGACCAGGGCCCTATATAGCTGCAACATTATCTCTTGACTCCTAAACTCAATTCCTCGATTGATGAAGGTCATAAGAACATAAGAAATAGGAGCAGGAGTAGGCCAACTAGCCCTTCGAGCCTGCCCCGCCATTCAGTAAGATCATGGCTGATCTGTCGTGGCTCAGTTCCACATTCCCGCCCTCTCCCCATAACCCCTAATCCCCCCTCTCATCAGAAACCCATCAACCCGCGTCTTAAAAATATTTAGCGAGGCGGCCTCCACCACTTCAATGGGCAGAGAATTCCAGAGATTCACCACCCTTTGAGTGAAGAAGTTCCTCCTCAACTCTGTTCTAAACCGCCCCCCCCCCCCCCCTTTATCTTGAGGCTATGCCCCCTAGTCCTACTATCCTTTCTGAGCGGGAAGAGTCTCTCCACCTCTATCCTATCCATCCCATTCATCATCTTATACGTCTCAATGAGATCTCCCCTCATTCTTCTAAACTCTAACGAGTACAAGCCTAATTTATTCAGCCTCTCCTCATAGCTCAACCCCCTCAACTCCGGCATCAGCCTAGTAAACCTCCTCTGCACTCCCTCCAAGGCTAAAATATCCTTGCGTAAGTACGGCGCCCAAAACTGCACACAGTACTCCAGCTGCGGCCTCACCAATGCCCTATACAGCCGCAGCAAGACCTCCCTACTTTTATATTCAATCCCCCTCGCGATGAAGGCCAGCATCCCATTTGCCTTCCTGACCACCTGCTGCACCTGCAAGCTGGGTTTTTGCGACTCATGCACAAGGACCCCGAGGTCCCTCTGCACCGTCGCCTGCTGCAGTTTTTCTCCACGTAAGTAATAATCCTTCCTACCATTATTCCTACCAAAGTGGACCACCTCGCACTTACCAACATTAAATTCCATTTGCCATTTCCTGGCCCATTCGCCCAGCCTATCTAGATCCTTCTGTAGACTCTCCCCACCCTCCGCACAATTTGCCTTTCCACCAATTTTGGTATGCCGCCTTAACCACAGCTTCAACCTGCGCAGCTGCTTTAAGCATCCTATGAATTCGGACCCTAAGATCCTTCTGATCTCCCACACTGCCAAGAGTCCTACCATTAATATAATATTCTGCCATCCTATTTGACCTGCCAAAATGAACCACTTCACATTTATCTGGGTTGAACTCTATTTGCCACTTCTCCTTCCGGCCTTGCATCCTATCAATGTCTCGCTGCAACTTCTGACATCCCTACACACTATCCACAACAAACTTTGGGTGGCACGGTAGCACAGTGGTTAGCACTGCTACTTCACAGCTTCAGGGACCTGGGTTCGATTCCTGCCTTGGGTCACTGTCTGTGTGGAGTTTGAACATCCTCCTTGTGTCTGCATGGGTTTCCTCCAGGTGCTCCAATTTCCTCCCACAGTCCAAAGATGTGCAGGTCAGGTTAATTGACCATGCTTACATTGCCCTTTAGTGTCCTGAGATGTGTAGGTTAGCGGGATTATTGGGTAAAATATGTAGAGATATGGGGGTAGGGCCTGGGTGGGATTGTGGTCCGTGCAGACTTGATGGGTCAAATGTCCTCTTTCTGTACTGTAGGGTTTCTGTGATTACTAACGCCTCCAACCTTTGTGTCATCAGCAAACTTACCAACCCATCCCTCCACTTCTGCATCCAGGTCATTTATAAAAATCATAGAGTAAGGGTCCCAGAACAGATCCCTGGGGCACTCCTCTGGTGACTGACCTCCATGCAGAATATGACCCATCTAGAACCTCTCTTTGCCTTCTGTGGGCAAACCAGTTCTGGATCCACAAAGCAATGTCCCCTTGGATCCCATGCCCCCTCACTTTCTCAATAAGCCTTGCATGAGGCATTTTATCAAATGCCTTGCTGAAGTCCATATATATTACATCTACTGCTCTTTCATCAATGTGTTTAGTCACATCCTCAAAAAATTCAGTCAGGCTCGTAAGGCATGATCTGCCTTTGACAACGCCATGCTGACTATTCTTATCATATTATACCTCTCCAAATGTTCATAAATCCTGCCTCTCAGGATCTTCTCCATCAACTTACCAACCACTGAGGTTAGACTCACTGGTCTGTAATTTCCAGGGCTGTCTCTACTCCCTTTCTTGAATAAAGGAACAACGTCCGCAATCCTCCGGAAGCTCTCCCGTCTCCATTGATGATGCAGAGATCATCGCCAGAAGCTCAGCAGTCTCCTCCCCCAGTAGCCTGGGCTACATCCCATCCAGTCCTGGCAACTTATCTAACTTGATGCTTTTCAAAAGCTCCAACACATCCTCTTTCTTAATATCTACGTGCTCAAGCTTTTCAGTCCGCTGCAAGCCTGCACTACAACCACCTTTTCCGTAGTGAATACTGAAGTAAAGTATTCATTAAGGACCTCTGCTATTTCTTCCGGTTCCATACTTTCCCACCATCACTCTTGGTAGGTCCTATTCTTTCACGTCTTATCCTCTTGCTATTCACATACTTGTTGCACACCTTGGGGTTTTCCTTAATGTAGAAGCAAAAGACTATGGCAGTGCTTTTTACACACGAAGTGAACTTTAATAACATACCAGATGTTACCATGTTGTTTTATCACTGACAACGCCACCTTTTGTTACCCATTCTTATTTGGCCTCGAAGATGGTGGTGAGTTAACACTGACTCACATTGGCAAGTAGTTTCCCTCTGGGATTTGATTGCGCAGTGATTAACATCTGTCTTGGTCATAATAGTTGGTGATGATTTTTCAGAGCATTATGTTGAGAAACTGACTGGAGAACAGGCTTTTTTAGATCTCGTATCCAGAAAGGGTTGATTAGTCCTTTTAAAAGAACATTTATGGATGAAAGACCATAATATGATAAAATTTTACATTCTGTTTAAAAGTGAGGCAGTTCAGTCTGAAGCTGGAGTGTTTAATTTGAATTAGAGATTATGAAGGGCACATTGTATGAAGTAGATTGGGAAGATGCATGCAGTGGATAGTCTTTTAAAGGATTATTACGTACTACTATTTGCTTCAAAGCACACAAACCCAGAAGGAAATGTCTGTCATCAATGGGTAACAAAGGATGTTAAAAATTTTTTTAAAAAGGCATGCTGCCAGAAATAGCAGTAAGCCTAAGGATCGGCAGTTTTGTAGAATACAGCAAAGGAGAACCAAGAAACTGATCAAGGGAGAATAGAATAAACTAGCAAACAAAAATGACTGTAATAGCTGTTTAGAAAGGAAATGTTTAGTTAAGACGAATGGGGACGTTCATTTATAGGCGGATTCAGGAGAATCTATAATGGGGAAATAGAGAAATGGCAGAGAAGTTCAATTACTTCGTACCTATGTCTTCACTGATGAACATACAAGAAATTTTCCAGAATTAGAGATCCAAGGGACAGGGAAGAATGAGGAATTAAAGGAAATTGATAAGTAAGAAGGTTATATTGAAGACATGAACGGGACTGAAGGTTGATAAGTCCCAGAACTTGATATTCTACATCCCACTGTTGAAAGAGGAGATAGTGGAACTGCATTTGAATATCATTAATACTCATCAAAAAGGCAGCTCAGTCGAATCACATCCCCCACCCCCTCGGATCAAATTCCAGTATCCTGCAGATATGGGAACAATTCTAACAGACTTGGTGAGTGGGCAAGAACATGAAGATGAAATATTGTGTGGTAAAATGTGAGGTTATCCACTTTAGCTGGAGGGACAGATGTCCAGAGTATTTCCTAAATGGTGAGATATTAGAAGGTGTAGATATACAAAGAGACCTGGGTGTCCTTATCAATAAATCACTGAAAGCTAACATGCAGGAGCAGCAAACAATGAGGAAAGCTAATGCTTGGCTAGTCTTTATCGCAAGAAGATTTGTATACATGAATATTGAAGTCTTTGATTGTAAATAGTCTTGCTTGGTTGGACTGTACCTGGAGTAGTGTGTGCAGTTTTGGACCCCTTCCCTTTGGAAGGATATTCTTGTCATTGAGAGGGTGCAGCTAAAGTTCACCAGACTTATTCCCAGGTGTCGGGACTAGCCTAAAAGACAGATTGGGGTAATGGTCTGTATTCTTCAGAGTTTCAAAGAATGAGAGATGACCATTTTGAAATCTGTAAAGTACTTAAAGGATAGACAGATTTAGTGCTGGTAAGATGTTTCCCCTGTTTGGAGAGTATTGAACTACGGGACACAATAACAAAATAAGGGGGAAGCCACTGAGGACTGAGATGAGAAGAAACTTCTTTACTCGGAGGTTTGTGAATCTTTAGAATACTTTAACCTAGAGGGCTGTGGCAGCTCAGTTATTGAGTATATTTAAAACATTTTTTTTAGAAATTTGTCAATGACAAAAGGGATGTGGCGATAGTGTGAGACGAAAAAAACATTGAAATGGGTGATCAGCCGTGATCATATTGAATAGCAAAGCAGATTTGATGGGCTGAAATGCTTGCTTCTCCTATTTTCCAGTGGTAGGCCAGGTAGCCTGCCTTGCCATAATTGCTCGAGGCAGCTTAGTAGAATTACCCCCCACCCCTTTCCACGCCTGCATAGATCAAATGGCCACACCAATGACTAATTGGATTAGTGTGAATGACAACCAAATATAAATGACTTGCACCTGGTGAATACCTCTTCACTCATAACCTTGCATAATCTTTGTTTATCTTTCATTGTGCCATCTTCGTGGCTGCTATCATTTTCCACAATGAAGCTGTGCAGGCAAGACCAGCAGGAATTCAAGGTGGGGATTAGAGCTAAGGCTTACCATGTAAATGAAACTAACAGTAAGGTGGGGCGGGATGGAGGAAACTGGAGGCAAAGACTTGACTGGGGGAGGGAGGGGAGTTGGGCAGGGCCGATTACAAGATGGGTGGGGGAGCGGGAAGTTAGGCAGGGGTGACTGGGGGAGGGAGCACATACTGACGGGAAGGGGAAATAGGGTGACAAAGCAAAGACAGTTGTGGACAGTTGTGCAATAACTTGGAGGGCTGTGCTTGGTCCCAGTTGAGGGAGAGGTCCTATTCATCATGTATATAGTTCCTAGTCTAGTGCATAGGGCATAGTCAGTCCCTCACACACATCAGCCCTGGGGATGGTGTCTTGATACCAGGCCACAGATGGTATGGATCGCAATCAGGGGAGGCATTTGAAACATTTAGATGGGAAACCGGTGATGTAAGAGGGGTTTCTCAAAGCAGAGGTTTAATGTAAAGGGGAGTGATTTCCGTAAGCCACAGTACAGTGGGCCACAAAGTCAGGAGGGGTCAGGTCTACAAAGGACATCGGAGCATCAAAGTCAAAAGGCTTAGAGGGGAGAACACTAATAATGTGATCAAGGATTAGCAGTGAAGGAGGAGTAATTGGAGGAAGGGAACCTGAGAATGATGATCCTCCAGTGTGAGGGGAGGGATTTTAAAGGTCATAGTTGTGGGTGGGAGCTCCAGGCTGGTCTGGTAATAACACCTCAGCACCACCATTTTTCAAGTTGATGAACTGACACAGTTGAAAAACATGCTATGAAAACAATTGTTGGAGAGGGCTGGCTGGCCTTATGGGGGAAAGAGTTGTTGGGGGGGGGGGGGGGGGGGGGGGCGGTGGTTGACCCCTGCACTTGTGAGCCTATTGGAGAGGCATCCCATTAATTTCTGCTTAATGCTTTTGCATAACCAAAGCTACTTTTAGCATTAGATCAGGAGATAGTCTTGCCAAGATTTTAGATCTGGATTCAATTCTCTTGATGGTTGCCCTGCTCAGAATGCTGGCACAGAATTTTTCTAATTTTTTTGTCTCCTAGGTAAGTTTGAAATAGGGGTTCAGTTGCATTAAAGTCTATGTTGATGGACACTTGGAACAGCTTCTCAATGCATTATGCTTCTTGTATCTACCTATTACAATTCTATATGATCTGGACAGGACATTTACAAGCCTGAAAACTCAAAAAATTGGGGGTGGCAATGGTCTAATTCTTAAACACACTGTATCACCAACCATGCCCTCTGGAATTCAACAGTGCAGTGAAAGAATGGCCTGTTTTCCTCAGGCTAAACAGACTGTGTGGATACCTTGGAAATTAGATTTTGATCTATTAATCATAAAGTTGCATTGATTTCCTAGAATCAGTGGGCAAAAAAAATGTGGTGGCAGATGTCAGCTGGAGTATAATCCCACTCCAGAAATGGACCTTTAGGGAAAATGGCTTCTACCATGTTTGTCAAAAAAGACAAATGCAGTTTGGTTATACCATTAGATTCAGTTGAGAAACAGCTGATCCAAGTAACCATGTGGACTGTGGAGATTCAGGTGCTTTTTCTTGCACTTAGTACATATGGATATTTTTTAACTTGTATTTCTAAAAAAGACTTATTATACTTAGACATTGGACTATTATTTTAATTTTAAACTTGCTGGGAACAGACTGAAGTCCTGAAATAAAGATATGATCAAACCTCTTGACACACCAGGGAATGAATTCCATGCTGAAAAAACTCCTGTAAGAAACAGTAACATAGAGATTATCTTCATGTTAAACGTTACCTGTGATATAAACAGAATGCATATGGGGAAACAACGGAATATTAAATGTGGTGTGCTCAATACAATATTGCTACTTGTGATTTTGCTTTTTGAGAGTTTGGAAGCTTTTCCTCCCTTGTATAAAGAGTGGATCAAGACATTATAAACACAAAATTGCTTTGCCAAGAAATGTTATGCTTGAATAAAGATTATGTTTAAATCAGGATTTCCATAAACTGTAGATAAAAATAGCCAATTTGCAAATATTTGAAAACTGTTGGTGCAGCCAATTTAACCATTCATTAAAAAACCACAAGGTAATGTTTTAAAGTTTGTGTACAGTGAATTCATTCAGTAATTCAGTCTAAACAACACTTTTACATAAGTGATTAGATTCTAAATTGTGCTACTGTCTCTTAGTGAAATTTAGTAGTTCTTTCACTATGTGTAGTGTGGTATTAAAAACATGGTTAATAGTGGCATTTTATGCTTGGACCAAGATTTATTTTTAAATGTTATGGTTGGATCAGATTGTGTGTAATGGAGTGACTGCAAAGTAGTTTGGTATTTTGGAATTCTGTGCTGGATCAGGTTGTGTTTATCCAGAGTCAATGTATCCCTCTATTCTCCTTTTCTATATTCTGTTTGCCATTTACTTTTTCAGGCTTCAGTCTTATTAGTAGATGGTATGAAATGTAAGATTTGAATCACCTAGTTACCTCATTAATTTATGATAGACATTTTAGCTTTTTTAAGGTTAGAGGAAAAATAATGCAGAAATGGCTTTTGCTGGTGTTTCTTCACTGCTCGTATCAATTGTGTAGCTGTAAAAACTGGGACAAAATGTAAAAGAATTCCTGCACTATGAAAGTATCTAATAGTTTCTTTAAAAAATGCCAGCAAGATTATTGTCTGGTTCTGCATGCTCAGTAAAATGATTGTGTTCAGAATGTTATACATTTATAAATTTGTGAAATCCTTTCAGACTTAATCTTCTAAAATGCTTATGTAAAACTAGCATTTTATCCCAGTTCAACTATCTCAATAACCTTTCAGGAAGACTTTTATGTGGTTTGTATGTTGGTCTGCGGTTCTTTTTCTGTTATAGACATGTAGTGTCAGAACAGATTATTGTTTAATCTTTACCCTTGTCCTTATTTTGGATACTTGTCAAGGATCTATATGTTTTGCACTGTAATATATTTCTTCATTTAAACTTTGCCTATTACATAATTTTGCAAGTATTAGTCATTTTTTTAGGCTTTTGAACATTTCACCCATCTATAAGTGTATCAAAAGTTATTTTTAGCATTGCTAGCTCTCACTTTTACTGATCTTAAAACTGGTGTGGAGTAATAAGAGATTAAAATTTATTCCATTAACTCGGTTATATTCTGAGGATATGCTGAGGTGTGAGATAAATGCAAGCTCTTTTTTGTCTCTACTGTTTTCCAATCCTCAAGTTAAAGCTGGTCATTTCTTATCAGAGTAAGATGGCCGGGTGCTGGGGTATTGACAGTTCAAGGCCATTTTGTGGCAGCAGTTTGGACGCCTCATGCTAATCCTTTAGTTGCTAAGAGGACATGAGCATGTTCTCAGGTCAGTTACTTCTCCCTGATTTCCTACTTAGTGACCCATTATGCTAACGTACGATCTTAACAAACATTGCCTTAAGTTCAAACAAGATAATTGCTTGGATGTCATCAATTTTTGTTCAGTGATTGTTTATTAGAATGTATCTGAATATTATTCCTTTAACAAGAAACGTTTTCCCACTGTTGCGGACAGAGGAAAATATGGGATTTTTTTTTCTCTTTTTTTCTTATTTCTTGACTGACTGCAACAAGATATACTCTTAAGTAGTCATTTGGTCGTACAGGACTTGAGAATTGCTGAAAAATGAGACATACTGTCAAAGCTTTTTGCCTTTCACTCATCAGACAGCTAGGCAAGATAAACCAACAGGAAGGGAACAATAATTTATAGTCCATAAGAAGAGAATGTTGATCAGTTGGCAAGTGGACTTTATTAGAGACATTATCATGGAGAATGCAACAGTCAACAGTTTAACTATCAAGCATTTGTTCAAGTTCGAACCAGGATGATTTCTAAAGGTGTAATGTGCGCTTTGATTACTTAGTCTCAAAAGGCAATATTACTCTGTTCCTTCAAGAAAGCTGATGATCCTTTTGCTGGCCTGAAAATTATTTTGCAAAAAAATGGAGGCCAGAAGTGTCTGGTGATAAATTCAGAATAGTGCACCAACCAGTAGTAGGTTTTTGGCTTTCCCAGTTGAAAGTTGTACCCAAGCCTTGGTAGTCAAAATTGCAAATTTGAGGTACAAGGAAAGCTCAACTTCTCTGACTGATATGACATTTCAAAGGCAGTTCCTTTTCTTGGTGTGAAATGTATTCCTTCTCAGCCCTCTGAATTGTTCTAAGAGGTGGCAGATTTAAAACAGAATGATGAGGTATTACTTTATTCGAAGGATTGTAAATCTGTGGAATTCTCTACACCAGAATGTAGTGGACACCAGAGCATTTAAACACATTTTAAGAAGAAGGTAGGTTTTTAATTAGTAGTTGGATAAGGGTTATGGGGAGCTGGCAGGAAGATGGAGATAGGGCAAGATGAGATCAGCCATGATCATATTTAATGGGGTAGCAGGCTTGAGGCACTGAATAGCCCATACCTGCTTTTGTCTTACGTTCTTAAGATATTTGCTACCTCGAGCCTCTTTGTCATGTGACATTAGTGTTGATGTTTACATTATCCACGCAATTGGCTGATGGCAGGTGTAATTGCCACATAATGACAGATTAAGACAAAACTTTCACCTTCCTGTTATGAAGTAGTTCCTTCACACCCCATTTTGTTAGATTACACATTTGTAGATACAAAGTTTGGGGACAGCATTGTATTTGAGTTTTTGTAAATATCCGGACAACAGTACCTGTAAGTTCATCAAGTGATCTTGCAACTAGATATCTTCAATGGAAGTTCCTCCAATGGAACAATAACATTTAAATGACTTTCCAGTGGTGTGTTCAAACACGAGTCTGTATCAAAACCACAGAAAATGTCACCTGACCATCTGAATTTCTATGTTGTTAAGATAAATTATTCATATTAGGAAAATGGATGCCACTTTTAAAAGCATCATGGAATACATTTTACATATATGACCATGACACTCCTAGATTTTCTTATATACTTTGTGGTTGACTGATCAGTTTATCAAGTTACTTTACATGTTAATTGAAGAGGGTAAAAGGGGAATCTTACTGAACCGGCACAAAATATAGTTCTGTCCCTCTGATTTGAATATACTCATTCCAATATGTTTTGCAGCTCAAGGTTTCTCAGTGAGGGACTCTATGCTTTGCCTAAAGATTTCACGTAGGTTGCACTTTCCAATGTCCTCGTCACTTTCTTTCTGATCTTAGTACAGTTCTGCAGCACTGATTTCCACTCAGTTTTATGCAGGCTTTTTTGACTTTAAGGGTGCCACAGTAATTAGCATTGCTGCCTTACAGTTCCAGGGACCCGGGTTCAATTCCAGCTTCGGATGACTGTGTGGAATTTGCACATTCTCCCCATGCCTGCATGGGTTTCCTCTAGGCACTCTGGTTTCCTCCACACTCTAAAGATGTGTGGGTTAGGTGAGTTAGTCATGTGTGGGGTTACAGGCTAGGGCAAGGAAGTGAACCTGGGTAAGATGCTCCTTCGGAAAATCAGTGCAGATTTGATGGCCTGAATGACCATCTGCATTGTAGGGATTCTATGATTAAAGCAGCTAAAGAGAAAATAGCTTTGCAAGAAAACCTATTTGCTGCTACTTTTGACAGGAGATTCCTGATTATTTTAAAATTATACATGTAGGTAGCTAAAAACTGTACTCTGGCTCTGAAAATGCGCACATGAAAATTAGGGTAGAGCACTAAACCTGAAATTTAATGTATTGAGAACAATTGATTTAAGTAGCATTGATTATTATACCACTGTGTTGGAAAGGTGATATTATGCCACTTAACCTGCATCTTTTGAATTCTTAGTGCTTGAAATTAATTAGATATATGCCAAATGTGGGATAAATATTGACTAGGTCACTTGGGATGACTCCCCTGCTGTTCATTGGAAAATGCGATGAGAATTTTAAGTCCATCTGAGAGGGCAGATAGGGCCTCAATTTAACAGCACCTATGACAGAAAAATTTACTGTGGTCATTGTTTACATCACAGTTTAACCTTGGAAAATCAGTACCAGTTTGAAACTCCAGAGTTATTATTTGATGAAGCGGTATGCAGCCTACGATGACAAAATCTTAGTTGGGTTTGCGCTACCGTCTCCTTTATCTGATTATATTCCTGTGCATTACCAATTTTCTATGCTAAAGACGCAACAGTATACAGTTGCTGGAACAACTTTCTTAAATAAGAGTGATGTTGTTCAGTCACTTTATACCCTATTTACAGCTAACCCCGGTTCCCTATTTTGGATTTAGCATACAAGTCTGTTCTACTGAACGTGGTCTGCATTTTTATCCCACTGGTGCTCAGCAATGCAACCTTCTAGCTGTGCATGTATATAGTTGGAAACATACTCTGGTTTAAGATGTAAATAGCGCTGATGTAGTAGGTGAACTTAATTGAAATCTAGATTGATAATTAGATCTCAAATTTCGGCAAATCTTTGAATAGCTCATCGAAAGTGAAGAGACACCAGCTGATTCTCTGTAGGCAGGGAAGGAAAGTTATTGCAGGTTAGTCACTCAGCTACTTGGTTTCATTAACATTGACAGGCTGGGAAACAAATACAGTCATCAACCTGGGAAACAAATACAGTCATCAACCTACAACAGTATAGCAGAGATAAAAGTAACATAACTTGACGAGAAGGAAACATTTTGAAAGGAATCTTGCATTTCCTTGGACATAACCATAGGCACTGTAAATCTACGATATATTTTCACAATTTGGTATTAAGACAAATGTTTAGAACATTTTAAATGCCATAAAATTATTTTTATGGATTACAATTCTATGAATATATAATGTTTTGCAGATTTTATATTTATGTTGGGATGTGCATGTTACTGGTAGGCTTAGTTTTTATTTCCTGTTGCTAATTGCACTTAAAGGTGGTGATAATTGCATCTGCCCTGCGGAACTACATTGTGTGAAAAGGCACTCCCTCCATGCTGTTAGGCAGTTCCAGGACTTTTGTCTAGCAACGAATGAATGGCAATACATTCCAGTCAGGGTGGTGTGATTTGGCAGTGATTGTTTCCAAACACCTACCACCCTAGTCCTAAATTGTAGAGGTTTGGGAGGTTTTGAAGAAGCCTTTAGAGTTAATGCAATGCAAATTGTATATGGTACACACTTCAGCCATTTGCAGTACCAATGGGGGTGGGTGTAAATATTTAAAGTAGTGTCTGGGTACCTATCTAACGGGTTGTTTTGTCCTCAATGACATTGAGCTGTTTGTTGGAGCTAAGCTTATCCGGTCAAGTCAAGAATATTCCACTACACTTCTGACTGGTACTTTGTAGATGATGAATAGATTTTGAAAAGTGGATGAATTACCCACTGCAGAATAACCAGATTCTAATCTGCTATAATTGCCACAGTATTTTATGTAGTCAGTCAAGTGAATTTTCTGGTCAATGGTGATGCTCCAGGGTGTTGAAGGTGGTGCATTAGGCAATGGTAAAAGGGAGTTGTTGGAAGTTGCGATTGATTCACACTTGTGTAGCTGGAATGCTTCCTACCAATTACCAACCCAAACCTGAATATTGTATAAGGCTTTCAGCATGCAAGTACAAGCTGCTTTATTATCTGAGGAGTTGCAAATGTAAAATTGTAAACCTGTATACTATGCAACCATCAGTGTATATGCATATGTCTAGCCTTATGATAGAGGGAAGGTCACTGATAAAGCAGCTAAGGATGGTTGAGCCCAGAACAGCCCTGAGAAAAGCTTGCAAATATTATCTTATACTTTTTGCCTTTCTATTGGGACAAAAATCAGTTATCACAGAAATAAAAATAAGTGAAATTTCAAGTTCATTAGAAAAGTATAAATAGGTTTTGTAGACAATGTGTAAATTTTAATTAATTTAATTGCTCTGCCTTTGCAGGTAGAATATAATGTCATGCTCAGAACACTACTTCAGATTTAACTTGTTAATTTGAATGGGAGAACAAGAATGGTGAAAGGATTAGTGGCTGTATTGATATAGAACTGCCTGACAAACAAAACTGAGACAAGTATGTGAGGATAGTGTGCAGGGGTGGTGTTCCCTAGAAGTCAGTGTAGGAAACATGGTTTTTTGATACATTCATGATCTGGACCCAGTTTAGATGGCTTAATTTCAAAGTTTTCCAATGAAATTAATATCAGAAACAGTGAGGGGGCTAAGGACAGGCTTAAGGAGGACATAGATGAAATTTTAGGGAGAAGTGTAGATTGATTGATTTTTGGTAGGAAGTATTGGGAGAGACAATATAAACTAAATACTACAAACTTAAAAGGTTGTAGGAACAGAGAACATGCAAACACTTGATTTTGAAGTTGGCAGTTGACTATGCAAAGGCTGTTATAAAGGTGTTGGGGATCCTTGACTCTAGAAGTATTCATGAAGGATACAAAACAATGAAGTTATATTATTTCAGCTTGAATATTGTCCTGTTCTGGACATACCACTTTAGGAAGGATGTAAATGTTTATAGAGAGGGTGTAGAGATTTATTAGGACGATAGCAGGGATGAGGGATTTCTGAGGTGAGACTATTGAAGATGGTAATCTTCTCTTGGACGCGGAGAACGTTAAAAGGATGCTTGTTAGAGATGCTCAACATTATTAAGGGTTTTAATAAGTGTGAGGTTGTGCATTTTGGTAGGGAAAATGGGAAGGCAACTTATTATTTAAATGGGAAGAGACTTTGGGGTGCTCCGGTGCAGAGGGATCTGGGTACCCTCATTCACGAGTCACAGAAAACTGACATGCAGGTACAGCAGATAATAAAGAAAGCAAATGGGATGTTGGCATTTAAAGATAAATAAATAGGATATAAAGGTAAGGAAGTATTGTTGCAACTATACAAGGCATTGGTGAGGCCACACCTGGAGTATTGTGCTCAGTTTTGGTCCCCTTATTTAAGGAAAGATGTAGTGGCATTGGTGACAGTTCAGAGGAGGTTCACTAGATTGATTCCAGATATGAGGGGTTTATCGTGTGAGGAGAGATTGAACAGTTTAGGCCAATACATTCAGAAGAATGAGGGGAGATCAGATTGAAGTATACAAGTTGATAAAAAGTATGGATAAAGTAAACATGGAGCAGATGCTTCTGCTGGTGGGACATTCTAGGATGAGAGGTCAAGGAATAGCAATTTAAAAGAGAGTTGAGGAGAAACTACTTCTCAGGGTTGTGAATCCGTGGAATTCGCAACCCCACACTGTTGGGTGGATGTTGGGACAGTGAGTAAATTTGAGGAATTAGACAGATTTTTAATTGGTAATGGGTTGAAAGGTTATGAGGAAAGGCAGGAAAAAAAATGTGGATGAGGAGCATATCAGCCATATCGAACGGTAGAGCAGATTTGATGGGCCAAATGGCCTAGTTCTGCTCCTATATCTTATGATAGAGTAAATAAAGAGAAACTATTTCCAGTGGCAGAAGGGTAAGTGATCAGAGGACACAAGTTTAAGATAATTGGGGGGAAAAAAATCAGAGGTTGCATGAGGGGGGAAACATCTACACAGCAAGTGCTGATATGGAATGCACTGCTTGAAAGGGTGATGAAGTTTCAGTAATGCCTCTCAAAAGAGAATTAAATAAATATATCTGAAGGGGGCTCTGTCAAGGTTATTCCAAGTAGGAATAGGGGTTAATTAGCTGATTCAAAGGACTGGCATAGGCTATAATTGTATAATGAGCCTTTGGCTACAGAACTGGCCTTCTGAAGATGGTTTCCACTCTAAATTGAAGGTATGAAAGTTCTAATTTATGATTGCATGATAGTTTGCAGACTCCTTACGCAAAAAGGTGCATAGTTGAAATACTGGTTGAAGTCAAATGTAAAACTGAAGGTTGATGCTGCCATTTTCCTAGAAGGCAATTCAGAAGAAAGCTCACTGACAAGGCCACTTTCCAAGTTTGCAATTTTTTTATGCTTTTACTTTGCAGATTTTAAAATGCATACTTCCTCCAAAATATTTTTGAGTTCACTAAGTAAGACAGACCAATAAATGATTTATCTGAAAAATAAAATTTGAATTCGCAGATCAGATTGGATGGAAGTAAAAGTAAAGCTTTGATAAGTGGGACATAAACTGAAAATCAAGAAATGAATGGGATAATAGTGTGAGCTGAATTGGTGTATACATTTTTAAATTGTATTGTAAACATTTGATTTGTAATTTATGGCTCAGAGTAACAAAATTGCTTCTTGACATTGAGTAACTTTGCTGAACAAATCAATTATATTTAATAAAGTCGTGTTTATCTAAAACTTTACAAGCTATTCAGGCCTAAGGAAATGAGGACTTTTTTGAGTTGACAGTGTGAGGATGCAAAACAAATCATTGAATTCATTGAGAATAAGAAGTGCAGGAAAGATAACAAAAATTAAATTTCTGAAACCATATTTTTTGTAAAATATTAGATTTTGGAAGGAAATAATTGCTGGTTGTAACATTGTCATAGAACATTTCCAGGAGTAAGGAGGAGATTTTATGAATTTATACTCTGAACGCAGGGCTTTGTGCACCAGAGTTGCTCATCAGGAATTCCGTCACAGAGCACACGCCACAGGATAAAATTAATGGACAGTGCTGCAGGTTTGGTTGACCTCTGTGTCCAATTCCTCAAATGAACACTAGGCTCACAAAGCTCCAGACTGAGAATTCACATTTTTAAAAAATATCTGAAATATTTGAAAGAAATTCCACCACCCACACATCCCAGAATTCATTGGAGATATTTGCAATATAAAGGATAAAACATTTCCACCGTTCCTTCAAACCTTCATGACTGAGCATTGGGGGAAATAAATGTGCCGTGAACTTGGATTAGGTCGTTCAGCCCCCCCAACTACTTCTACCATTCAGCCAGGCCATGGTTGTTATGTGCCTTGATTCTGTTCAGCCGTCTCTGCTCCATACCCCTTGGTAACTTTATTTTTTTTTTAAAAAAATAATTGACCTAGCTTTTTTGGGGTAAGAGTTCAGGATTTTCACTACACTTTGTTTTAAAAAGTGCATTTTGTTACGATCCCAGTTGATATAACTGGGAAGAAGATCTCAGAATGGAGCCCTGGCTCAGAAGACCATAACTTGTACATTTTTTAACAAAACTTAGAGGATCAGAGTCACGGGACTGCTGATTAGTTTTGATAGCAAGAGAAATTAGACATGATACTCCCCCTTAACTTAAATACAAGTAGATTTTAAGATTAACACTGATTACAAAATACATCTTAAACTATAATGATCTCAGTAACACAAAGTCCCTTTAAGCACACAGATTGGCCATGGTCAAATACATACTGCTCTGAATTCAAATTAGGTCTGTGGATTTCTCCTCAAAATCCCCCCAATGATTGTCATATGAGAGTTTCCAAACTCTACTTCCAAAAACATGCTTTCAAATCTTTTTTCACAATAATGCTTTCCATTAGCAGTTTGTATTCCAAATCCCAGTCCAAATTTTTCCAAATGATTCTTTTAAACATAACTTCTGTTCCACTTTTAACAGTGAATCCAGTAACCTGATATTACACCACCTTCTTTAGGATTTCCTTGTCTTTCTTGACCGCTGTACAATTTGTTCACAATTACGTGAACGCTAGATTCCCAAACATTTTTGATTTACCTCTGAAATCATCTTTCCCAGTTTAATTCTGGTGGCTGCAATAGTCTCTTTAACTCTTGTCTTTTTGAGACATTCCTTCTGTCACACTAACTGGTTCTTTGGGATGCCTGCTTCTTTGCAGCTCCTGTTCTGCCCAGTCTTTCTTCTGGCAGAGTTGAGAAATATTCAGTCTCTCATATCCTTCAATTGCAACATGTCAAGCTAAAATGTAAAATATTTTCTACTTTATATACTACTTCTATTAGGGATGGGCAGTAAATAACTACTACTAGTTTATTTACTCTTTACGCTGTTGCCACCTCTATGCACAATAGAAATTGTTGGAACTTAATCATCCCCCGCACATACAAACACCTTTTGTCCAACAGTAATTTAACAATAGGTTTTACCCTTCCTTCCACTGAAACATTAAATTATAATTAAATTATGAAACATAAATCCATTAAAACTACTTTTGTTTTCCTAACATTTGTGATTTTACTTTTAAATAACCCAAGTAAAAAAAAAACCTCTGCAGTAACAGTAAGTTTAAAAGAAAACCCCCTTTTTTGGGAATTTGATCCTTTTGACCCAGTGACTGAACACTGTGGTCAATATATTGAAAGGCTATGCTATTTCTTCACTGCTAATGAAATTATAGGAGATGATGAGCAAAAGGTCACTCTGCATATGGTATGTGGGCCTCAGACTTGTAATCTTATTAGAAATTTAACATCTCAAGAAACTCTGGATACTCTTTTGACTAGCTCATAACTTTGGTTAAGGATCATTATAACCATAGACCATCTATCATCATACAGCATTTTAACTCTACTGTCAGTGCTCCAGGAGAGTCGATTGTGACATATACAGCAAGACTAAGAAAATTAGCTGAGCATGTGAATTTGGACTTTTGCTAAGTGACACGTGCGAGACAGATTAGCATGTGGCATAAGTAACTTATGATGTGGATATGCTGGCGTTGGACTGGGGTAAACACAAAGTCTGACAACACCAGGTTTAAGTCCAACCGATTTATTTGATAGTAAACTCACTAGCTTTCGGGTTAGTCCCTTCGTCAGGTTCACCAGGTGTTGTCAGACTTTTTACTATAAATAACTTAAACATACAAAGCTACTGCCAGAGAATAAGATTTCTGAGAAACCCTTGGAAATAGCTCAGGTGATTGAATGTGGAGAGAGATTCTTAAGTTAGTATGTGCATAAAGGTGAGGTAAATCAGTAATGACACAAAGCTTTGGCAAGTTATGGGGAGGTGATGGCCTAGTGGTACAACTGCTAGACTATTAATCCAGAAACTCAGCAAATGTTCTGGAGACCCAGTTCAAACTCCGCCGTGGCAGATGGTAAAATTTTAATTCAGTATAAAAAAAATCTGGAGTTAAAAACCTACTGATGACCATGAAAGCAGTGTTGATTGTAGGAAAAACCTATCTAGTTCACTAATATCCTTTAGGGAAGGAAATCTGCTGTCTTTACTGATCTGGCCTATATCTGACACCAGAGCCACAGCAATCCTTGTGGCCCTCGGGCAACGAGGGATGGGCAATAAATGCTGGCCAGCCAGCATCACCGATGTCCGATAAATGAATAAAAAGAAAAGTTGGGAGGACAGAGTTGAGTGCGCAGAAGAGACAGAGCAGACACTCAATGAGCAAGGCAGGGGACAGAAGAAAACGAAAACGGGTCTGCAAACCAGAAATTCTGATGAATGTTATAGATTCAGTGGAGATCCCCCAGGAAAAATGTAAATTCCGGGATTCTATCTGTTTTGGCTGCAGTCGGAGAGGCCACATCAAGTGCTGAGTTAAACAAAATAAAAACTGGACTCCAGTGCACAATTTAGAAGAGGAATCTGAGATGTATCAATTGAATAATGTAAAAAGGAGTAAATTGGATCCTATTGTAATAGTAGCCTTGGTAAATGGGTGGCCACTAAGCCTGGCAGTAGATACCAGTGCTTCTGTTACTATCACGACAAAGCAGACGTTTAAATACCTTCAAAGGCGTTTGACCCCTACAGTTAAGTAATTCAACAGCCAGATTGGCCACATATGAGGGGGAAGCCCTAAACATTTTGGGGAATTATATCCACACCTGTGACTTACTGCACCAGTCTATTCAACTACTGATCATTGTCACCAAGGGCCTAGTCTCATAAGGACAAGATTGGTTATGTCAGATAAAGCTATATTGACTCCATCTAACGGTAGTTTACATGAAGTTCTTAAATACCTAGAGGTTTTTCAAAATAAATTAGGTAGAATTCAGGGAGCCATGGCTAAAATTTACACTAATTCAGATGCTGCCCCAAAGTTCTTCAGAGCTCACATAGTGTCTTATGAGTTGAATCAAAAAGTTGAGACAGAACTTAAATATTTGGAAGAATTAGGTATCATTAGGCCAATACAGTTTGCTTAATGGGCTACCCCCATTTTACCCGTAATGAAATTGGACAGGACTGTCTGCATTTGTGGGGACTACAAATTAACTATCTATCAAGAAGCCAATCTGGACAAATATCCATTTTCAAAATTTGAGGATCTTTATGCAAAGCTTGCAGGAGGCCTCGCATATACAAAATTAGACATGAACCATGCTATCAACAATTAGAATTGGATGGGAATTCAAGAAAATTTGTAACAATTGTGTACTATTTCATTACACTTGGTTACCTTTTGATGTGTCTTAAGCATGTGCTATTTTTCATTGCACCATGGAAAGTTTATTGCAAGGCATACCCAAAATAGTGGTATACCTAGATGATTTAATAAAGGGGTCTCCCCCGAAGAACATTTTGTAAATCTTTTGAGATTCAAAAAGGTGAGAGTGTGACTTTAAAGAGAGAAGTGTAACTTTCAGATCCACAAGGTCACCTACCTTGGATTTAAAGTCGATGCCAAGGGACAACACCCTCTTGAAGAAAAGGTAAAAGTTATAAACGAAGCACCAGCATTTGAAATGTCAGAACTGAAATCTTTTTTGGGCATGGCTTTTTTTTTAGATTAACGCTGGTATTGGGGTGAGGCTTTCGAGAAAGTTAAGTTTGCATTGCACTCAGTTTTACTGGTCCATTCTGACCCAAAAAGAGAAATAATCCTAATGTGCGATGCTTCACAAGTTGGCAGAGGGGCAGTTTTTATCTCCTGGAATGGAAGATGGCATATTGCTTTTGCATCAAGAACCTTAACTGATGTTGAGGTAAGTACTCCCAGATTGAAAAAGAGCACACCACCATTTAGAGCTAAAAAAATTCCACTAGAATGTTTACGTGATCACCACCAATCACGAGCTACTGTTAATGTTACTTTGTGAAGACAAGCCTATTCCTTATTGCCAACATGCCAAAGGTGGACTTTACTTCTAGCAGCATACAACTACGTGCTCCAACATAAACCAGGTATCAAAATACCGCATGCCGCTATTTTCCACTGCCTCGAACAATATCACCACCCTCGGTACTACAAGAAATAGTCTTAGGCCTCAACTTCTTGGATACGCTACCAGTATCACCAAAGCAAATTTGGATTTGGACACCGAGACCCAGTCTTATCCAAAGTGAAGCAGATCATTCTCCATGGGATGGTACTTCAATATATCACCAATTCAAAGCTTTCCAGCTCTGCAAAGATAAACTGAGCTGTGTGGATGGAGTGTGACTGTGGGGGGTCTAGAGTATTGCCTCTTGGGTCAGCAAGAGGTAGGTTACTACAGGAATTACACAATGCTCACCCAGGTCATACTGAAATGAAGATACTTGCAAGAAGTTATACTTGGTGGCCAGGCATTGATAAAGATATTGCAAGTCTAGTTGAGTTATCAGTGCAGTACAGCAAACACTGCCTCCTTTGGCTCACTTGCACCTGTGGGAGTGGCATGGCTAACCTTGGCCACAGTTACATGTGGATTTTGCTGGTCCTTTTATGGACACTCTTCTTAATTATCGCTAATGTCCATTCTAAGTGGCTTGATATTCATAAAATTAAAATGGCAATATCATCTGCAATGATTGAAAAGCTATGATAAACCTTAGCTTTGCGGGGCCTGCCAGAGATTTTGGTCTCTGATAATGGCACTGCCTTTACAGGGGCAGAGTTCCAGCAGTTTATGAAAAATAATGAAATAAAATGTGCACAGCACCCTAACACCCAGCTTCAAATGGCTTGGCAGAAAGAGCTGTCCAGATTTTCAAGTCAACAATGAAAAAACAGCCTGGTGCACCTCATGACAATTGAAGGTTGCTAGATTCCTCCTCACTTACAGGACAACACATGTTATTACAGGACTCCTGCAGAGCTACTAATGGGGAGGTGCCTCTGGACAATGGTTGACCTGGTGTTTCTAAATTTGGCGGGGAAGGTGGAAAGGAAACTAAGTATACAATTGTCACTATTCTGTTGAGGGTAATAGTTCATTTGAGAAATTCTTTACAATTTCGGTATGCTCTGGGAAAATCATAACAAAAGCAGGCCCTGTGTCCTATCTGACCTAGGAAGAAAAGTAAGGAAACATGTAGGCTACATGCTAATATAATACATCCGGAGAAGAATAACCCAGAAGCACCTGTCAACATTCCTTCAATAGTGCCAAATTCAGTGGGACCATTTAATTCAGAGGAAGGCAAGCGTGTTGTTCCCGTGGAAACTGGAGCAGATGTCTATGCTAGCGCACTTCCTAAAACTGCAAAGCAGCCAACTGAAGACATTGTTATTTCAACTGAGGCAAATCCAGCCTGAGAGCTGAGACATTCTCAGAGAATTTGGAAATCTCCTGATAGACTGAAGTTTTGAGAGGCGAATTAGTATTACCCAAACATTTTATTGCCTATACCTCTAAATAATTGTCTTCCTAAATTAGGTTGTAAAGAACTTGAGGGAGGGAGATGTGGTAGTGCAGCAGAGTGTGATGCACAGCAATTGAGCGCCAGTTCAGGAGTGTAGGGCTGAGGGCATGGAGTGGCGATTGAAGGGGTGTCAAAACTTGCAGTCTGTGGAGTGCAAGTCCAAGCTCCATGTAGCAGTGGTTAAAAGGCTGGAGATCGGCAGTTGAGCTCTGACATTTGACCTTGGGAGTTGAAAAGTAAGGTGCTTGTTGTTCTCCTAGTATGCTTCCAATAAATAATTCCATTTCTTCCACCCTCCAAGCAATTGTAGAACCTTGCAATTATTATTACCTATTCTTTCCCATGTTAAATTTTACCTGTGATAATTTTGCTCACATCACTGGAACTTCCTGTTGCCACTTGCTGTACCTCCTTATTTAATGTTTAGGCAAACTCCAATATACAAATCTTTCTACATCCAGGTTATTTATGTATGCAGTGAATTGCTCTGGAGAATACATCAAACTCTCATCAGTCTCTCTCCCTCACCTCATACTTGTCCAAGTGCTCAACTGCTCTGATAGATTCCAGTAACTCCCACAAAAATGGCATTATTTTCTCCCTCCCTTGCTACTTAAATAATGAAGTGAAAATTGCAACTTTCTCTCAAGGCTCAAATCTAAATCTAGAGAACTTTGGAAAATTATGACTAATGTATCTGTAACTTGTGCTTCAATTTCTTAATTCCCTGTGGATGGAAACTATTAGTCCCTGGAATGTGTGCATCTCAAAACCTTTAGTGGTCACTGCCTTTTTTCACTTGTATTATATCTGCCAAGCGCTACTACTTTGAAAACAGATATGAAGTATTCATTTAAGATTTGCCGTTTTTAATGGGCTCACATACCCCTTCATTACTTTTCTTCTCTCAACATACTTAAAATATTTTGAGTTTTGATGTCCCTTGCAGTATTTTCTCTTATTATTTTCCTGTCTCACTCTGTAGCTGCCCTAGTTGTGCTGGATCTCAAAGTTTTCTTGCATTTATGTAAGCGGAGCCTATTGTTTTAGCTTGTCGCTTACTCATTTTTTTGACTCTGGTTGCTTAACTGTACAAGTGGAGCTTTGCATTTTTGTGGATATGAATGGTTTTTGTATTGTACTGGATATTTCCTTGAACCCATTCCACTGTTTGAAGGTTTAGTCATTGACAGTTCCACCCAGTTGACTGTGGTCAAATCATTTCTCAACTCTGCAATTTGGCTGAACATAATTTAAAACCTTGATTATGACTTTTTTTCTCTCTTTCTCCCGCTATATATATATACACACGCGTGCGCGCACACACACACACACACACACACACACACACACACACACACACAGTAACTCACTCACCTTCTTCTATGCTTCTTCCCTTCGCGGGCATGCACTCCCCCCATCCCACTGAACCTAGTATCAGACTTAAGATATTGTTTGATTTTGCCTTTCTAAACTGTTTTAGTCAATGGGTTGATTTGAGAGTTGAGCCAGCCACACACAGGCACACGGGGTGTATGGAGTGCATGACGCATGTGCTACGTACATTTAGCAGTGGCAAGGTGGGAAATGTTGTTAATGGAGAGCAAAATCAACAATAGGTGAGAAAAGTCGAGCAACAGGATTAATCTGGCTGACAAAATTGCTTTCATAAGAGATTGTGATTGGGCTGGGGATGGCAAAAGCAGGATGTGAATGGCTTAGATGGGTTGGAAGGAATGGAATATGGTTGACATGGAACTGCCTGGGAATGGGATGGCATTGAGAAAGTGATGGCATGGAATGGTTGGATGAAATTGATAGGCAAAATGATGGTGATTAATCATTTGACATAACTAAGAAGGCTATTCTATATACCAAAACTGAAAATTCACTAGATTTGAATGAAAATGTTTGAGAAAAGCTGTCTGGCAAATTAAAAGAACTTATCAGTAATGATTCTATAGATGGTCATGGTAATAACAGTCTATACTCAAGTTTCGAAACAGCTGAACGTAATTGGGCATGCCGTCCTGCAAACTTTGACTCAAGGAAGGAGTAGTTATAACGCTACAAAGTTTGAATCTATATAAGAACTTAGTCATGGAATGAGATTGGTCATTGTGGTGCTGTCGTCTTTGAAGCTGCAATTAGAACATAAGAACATAAGAACATAAGAAATAGGAGCAGGAGTAGGCCATCTAGCCCTTCGAGCCTGCCCCGCCATTCAATAAGATCATGGCTGATCTGTTGTGGCTCAGTTCCACTTTCCCGCCCTCTCCCCATAACCCTTAATCCCCTCTCTTATCAAGAACCCATCAACCCGCTTCTTAAAAATATTTAGCGAGGCAGCCTCCACCACTTCAACGGGCAGAGAATTCCAGAGATTCACCACCCTTTGAGTGAAGAAGTTCCTCCTCAACTCCGTTCTAAACCGCCTCCCCTTTATCTTGAGGCTGTGCCCCCTAGTCCTACTGTCTTTTTTGAGCGGGAAGAGTCTCTCCACCTCTATCCTATCCATCCCATTCATCATCTTATACGTCTCAATGAGATCTCCCCTCATTCTTCTAAACTCTAACGAGTACAAGCCTAGTTTATTCAGCCTCTCCTCATAGCTCAATCCCCTCAACTCCGGTATCAGCCTAGTAAACCTCCTCTGCACTCCCTCCAGGGCCAAAATATCCTTGCGCAGGTGCGGCGCCCAAAACTGCACACAGTACTCCAGCTGCGGCCTCACCAATGCCCTATACAGCTGCAGCAAGACCTCCCTACTTTTATATTCAATCCCCCTCGCTATGAAGGCCAGCATCCCATTTGCCTTCCTGACCACCTGCTGCACCTGCAAGCTGGGTTTTTGCGACTCATGCACAAGGACCCCGAGGTCCCTCTGCACCGTCGCCTGCTGCAGTTTTTCGCCACGTAAGTAATAGTCCTTCCTACCATTCTTCCTACCAAAGTGGACCACCTCACACTTGCCAACATTAAATTCCATTTGCCATTTCCTGGCCCATTCGCCCAGCCTATCTAGATCCTTCTGCAGACTCTCCACACCCTCCGCACAATTTGCCTTTCCCCCAATCTTGGTGTCATCAGCAAATTTCGACACCCTGCACAGAGAAATAGGCCAGAACTTTCTCGCCATTCACACCAATAGGATCTTCCAGACCTGCTGATGGTGCACCTCCACTGTGGGTTTCATGGCAACAGGGGCTGTGCTCTGACAACAGCGAGACCAGACAATCCTGCTGCCAGCCAATGGTGGGCCACCCGCAATGGGTTGTGTGGAAAATCCCATCCACGGTGTTTATTCTTTGAATAATTTTAAACCCCATCAAGTGTAAGCCTACAGTTTCAACGTGAGGAAAAGCAGTCCCCAATTAAACTTTAATAATCTTTGACTATAAACAAATCTAAAGGCCAACTTTCATTATTCCTAAACCTGTTTTTACACATGGGGGCAGCTTTATGTGGCTTTCTCCAGTGAGAGATGATTGTTAATCTTTGGTGTGTCACAGCCAGATTAGGAATGGTGAGCTGGCTACTGTCTTTGTCCCACTCCTGTGTTTGAACTTAAAAGAGATGTGATATTGTCAGTTCAATATCTGTCTATATCTTGGTGGAAGAATTAAGCCAGTGAGATTCCTTGACTTAACAAGTAATGAGTTAATTTTATTATTAAAACTCACTCAGATAAAGATGCAAAAAAGCTTTTAAAATGTAGGGATGTGTCCAACTTCAAGGAGCAGCCAGCATCAGAAGTCTTGCCTTAAAAGTATTGGCAGGAAAGTGTGATTATTGTCTGTCAGAATTATTCTGACACTAATCAAAAGATTTGGGTCATTGTTTTTGAAAAAAACACTATTAGTGTACCTAACTGCAGATGTTTCTCTCCAGCTTGCCTCTTCAAGCTTGCTAAAAATTGGACAAGAGACTGACAAAACTACTACCAGAAACCGAGAATCTGTTTATCTACTGCTTGACATGGTGAGTATTATGATAAAATGTTAGCAGGTGTTTAAGATGATGTGCAGTCATGTCAAAACCAGAGAAATATCATAGTGTCCCTTGAAATTAGAATGCAGGGAAAATGTGTCCTGTTCGGCTGGAATTATCTTAGTGGAGTAAGCTCTTACTTGAAAAAAAGTACCTAAATTTGCTAATAGAGGATCTTTTGTAGCCTCATAAATTCCAATGACCTGATACTAGAGGTTTGTTGGCATAATGTGAACTCTGCAGTGGTCTTTTTCCCATTGCCAAATAGTTACAGAATACATGGTTAATTGTAATGATAGTCTTGTCAAAGTTGTACAATAATTCAGTCTGATTTTTTTTTGTTAACCTACAAGTTCTTTTATTCTTGGTTCTACAGAGATAGTAGCCAACAACTAGAAGTGTCACAAATTTATTTAGATTCAAACAAGATCAGATAACCAGGGCAATTGCTTGCACTTAGCAGTGATGTTTCATATCATGAGCTCATCTGCAAACATCCAGCTTGTCTGTCTTTTGAAAAATTACCCACACTGTTTGTTTTAACTTTGCACTTACAAACACTTTGTCTTTAAAAGATTGTGCAGTGTAATATTTATGGTGCTTTTGCTGAGCTGCCAATACTAGTTTTGTTGAGGCTTTTTGTGGTTTGTTTGTACTACTGTGTACGCGTAGCAACAGCCTGGCCTACTTTGGTTACTGAAAAGACTGATTGAAATGCCGCATTGTATATAATCGTTGCTGACGTGTGGTTGGAATTTTCCTCAGATTGTACAAGAGTCTCCTTTCCTGACAATGGACCTGCTGGAATCTTGCTTTCCTTACGTCCTCCTGCGAAATGCTTACCATGCTGTCTACAAGCAAAGTGTCACATCTTCTGCTTAAAATTGGAACATAAAGGAGGCAGGATCCAATTTAACTCAATGTTCTGCAGTGCTGGTTTACAAGCTAACGACTGTAGAATTGTTTCACTTTTTCTTGTCTAAAAAAATTATGAAATTGAATCATTTTTCATGAACATACATTGTAGACCAGTGGTTTCTATTATGTTATTGATATGCTTGACTGATTTGCTGAATAGTGACAAAGCTGAATGGTTTTACTTTAAATAGCAGTTACATTTGTTAAAATTACTCTACAATGTTAATTGAATTTTAAAGATCAGTTGTGTGCAGGAAACAGCTGTTTTGAAACCATCTTCCTTAAAGGTGTGTTAAGATGCAGAGGAAAATTCATCTAATTATTATTTGAAGATGATCTTGCTTCCTTCTGTGTATAAATTATTTCAGATAAGGCAAGGAAAGATTTGTACCTGTCATTCTTCTTTGACAGTAAATGGGATGGATGGGTTATTATTTGCATTTATGTGGATTTATTATGATAATTCTGGTTCTTTTAATTTTAAATAATTGCTATATTAGTTACTCTGAAATACATTATGTAATATCTACAAATTCTATAGGAATGCTGAAACTTCCAAAAACAATTCTAGCAATCCACTGCACATTACTCTATGAACAACAGAAGTGATGTTTGTATAAAGCATAGTATAATTTTTTTTATAAAACTAACTTCAGTGGAGAGCTTGTTGAAATTCACACTACCATTGTACCCTGTTGTATGGTATGACTATGAATATTTATCACATATTGATAAAATGGCAGCCCTTAACCTCTTTTATATGTTTTACATTTTTCAAGTTTTAGTGTATCTTCCATAACAAACAATAAAACACCAGGTTACTTCACATTCACAACAGAGAACGCTCATTTGTGTAAATATAATTATCTGATTTGCTATTGAGATTGTTGTATACAAGTAATTATTTTTTCCCTTGGATTTTAGAATATTAGTATAAGATTTGTAAAACTCAAATTAGTCACACTGAATTTGCAAAGCGTCAACTAGCCTTTGTTTTAGTTTTAAATGTACATAATGTACTCTGAGGTTACTCAAATGGAAGGAGTTGTTTGCTGCTCTTTCCATTTGTAAAATGTTTTATTTCAATCTAAATTTAGCATCTTGTTCACATTGAAGTCATAGAAGCATCTTAATCCTGCAGTAATAATAGCCAAGACTTTTCATTTTGGGTGCAGTTGACAATCTGGTTGCAAATTGTGTTTGAAATGATGCTGGCTTTAAGCATTTCCCTCCCTCCAGTTTGCACTAAAAAGCTAGGTTTGGTAATACTGACCATGAAATCATTGGCTGTCATTAAAAAGCTATCTGGTTCACTAATGTCCTTTAGGGAAGGAAATCTATGATCTTTACCTGGTCTGGCCTACATTTGACTCCAGACTCACGACAATGTGGTTGACTATTAAATGGTTGTATCAAACTGCCGCAAAGTCTGCTAAAAGGAATGAAGCCAGGCAGATGATCTGGCTTTGACCTTGTCACAAGAAATGACAATTGCAAGCCCAGTACTGCTGATCCTGGATAGTCCCCCTTAAGAACATCTGGGGGACTGTGCCAAAGCTGAGAGAGCTGTCTCACTGACTAGTCGAGCAACATTCTGATGTTGTCATACTCATGAAATAATATCTTACAGAGATACATACATATAGCAGTACAAGCCCTTTGGCCCTCGATGTTGTACTGAGCTTTGTCCAAAACCAAGATCAAGCTATTCTGGTGTGCTTTATGTGCCTATCCAATAACCGCATGAAAGTTCCTAAAGTGTCCAACTCCACTATCACAGCAGCAGTCCATTCCACATTCCAACCACTCGGAGTAAAGAACCTACTTTGGACATCCCTCCTATATCTCCCACCACGAACTTTGTAGTTATGCCCCCCAGTAACAGCTACATCCACCCAAGGAAATAGTCTCTGAACTTCCACTGTGTCTATCCCCTTCATCTTGTAAACCTCTAAGTCGCCTCTCATCCTCCTCCGCTCTAAAGAGAAAAGCCCTAGTCCCCGCAACCTTTCCTCATAAGACCTACCCTCCAAATCAGGCAGCATCCTGGTAAATCTCTTCTGCACTCTCTCCAATGCTTCCACATCTTCCTCATAGTGAGGTGACCAGAACTGCACACACTATTCCAAATGTGATCTCAACAAGGTCCAGTATAGTTGCAGCATAACCCCACGGCTCTTAAACTCAAACCCCCTGTTAAACGCTAACACACTATAGACCTTCTTCATGGCTCTATCCACTTGAGTGCAACCTTCAGAGATCTGTGGATACGAACCCCAAGATCTCTCTGTTCCTCCACGTTCTTCAGAACCCTGCCATTGACCCTGTAATCCACATTCAGGTTTGTCCTACCAAAATGAATCACCTTGCACTCAACAGGGTTAAACTCCATCTGCCACTTTTTGGCCTAGCTCTGCATCCTATCAATGTCTCTTTGCAGCCTACAAGAGCCCTCCACCTCATCCACTACTCCACCAATCTTGGTGTCATCAGCAAATTTACTGACCCACCCTTCAGCTCCCTCCTCCAAGTCATTGATAAAATCACAAATAGCAGAGAACCCAACACTGATCCCTGTGGTACACCGCTGGTAACTAGTCTCCAGTCTGAAAATTTTCCATCCACCGCCACTCTCTGACTTCTATGAGATAGCCAGTTACGTATCCAATTGGCCAAATTTCTCTCTATCCCACACCTCCTTACTTTCTTCATGAGCCTACCATAGGGAACCTTATCAAACACCTTACTAAAATCCATGTATGTGACATCAACTCTACCTTCATCTACACACTTAGGTACCTCCTCTAAGAATTCAGTCAAATTTGTGAGACAAGACTTATCCTTCACGAATCCATGCTGACTATCCCAGATTAAGCTGCATCTTTCCAAATGGTCATAAATCCTGTCCCTCAGGATCTTTTCCATTAACTTACCACCGAAGTAAGACTAACTGCCGTATAATTACCAGGGTCATTCCTATTTCCTTTCTTGAACAGAGGAACAACATTCACCACTCTCCGGTCCTCTGGCACAATCCCCGTGGACAGTGAGGAGCCAAAGATCAAAGCCAAAGGCTCTGCAATCTCATCCCTTGCCTCCCAAAGAATTCTGGAATATATCCCATCTGGCCCAGGTGACTTATCGACCCTCAGGTTTTTCAAAATTGCTAATACATCTTCCCTTAGAACATCTACCTTCTCCAGCCTATCAGCCTGTATCTCACACTCATCCTCAAAAACATGGCCCCTCTCCTTGGTAAACACTGAAGAAAAATATTCATTCATTGCGTTCCCTATCTCCTGATTCCATGCACAAGTTCCCACTACTAACCTGGAACAGTGCTAACCTCACCTTGGTCATTCTTTTATTTCTCACATAAGAGTAAAAACCCCTGGGGTTTTCCTTTATCTGACTCACCAAGGACTTCTCATGCCCCCTCCTAGCTCTCCTAAGCCCTTTTTGTTTAGCTCATTCCTTGCTACCTTGTAACCCTCAAGCAACCCAACTGAACCTTGCGTTCTCATCCTTACATACACTTTTGCCTCTTGACAAGACATTCAACCTCTTTTGTGAACCATGGCTCCCTCAATCGGCCATTTCCTCCCTGCCTGACAGGGACATACCTATCAAGGACACACAGTATCTGTTCTGTGAACAAGCTCCACTTTTCATTTGTGTCATTCCCATCTTATGCTCCTTAATTCTTGCTTAATCGCATCATAATTACCCCTCCCCCAATTATAAACCTTGCCCTGCTGTGGGGCCCTACCCCTCTCCATTGCAATAATGAAAGACACTGAATTGTGGTCACTATCTCCAAAGTGCTCTGCCACAAACAAATCTAACACTTGACCTGGTTCATTACCCAGTACCAAGTCCAATGCGGCCCCACCTCTTGTCGGCCTATCTACATATTATGTCAGGAAACCCTCCTGCATGCACAATACAAAAACTGCTCCATCCGAACTATTTGACCTAGAAAGGTTGCAATCAATATTTGGAAAGTTAAGGTCACCCATGATAACTACCCTGTGACCTCCACAACTATCCATAATCTGCTTTGCAATTTCCTCCTCCACATCTCTATTACTATTTGGGAGCCTACAGAAAACTAACAACGTGACCGCTCCTTTTCTATTTCTGACTTCAACCCATATTACCTCAGTAGTCAGATCCCCCTTGAACTGCCTTTCAGCAGCCGTTAAACTATCCTTGATTAACAATGCTACTCCTCCACCTCTTTTACCACCCTCCCTACTCTTACTGAAACATCTATATCCTGGAACTTCCAACAACCATTCCTGTCCCTTTTCTAACCATGTCTCTGTAATGGCCACAACAACATAGTCCCAAGATGTCCCAGACACCACCATCAGCTGGGTATGTCCTGTCCTACCAACAGCACAGACCCAGCAGAGGTGGCTCCACAGTGTGTAGTTGGGAGAGTGTTGCCCTGGAAATTCTCATCTTTGACTCTGGATCCCATGAAGCCTGATGGCCTTTAGATCAAACGTGGCCTGCTGTTTACCACCTAACATTTCCTCAGCTGATGAATCAGTACTTCTCCATTTTGGACACCACTTGGCAGAAGCACTGAGGAGGCTACAGTATGGAATATACTCTTGGTGGGGGACTTCAATATCCATCTCCAAGAATGGCTCAATAGCACCACAACTGACTGAACTGGCTGTTAGAACAAAGGACAAAGCTGTTAGACTGGATTCATGGCAGGTCTGTGATGGAATCAGCAAATGAGAAAAACCTACATCCTCACCAATCTACCCTGTTGCAGATACATGACAGTATTGATAGGGGTTTCCACTGCCTGATCATTTTAACATTGGGAATACCCTCTCATGTTGTGTGGCACTATCATCTTGCTAAATGGGGTACATTTGGAACAGATGTAGCAATTCAAAACTGGGCGTCCATGAGATGTAAGCAATCAGCAGCAGAATTGTACTTGACCACAATCTATAACCTCATGACCCAGTGTGTGTCCCCACTCTACCATGACAAGCAGGATGATCAATCCTGATTCAATGAAGAGTGTAGGAGATCATGCAGGGTCATGCAGACATACCTAAAAATGAGACATCAATCTGGTGAAGCTATAACGTAATGCTACTTGCGTGCCAAAAAGCAGAAGCAGCATACAATAGAGAGTTAGTGATGCCAAGTCAACTGGTCACATCTAAGTTCCCTACATCCAGCTGTGAATAGGGGTGGTCAATTAAATAACTAATTAGTGGAGAAAGCTCCACAACTATCTCCATTCTCAATGATGGGGGAGCCCAGCTTATTAGTGCAAAAGATAAGGCTGAAACATTAGCAGCAATCATACCAACTCATCTCGGCTTCCTCATGAGATTCCCCTAGATAGTGCTGAAAGACAATGAAAAATCTACCCATGCGCATATGATTCAGCGATAAACGTGTTTACTACATCCAGGGTTATTATGTGATTATGTGCTTCAGGAGTAATTTTGTGCTTATTGCTTGTGGGGTAATGGTGTACTGATTCAGTATTCAAAATCAAAATAACTGGCAATTTTTTTCTGATAAGTGGCAAAAGGAAAGAGATATTCTAAGTGGTGAAGTGGTTAGCACTGCTGTCTCACAGCACCAGTGACCCCAGTTCAATTCTGCCTCTGGTAATTGTGTGGAGTTTTCATGTTCTCCCTGTGTCTTTGTGGGTTTCCTCCAGATGCTCTGATTTCCTCCCACAGTCCAAAGATTTGTAGGTTAGGGGGATTAGCCATGGTAAGTATACAGAGTTACAAGGACATGATATGGGTGCCGGGGGGGTGCGCGTGGATAAGGTGCTCTGTCAGAGACTTGAAGGGATGAATGGCCTCCTCCTGCATTGTAGACTTTCTGTGACTGGGTCAGGAGTAATCATATGCCTCCCTCTTCTGGGATAATTGTGTGCTTTCTGGTTCGGGGAAGTAATAGCGCATTGAATGGTCTGAGCAGTTGGGGGTAATAGTGCGCTGACTAGTCTGGGTGGAGGGGTAATAGGGTGCTGACTGATTTGGATGGGGGGGTAGTAGTGCACTGGTCTGGGTGCGTGGGGGGGCGGAAATAGTGCACAGACTGGTTTGGTTGGGGAGGTAATGATGCATTGGCTGGTTTGGGTGAGGGTGTAATAGTGCACTGGCTGGTTTGGGTGAGGGTGTAATAGTGCGCTGACTGGTTTGAATGAGGGGGTAATAGTGCGCTGACTGGTTTGGATGAGGGTGTAATAGTGCGCTGACTGGTTTGGTTGGGGAGGTAATGATGCGCTGACTGGTTTGGATGAGGGTGTAATAGTTCACTGACTGGTTTGGGTGGGGGGTAGTAGTGTGCTGACTGGTTTAGATGAGGGGGTAATAGTGCGCTGACTGGTTTAGATGAGGGGGTAATAGTGCGCTGACTCGTTTGGGTGGGGGGTAATAGTGTGCTGACATTCTGGGTGGGGAGGATGTCACTGTGTTGTAAAAAGGTGGTTCATGCCAGTGACCATTGTGCAACCCTGGGGTGCCAAATGTTTTTCACATCTAAAAGGATTGTATTCTGTACTTGCTGGGATCTAACTGTTACTATCTGAAATGGTACAAATTACCCCTGAATAGTTCAGATTGTTGGTCCTTCACCATTTCCATTGTTTCCAAGTGTATTCTTTGGAAAATAAGGCAGTTCACTTGGGCATTTATCTTGGGTGTGCTCTGCACCATTTGGTGAACCTTAGGATTAAACATTGAAGAATCCTGTGCTGAATCAAATGCTTGAAAAAAAATGAGCAGCAAAGTTAATTCAGTGCTGTTAACCTGCATAGCTGATACTGTGCTCTTACAAATTCTGTGACCAATTTTTTTATGCAGTCATGAGTTACGGACATTTCTGGCAAAGCTTGCATTCATTCGCTATCTCTAGTTGACTCAGTGATGATGAAGGATCAGTGATATATTTACAAGTCCAGATGGTATCTGACAGGGAGGGAAACTTGTAGTTGGTGTAATACATTTTATAGATGGTGTATACTGCAGCCATGGTGCATATCTTCCACCACCTTAATCAAGAGGGCTGCTCTATTCTTGGTGATGTTGCACTTCTTGCTGTTGAAGCTGCACACATCCAGGTAAATGAGAAGTATTTCAGCAATGTGATTGATCATATGGTCTTTCAACATGTATAGAATGTTTGAACAACAAAAATAAACCAGCACATTACAAGAGGGCATAATGTTGGATTATGTTTTGGGCTGCACTGTCGCCATTCCATACCTTTGTCAGGACTGATGTATGTAGGGCAATGCTTGTATCAAAATGAAACATCAATCCACAGTTCAGGCAATATGTCAAAACCAACTTTGCCAAAAAGCTTCAAGTACAATAGATTGGCCATGATCAGTTCATAAAACACAATTCTTTCCACTGTTTGGCACAAGTTTTTAAGCAAGTTGGAAATAATAAGTAAAAGATGTATATTATTCAGAACACCTGGGCAAACATTGCTGTTTCCAATGTATCTCACCACTCCCAGTTAATTTGTCAGAGCATTATATTGAGGACATGTTGGTACTGAATAATGGCAAGTACTGTATTATTCAAATTCAGAAAAAAATGTAATTCAAAAGAGGAAAGTATATATTTAACAATGTGAACTTATCAAGGATTGTTATTTGAGTGTCTGGGCCAATATTAATTTTCCAGCAAAATTACTAAAAAAAAAATCATCTGGGCAATTTTTGGCAGTTTATTATGCCCAAATTAGCTGCTGCATTTATTACATATTCCACTTCAAATACATTTCATCAGCTATAAAGCAATTTAGGATGGCCCGAAGTCATGTATGATGCTGTAGAAATAAAGTATTTTTCTTCTAGTCTGTCCCAAAAGAGACAATTGGGATTTCAATCCTCCTCTGAGCAAATACCTGCATAAGTAATCTAAAGACAGTGTAATATTAGACCATAAGATATAGGAGTAGAATAAGACCAAAGATGTGCGGGTTAGGTTGATTGGCCATGCTAAATTGCCCTTTAGTGTCCTGAGATGCTTAGGTTAGAGGGATTAATGGGTAAATTTGTAGGGATATGGGGGTAGGGCCTGGGTGGGATTGTGGTCAGTGCAGACTTGATGGGCCAAATGGTCTCTTTCTGTACTGTAGGGATTCTATGAAATCCTATGAAAAGACCATTTGGCTCATTCAGTCTGCTCTACCATTCAATCATGGCTGATATGATTCTCATCCTCATTCTCCTGCCTTCTCCCTGTAACCCATGACCCCAAAGACCTGGCCTCCAGCTAAAGAAATCCCTCCTCATTTCAGTTTTAAAGGAGCGTCCCTTCACTCAAGTTGTGCCCTTGAGTTCTAGTCTCTCCCACTAGTGGTAACATCCTCTCCACCTCCACTCTATCTAGGCCTCTCAGTATTCTGTAAGTTTCAGTTCGATCCCCCCTCACCCTTCTGAACTTTGAATATAGACCCAGACTTCTCAACCGCTCTTCGTGACAAACCCTTCACTCCTTGGATCATTCTTGTGAACCTCCTCTGAACCCTTTCCAAGGCCAACACATCCTCCCTTAGGTATGGGGTCCAAAACTGCTGACGATACTCCATGATGTGGATATGCCGGCGTTGGACTGGGGTAAACACAGTAAAAAGTCTGACAACACCAGGTTTAAGTCCAACCGATTTATTTGATAGTACACTCACTAGCTTTCGGGGTTAGTCCCTTCGTCAGGTGAATGTTCGTCAGGCCAGAACACTCCATTCACCTGACGAAGGGACTAACCCCGAAAGCTAGTGAGTGTACTTTCAAATAAATCGGTTGGACTTAAACTTGGTGTTGTCAGACTTTTTACCACGATACTCCAAACAGGGTTTGACCAGAGCCTTATACAGATTCAGCAGTACATTCCTGCTCTTGTATTCTAGTCCTCTAGAATTGAATGCTAACATTGAATTTGCCTTCCTAACTGCCAACTGAACCTGCAGGTTAACCATAAGAGAGTCCTGAACTAGGACTCACAAGTGCCTTTGTGCTTCAGACTTCAGAAGCCTTTCCCCATTTAGAAAATAGTCTATGCCTCTATTCTTCCCACCAAAGTGCATAACCTCCCACTTCCCCACATTGTATTTCATCTGCCACTTCTTTGCCCATTCTCCTAACCTGTCCATATTATACATGGATGTGCCTATAAGAATGGAATCAGAAGAGCTACCAGCTCATTATAAGAAATAACAGGGATGAACTTGGTGTTCGCGTATGGTGCAAAACAGCAGCCGTGTTTACACTGCACCCAAATTTGCTTCTGCTGCTCTATCTTCCTTCCAGCTGAAGTTTTGATCAGGTTGAGGATCATTTCCTGCCAAACGGTGAGTGCTTCTCTGCAGCTCAAATTCAGTGATCAACAGGCAAGGCCCCATTCTGTAATTCTTACTGAGATCAGTCTGCAGCTCTGTCTTTTTAACCAAACAGTTTTGAAATGCACCACCTGAGGAAAAGCTGTAGAATTTAGCTTCAAAAGAAATATATTTAACATGGGAAACATGTTAACTGGCCCTGGCAGTCTAGCTACCATGATTTCAATTATATATTCCATTTGACTCTCTGAAACATTCATTCCAGAGAATGATGGACATTTCATTGCAGCACTGGAGAGTGCTGTTCTGTCTTTCGGATGAAACTTGGAACCCATCTACATATGATTTGAACTCTGATGAAGGATCATTTAGACTTGAAACACTGGCTTCATTCTCTCTCTTTACATAAGAACATAAGAAATAGGAGCAGGAGTAGGCCATCTAGCCCTTCGAGCCTGCCCCGCCATTCAATAAGATCATGGCTGATCTGTCGTGGCTCAGTTCCACTTTCCCGCCCTCTCCCCATAACCCTTAATCCCCTCTCTTATCAAAAACCCATCAACCCGCTTCTTAAAAATATTTAGCGAGGCAGCCTCCACCACTTCAACGGGCAGAGAATTCCAGAGATTCACCACCCTTTGAGTGAAGAAGTTCCTCCTCAACTCCTTTCTAAACCGCCTCCCCTTTATCTTGAGGCTGTGCCCCCTAGTCCTACTGTCTTTTTTGAGCGGGAAGAGTCTCTCCACCTCTATCCTATCCATCCCATTCATCATCTTATACGTCTCAATGAGATCTCCCCTCATTCTTCTAAACTCTAACGAGTACAAGCCTAGTTTATTCAGCCTCTCCTCATAGCTCAATCCCCTCAACTCCGGTATCAGCCTAGTAAACCTCCTCTGCACTCCCTCCAGGGCCAAAATATCCTTGCGCAGGTGCGGCGCCCAAAACTGCACACAGTACTCCAGCTGCGGCCTCACCAATGCCCTATACAGCTGCAGCAAGACCTCCCTACTTTTATATTCAATCCCCCTCGCTATGAAGGCCAGCATCCCATTTGCCTTCCTGACCACCTGCTGCACCTGCAAGCTGGGTTTTTGCGACTCATGCACAAGGACCCCGAGGTCCCTCTGCACCGTCGCCTGCTGCAGTTTTTCGCCTCGTAAGTAATAGTCCTTCCTACCATTTTTCCTACCAAAGTGGACCACCTCACACTTGCCAACATTAAATTCCATTTGCCATTTCCTGGCCCATTCGCCCAGCCTATCTAGATCCTTCTGCAGACTCTCCACACCCTCCGCACAATTTGCCGTTCCCCCAATCTTGGTGTCATCAGCAAATTTCGACACCCTGCACTCGGTTCCCTCCTCCAGATCATCTATATAAATGGTAAATAGCTGAGGCCCCAGCACCGACCCCTGGGGCACTCCACTAGTCACCAACCGCCAATCCGAATAGCACCCATTGACCCCCACTCTCTGCCTCCTATTTGACAACCAATCCTCTATCCACGCTAACACCCTACCCCCAACTCCATGTCCCCTGACCTTCTGCAATAACCTCTTGTGAGGTACCTTGTCAAACGCCTTCTGAAAATCCAGAAAGACCACATCCACCGGCTCTCCTCTATCCACTGCCCTAGACACATCCTCATAGAACTCCAGTAAATTTGTCAGACACGACTTCCCTTTAATGAAACCGTGTTGCGTCTGCCCTATCAAGCAATTCCCCTCAAGATGCCTCGCAATTTCCTCCTTAATGACGGATTCTAACATTTTACCTACCACAGACGTTAAACTAACCGGCCTATAATTCCCCGCCTTTTGCCTGGCACCCTTCTTAAACAACGGCGTAACATTAGCCATTTAGATGCTGTCAGACCTGCTGAGATTTTCCAGCATTTTCTGTTTTTGTTTCCGATTCCAACATCTGCATTACTTTGCGTTTGTCTCCATATGACCCCATTCAAAAGCAAGTAGATGTTCTCCCCGTGACCTGACCAATAGATACCCTTCAATCACCTTAACCAAAAACAGGTCGTATGGTTACTTATTTAATTGTGTGAGAAATCTTGCTGTGCGCAGAATAGCTGCTATGTTTCCCTGCATGACAAGATTCTGAAAGTGATTGTGAAATATTTTGTGTTGTCCCGAGGATGTGAATGGCGCCACGTGAATTCAAGTTCTTTCTATTAATCCCTCATGTTTTAAGGCAGTGCACTTAAGGGAAATAATCTGGCAGAGGCAGTTGAAACAAACACCAGCCTGCCTAGCACACTATGTTGGACTTGAATATACGCATAGCAATGTAACACTTACAGCCACAGTACATGACATGCCGGTTCTGTGGATAGGTAACATCACTGTGGTAGGTGTACAAACAAGCGAGGAAAGATTTACAGCAACCTGATGCAAAAACACATATTGATATTGGCAGCTTGGCACATGGCAGATAGCGATTTGGCCAATGAATAGACCTTAGTTTCCATGGTGTTAACAGTGGGTTCTTCATGCAGACTGAACAGTCAGCCAAGGCAGTTAGTTACACGACAAGTTGTAGCCCTCCTCTGGCCTTGTGTTGGAGTGCTGCCTCCTGTGGTGCCAGATGTTCCATTCTATTTTACCTGTCTTGAGTCTATGAATTCCCTCTCTTCAGTGTGTAATAATAGGTTTACACTGATTTCAGGGTTGTAATAAAACATACATAAGGGGTTTTTCTCCTTTTTAACATAGTTTCTAGATGGAGAATTACAGTTCAATTATTAATCTTGTGTAGTTGCAACTATTGGAACTCTCCACATTCCTTTTGGAAGGAGACATTTACAATGACAATAAGCGATAGGGATTGCATATAAACTGGGCAGCTGTGGGCCCATTCAAATTATATGATGTGGGGAAACACCAAAATTGTTGCTCATGCCTCAAAAAAAAGGGAGGAACCCTCATAGGCATGTTACTCCAGCTTGTTCTTGTATACTTGGTGAGATTTATGTCAACATTGAAAGTTTAGCAGTTCATTTGTCTACTGGCTTGGTCACAGATGCTGTGAGAAGATCCTGGAAAGTAAGAATGAATTTCGTTGGGGGCTATCTTACACACAGTGACTTTGGTAGAACAGTTGCTTGAAGAACATTTCTCTCAGGCGCTTCCGTTGCAGTTCTGGATGACCAGAACAGGAGCAGCCCTGTGGACATTCAGCCTATTTTGTTTTTAAACACTGTAGCACCGGGACCTCAATCTCCTTGGACAAGTTTATGTAATAATATGAAAAGACTGAACTTACTACAAGGTCAGAAAAGATATTTTGTTTAGGTGAAAAAAGAGCTGAGTAGTTTCTTAGTAACTTCACTTCCTGCTTCATTACATCATCTCTTTTTATATCTGAAGTATTTTTGTCCTATTAATGGTGCACCTTAATCATGGGTTTGAACTTTGACCCACAGTTATATTTTACATTTTATGATTTATTCCTTCTGGTTAAATGCATGCGATTTTCAGTTAGTAAATTCAATGAAAATGCCACTTCTCAGGGCTTATTGAAGAGAATGAAGTGAATGTTGCAGAAAAAGATATTGAGAGATTTAACAGGTTAAGAGAGGTGCCAAGTAGATTGGTTTCACTTAAAGTTAACAAGTCACCCTGTCCAGTCGTGATTGCTGAGAGAAGCTTGGATGGAGATAGCAGAAGCTTTGGATGCAATTTGTCTTGCAGTCCTTCTTGGGTATAAGAATGCTGCTAGAGAATCAGAAGATTACATAGATTAACTACAGGCTAATCAATTGACCGTCTGTGTTGGGAAAACTCCTAGAGAGAGGATTTTCATATGCTGCTCTTGTCCTTCAAGATAATGGAGTTATGATGTTGGGAGGTAGCCTTGGCAAGTCACTGCAGTACATCATTTTGGGTAGCACGTATGGCAGATGCAGTGTGCTAATGGTGGAGAAAATGGATTTTGAACCAGTGGTTGGATTGTCGATCCAGCTAATGACTTTGTCCTGGTTAGTATCCAGACTTTGTGCTAGGTATGACGCCAGATACTGCTGACTGCCATCCCTGCAACACCCCCCCGCAACACCACCCCCCCCCCCCCCCCCCACCACCACCACTACCCCCCCTCCCCCCCCCCACACTCCCCCCCCCCCCACCACCACTACCCCCCCCCCCCCCGCCGCATCATCACCACCTGTACCACCACACACACAAAGTCAAATCACTTCCCACTGACTTCAGTTTTACTGGAGATTTGACATCACAATTGGTCAATTGTCTTTCTCACCTCATCTTTGGAATTTAGCACTTACGTTCAACCTGAGGTCGTTTGAGTTCTGATGCTGGATCCCAAGCTCAGCCTCGATAATTGTTGAGTTAATGCTAGATGATAGTACTTATCATGACTCCTTTCATCTCTTTTATGATAATTGAGAGTATGATAGTAACTCTACCAAAGCATTAATACATGTGAAGTACAAGGTTTGTCATGGCACAAATCAATTCTGGCGTCCCAGATTGCCTATATCCATTACAGTATGCCGCAACAGGTCCACAGTGAATGCCATCTCCCTGACCCTGCATTCAACCCTGGAACACCTAGATAACAAAGGCACCTGTGTCAGACTCCTATTTATCAAGTACAGCTCAGTCTTCAACACCGTTATTCCTATGAAACTCATCTCCAAACTCCGTGGTCTAGGGCTCAGCTCCTCCCTCTATGACTGGATCCTGAATTTCCTAACTCACAGACCACAGTCAGTAAGGATGGCAAAAACATCTCCTCCATGATCACCTTTAACACCAGTGCTCCACACGACTGTGTCCTCAGTCCCTTACTATACTCCTTATACACCTATGGCTGTGTAGCCAAATTCCCTTCCAACTCGATTTTCAAGATTGCTGATGACACCACCATCGTAGGTCAGATCTCAAACAATGATGAGACAGAGTATAGGAATGAGATAGAGAATCTGGTGAACTGGTGCGACAACAATAATCGTTCCCTCAATGTCAACAAAACAAAGGAGATTGTCATCGACTTCGGGAAACATAATGAAGGACTGGCCTCTGTCTACATCAATGGGGATGAAGTAGAAATGGCTGAGAGCTGCAAGTTTTTCGGTGTCCAGATCACTAACAACTTGTCTTGGTCTCTCTATGCTGACATATAATTAAGAAAGCCCACCAATGCCTCTACTTTCTCAGAAGGTTAAGGAAATTTGGCATGTCAGCTACGACTCTCACCAACTTTTACAGATGCACCATAGAAAGCATTCTTTCTGATTGTATCACAGCTTGGTATGGTTCCTGCTCTGCCCAAGACTGCAAGAAATTACAAAGGGCCGTGAATGAAGACCTGTCCATCACGCAAACCAGCCTTCCATCCTTTGATTCTGTCTACACTTTCCACTGCCTTGGAAAAGCAGCCAGCATAGTTCAGGATCCCAACACTCCAGAAATACTCTCTTCCACCTTCTTCCATCGGGAAAAAGATACAAAAGTCTGAGGACACATACCAAGTGACACAAGAACAGTTTCTTCCCTGCTGCCATCTGGTAGGTCTGTTTGAATGGACCTACCTCTCATTAAGTTGATCTTTCTCTATTTCCTAGCTATGACTGTAATACAATATTCTGTACTCTATCTTTCCCTTCTCTATGTATGGTATGCTTTGTCTATATGGCACACAAGAAACAATGCTTTTCATTACACTAATACTTGACAAAATGGCAACACTTGTGAAGCCAATTGCATCTGCATAGAATGAGTTCTCCTTCATGAAGGTATTAATTAATTAGGACCTAGGAAGATTCCTCACATTTGATCTACTTTATCAGTTAATCTTGCTTTCTGGGATTAGCTCAATGAATTAAGATTCACTTGATTTGTAGCTACAATAGTAGAATAAATTGGAAAAGAGGAAACTCCAGTTTTTGTACATTGACTCATTTAAGATTAAAGGGCACAAATATGAACCTATAGATATATATTTTGAGTTTAATGAGATTGGATTGGGTTGCCTATTCAGCTTCTTAAACTAGAATACAACTCCTTGCAGTTTGTTGTGGAGAAAATGTCTGGGTTAGCTGAGGCATGCGACTTGGCAAAGACGCAATGGTATATGCAAATAGGATGTAATTTTTGAATGCAGTGAGGTGCGCTTGCAACCTAAGTGATGGTTCCACCCACATCCATGAGCAATTAGTAAACTGCTAGCCCACTCCTGAGGTATCGGAACACCCAGTGACTCCATGTTCCAGACCTAGCTGGTCATCACAAATATCTGAGTTAATTTATATACTTCCAATCGGAGATTGAAAGGAAAGTATAAATCATACGGGGAGACAAATCCATTGGTCACTGCAAATTTCAATTTTGAAATAAAGAACAAACCATTATTTGGACCTAATGATTGAGCATAATTACTGGAGGATTAAACCGAAGCCAAATCTCTCTGCCCCCAGAATCGTTGCAATTGTTCCCGATTCCTTTTAGGTCAAAAAATCTTTTTACTTGCCTACAAGATCAAGGCAGACACCAACATAGTATTGCAAGTTACCAACAAGTACCTATCATAGGTGAACTCCATCTGGTCCGTTTTTCAGTTAATAAATCAGCCCTTAATCAGTTAATTCAAACAAGAATCTAGTCTCAGCCCAGTTCCTTTTTGGATATGATGCAGAAATGCTCCCTGAAAACAACACAGAAGGCGAGCAGTCAGAACCGTGTTTTTTTTGTTGTCGAGGCTGCTTCCTATTTTAGAAACTAAAGCCATCACATAATCAGTAGGTTTTTAGCGGAGTCTGTCTTCCTACAATGTTTCACTAACTGTCTACATTTACAGAGAGCGATTGTAACAACCTACTCGGGAACAAGTCTGTGCTGCCAATGTAAACAGCCTAATGGATGCGTACTCCTTTTAAACTCCAGCAACAACATTCAATTGTCATTAGTTTTACAGAATTTCAAGAACAATCCTAAATGAAAGAAGTTCTGTTGTCAAAATACATTTCGTCATTCTCTGGAAAGTGGATGGTTCCAGTATATCTTTAATTAGTATATTAACCATGTGTGTGTTTGACATAGTGCACATTTTCTCAATAATACTTAGTACACGAGGGGTTTCTCGAGGAAGATTTATTTAACATTTATATAACGGCAGTATTGCATTTTTCAAAAAAAAAGTTAACGTTTGTAAGCTGCGATGTAACTAATCACCAGGTCCGTGGCAGGTTACTTACAAGAAAGAAGTACAATTTATTAGGCGGAGGAGTCTTGCAGCACGTATCATTGCAGTAACAACACCTAGAGCCAAACGCAGCCTGAAAGAGAAATTAACCCAAATGATTTCAGTATTAGCAAGAACGTCATGGGCATAATTGCATCAAAGAGAAGTTCTCAACAGAACAAAGGAACACAAAAAGAGTCTCTTTTTGATGCTCATGCAAACTGGCAGCAAGGGCTGGGCCAGCTTGTTTTCTGTGAAGCTAACCGGATGATCCACACTTTGATCAGCACCACCAATATCGTGGTTCTAAACAGCTTCAAGCCTGGATAGTGTACAGACCTTTCATTCTTGGGCATGTCTGTATATATACAATGTTAACTTACCTTAAGATAGGCAAAAAACCTTAGTGTGCACATTAGTTATAAGAGGCTTTTCTGTTCTACAGATAATTCACTATGAATTAAAAATTGCATCAGTTCAGGGTTATTGAGTGTCCCACATCAGACAGAGTAAGGAAATTGGTTTATATTTGATTAAGTCTTTTTATCTCAGCATAACTTTCTGATTAATAACTGAGGAATTAGACTTTTTTTCAAACGTTCTGCAATACTGAAATTATTAGGTCAAGTTTGAAACCAAACAATCTTATGGTAAAATGTGAATTTGTCTTTAAAAGGTAACACAATTTTATACTCTTGCGGGCACAAGACTAAGTAATTTACTGCACGTTGGGTTGGTCGATATGTTAAAGTTTTGGCCAGAACCCTGGATTGCTATTGGTGTGAAATGTGCTGTTAGGACAAATGTACTTTTTTACATTTCAATCCAGTTCCTTTTTGGCTTTTATGTACTTTGGTCAACTATGCACTGTTAAACAGATTTGAAAAGCCTAGATAATTAATTCGTTCGTTCTTGGTTTTTGTTCCCCAGGAAGCCATTTACAAGACCACAAAAATACTGTAATTTACTGTCCTGAAAGAACATAGTTTAACTGTCTGATCTTCAGGCAACATCATGAATCACAACAAAAAAAAACTTTCCTTTTTAACAACTTTCACATTTTGAATGCCAGTTGTGTGGTTAGCTAGTAATTATGTTTGTATTAAGTCTGGTAAATTCAAATAGTTTATTACGTCCTTTTTACAGTCTGCTATCTCTTGTTGCTGTTTAAATATACAAATGTGAAATATTTTGAATACAGTTGCCTGTTTTGGAGTTCATGATTTGCAGTACTGCATTTAATTTCAAATCTTCTCACCCTCTTTCCCCTCAAAGCAATTCTTTTGGTTATTTTGTATTCAGTCGTATTTGCGTCTTTTGTATTTGCTTTGACATCAGTTCGGAGGAGGTAAAACATCCGCATGCACAAAACTGAGTTATCAAATTATCGAGCTCTTTTTTTATTACTTTTCTTTCAATGGAGGACATTCAGGCTTATGTAACTGAAATATTAATTACCAGTAATGAAGGATGACAACTAGAAAACAGGCATGCTTTGATCTGTCCGAAATGTATCTTGTATAAACTAGACGGTAACTTGTTCCTTGCTGTGCCATAGATCAGGAGAGGAAAATATTAAAGCAACAAAGTACTACAAACGGTGGCAAACATGATATAAGGATATTTATTTGTAGAAAGATAAAACTTATTCTGCGTAAAAGAAAAAAATGTCAACAAACTGGAATGCCATGGAGAAGGCCATTATTCAGAAGTCATCTAAAGCAATTGCTCCTATCGCATTTCAGGAATGAAATTAAAGCACAAATTTAAGCAAACGGATAATAACGCTGTTCACCTAGTTTGTCTTAATACTGCTGCATGTGAGATTTGTTTATGAAATAATATATAAATATATTTTGCTTTAAGTATATTGTGAACTTAATATGATGTGAAACCACAGAACATCAGTTGTAATATCTTTCATAATAATCCAACACTTTTTTCAAATAGTTGTCTGCTTTCCCAGGAACTGATCAATGCATGCTCAGATGCCTAATTCCACTCTTTGTTTTCAATGCTATACACAACATTTCTTCTACCCAATGAGACATTTTCTGTATCTTTCACAACATAGGTTTCACTTTAGTGATAGTCAACAATAGAGTTTTCACAGATTGTTATTGATTCCCTCCCTGTTCTATCCCTTCTTATCAGCTACTTTTTTATTTGTATCAACATTTTGAGATTTTCAAGTACATTTTTCTGTTTATTTTATTGCTAACAAGCATGAGATTTTACACATGGTCCTTGAATTTGTGTTTACTCTCCTCCATGTCAAACTCTTTCTATTATATTCTTAGAATCATAGAATCTCTGCAGTGCAGAAGGAGGCCATTCAGCCCATCGAGTCTGCATTCTTTACAGTTCACTGCATCAGTTTTCCAAAGTTTTTATAATTCTTCAGATTAATAGCTGGTGAGAACAAGCAAACTAGAAATGGTAAGTTTTGGTTTGATTTTCCTTTTTTCTTTTTGCAAGCTGTATGAGATTATTTATATATTTAAAAATTAGATGAAATTAAAACAAATGATGTATGTGCAACATCTGCATGGAATTAAAAGACACGTATTGCCCAGCCAATGTTAATTTCAGCAACATTCATAGCATGCACAAAAATCTGTTTATTTTAGACAGGCTGAGATAATATTTGAACTAATCAAACTCTTGTGGTTTGTATTCAGTACATTAGGACTAAGTGCCGTATTCAGGTGAAGCAGGGGAATTGGATTAATTCCGGAGAGGTGTTGGAGGCTATTAAGCGAGAACAGGACTGAGTGGAGAGGAGGAGAATGAGAGAAGATAATGACTGGGAAAGAAATGAGGATGTAAGGAGCAAAGGCAACAAAGCTACTTCAGAAGAAAGGAATGGTCAATGTTTTCATCTGAGCAAAGGTGAACATTTTCATTTTTCATCATAGCATTCCATACCCTTCTACGTAGGTTGCAGGGAGCTCCAGCTTTGTCTTCAAGGGTGTTAATTTGAAGGAGATGTTAGGTATATACACTTGCCCTTATGTCCATGCCTTGAAAATGTTTTCGGGGGGGAGGTAGAGGCTCAGCACCTCCTGCTCACTACATTATGGTGGTGATTGTGTGAGATGGCAGTGAGGTTATGATCATAAAATGAATTTCTTTTCCCATTGACATTTGTATTTCCTCTCAGAGGGAGAGTACTGTCTTTGCCCCAGTCCCATATTAAAATTAAACACACTTATTTGCTTACGAGATGTATTAGGACATCTTTTCACTTAAACATGCCCTGGTGCTAACTACAAAAAAACCCTCGAATTTCATTTAGAATAAGTGAAGAGGGCACTTAATTGTGCATATACCTCCACTAGGTGGCTATGTTAACTCAAAGTTCTAACAACTACACAGTTCTTCTGATGCTTTTCCTTGCTTGGTTCATGCTTTGTAACTGTAAAGCTGAAAAAATAACTTTCAGTAAGAGCTTTCATCTCATTGAGAAGATGTTAGGTCAAAATTCACATCCAACAACCTGCTCTGAAAGTGCTGCGCACATTTTGACAAAAGTGTGACAAACTGCACCACAACAGCTGAGACACTCCATAGCATTCTAAAATAATCAACAGCACTCTATATAAAACAGCCCAAAACTTCCTTTTAAAAAAGTCAATTTGACCTATATCTCTGCATTAATAGATCCTTTTTTAAAAAAACTCAGAACCTGGTTCCAGATCTGCATCTTTACCAAAAAAACATAATTTCTTCCATGGGCAATAACTTTACCTGTGTGCCACGTTTCATGGAAATTAGTCTGAGCTTTTGAGATATATTGTTTATGGAAAACAGATTTAGAAATGGAAAAACATTACCTCATCTACCCACAGTAGTAAAGGTAACTAGGTCACACAGCACAAGTTAAAATATTAAATAGAGTTGCTAACAAGCACAGGTTTTATTTATTTGTGAAAGTGCGGTGTGTAAGCAGAATACAGTTGTAAATATTTACAAATTTAACCAAAATGACTGAGGGGAAGATTCTCAAATGTAAAGAATATACCATAGTGCAAAGTATTCCAATCAAAATTCCAATTTCTATGTTACACGAATGGCATTCAGAATTTGTTTACTTAAAATGTTGCTGTTTGCATTCCCACACAACAGTTCCATTGCCCTATCCTCTCAGTCACTCCCCATGCTCTAGAACACTAACCCAAATTTACATTCACACTTGCAAATCTTTCCAACTGCATGGTTTACCTTCCCTTACAGATCTTGTCTAACTCTATATTGCTACACTTACGTTTTGCTCCTCTTGCACCAGTCTCTACTTTGTATTCCACCATTCTCTTGGTGACCCATCTATACATCAATACTATTCAGCCAGCTGCTGCACTGCTGTTTCCTAGAAATTGCTGCCAGCCTCCTACCTTTCTGCTTTTAAAAATATTTAAAATGAATGACTGTTCAATTTTTTTTTGCTCTGTAGTCAAATCCTGGCTGATAAACATGGGAATATATATAAGGGCATCATTTGGAAAAGATTCTGTCTTCTTTAATTTGAGTGAAAACCTAGATTTGAGTGAAAAATGGCATAACATCATTATTAAGCACTGTTAGACCATATGTCCATGCTTAGTGCTACTTTGAGGATTTTCTGTGCTCCAGAGAAGTAGCAACAAATTGTGCCAAAAAGTGAGTGAAAAAGGTAAAGCCAGCTCACTCCCCATTCCCCAAAGTGATAAATGATGAACTTCTGAATGATTAGTTCCAGGTCCCACAGTCAGGTAGTGCCAGGAGGCACCAACACAATGTTTAATACCTATCTCACTGAAAGAAGGAGATGTCTCACTACAGCAGTGATGGATGTGTATATAAAGGAAGGAAAGGCCAGAAACCTATATCTGTATTAGAATTGAGTAGGGTAGAATTTTCCTAAAAGTTTCTTGGGAAACTTTTTTCTTCAGGGACACTATTACCAAACAAAAATCTAAGTGTGAATGAGCGTGCAATTGGGAGAGAATTGCACCAATTTTTTGGACGAGCTCCCAGTTGCAATTGTATGGCACTTAGTTAAAAAATGAGCCCAGATATGACTCTCACCAGTAGGATATTGCATAGGTGCCCCTATCTCCCAGTATGCTGTGTACACCTCCCCTCCCCACCCCTGTCACCCCCCCACCCCTGACTGTTACCCCAGACATGGTCAAATCCCCCTCTTCCTGGTCAATCTCCACTCCACTCCACTGATCACTACCCCGGACATCACCAATTGCCACCCTGGCCGACCCCCACATACCCTCCCACAAGATATCCCCTGCCTCTCCTGGGCACTGCCAGTGTGTCAGGCCTGGTCCCTGTTACTGCAAAGTAGTAGTGATTCTCAAAGGCAAGGGCGGGGGAAGGCATCTGGGAGAGCTAAAGTAGCTGTGCTGAACTCAGTAACATTTAAATGTAGTCAGTTCTACGTAAGTAGGACTCTGGGTACATTGTCGTTCCTGCCAGCAAAACAGGCCTGGGAAGATCATGAATCAGATTTCTGGCCTCATACACTATCTTCCTGGCTCACCCCATTGATTGACTGGCAAACTGAACCAGTAAGATCATGCCCAGTCTTTCTGCATGAGAACACAGATGTAATGATCATTGATAGCTGTATTCAAGCAAGAGGATTAGTACAGAATCACAGCTGAAAGATACTGAATACTATTTAACTGCTATGAATACTTATGCCACATAAACTTTCCAGGCACCATGATGGACACTTAAAGACCCTGAACTTTTTATTACCTTTTGGATGATTGTCTTCTTTTCTGTTCATTGAAAATATGAAAGGCTGAAGGGTATAAGAATTTTGTTTTATTGTGATTTTGGTGCGCAAGGTTAATGTTTCTTACACTAACCTCTGACCATTATGGACCATACATGTCGCTGTCTTGATTGTTCATGTGGTTTATGACCAATTCTTCTCTGCACATTCCTATGGGGGACATTACTGATGCATCATCACCGAGCCAGTTATAATACCCTGAGGGCTCAGACAATTTGCCCCTTGTATCCAAAATCAATCTTGATGTACTTTCATCCTTTGCTCTAGTTGCTTTGTGCTCTGGTTGCAGAGGTGGTGCTTAAGGCAAATTGTGCGACGTGATGTTACTAAACATGGGAAATAGGAGGCAGGAGTAGACCACACAACCCATCAAGTCTGCTCCACCATTCAAAACAATCATGTCTGATCTTGGCTTTCAACTTCTTTTTTCCCACCTACACCCCATATCCTTTAATTCCCTGAGACAGCAAAACTCTGTCTATCCCAGCCTTATCCCGGTTGGGTGGCATAGTGGTTAGTGGTCTCACAGTGTCAGGAATCAATTCTAGCCTCGGATCACCGTCAGTGCAGAGTCTGCACGTTCTCCCCATCTCTGTGTGGGTTTCCTCCGGGTGCTTTGGTTTCCTCCCACTGTCCAAAGATATGCAGGTTAGGTGGATTGGTCATGCTAAATTGCCCTTTAGTGATAAAGGATGTGTAGGTTAGGTGAATAACCATGGTAAATGCACGAATTATGGGGATTTTGGGCCTGGGTAAGATACTCTTTCAGAGAGTCAGTGTGGACTTGGTGGAATGGCCTCCTTCATGCACTGTAGGGATTCTGTGAAATGTATTAAGGGGCCACCCTCTTTGTCACTCACAGGCTACCCTTTAATATTATTCTCTTCCTTTAAGAGCTTAGTAAGAACATCATTCTCAGGTTGAAAATTATAGAGGTTGATTGTAGGAAGTCACAAAGCATTGTGATTGCCACTGTTGTACCCTGCACTTTGGCAAAACTTGTAATACCATGAAGCCCAATTCTCCTATCTCTTTGCTACGATGCCAAGCCAGTTCTCTGAGAAAACTTATCAGTTGCCTTTGTGTTTTCTTGATGAAATGCCCTTTCATAATAGAGATCCTTATCAAGGTCTTCAGTGGATCTTTACAGCTTGTAAATTCAAAGGAAGGGAATAATTGATGGGTGCATCCTCCTGATGTTTTTTTCATTTTTTTCCCTTCTTCCTCTTCTGGTGCTGCTGTTCCTCCTCCATTACAATGGCAAAGAAAGAAACATCTTTTGGGAATTGCCACCCAATCCTCAGTACCTTTCATTGTGGTGGAGAGGAAAATGCATGCTCACGCATGTCAGACAGTCAGGAGTAACTGTGGGCATTGATTATAAGAATTAAATGTTCTTCCCCAGCTCCACAGAGTAAATCTAAAGACTGAAGATGATTTCTGATTTAATCTAACATTTTGACTTTAACCATTCAATCTTGACCATTCAGATTTTGGGAACTGTGACAACTTTATTAACATTGCACAACCTGTGTACGATTATTGGCTTTTGTTTAGGTGAAGAAAACTTACAAAAGTACTGACTTTGGAGTTTGCTCTTCAGTTGTAAACTGTTTGCCATCTGGTACTTAGAGAAGTTTTGCTCCATGCTAGCTTGTCAGTCCCAGGCCCCAGAAGTGTTCAAAACATTGAGGGCTGCTGGTATACAGTCATTATTTAACGTGACATTTGTTGGTGCTGCAAATAGTCATTTAAAAAGAGATGTTTCTTGTTTTGTGAGCCTAAGCCTAAGCTTTCCATTTAGATCTATCAAATATTCATTATAATTTGCGCTCTTGGCCACTGATTTATTGATGGTTATAGACGTAAACCAAATTACTCTCAACAAAGTGTGATCTGTGGAAAATGATAGCATTGGTAAAAATGAAAATCCTTAAGCTGTGTACTTGCCAATCAGCAGTGTCTACACTGACATTTACCATTCCTTTCATTGCGTCACATCTCATTTGTTGGCAAAAGAAAGACACATACCAGGGTTTCTCAAACCAATTGCATTTGAGTACTGTTGTAAAATATATCAAGGGGAGATTTGCAGCATGCCTCAATAAAATTATATATTGGGAAGAGTAATGTATGATATACTAAAAACATACAATTTGGATTGCAGGGAGGTGAAAAATAAAAACTATCAGTTATTAACAAATATAACAAGTGAGAGAGGGGTAATGACAAAGGATTTGGAGGACAGCACCCTCTTTTTGCATTTCACTTTCTAAGGCTAGTGAATAGGATTTTCTGTTCCAGGTATACACGTCATCAATGTTTCTGAGTGTTTGTATGGTTTCTATCCATAAAGCAATAGCTCAATCTTTTAGCTTGGTATGATATGCACATCATATACGATGGAGGATGACAGAGCAAATAAGAGATAGAACTCGTTCTTTCATATGAGGTTACAAAGTGTCTTCAGGCTTGTAAGAAACTCATTTCCTTTGTTTTTTGTTAATTTTAGTATTCTAGGGCCTAAGGCAGCGCACCATTAAACTATGGTCACCTAGTTACAGGAAGGATGTAAATAAGGTTGAAAGAGTGCAGAGAAGATTCACGAGGATGTTGCCGGGACTTGAGAAGCTGAGTTACTGAGAGAGATTGAATAGGTTAGGACTTTATTCCCTGGAGCATAGAAGAATGAGGGGAGATTTGATAGCGATGTGTAAGATTTTGATGGGTATAGATAGAGTGAATGCAAGCAGTCTTTTTCCACTGAGGCTAGGGGAGAAAAAAAAACAGAGGGCATGGGTTAAGGATAAAAGGAGAAAAGATTAAAGGGAATACTGGGGGGGGCTTCTTCACGCAGAGAGTGGTGGGAGTGTGGAATGAGCTGCCGGATAAAGTGGTAAATGTGGAGTCACTTTTAACATTTAAGAAAAACTTGGACAGGCACATGGATGAGAGGGGTGTGGAGGAATATGGTCCAAGTGCAGGTCAGTGGGACTAGGCAAAAAATGGTGGCATAGACAAGAAGGGCCAAAAGGCCTGTTTCTGAGCTGTAATTTTCTATGGTTCGATGGTTGTGTTGACCTCCATGAAGAAGACTGAAATAAGGTTACCTACAATGACCCATCACATTTGCTGACTGAATGATGCCCTGAAGTGTTTATTCTGAACATTTATATGCTTGTTTTCATTTAGAATATTATGTTGTTACTGGACTTGCATGATAATCTTTACACTCTAGTCACCATCATGTTCGACCTCAAAGTCTAAAAGTCCCAAATTGTGGAAAATATCCCAAAAAGCTGTAAAGCCAAAATAGCCTGGAGGTCATGCCCAGACTTCCTGAAAAATAAACTTTGCACCAATGGTACTCAGCTTCCCCTTCAGAAATTAGGTAGATCTGTAGCCAAAGTTTGGTGCTCAATTCTCATTGCACTCTCATTGCAACTGTTTGTTATTGCATGCTCCATATATCAGGCTTGAATTACAGTTTCCTTGGGAAAACAAACAGAGTTATGGAGCATGATCCTCAAAACATTGCTAAAAACCCTGGAGAAAAGAGGTCTAATGGCTGTGGCATTTGAGGTTATGCTGGAAACTGTGAGGACACTGAGGCAGGTGTATCCTATATAATTTTTGCTGGTACCATCCTATAATCTCTCCATTCTCTCCAATGCCTTGATCTCATTTCTAGAATATAGCCAGCAGGATTGCACACAGTACTCTAAATGCTACCTGACCAAGCTTTGATACAGGTTTCGTATAATTTTCCTGCTTTCCAATTCTATTGCTGTAGAAATAAAACCTACTGTTTGATTGGATTTGTCTTCATTGCTTTGCTAACCTGTGGCACATCTTTCTGTGATAGAAATAGATCATGAGAGTGTGAGAAGGAGAAGTAAAAACTGTACAAAGGGGATATGTGTTGAGGGACTGGGAAGGAGGGATGAAGGTACTCAGGAGTAATGGCATACACCAATAGTATTTGAGGATAGGGGTGATGGAACAGGAGGTGATACAGAATGCAAGAAGTGGATTCAGGGATAGGTTCCCATCATCCATCTTCTTACTTCTCTCTTTTAGCATCACAGTGCCTTGATGGTGGCAATGAATGCCGTGAGAAAAAGCAATGCATCAGCTAAATGCCATTGGCCTGATGGCCTGATTGGATGCGGTGTTTAGCCCTCACCACCCCTCAGTCCTGAAATTGTACAGTGGGAAACACTTGTTACAATCTAAAGGTTTCATGCCTCCTGCCCAATCACAACGTTCGTCTATTTTGAGGGGAAGATGTGGGGTTGCAGGGATTAAATCTTTCCCCTCTCAATGGGCTGCACTGAGGTACATTCCAGGAGTTCAGAGGAAACGTTCAGCAAGGGGATTTTAATAAAGAAGACAAACGTTTTAATGTCATATTACCTGGAAAAGTGATTAAAGTTGTTCCATCATGTTTGGGGAATAGGAGTGAGTGCAGGTTGTGAGCAGAATTTATGTTGTTATTTAGGGCTAGGTGGTCCCACTATGCCTCCTGACTCTGGAGTAGTAACGATTTACTGTTGCAGAGTCACCTGGTGGCCAGTGGGTGGAAATGCAAGATGATTCAGGTAATTTGGTTCACAGAATGAATCCTTGGTGGGTTTCTTACTCCAACATTGCTGTCACAAATTTAACATATAAATAAATAATTTACAGAACAACCTACACATGTGACTAGTATTGCAGATATTTGTTGACACTCTTACAATGACTTACCCCATAGATGAAACTTGGCAGAAGAACTTCCAATGCATTTTGCAATTGAATATTATGACCTGTATGTCACTTGTCATATATACGTTGAAACATATAGAAACTAGAAGCAGGAGTAGGCCACTCAGCACCCAAATCTGCTCTGCCATTCATTTTGATCATAGCTGATCCTACCCTCCATCACCCATCCTTTGATCCCTTTGGCCCCAAGAGCTATATCTAATTCTTTCTTGAAATCACAACATTTTGGCCTCAACTACTTTCTGTGGTAGTGGATTCCACAGATCCACCATTCTCTGGGTGAAGAAATCTGTCCTCACAATCCTTATTTTCAAACTATGAACTCCAGTTCTGGACTCCAGTCCTCTTTCTGAATCTACCCTGTCTAAACCTGTCAGAATTTTATAAGTTTCTGAGATTCCCTCTCACTCTTCTAAACTCCAATGAATGTAATCATAACCGATTTAATCTCTCCTCATATGACAGTTCTGCCATCCCAGGAATCAGCCTGATAAACCTTTGCTGTACTCCCTCTATAGCGAGGACATCCTTCCTCAGATAAGAACACCAGAACTGTACACAATACTCCAAGTGTGGCCTCATCAATGCCCTGTATATTTGCAGTAAAATATCTATACTCAAATCTTAAGAACATAAGAACATAAGAACATAAGAAACAGGAGCAGGAGTAGGCCATCCAGCCCTTCGAGCCTGCCCCGCCATTCAATAAGATCATGGCTGATCTGTTGTGGCTCAGTTCCACTTTCCCGCCCTCTCCCCATAACCCTTAATCCCCTCTCTTATCAAGAACCCATCAACCCGCTTCTTAAAAATATTTAGCGAGGCAGCCTCCACCACTTCAACGGGCAGAGAATTCCAGAGATTCACCACCCTTTGAGTGAAGAAGTTCCTCCTCAACTCCGTTCCAAACCGCCTCCCCTTTATCTTGAGGCTGTGCCCCCTAGTCCTACTGTCTTTTTTGAGCGGGAAGAGTCTCTCCACCTCTATCATATCCATCCCATTCATCATCTTATACGTCTCAATGAGATCTCCCCTCATTCTTCTAAACTCTAACGAGTACAAGCCTAGTTTATTCAGCCTCTCCTCATAGCTCAATCCCCTCAACTCCGGTATCAGCCTAGTAAACCTCCTCTGCACTCCCTCCAGGGCCAAAATATCCTTGCGCAGGTGCGGCGCCCAAAACTGCACACAGTACTCCAGCTGCGGCCTCACCAATGCCCTATACAGCTGCAGCAAGACCTCCCTACTTTTATATTCAATCCCCCTCACTATGAAGGCCAGCATCCCATTCGCCTTCCTGACCACCTGCTGCACCTGCAAGCTGGGTTTTTGCGACTCATGCACAAGGACCCCGAGGTCCCTCTGCACCGTCGCCTGCTGCAGTTTTTCGCCACGTAAGTAATAGTCCTTCCTACCATTCTTCCTACCAAAGTGGACCACCTCACACTTGCCAACATTAAATTCCATTTGCCATTTCCTGGCCCATTCGCCCAGCCTATCTAGATCCTTCTGCAGACTCTCCACACCCTCCGCACAATTTGCCGTTCCCCCAATCTTGGTGTCATCAGCAAATTTCGACACCCTGCACTCGGTTCCCTCCTCCAGATCATCTATATAAATGGTAAATAGCTGAGGCCCCAGCACCGACCCCTGGGGCACCCCACTAGTCACCAACCGCCAATCCGAATAGCACCCATTGACCCCCACTCTCTGCCTCCTATTTGACAACCAATCCTCTATCCACGCTAACACCCTACCCCCAACTCCATGTCCCCTGACCTTCTGCAATAACCTCTTGTGAGGTACCTTGTCAAACGCCTTCTGAAAATCCAGAAAGACCACATCCACCGGCTCTCCTCTATCCACTGCCCTAGACACATCCTCATAGAACTCCAGTAAATTTTAATGAAGGCCAACATGCCATCTATCTTTTTTACTGCCTGCTGTATCTATGCACTTACTTTCAGCAAGTGATACAAGGGGACATCGAGGTCTTGCTGAGTATTGATGTCTCTTAATTTACACTATTCAAGTAATAATCTACCTTCCTATTTTTGCCACTGAAGTGGATAACTTCACATTTATCCACATTATCCAGCTTCTGCCATACATATACCCACTCACGGTTCAAATCACACTGAAGCATCTCTGCATCCTGTTCACAGCTGACCCTCCCACCAAATGTATCATCTGCAAATATAAAGATTAAACATTTAGTTCCCTTGTCCAATTATTAATATATAAATATCATTATACATAATTGATATATAATTGCTGTGATGTTTCCATTTGCTAGTAATAGGGGCACATCATTTTACTCCATTTGTATAAAAATCATTATGAAGAATTGTGTTGATGGTGGCAGATAAGTCAAAGACAATCCCTGTTTTTGACACTGAATGCAGATATAGGCCTGTACCTGGTGTGTAAATCCAGTTATCATTTTTCAGCTAATAAATGCACGTTGAGCTATGTTTGCGTGAGGAGTCAGCCTCTTTATTTAATCTTAGAAATATATGTTTAGGGTTATCCTCACCTCATAAGACAGTGCATGGAATTCAGTTGGCGATGCAGGAAGATACATCAACACCCTCACATGGAGACCAACATAGTTTCATATTTCAATGTAGTGTCCGCCTACTAAGGTGGGTTCACATCTCAGACTCAGTTTATATACTGACCCCTATTTTTGGAAATACTTACTTGAAGCTCCAAAAGTTGACTGTGATAGATGGTGTTTACTTGAAGTTCTCTTCTGTGGTTCAATTGGTAGTAGTCTTGAATTCTTTGGTTTTTGTATTGCAAGCTTACACTCACTCCAAATTGGGCTCAAACTGCATTTCAATGAGGACTCTTTCTGCCGACATTGATGTGAGACTTTCGCCCCATTGTTTGGAACTGGTTTTGCAAAGCAGAATAGATATAACTTATAGAAGAAATTAAGGCAAGGTTTCAGTTTCATGTCCTACTTCAGGGTTTAATCACAAGATTCACGATTGACACTACAGTGCTGTACAGGGGAAGTGCTGCACTGTCAGGAATGCCAAATTTCTGATGAAATATCCCTATTTTGGAAGAAAGCAGAGAATTTATCCTCAATGTTCTGGCCAATATTTATCCGTCAAATCAACATGACAAAGAATGATTATCTGCCCGTTATCACAGTCCTGTCTGTGGGAGTTTGCTATGTGAAAATTGGCTGTTGGGGTTTCCACACCACAACAATAACTGCACTTCAAAAGGTATCTCATTGGCTTTGAAAAAGCACTCTATAAATTGAAGAATGTATTAATCAGTATAATCTTCCATATTTTACATTATTATTAATACATTTAAATCATTTTTTCCCCTGTTTATTCAGAGCAGTCTTCCGCACCATGTTGATTTGCCCTCTAATATCCTGTACACAAGAAATGGTTAAGTGAAGCACAAAGGAAAATGGCCTATATTTCCAGTGTGGCCTGCTGCCAAAGATTAGAATTTCCACTACATAAGAGATGCAAAAAGCAGTTTTTATTTTGCTGTGCTGATATGAATGCACATTGAAGACACTTCTCCTGACCTCTGACAGAAACTGTTTCACATTCCCTTTCCCTCCTGCCCAACTCGAGCTTCTCTGATTCTTATTCACTGGGTCGTTGAGCTTTTCACGCTATCCTAACTCCTTCAACATTTGCCCATTTCTTTGCTGATTCCCCTTTACAAATTTCACCCCCCAATTACTCACCCATTCATGATTTTTAAATCAATTCTATTGCAGCCAAGTTGTCTCGCCATCAGGTCGTCTGCCGTTGCTGTCTGTGCAGCAATCACTGTTTCCAGAAGGTTCCATCCAGAAACTTTCCGAATAGCAATGAAGTGAGCCAATTCCCCGTCGAAAGCCTGTTCTTAATCTCCTTTCACTCTCCCCAGTTGTCCTCTGTCCCTTCATTAGTCATGTCTATTTTGCATCAAACATGATGAAGAAAGCAAACTGTGGTAAATCGTGCCAGCTCTCACTAAAAATGTGTTTTTTCCCACTGAGATCAGTATTGTGAAACATGTTCCGATCAATGTGATGAAGTTTCCTGTCACTGCAGGCATTGAAATGCATGTAGGAAGTCTGAACCCAATTTCTCGTGAGTGCAAACTCACAACACAAAAGCAACTAATTCAAGACTCGGATCCACTAATTTGCCAAGAAAATGGTCACTATATTTCAAAAATAGCCCCCCCCCCTTACAACTGTTTCTACAGTTATGGAACAATATTATAAGACAGAGTAAAGTTAAAATTTATTTGTTAGTCACAAGTAGGATTACATTAACACTGCAATTAGGTTACTGTGAAAATCCCCTAGTCACCAGACTCCAGCACCTGGTCAGGTACACTGAGGGAGAATTCAGCATGGCCAATGCAAATAACCAGCACATCTTTCAGACTGTGGGATGAAACTGGAGCGCCAGGGGAAAATCCATGCAGACATGGGGAGAATGTGCAACCTCCACACAGACAGTGACCCAAGCTGGGAATCAAACCCAGGTCCCGGGTTCAGTACTGTGAGGCAGCAGTGCTAACCACTGTGCCACCAAAGTAAGTTCAAGTGAAGCTGCTCTATGTTAGATATCCTGTTATACCCTGAAGTACTTAGTCCTTACAATGTGCCTAGGGTGAATTGTTCCACCTCCTAGGTTTGGTATCCCTTCTGTAAATCATGCACACACATCCAGATGATGAGTAAAGGAAGAAATACAGTAAGATGGCTACAGTGCAATAAAAAGTCTAAATCAAAGAGATTGATATAAAAATAATGAAAATATTAAGGGGACAAAGGAAGCAAGAAATCTGTGAACATTTAATCTTGCAGTAAGTTGTGAACTTCCACTTGGCAAAACAAATATAATGCACTCAATAAAATTGTCTGGAGGTTTAAAACCTTAAAAGACAACTCTCTGTTTTAAAGTTATAAATTTCACATGGCTTCAGGAAACTAATGCTAGGAAACTTTTCATTGGGAGCGGAGATGTGGTCACCATTTCAGACAGAATAATAATTGGACTAGAATCATATTTGAGATGCGTGACAGATATTGGAGAAGGCTAATATTTCTGCTAACTTAATGCTAAGACAAGGCTGCTTTTTTCTGTTAATCTTAAGACTAATGGCAAAGTCACTGTTTAAACAGCAGTCATGCCAATACCCACTTCCTTCTAAATTAATGCCTTACAGCTGTCGGTGGATGGAAGAATGGGATAGTGTGGGCTATAAACTTGTCCATATCCAGTGCTAACAGGGCTGCTCTATGGCAAACTAGGAGATGTGCTTCTGCGGAGTTCGAGCAAACAAAACGTGCCAACTAAGTGGGGATCATTTCTGCACGTTTCCTCGTTCACTGAAACCGAACCTCCAGGGATAATATTAAGCAGCAATGGATGTGAGGGAAAGTGGCAGTGTGCGCAGGATGCATAATTTAGGCACTCATTTACCAAAGTATTACATAATCGGAAAGGGCTAGTTAAAAAATACATTCAGGAGTAAATTGAAAATACACCACAGCGGACACGCGTTCTTTTGTTTGGAACGCTAGATCAGTGAATAAAGCATTAAAGTTAACCTGTGCCACAGTCTCACATACGGGATGTACTCAGAATGTTATCATGAGGACAGAATCCAGATGTTGATACCTAGGCTTCAGCTGAACGCTTTTTATCCGCAATGCTTTCCAGCTGATTAATGAATGTGTCAATATTGTATATACCTGCAAGTTTCACATCTAAGCGATTGATTTGAGGTTTTTTTTTGCTGAGTGCTTTCGAACTACTTTAATGCTGAAAGAGAACTAGGCCACTTGTCAATAAACCAATCGCCTTTTTAAAAAAGTACTTTCATTAACAATTATGATTTTACTTCTATCTCCTGGTACTTGTAGTGTGCATCGTTTAGTTTGTGGTTTCATTGCCTCCCTTTGTGTGCACGGGTAATTGCAATTAGACAACAGTAGATCAGTAACATCTTCCAGTGTTAGTGTCAGACGTGTTGTCTTAGTCAAGCCCGGGAGCCAGTTACCAGATCAGATTTGATAAAGACATTATACCACCCACCAAAATCTTATCTCAGTTGTGTCATTTGATAGATATGGAACGCTACAGGATTATATTTTGACAATGTAAAAGCTGAGTCCGGGGTGACAAAAGACTTTATGCGGGTCGCTGACATATTCCAGCATTATTTCCTCTTAAAACGCATTATTTCTGGTATATAATGTGTTTCACGCGGTAAAATTGGAAGGAAATTTAGCGCACAAGAGAAAAAAAGAAATACATTAATGGCTTTGGGATTGTTCCCAGTGCCCGTGCTCTTGCTGTTACTGCTCCTGGGTCGTACTAAGCAAGTACTGGAGTGTATTTACACATGTAGAGAACTTTGTACCCGCTTCTGCTGAAGAATCTCATTTCCAGGGTGCCCTGGTTGCCTCTGCAACAGCAGCTCCTGGGCATTACAGTTCACACACACACACAGTGTAGAATAAGGGCAGCAGCATTGGAAACATGCGAGCAAGTTTCTAATTGTTATCATTTTATACTTTTAACAACGTATTTCACCCCTGTAACTATGTGGTAGTTGATTCACCCCAATAAATCAATCTCTTTATTTCTTTATAGTTGCCCTTGCAGTCGGCAAATATTCGCCGGTGGCAAATCCTGATGAAGAATGAGGTTCCGGGCAAACCAAGTAATGAAATGTTAAAATAGCCTCTTGCTTTCTTTTGCTTTTGGACGTGTTTTTTTTTGGAGCCCGAAGCGTTTCTGCGACTTAATTCTTTTCAGGAAATACCAGCAGTGTTGCTGAAAGTGTGTGTGTGTGTGTGTGTGTTTTGTACTTTCTTGCAAGCTCAGCACTTTAAATCTGCTCGAATGTTATTTTCTTTAAGTCGCCCGTCCACTAAACAGTCAGAAATGATGTGGAGCTGAGGAACCATTCAGTGCCTGAACACGAGTGGCTCTGAACACGCCCATACAGCAGAGAGACATCTTTTATTGGCGATTAAAATCATAAACTCCCGACCCTTGCAGCCACTTGATGGATCTCAAATGGAAGGAGACAAGATCGCGTCACCGAGCTGCTGTTGGGATAAACGTGATGTAAAGACACACACTAGCCGCCTGCTTTGAGGGAAGGAGGGCGCACTCTTAGAAAGACACAAGAATTTTTGAAAAGAATCCCCCCCCCACCCCCGAGTCTGGGTCAGTTTGAAGCGGGGAGGGCGCTTGTGAGTTCTCCAAACCTTCCAGCGCCGAGAACCTCAACCTTCTCATTCCCAACTCTGAAGTCCTGGTGAGAGCCAGCGGCCGCAGTATGCTTCTCTCTGGGCTTTGCTCCGTCTTGTTGTGGGTGACCTGCCTGGCTCCGCTTGGCAGGACAGAGGCTGCCGCCTGTGAGCCCATCCGGATCCCCATGTGCAGACCCATGCCCTGGAACATGACCAAGATGCCCAACCACCTCCACCACAGCACCCAGGACAACGCCGTGCTGGCCATCGAGCAGTACGAGGGGCTGGTGGGCATTAACTGCAGCCCGGTGCTGCTTTTCTTCCTGTGTGCCATGTACGCGCCCATCTGCACCATCGACTTTCAACACGAGCCCATCAAGCCCTGTAAGTCGGTGTGCGAGAGAGCCAGGGATGGCTGCGAGCCCGTCATGAGGCGCTACAACCACAGCTGGCCCGACAACCTGGCTTGCGAGGACTTCCCCGTGTATGACCGGGGGGTGTGCATCTCCCCCGAGGCCATCGTGACAGCCGATGCACCCGGTGAGTTCTCTTTTGCACCGTTGCGTGAACGGAAAGGGCAGCGGAATAATGCTGGTTAGACCCAGGTCAGTGCAAACTTGCCTGGTTACTGCTTCCCAATGGTGAGGGATAAGTGGGTAGATTCTCCCACACAGACCTGCTGTCAATGGAATGGCAATTTAAACCCATTTCCCAACGTCTCGGAAACGGTCCTGCTAACCTGTTGCGCGTTCTTGCTGGGGTAACTGTTTGTCTCTCGGTTGTTGTACCTTCTTGACCGTGTCTGTGTGAAGTTAATAACGTGGCTCTGTAACTTTCAGCAAAATTTCAAAGGAGTCGCAGCGTTCTCGGGATGGCCAGACATTTGTTACAGATCCTGCTGGGAGTGGGTGGTTTTAAAATGTGAAAAGGGGGAACAATAGAAGCTGGGTGGTGAGATTTACATTTCATTAGCGCCCAGGACCGCTCTGAACTCTCTCTCTCTCTCACCGACAGAGCAGGAAAAAGATTCAGATGTATTTACCGGCAGTTTGTTACAAAAAGGCAAAACAAAAATGATATACGCCCATCAGCTTGGGCCATTCTATCCTTTTATATTAATTTCCCAGTGTACTCATAGCTCGACAATAATTTATTATAACAAAGTAACTCAGCTGCTTTTGATTTTTTTAAAGAAACAGTTCCCGATCTTTCCGTCCATCCTTCCATTAATAACTGCAGGAACTTGGGAGGCGGTAAGTCATTTTTTAAATGCGATTTATTTGTCTCTAAAGAACCTCCACACTATCCTTTAGGTCTGATGGTGCTTAAACTTAATCTACGTGTATGTCCAAATGTATATTAAAACAAAGCCCTCATTGTCATTGTAATTTCACAATTACTATGGGAGGCGACATTATAAATAGCAGAAGCAATGTGTGCATCCTCTGAAAGCCAGTAGTATATTTAAGACTCATATTGGTCAACAGGGGCATCTATATGAGTTACTGTTGAGTGAGCAACATTCCCAGTGCAACTTACCATGTGTACTTTTTTATTCCTTTGTGAGACATGGGTGCCACTGGCTGGCTGGCCAGCATTTATTGCCCATCCTTAGTTGCGCGAGGGCAGTTGAGAGTCAACCACATTGCTGTAGCTCTGGAGTCACACTTAGGCCAGGTAAGGACAGCAGATTTCCTTCCCTAAAGGTTATTAGTGAACTTCATGGGTTTTTCCAATAATTGATTCATGGTCGTTAGTCGATCCTTAATTCCAGATATTTTTTATTGAATTCAAATTCCACCATCTGCCATGATAGGATTCGAATCCACGTCCTAATTGGCTGAGTTTCTGGATTAATAGTAGCCACTAGGCCATTGCCTTCCCTTTTTTTTGAATAATGTTTGGTCTGAGAATACAGTGGGTTGAATCTTTAAAACTCTGAGGCGTCCTTAATCATTGAAGGAGTATAAAACTTTGGAGAGATAATGGATAGTTGTCTGAGATGATAATTGGGTAGGAGAGGACTAAATATGTGGATGTGGGAAGTGCCACATTCTCTAAGCATCAAGTAAATCAAGGAGCTTTTGGAACTTTGAACTCACTGGGGCAGCACAACATACATTGGGTTATGAAACATTCCCCTGAGAAACATCAAAGATAGAACTGTCTTTAGTGGATCTCCTTTCTTCTACAAAAGCAATTATTTTTCATGCATTGCCAACATAGTCAAATGGGATCCTTTGATCAACACCTGAGGATGTCCACTGTATTCATGCCAGTGTCAATCTATCGTCTGGAATACCAATCCATGCTCTATATCCGTGCTCTAGACCAACACCATACCGTCATATCCATTGTCAACTGGAGACACCTCCATTAAGCCCTAGTATAATGTGAGAAACTGATATCATGCCGTGGCAAAAATGATGCACATGATGTGGATCCACATGTTCATGTGATAGGAACCAGCCTAACTTTAGTGACTATCAGCCCCCGGCCATGCACAGAAAGACCCCCGCCGCAGCCTGTGCAGAATTGGCAAAACTCCATGTACGCATGGTGTTGCAGCTTTTGAGAGCTTGGTAGGTGAGGGGGCGAGGTGGCATTCTTCAACACACTTCAACAAACTTGAAGCAATAATCTTTTGAACTGCAACACACTGTAGCACAATGGTGATTGCTTCTCCTGTTAGCAAGGAGATTTCTGAGAAAGTAGATCAAGGTGAATAAGAATTGTCCAACCCTCATCCTGTCTTTATCACGTCCACTATTATTGGCAGGAGATCAGTCTGGGACCTGGAATGACAGATATAGGATTAACTCCAGGTCAGGAGGCATTACTTTTTTCCCCTCAATGCGGATTGTGCAGCTTTGGGATGAATTACTGGCAATTAGTGATTCAAGCAAACACTGTATTAACATTTCAGATGATGTTAGTGGGCTGACTGTGCGGAAGCAGGCTGGGCAGATGGGCTCACTAATACTGCTACTTTGGAGAATGCACAACACCCACCCCCCATGAGACCTCAGCATTAAAGACATTTCCAGGGTAAAAGAGCCAAGAGGACGCATGTTTATGTAAATGCATCCACTTTTATTTCCCGGGGACACAAATCAGCCTCTGGAGTGCTACAATAGCAGATTTATTGGCCCTAGCCCCCATTTACTGATGTTCTTCCTGGTCCTGTCACGGGTACATGGTGCTGCCGTTTTGTTCCAGGAGCAGTCTCGACGCTGCAACTGGGGAATTCTGGCCTCCCAATAAATCATGGCTTCCTGCCTGCCTGCAGCACAGAGTGCCTCTGTGAGGGGCCGAGAATTAAGCAGCAGTCAAGAATAGATAGGAGCTTGCAAATGGGTGGCAGTGCAAAGAGCAAATCAATAAGGCAAAGCGCCAAATTCGACTGGGGAGGGACTGTGTGAATTGGAGGGCAACTGGGGAAAGACTGCCTTAAACTGGAAAAAGATTGCATCTGGAAGGAGAATTTAACCACCTATTTAACATATTCTTAAATGTTAATAACAGTGTCTGCTTTAATCACTAGCTGTGGTTAGTTTATTCCTTAGCAGTCTTGGGGAGGAGAGTTGCTCCGTGAGAGGGGAAGATGAACTGTATGATGTAGTCTGCTGAGGTGTGTGTTGTGGGGGATGGGGGGGTAGGGAGTGGGGAAGGGAGGGGTGCAAGCCACACTGTAGACAGTGTGTTGAGTATAGATAATCCCATTCTCACTTCTCTGGCATTTCTTGACAGCAAACATTAGTTGCTCATAAATAAATGTCTTAAATGATCAAGAATGCCTGATATTCAATTAAAATGTTTAAGAGGAGCTTTCCCCAGATCTTTCTAGAAATAGAGCATAGGTTTTCCTGAGTTTGTAAATGATTATGTTTACCACAGCCCTGCTGTACTCTATTTTGTATGTCATGGAAAATCCTAACACCCACCCAACTCCAAGTGTTGGACATATTCCTCCCATTAGCTAATCCACTCATATGTCATTTGCACTCTTTAGTTCCGAATGAGGATCCTGCTTTTCACAGAACCTTCTGCCTGCTATTCCTCTGCTACCCCAACTCTTGTATGCTAACGAGCCTTCAGATGCCACGTAGAAACTAGCATCTCAGTGCCTATCGGTATGTAACTTGCAAAGAACCGCTGACAACTCAGCGAAGCTCTCAAACAGCAGACACCTCAAGAAACTTAATGTATTATTCTCACATCACAGCCCTTCAGGTGCCAACCCCCTCCCCAATATACTTAATCAATAACATTTAGTACAGGTCAGATTCTGTCAATACAGTATATGAGGTATTGTGTACTCTTTTGCTCCAGTGGGACAAATTTCATTTGCTATTACAGGTTATATTCACAATGTATATTTACAATTCACGTCAAATATTGCTGGATTGCTTTCCACGCTGTCTGCCTCCCACTCTATTAAATGGTCAGGGAGTGTTTTTTGTGAAGATCGAACATTATTGGGGCCAGTATTGTCTCCTCACCTGCTACGTACACAGGATGACCTGGATGGATAAAGGGGGGTGGGAACTGCTGCAGAGTACAGCCCAAAACCTGCCCCATAAGAAACTCCACCTCATATCTCTGCTTCCTCTTCAGACAGCTGCAAATGCCCAGCATTAAAACTCACCCAGAAAGTTTACCTGAAGAACAACTACAATTATGGTAAGTGCCCCACTTTTTTCTCTTCTAGGAACAGATGACAATTGATTTGATATGTTATTGTCACATGGATCAGTATACAGTGAGAAGTATTGTTTCTTGCACGCTAAACAAGCAAAGCACACAGTTCATAGAGAAAGAAACGAGAGAGTGCGGAATGTAGTGTTACTGTCATAGCTAGGCTGGAGAGAAAGATCAGCTTAATGCAAGGTAGGTCCATCAAAAGTCTGATGGCAAAAGGGAAGAAGCTGTTTTTGAGTCAGTTGGTACACTTTACAGACTTTTGTATCTTTTTCCCAAAGGAAGAAAGTGGAAGAGAGTATGTTCGGGTTGCATGGGGTCTATAGATTATTTGGCTTTGAGTCAAGTTCCTTTATTCACCCGAATGTAATTAGTTTAGGTTATCATCCATCAGGGAAATGGTTTGGAAATTATATTAACTACAGTTTAGGGAAATCTATTGAATTTTTGACAATTTGATTATCTGCATTTTTTAAACTAAACTTTTGCAGCTAATACGATAATCATAGAATCCCACAGTGCAGTAGGACTGCGCCGACTTTCTGAAAGAGCATCTCATTTCCCCTCCCCCTCAACCCCATCCCCATAACCCTGTGTATTTAATATACCTAACCTACATATCTTTGGACACTAAGGGGCAATTTAGCATGGCCAATCCATCTAACCTGCATATCTTTGGATACTAAGGGGCAAGTTAGCATGGCCAATCCTACACATCTTCAAACTCATCTCTCACATATCCGGCAATGCCATCAAATATATCCAAATTCAAACTCCATTATCATGTTGGAGTAACACATTTAGGTGCATAATATTTGAGGGGCATTATTTTCATCCCTATGTTGTGCCTCACTTTATTGCTTACGAAAACTGTGGGAATTTGAAATGGATAGCTCCAGAATTGCTGCTGTGCCAAAACCTGGTAAAACGCAGGGCTCCTTATATGGACAGAGCTTCAAAGAGGATTGGCATTAATGGAGCTTTCTCCATGAAAGTGCCCCATAATGGGTAGCAGAATGAAACAGGGTGACACTGTGGCACAGTGGTTAGCACTGCTGCCTCACAGCACCAGGGACCTGGCTTTGAAACCCTGCATGGGTTTCCTCTGGGTGCTCCAGTTTCCTTCCACAATTTGAAAGATATGCTGGTTAGGTGCATTGGCCATGCTGAATTCTCCCTCAGTGTACCCGAACAGATACCGGAGTGTGGCAACCAGGAGATTTTCACAGTAACTTCATTGCAGTGTGAATGTAAGCCTACATGTGACTAGTAAATAAACTTTAAATATTGTAAACACCAATTCCTCTGATATAAAAGCAAATAAAAAAATTGCAGAAGTTGGCATCTGAAACAAAAACAGAAAACACTGGAAAATGTCAGCAGGTCTGACAGTATGTGTGGAGAGAGAATAGAGCTAGTTCTCCCGCCACAGATGCTGTCAGACCTGCTGGGATTTTCCAGCATTTTCTGTCTTTGTACCAATTCCCCTGAAAGCTGTTGAGATGAAATGAGTGAACAATGTTGGCTGTGTGCAAGTAAATGCTGCTGTTATTTAAATTGCAAACTTCATTCCAGTCATCCGGGCCAAAGTGAAAGAAGTAAGAAATAAATGTCACGATGTCGCCACGACGGTGGAGGTGAAAGATGTTCTGAAGTCTTCCCTGGTGAATATCCCCAAGGAAACGGTGACACTCCACACGAGTTCGGCCTGCCTGTGCCCTGAAATCAAGACTAATGAGGAATATGTCATCATGGGCTATGAGGATGAAGAGAGGGCAAGGTACAGATAAGAACCTTTCACAACTGCATAGCTCACATCAACTGCCCCAATGCCTCTCAGTATTAATGGGCTTCCTTTTTGTCCAGGTTACTTTTGGTGGAGGGCTCCATAGCTGTGAAATGGAAGGATCGACTTGGGAAAAGAATCAAGGTAAAAAAAATCAAAAATGTTGTTTCTGAGAATCTTTTTTATATCATTTGTGGGATATGGGTGTTGCTCGCTAGCCAGCATTTATTACCCATGCCTAGTTGCCTGACAGTCAATCACATTGCTGTGGCTCTGGAGTCACATGTAGGCCAAACCAGGTAAGGACAGCAAATTTCCTTCCCTAAACGGGAAATAACAAATTAAAGCAGAAAATGCTGCAAATACTTAGCTATATCTGCAGAGAGAGACATTAACAGAACCTCAATCGTTAACTCCGTCTCTGTCTCCAACTATACTGGGAGGACCTGCCGAATACTTCTGGCATTTCATTCACTTTAGAGGGCTTTGTACCGTCTAATTCTTTGTTCACGACAATGATTAAGAGAAAGATTGTGGTAATGATTGGAGAGGTGTGATGAGGATGTTGATGACTCTCCTTCTGGTTGCACTGCTAATTTTGCATCTCTAAAGGTGGAATAAAGTGAATGGTGTGTGAATTAAGGTGATATTTTGTGACTGTCAGAACTGGGACCAGAAGCTCCGCCAGGATAGGAGGAAGGGTCGAAGCGGCCAGCCAAACGGAGAGAAGCGTCTACAGCCCAGAGACACAGCAGTCGCATCCAAGCAGAGGAACAGAAGCAGGAACGCAAAGCCACCGCGACAGTAAACTTTTTTTTTGCACGGAAGTCCTTGGGACAGTATAAATAACAATGTCTGCATTCTTGGAGCGGCACAAGAAAATTGCACTATTGCACGTATGTCCTAATAACGACTATGAAATTTCAGCTATTCTATAACTTTGTCTTTTTGTCCTTTTTGCACGATTATTAGTGTTGTAAGAGAGAGAGAGAGCAGCATCGAATTCCTGCACTGTCCTCGTTTGTGAAGACTGCCTCAGAATAAGCTGGGGAGTGAATTTGACGAGCTGCTATTAATCCGATGGTACACATTTATTGCGTTTCTAGGTTACGCAACCCTGAAACTGTGGTCACATATTTCATTGAAAGAATGTCTGGACTAGGGTCTGGAGTGTGTAAGGATCAGAATGTTCCGGTATAGTTGATGTCTCAAGGCCAAGATTGTATAGTACCTCCCCCCACCCCCCCAAGCAGAATTATTGCATGTCAGATCTGATGATGCCACACAATTGCTCGTTTAAGTTCATAATACGAGCAAATAGGCACCGACCAACAGCACTTGTAAAACAAACACTGGATATAAACATACCAATGTTATTTGGTCGCTTGTTTAATCAGCCTTATCCAATTATATCTACAATTAGCAACAAAGAAAATGTACGAACTGCACAATGATTGTGTGATAGATAAGGAGCAATGCTTGCATTAAATTAGTTTTAAATGTTATGTTTTATGAACTATTAAATAAATAATTCTTTGAAAAACATGTGACTCGGTAGTCTGCTGAACTAGTAAGTTCACTCCAGTATTGCAAATACAGAAACACATCGGCCTTTTATCAGTGATTCACTGTAACCTACCAGTCAGAGGTAATGGAAGGGTGAACTCACATTTGTAAAAGATAGCATTTAATTTCAGTTTGTATTCACAAGAAGGGTATTATGGGTCGACCACATGGACTGTGGCGGTTCAAGAAGACAGCTCAGCACCACCTTCTGAAAGGCAATTCGGGATGGGCAATAAATGCTGGCCAGCCAGCGATGCCCAGCATGAATAAAAATAAAGAGTTCAGTTACTTTGAATCTTGTGGCTTGCTGTTTCCAATCCTGAATATGGTGAAACATGAAAAGGAATGCATACGTGTGTTTAATCAGTATTTACTTTTTTGTTTCAAGTTATTTCTACTTTACCCATATTCTCATTTAACTACCAAGGGAAATTGCATTAGACTGCAAAAATCTCCATGTCGATCTTTCACTGCAAAGAGACATAATCCAATAAGGCAAAAATTTTTTTCCCTCATTTCCTTACCATTACAGTGAAGTTATTGGTTTAGTAAATCTGCTGAAGCAACCAAGACTCAGCAACATAACTTGAGTGACTTTGTCCAAGAATTTGAGTCAACAAGCATTTTTGGGGTTGGAGGCAGCAGCATGCAGATACACTCTACTCTTTGTGTCATCGGTTGCTTTGATTAAATATAAAGTCAAACAACTCAGTTGTCCTACAGAACTAAATCCTGTATATATTTACAGCTAATTCAACACACAATCCCTAGGGCAAAAACCGTTAGTCATTGACAATAATTTGTTTGGGGTTAAGAACCCAGTTCCTATACATATCTAGAGCATCCAAGGATAAGATTTCATTAAAATGCCACAAAACACTATCACATGACCTGTCAGTGCCACTGATTTTAGTATTCAGTTAAAAAGTTGACAGACTGTTAATTTAACAACTCCATTTATGAACTGAATTAGGTCCAGGTAATTAGATTCCACACGTAAACCAATTCATAGTAATCTGATGTTGGTTTTATTCTTCAGCCATTTGTCTTCACTCAATTTTTATTCTGGACTAACTTTAGTCGTCTTCTACACACAAACCAACATCAGGAACAAAATACTCATTATGACTAGGCAGCTAAGATTTTGCTGTTCCCAATCATGTATTCTTATAAAATTTCCCTGAGTTTTGTCTATTTCATACGTTCAATAAACATGCAGATATATTTTTCCCCGTGCAATGTTAAAGGCAAAATCTATTAGCAACCATCTAGTTTAACGGGGAGAAAAAACTTCATGATTCTTTCTTACTGAACAATGCACCAGAACAATGCAAACTAGGCAAGAAACAAATAAACTATTTCAGGGTGAGATGGATTCCTGCTTAGAAGCATTTACAACATTTGTGCCATTACAATAGCGCACAACTAACTTACAATGAAAAATAGTTCTGTTTTATTTTCATGGATATTGGAAAGTATAAAACACTCAACTCCCAGTTGACAGGCTCTGAAATGCTTCCAACCAAATCTTTAGACTATTATGCATTCTAAACCACATTGTATGGACTGTAAATTTAAGTTTGATTTACGACTTTGTTGCTTATGAGACATCCATTGAGCTTCATTTCTGGAGATATTTATCATACTGCTGGACATGTCATATCTTCTATAAATCTTTATGTTGCACCCTGTATATAATAAAGTAGCTTTTTATAATTTACATTTCATAATAGAAGAAAAAAAATCACTTTCACATAATGAAAAGTACAATACATTCCCAGTAACTTGTTTGAGTCTATATTTCAACATTAAGGGAAATAAAACAATAAATTATTTGTAATGCGGTAGAAGGCAGAGGCACAACAGTGGACCTTTTGAATTTGTTAAGGCACAATACAGAGTGTAGGATTATTGAGGAGAGTATAACAGAGCTCAGATCAGCTTTAACCGCGCCCCTTCCCCCTATTGACTCACTCAAAAGACCAGCAGGATACGAAAGGGTGAGATTTAGCATTCTTGCCAGGAAAACAATGACATTACTATATTACCAATGAATTGTGGTGATTTAGTTCCCACCACTTAAGAACTTCAGATCCTAAGGTAAGGATTCAAACGGTCTGAAAGCTATCCGCAAAAGCCAGTAACAGTAATGCTAATTAAGAGAATTAAACTGCATTTTGCAATGAGCATGCGGTGCCTAAATACATGTTTCCAACATTGCCTTCTCTTTGCAAATCACCTGTCAGCTACAAAATAGGGTTGGGGATTTTTTTTGTGCGACTATCACCACCAGCTCTGATCAACTGGCGTTAGGTGAGATTCAAGTAAGATGTGCTGCTGAATATCTGTCAACACCCCCTCCCTTACTCCCCTGTGACTGAACACTGCATTTTGATATAGCACTCCATCTAGTAGCTCGGCTAAGAACTGACCAGAACCACCCAACTAAGATTAGTGGATTAAAATTGCAGGCAGTCTAGGAGACAACCTTTTGACCTTTTATTTGGGGACAAGCTATCTGTTGCTTTTTGCAAATGATATGTACTTTATAAACTATATTACACTGGAACATAATTCTTTTTATTGTCTGCTCTTTTCTAAGCTTTTTGCTTCACCTCTTTTATTTGTCTTTCCTCACACACCCTTTTTTGAGTAAGAGTGAAGGCAGGCCGTAACTTCTGGACCTGGGAAAATGCTACTTTTGATCTGGCTGCTGAGTGAGAGTAATGTAGCCTCTCCTTAGTAATCTTTCCCTCTTTCTGGGAAGCATTGAAGTTTTGTTTAGCACCTTATGGTTCTCTAGATAATAAGTAAAGTTCAACTGAAACCAAGATTTCAATGTCTGGTGAATCATAACTGTTTCCGCCGTTTCAGAAGACACAATGCATCAGCGCACTGACATGTCTCAATGCCACTGGAGCATTCTATTGAGCCTACTTACAATGAATGCAGACATGAGACAATCTCAGTTTAGAATGAAAAGAGGCTCAGTTGTAGAGTTCTTGTCTTTGAAACAGGAATTTCCCATTCTATTATATCATTCTATGCACAATGGAATCATAGAATCCCTACACTGCAGAGGGAGGCCAATTGGCCCATCAAGTCTGCCTTGACCCTCTGGTAGAGCATCTTACCAAGGCCCTATCCCTGCAACCCCATGTATTTACCTTGCTAATCCTCCTAACCTACCACACCCTTAAGACACTAAAGGGACAATTTACCATGGCCAATCCACCTAATCTGGATTGTGGGAGAAAACCAGAACACCCAAAGGAAATTCACGCAGACACGGGGAGAATATGCAAACCGGAATTGAGCCTGTGTCCTTACTGTTAATCACTGTGCCACCATATTCTGTGCCATGGATCTCAGCGTCCTATAATGTTTGATGAATATCCATGCTTACAGATGTTGTGAATCATGTTATCAGTCCCCAGACATGCTATCGGCAACATTTAAGCAGTAACTCATTCTCGGTGAATCAATAATAATATCAGCAGGTCAGGAGCATTTGTAGACAGAGCAATAGATACAATGGACAGATTCTTACAACCATTGACACTGGCAGGATTTTCCCATCTCACCGCTTAAATGGAGATTTGGTTGGCCGCTGCAATGGAAGCATGGTGTCATGTTTGCACTGACCTCAAATGTTAACATTTTCTCTTCACAGATGCTGTCTGACCTGCTGAGTTTTTTTTCTATTTTTAAGATTTCATCAGCCGCAGTATTTTCCTTTGGCAATACTCATGCCAATCATATAAGAAGCCTTTCACTGTGAAGGATTTTAAAGAAAAAGCTTTCCTCTGTATGCAGTGGAATTAACTCTGATGGAAGATGACAATTTTGAAAGATTCAAGTCAAATTTGAAAATATTGCAGAATCCGTTTGACTGGAATAGTTTAAACATCTGCCATTTAAAAAATGTAAACAACTAAAGAACCACTAGAAATTTGGCCAAAACCACAATTTTAGAAAGCAAAATATCTGGAAAAGTTTGAAGTATTACACAACCAAATAAATTTCAGATGAATATACAATTTTGTATTTGCAAATATGGATTATACATTTTAGAATGATTACTGAATCATAAAAACTGACATTTATTGCGATATGTGGTTTTGGAAGAATTACTTACCCTTATTTTTTGAGGATTGAATTCCTTTTTAAAGCACTTTCTCCTCCATTACTTTGTCAATGCGACTTAGAAACCAAACTGTAGAAGGCATGGAAAGACTTGGGATATTCTGCCTTATTTCTCTAATGGGGAAGAACTCATCTTCTCTGCATTCTGCAATAGATCTGAAAGCAGGAAATATATCTGAGACAGTTGTTGCAGTATCTTAGATATAAACACATGTTCTTCCATTTGATGGTGGAATCACTGGAATACTACCACACAAAATGCCCCAACAACTCTAGTTAAACGGGTTTAAAGCCAGATGTGAGAAAATACACATGAATGCCAAATGAAGACCCCACTTCCAATGTTCTGCCTTTTGTTGAGATGAGGTTATGGGCAAGGTATGGGAAAATTAATTGAGAAACCTACACCAACCAATACTGTGGGACAACAAATGGAACATCAGCATTTTTGCCACTGAGCCCCCCCTTGACTGATTCACACAAACTTTTAGCACTCCAAGATTAGAAGATGACAAAGCTGTCAGTTATATCCTGGCTGCAAGCTCTGAGAGGTTTCTTCTGTTTGGGCAACCTGTGACCAATGCAACCCTCCCGTCCCACCCCCACTGCTCCCTGCAGAAAGGGTCGTTCTATTTGAACCCAATCCCATGCCTCAGCCTCTTGATTGCTGTTTTCCCCCCATTTACCATGGCTTATCTGACTTGGCAAGGCTGGCCCATTCACCTCAAACTCCAATACTGCTGCTAGTTCAGGGGCTGATTGCAGTCCGAGGTTCTCAACTCCGATGGGGGTAGAAACCAAGACCTCAGGTAATTAATTGCCTAAAAACTAAAACCCAGTCAAGCCTTCCAGGACTGGCATAGGGCACTGACCCCCAACTTTGCAGCTGGGAGGCAGGGCCACCAGCTCTGAGTAACATCCATCCCCAGGAATTTCAAGACATAAAAACGTCCATCTGGTTCACTTCCAACCATCCAAGGAGTAACATTGTGCAATGGTAATGGAGCTGTTGACTAATGGTGACAATAATCTATCAATTAGATTACCACAGATCTGGAGCTGGTGAAGAAAACCGTCAGTGATGAAGAATCTTGAAAAACCTTGGGCTGGATTTTGCCAGCTTCCTGAAGATGGGTTAGGAGATGTGGGATGTTATAAAATGGGTACAGAAGGCATGGGAAAGAGTGCCCAATGTCTCCCCATGGCTACATAATATTGCCAAAGTAAGAAATAGAAGCAGTGTGGCTACCAATGAATTAAGGTAGATAGTCAATTACATCAATTAATTGGCCAATCAACAGTCACTTTCCATCTCGCCACATTTTATTGGCTTGTGAATAGGCACCTGAAGATAGTGAGATTGCAGATGAAACTGTGATAGTTTTCAGGTAGGTTCCTCATGGGTGGAGATTGGTGGGTGGAGTGGGTATTCACCCAAAGGGACTCCAATGGCTCTGACATGGCTATTAGAGGATTGACCCCTGTCTACTTGGCTCCCAAACAGCAAATAAAAAAATTACCTGCCCTTCGAGCTTGTTTCACAATGGAAATGCTCCTCTGTTCCTGCAGCCTCAACAGCAGCATCTCAGATTGTCCAGCAGCCCTAAGAGGTGGGCCACTGGTAAAATGCCACCCAGCGTCATGCTGCCCATCTGCATAGGGTCACGGTCTTGTCCTGATAAAAGAACAAACCTAGAGCTGAAATGATTTTAGCTCTTAGATGCAGAGCCATTTGTTCATCCCAAGCACACTACATTTATCACACTTCAAGTTTGCAATGTCGCTCAAACCATAGTGTGGAATTCTCCCAAGCTCCCACCAGCATGGTTGATGGGGGCATGGGAGGAGAATAGGGTGGAAGGCCCAGAAATTGGTTTCATGCTGGCATGAATTTGCAGCAGCTTGAGGGTGTTGGCCATAATGAGTTAGAAAACCCACCAAAGGCTGCTGTAAACCTCATTTGCATTCTGTTGATGGGATGCAGATGAAAGCCCCATCCCTATGCCGGATAATCCACAATGCTGATAATAGTGTGAAACATGTCTAGAACAACAGGGTGTGCAAATGTTAGTACTCAGCAGAACAACTCCTGCGGCTGGAGTTCAGGATGGAGGCCAACAATAACCTAGACCTCGGAACACTGCAACAGTGGGTTGTGGGAGCACCTGCAGGTGGATCTTCCAGGTTCCGTGTCCCGGAGGGAGTCATCTGCTAGACTCAGAGATCCATCTTCATTCTTAGGAGGTGCATGTTCTGATCTCAGAGTGTTCCCAGAGATCATAGAATCCCTACAGTGCAGAAGGAGGCCACTTGGCCCATCGAGTGTGCACCGCAACAATCCCACCTAGGCCCAATCACTGTAACCCCACATATTTGCTCCGCTAATCCCCCTAACCTATGCATCCTGGTACACTAAAGGGACAATTTAGCATGGCTAGTCAACCTAACTTGCAAATGTTTGAAACTTGGGAGGAAACTGGAGCACCCAGAGGAAACCCAGATGCTGTAAGAATGTGTAAACTCCACATAGACAGTGATCCAAACCTGGAATTAAACCCATGTCCTGGAGTTGTGAGGCAGCAGTGCTAATCACTGTGCCATCATATCACCCCAATAAAGATTTATCTTAATTTTTAGGCAATTTCTCTGTTTTCTTCAATAGTGAGTCAGTGATGTTGGGTACCTTTTCGATATAGAACCAGACACAACAGTGGGCCTGCCCTGCCACTGAATATGGCTTAAAATATCTGGATGCATAATAAGTTGAGTGACAGACCTCCATGCTTGTCCAGAAATGATCTGATGAAGAAGCAACACTCTGAAAGCCCATGATTCCAAATAAACTTGTTGGACTTTAACCTGGTGTTCTTACTGTGCTCACCCCAGTCCAACGCTGGCATCTCCACATCATAATTAATAAGGCCGAGGCCAGAAGATTTCCCACCGGCCTCTGTCCACATTACCACCTCCCGCCACTGCACTTAGACCCAAAATGGGAGAATTCCATATTATCTTCTGAAAGAAATGTATTTAATTTGTGTTTGGAAGAATCAATATTATCGGCATCCATTATTTCACTGAGGAGTCTGGCCAATAGATTTGCCACTAACTCTCTGAACTAACAGGCAGAGGAAGCAAGGAGGTGGACCCACGTTAAAATCTGTGCCATCAGATGGCTTACCGGTTTGCCGGCTCCAATCCAGTCCGGCCCATTTTCCCCCAAAGCTGGATGGCGAGGCCATAGGAACACCTGCCTGCAGGCAGAGCGATCAGTTGGAAGTATTTTAGGATCAATTAAGGCCTATTGTCAGAGACACCTGGGAGGGAGGAGAACTGCCTGAAGATAGCCTTCAGGCGTCAGAGCAGAGTGAGGCTAGGGTTGGGTGGAGGAGGTGCCAACATAGCAGGAAAGCTTTGGGAGTGCCTGTTCCCCACCACCAAATGGCCAGGTCTGTGATCACCGGCTACCCTGTGAAGGAGTCTGCCCTCCATTGTAATGGTCATGTTGCCTAGCCTATTTTATAATGAGCATTTTTAAAACATGGAAATAGGGCGCCTCAGATGGCACCTCTTCCTGTCAACTGCTATTTTTTTTCTGTGCTGAGGAGCCTTTTATTGACACTCCAACTTTGAGAACTCACTCAGCATCCTAACCTGGACAGTGAACCCACTCACCGGCCGTTAATTGGCCAATTCAGGAATAATCCCGGCTGTTCCCCCCACGCTGCTGGTTTGTAATCCCCATCTGACCCTGAGGTTGGGGGTCCTGAAGCCCACGGGGAAAATCCTGCTCAGTGCTTCCATGGAGGAATGCAAAATCATATCCTCTCGTTCTCTTCTTCCAGACAAAGTGGAACAGCCAGTCATAGTTTACAGAATCTTTTAAACAACAGTCATATCAACTTTCAGTCTTCTCCGTTCCAATATGGACGTGCCAAATTCATGTAATCACTCCTCAGAACTCAAATCCTCTGTCTTCTCAGTCATTCTAGCCATGGTCTTTTGAATCCTCTCATAGCTGCAGTATGCATTCTTGCAGCAACCTGAACACTATTTGATTTGCTTAGCTCACTGCTGCCAAACAGTATTTCCAAAGCTTCAACTTATCGTCAGATCTTTTCTATTCACACCCACGTTACTTTTGTCCGTTTCAATTTTAGACCTTCTGGATTGTTTGTCCACATGCAAATCACTTTGCATTTCTCTGCATTCAGTTTCACATATTACATGTCTGCTGGATTCTCAAATGCAATCTTGTTGGAATTACACAAAGTAATCTGAGTCCAGGTATAAAGTGGCTGGTTTCAGTTAAACTTTGAGCCAGGAGAGATCTTCCACAATCAATGGCGAAAGTAATTACAATCACTGGCCTCAATGGTTCCATTCCAAAGTTGCAAAAACTTTGCAGAAGTCTTATCAAAATAAATCTGGGTTTTGTTCAAATTCCAACCAAGCCACTTCAATTTTGCCTTGGTCCCCTTCAGTTGACTAAATGCACATGTTTCCCCATCATTGATTTATTTGGTTTCAACCATTAATTATTACTAAGCTTGAGACTGGTAAAGTCTTCATTCAGTAACATTTGGATATCAATATTAATGGACTATTTCAAATATTATTAAGAATGAAAATCGTTCTCCAATTGAAAGAATAACAACTGTAGCAATTATTCCACAATTGATTCTGTCCTATAAAACTAAATTGAACTTCATTAATAAGTACTTTGCCTCCCTCTCACATTGCTATTCCCCCATCCCCTTCTAAGCTGCCCTGCACCCCACCAGCCCTCAAGCCCCTCCTCAGGCGCTACAACTTGCTCAAGCACAAACTGACTGTGTTTGGATCCCAGGTGGAGTCAGGATCAAGCTGATGTTTGACTAGGTTGTCGACAATTGCTGTTGAGGTGCCGACATGAGGTACAGGCCCCATCAATGAGCTGAAGGGCTGGCATTCTACCCTGGAGACAGAGACTGGGATTTTATTGGCTCACTCAGCCCATCAATGGCTGGTAAAATGCACGAGAGCAGAAAAATCAGGATCATGCCCAATTTCTCAGCTCTCATGATTTCATGAGGGCCAGGTTTCCAGTGAGGTCAGCCTCTTGCCAGATATGGGCAAGAAGCTGAATAATTTATTTAAATATATTTAAATACGTGTTTAGTGAGCCTGATGCTCAACCGTCTGGACTCACTTGCCTTTATGAACTCAGCGAGAGAACTTCAATCTGACGCTGAAAACTCTTTCTCCCCATGAATGGGGAACTTTTACGTTGATCTCACCAGTGGAACAGGAGGTGGGTGGCAAGAGGAATATCCTGTGGGCAGTGCCAGACTGGCAGTGTCAGCCTGGCACCTTGGCACTGCCCACCCTATGGGGGTGGGGCCTGAAGGAGCAGCCTAATCGGGGAAGGGGCAATCCACTGCCATATTGCTTCACGACTGGGGGAAGGGGGGCGTCTGCTACTACTCTGCAATGGGATCGGATCGGGTGGGAGAGGGGGGTGCAATTGGTCTGGCCAGCGGGGAGTAGGTGGTGAGGGCTGGATGTCGGTGTGTTGTGGGGCTTGCAATTAGCGACGATTGCAGTGTGGGTGGGGTGTGGGGGCGGGGGGGGGGAGGTGGTGGTGGTGGGAGTTTGTGAGGCTGCCTGCAGTAGCAGGGACCTGACAGCTCTCTCGATCTGTCAGATCCCTGCTGCTGAAATTGCACATGGGCAGCATCAGAGGTCTGCACAAGAGCAGTAGCTCCCTCTACAGGCTGGCTGACCAATCAAGCCCAACGGACTGCCTGCAGCAGCTGGAAACAATCTTTTCCATAAGTAAGTACATAAGATTGGGTGTGAAAAGTCGCCCAAAAAACGGATCTGGAGTGCTCCCATTTTCAAGCTAGCTGGACACAGAATCATTCTTATAAAATTCCACCCAGAGAGAGAGAGAGAGTTGGCACTTTGTCCATACCCCGAAAGAGGCAGAGTACGAGAGAGAGAGAGAGAGAGAGACAGAATTAAACACTTTGCCTTATTCCATTGTGATATTATTTGTAAAGATTAAGGAACTATATTGTTGTGCACATTCAAGGTGCCACAACATTCGCTGCTCAGTGCACCAAACAACAATGTGTCACTCCACCTACCAGCTGGAGAGCTGTAAGAAATACTTGTTGAAATGTTTCAGTATTTTTCCTAAAACTGTGATTGTTTCAGACCACAAGACAGAAAGAACACGGTGGCTGTAAGTGCCTGTGAGAAAAACATCAGCATTTCAAACAAATTTGATGCTGAATTAGATTGAGTAGAAGAAACTAGAATTAGTGCTAGAGAGAGGGAAAAATCAGACTCAATTTTGTAAAAACAAAATGGCTCCCACTGCAGCAACAAAAGCACAGTCACAGCACATGGTGAATTGGGAGGTGAATGATAGAGGCACCTGAGAATTAAATGAAATGTAAATCAAAGGAATGAATGAAAGGTGGCTAGATCAGCTCAGATGTAACCTCGTACATCTCATTGTACAAAAAGCTCTTATTGGACAGGATATGTTCATAATATTGCAATACTGCCAGAGCCCACAAAGTTATGATTAATCAGATGACAATGCTGTCTCCCCAAATGGCTAGCTTTCAGTTGCCAAGGAAAAAATGGCAGGGTCAATATAGTGAAACAGCAACAAAAAGAATGCACACCAGACACAGAAAAATATGTAAGAGCCGCAGACGACTGCAGGAGTTCACAAACACAGGAACAGGAATCGGCCATTCAGCTCTTCAAGTCTACTCCACCGTTCAGTAGGATCATGGCTGATCTGATTATGATTTCAATTCCACATTCCTGTATTCTCCCCCAGTAATCTGGGACTCCCTTTCTTTAAGCTCCAGTGGATATAGACCCAACTGTTCAACCTTTCTTCATAAGGTAAGATCCTCCTACCAGGAATGAGCCCTGGGTTCAAGTCAGTTCTCTAAACTGTTTCTAATGCAATTATATTTTTTTCGAGTAAGACTGAAGGAAATGTCTCACATACAGATCAGACCTCAGAGCTTATGGAAAACCAAATAACTAGGAAAATATGTGCAGAACAAAGGAATAAGATGGAAAATAGATTATGAGAGATAGGGCAACTGGGTGGATGAGAAAGAAAAGAAAACATCCATGCCCTGGAACATGATGATAAATTTGATGATACAACAGACATATGAACTATACAATAGCGTAAAATGTTGGGATGTGACAGTTTGCAGAGAAAATAAATTCACACAACCATTTCTGATCAGGAAGAAGGTGAGAAATAGACCCAGAACCTGAAGCAGAAGCTTGATTCTGGAGCAGAGTAACATCATTCCGTTCAGACTGCACCAGAAGAGCTTCTCTAAAAATTTGAAAAAAAATGGTTGCACAAAGAGCAATGCTCTGAAAGCAAGCAACATCATGCTAATGACATATGTTGGAGCTGAGATTTGATAGCTAGGGCTGACCCAAATCAGTGGAGCAAACAAAGGAAAATTGTTAATTGCACGTTCTATGTCACTGAAACAGATGGTTCTACAATCCTAGGGTTAAGCAGTTGTGAAGAGATGCAGCTTATCTCAGTAAACCATGAAGTGAAAGAGGCAATAATGAGGGTTAAAAGTCGTACATCCATTGAAAAGGCCCTTTTGATCATAAACAAGAAAGATCTGGTACAAATGTACCAAGAGTACTTTGGTGAGATGGTTGAATTCTTCAATGACCTTGAAACTCATGTCACTTTTGACCCAGCGATGAAATCAATGATTTATCCCTGATGTAAATCACCAATAGAACTAAAAGGAAAGCTTGGGAGAGAACGCCAAGAGATGGAAGACTACAGATTGATAAATTCCATTGTGGGAGGAGAGAAGCCAAATATGCAACCACAGGTATGCTTGGATTCCAAAGATCTTAATCCAGAGTACAGTTATTAGCTTAATAAAATTATTATGCCTTGGAACTTTGTTTGTAATTTAAAGTAAAATGGAGGGAGTCATGTGACCTGATTTAAAGGCTGGTTGACAACAGGCCTGAGGTGGTTAAAGAAAATAGGATGGCCTAGATCGTGTTAGTGGAAGGTGGGAGGGTGTTCACATGTGGAGACAATGGCAGCAGTCTCTGAGTTAACAATGGGCAGACTGAGTCCCTCGAAGAAGTGGAAAAGTGATGAAAGTATTGTGTTGTAAACAATTGTGCTGTATACTGTCCTTTACTTCTGGAGATTGAAGAATGTTGGAGTCAAACATAGCTAATGAGCATTTCTACCTAGATTTAAGGCTAAGGTATTTCCTGTTGCCATGAAGAAGAATGCTGAAGAAGCCATTTTTGAGATCAGGTTACTGGCTTCCCTACAAATTAATGAATATTGTATAGACAGTAGTTCTGTGTGAACAACAGAGAGCAGAAACCGATTGGTAGTGTGGATGACTATGTCCAGGCATGAGAAGGACATGATTTCTAGTGAAAGAGACACATCCTGCAACCATCTAAGGATTCTGGAAGATTCATCCTGGCATAGCCAATGGGGAGGCAATGACATAGTGGTATTATTAGTAGGCTATTAATCCAGAAACTCAGCTAAAGTTCTGGGGACCCGGGTTTGAATCCCACCATGGCAGATGATGGAATCTGAATGCAATAAAAATGTTCTGGAATTAAGAATCTACTGACGACCATGAATACATTGTCGATTGTCAGATTGTCCACTGGTTCACTAATATCCTTGAGGGAAGAAAATCTGCCATTCTGACCTGGTCTGGCCTACATGTGATTTTGGAACCACAACAAAGTGGTTGATTCTCAACTGCCCTTCAAGGCCAACTAGTGATGGGCAATAAATGCTGGCCAGCCAGCGACAGTATGTCCCACAAATGAATGAAAAAAAGGAAAAATCATCTCAACATGCTTTACTGCTGGTGGTGGGTTTAGGAAACTCTCTGTAAATGAAGTGTCTAGAGACTGTCATTCATATTTACTATTGGATAAAATGGGAAGGCAGGGACTCATTGGAAACTGGAAGCAACTATGGACTATTTGCTATAAGGATTATCATTCAGTGGTGACTGTTAAGTATGATGAGTATAAAAAAGAAAGGTTCCTTTCTCTAATCTGAAGTATATGTTTCTTCCAAGAAAAGTATTTAGTCAACAGTGTTTTTAGTTATTTGTTACAGTAAAAATCTTAAAACATTAAATCTTTTCATGTCAGACTTTTTAGGTATTAACTGAAGTTCAAATTCCTTTTTGGGATCACAACACAAGTAATAATATACTAACATACAGAATGATCCTGGCATGCCTGTGCACACTTCCATAAAAGTGCCAACGCAGCTGGCCAAGGTTATTAAGAAGACATGTAGCATGCTTGCCTTTATCAGTTGAGGCACTGAGTACAACAGTTGGGAAATCATGTTGCAGCTACATAGAACCTTGGTTAGGCTGCATTTGGAGTATGTAGTTCTGGTCACCATACTACCAGAGGAAGAAGGATGTGGAAGTTTTGAAGAAAGTGCAAAGAAGGTTCACCCAAAATGTTGCCTGGTCTCAAGAGTGTTGACTATGAGGAGAGGTTGAATAAACTAGGATTGTTTTCACTTGAAAGACAGAGGCTGAGGGGAGACCTGATAAAGATCTACAAAATTGTGAGAGGCATAGACAAGGTGGATAGCCAGAGGCTTTTTCCCAGGGTGGAAGTGTCAATTGCAAGGGGGTACAAGTTCAAGATGTGAGACGAAAAGTTTAAGGGAGACATACAGGGGAAGTTTTTCATGCAGAGAATGGTGGGTGCCTGGAATGTGCTGCCAAAGGAAGTGGTGGGAGCAGGCAGATGTGCAACATTTAAGAGGCATCTGAATAGGTATATAAATAGGGAGGGAATACAGGAATATGGACTGAGTAAGGACAGAAGGATGTTTTTTAGATTAGTTAGGGCATCATGATCGGCACAGCTTGGAAGGCCGTTCCTGTGCTATACTTTTCTTTGTTCTTTGTAATAAAGAGGAATCGTTGCCCTATTCCAACACTGGATCACATCAGCATTGGCAGAAGCAAAAGGTTTCACAAGCTTGATGCCAGAAATGACTACTGGAACATAGAGCTCGACAAGGATTCTTGCTGCTGACAACATTCAACATGATCTTTGGAAAGTACAAATTCCTGTGTTTACTTTTTGGCCTTAAAGAGAGCCAGAATGTATTCCATCAGAAAGCAGATGAGACATAGAAAATATGTAAAGGCACTCAGCGTAGTTGATCCTATCCAAACATGGCATAGATGAAAAAGACCACAACCAAGCTGTGGAAAGATCCAGGAAAGCTGGAATCAAGCTAAGCACAGACAAATGCATTGCACGTTCTGCCTGTGTCTGCATGGATTTCCTCTGGGTGCTCTGGATTCCCCCCACAATCTAAAGATGTGCAGGTTAGGTGGATTGGCCATGTCAATTTAACCCTTAGTGTCCCAAGAGGTGTAGGTTAAGGGGATTAATGGGGTAAATACATGGAGGTATGGAGATAGGGCCTGGGTCAGATGCTCCTTGGAGGGTAGGTGCAGACTCAATGGGCCAAAAGGCCCCTTCTACACTACAGCGATTCTATGATTCTATGATGGTAACAGCATGCCAATTCTTTGGGATGGTGTATACATCTGACAGAGACAAGCCAAGTCCTGAAAAAGTCACAGCCGTCCTTTAGAGACAGGAAAGAGTGGAGCTTGACTTGATCCATAAGAACATATGATCCAGTACATGTCAGAACACATTGCGAGCCTTTTAAAGCTGATGAGAGTTGGTGCTGTGTAATAGTGATCGGGGTCATGTGCGAGGAGTTTCAGAAAACCCAAAGGAGTAGTATCAAGGAAACAGGTCTGCCATACTGCCCAAAAGAGAAACCTACCACATTGCAATAGATGCATTTACAAAATGGTTGTGAGCAGCCCTGGTACCAAATGAAAAATTGATGGAATTCACATCCAAAACCTTAACATCAACTGAGACCAGGTGTGTCAGCATGGAAAGAGAGCTTTTGGAAGTTGTGTTGTGGATATGAAAAATTCTGTAGATATCTGTATTGGAAAAAGTTCATAAAGCAGAATGATCATCATCCCCAGGGGCTGATCTCGAAGAAAAATCCGTGTCGATTAACAGCAAGACTGCAGTGTTTACTCTCGAGACTTCAGATACAATTTCACTCTGAAATACAAGCCAGGAAGAGAAATGATGCCAGCAGATGTCCTGATTCAATTGTTATCACAGGAAAGACATTAGGGCCAGAATCCTACACACCCGCCCCGACCACATTTGAAGTGGGCTGGGGAGAGCATGAAAGTGCACGGAGGGATTCTCTCTGAGATCTTGCCTGCCCCGACTGGTTGAGATTTTACATTGGTATGACAGGACCTTGAGTGGGGCGCTTATCCTTGCCCCAATTAAGGCCTTAATTGATCATGTCATGGATACTTAAGGGCCTTTCTCTGTCCAGCCTCAATTTTTATACTGGTGGATGGATGTTGGGTTGAGGAGCAGGAGGTGGGACCCAAAATTGAACAAATTTTGATCCCAATTAACCAGCAGTACTGGAAGGCAGGGCTACCTCCTTCTGCCAATCAATGCTGGTTGGTGCATGAAATGGAATCGGGCCTGCTGGAGTCAGAGAAGGTGCATTCCCCACCTACTCTTCCGGCTGAGGTAAAAGATTGAGATGTAAAGGTCCTTCAGCCTAGTGAAAATGACACCTTTGGAACTGAGTCAAATTAGAGACGAGACCAGGAAAGATGAAGAAGTTTCAGGTACTCTTTCAGCAAGTGATTTAAGGTATAGTCTGATAAATACAACTAATACAGCTATCAGTATTGGACAAACAGTGATGACCTCACTATTTGATGTGTGGTTGACTGGATCCAGAATCACTGCACCCAAAAGGATGCAGAGGGAACCTCTCCAGAAGATCTCATGAAGGTAACATAACAGAAATTTAAGCTCAGAGCCAGGTCAGACATGTAGTGGATAGACACCTACAAAGAATCAAAATAACATGGCTACTTGGTAGTGGTAGCCGGAAGTGTAGGAATACACAGCAGAAAAAGGGGATGATAGCTCCTGAAATACTACCTGGGCAATGGTATATTATGGGAGCCAATTTATTCACAAGTAATCAAGATTGATATAATAGATGACTACACTCAAAATTCCCCTTTTGTCAGAAAGATGAAAGATTTGAGAGCTAAACTAACCATCTCAACAGTACGAGCAGGGGCTTCCTGAAAGACCGAAACATGATAATGGAACCCCATTCACTTTTAGAGAGCTGAAAGAATTTTCTGAACAATATGCGTTCAACGTCATCTCCAAATTACTTAAGGGGCATAGTTTTATTAAAAAGAACATCCAGATAGTGAAGATAACTCACGTGAAATGCTGAGAGAAAGGAATAGGCAAGGAATTCTCCAACCTTTCTCACTGACAGCAAGCTTTGACTGTTGCCAAAGTTGACCATTGCCAAAGTTGACCGTTGCCCTGGGTTCCCTGATGGTGGCATGGCTTAGGAATGTAAATAGCCATTGACTTCAGGGGGGTCTAGAAGATCTCGCCAATGCCTGATGGCGATCATCCTCCTCAGTGGGAAAACCCGTTGGATGGTTGGGGGGTGTTGGAGAATTCCACCCCGTGTCTTGTTGTCACTCGGAGCTACACCATTCAATAACTGACATGAAATCACCTGCAGTGTTACTCAGTGACAGAAAATGCGGAGAAATTTTGGCAAGCAATATATTCACTCTAAATATCCAAGAGATAGGCAGACAGGAATTCACTGCTAAAGGTAGAAGGAGGTCAACACTTCAGCAAGCATGCCAAAACTTTCCCTGGTTTGTTTAGAGAACAAACTGTACATGCACAGGATCCAATCATGAAAACCTGGAAGCCGGCGAAAGTTGGTGGTGAAGCTGAGACTCCCAGATCATTGACTCAGATACCAGCCAGTAACTGGGATGGAACAGGGTCCAGCTGGAAAAGCAAAAAAAAACATCAACGCAAGCAACATCACTGAAAAACGAGATAACATCCAACAGCACCAGCAACATTGCCAGTATCATGTGTCAGCTCATCACTGAGAGAGATGGTTGCCAAATCCACAGGATGGAGGCATAAATCCCACCGCCTAAGCAGACCATGAATGATTCTGCAGAGAAAAGAAAACAGGCTATAAAAGGCTGAAAGTGTTCAGCTTAATCATAAAATATTAGGGGTGATTCTCCCAGTCTGCTCCAATAGTGCAATGGGCTGGGTGACATCAATAGTGGCTGTTTTGTGAGATTCCACTGGGTGTCACGGCCTCTACTTGTCTCCCAACCTAAGATTTCTGGCATCATGGATCTGATTATAATATGGAAATGTCATGGAAATTCATATTTCCATTTGATTAGTGGGCCCAGGACTGAAGTCTCCAGGTCTACTAGTGTCTCTCCCCTGCACGCTCCGCCCCTGCCAGGAATGGTTCCTTCCAGTTGGGTTTACAACTGCTCCCCAATGCCATTGGATGTTGGAGGTGGCCATTCGGGTGGGGGTGGGAGGGAAGTTGGGGCTTCCCTGGTTAGGGGGGAAGGGGGCGAGGGGGTGGGTGGGGATGGTCATGACTGTTGGGGGAGATTGGGGATAGCCAGAGGTGGGGGAGGACATAGGGGCTGGCCCAGGAACTTCCAGGAGGCCAGTGACTGGAGGCTATAAAGAAAGAGGGATGTTACATTATTGATAAAGATTTAGGAACTATGGGCTGGATTTTTACCATCAAGGCATGTGAGCGGGGTTTGGGAAATTCCCAATTCGACCACTCACCTCAAGAGAAGGTGTAAGCAAAGGTGGTATGTTAATTCCAGGGGCAGGTGCTAACAGGAGTTGGGCCCACTGCCTCCAAAAGGAGTTTGGAAGCAGCCTACTGGCTCACGAGGCAGGCTATTTAAAAGGCCCAATCTGATACTCTGGGCCTTTGTCCTAGATACAATTAATCGATAAAACAAATAACAGCCCTCACCTCTCACAACCCTCACATTCCCACACAACCGCATCATGGCCTCTCATGCCCTTCATGCCAACCTGTAGTATTTTCACGCCCATTCACACATTATAATGTCTGTGCAGAGCCACTGAATCATAGGTAACAATCATTTGTGAAAGTTACTTTTACTACAGGATGTATAAAAATATCAATCATTAAAGTATCCATAGCATAAAATGCAAACACTTAAAACCTCTTTGTCTGTCTAAATGAACATCTTGCAGTTGAAATAATAGACCTCTGCAGTGAAGCTGTTTCAACAGAGTTTTGGGTGTCTGGGTCTTAATGAAGCCTCATTTTGCAGTATTGTTGGGAGCCCAGACATCCATTACTTGGTTGAAACAGGTGTGCCCCAGGGAAGACATTGCTTGCATGACAGTTTTTGCTTGCAATTTTGAATATTGTACTTTAAAGGATCTAGATGAGTGTCCATTTCATTAGGCTGTAACAAAAGGCTTTTTATATGAATTAATTACTTTTTAAAGCTTTTCACGTATACTGTTGCTACTATATGATTCAGTGGATCTATACAGTATGTATAGTGGATGAATGGGCATGGAATTGCCTTAGGTTTACATGTTGGGTTTGAGGAGCCATTGGGGGTTGGTGGAAGTGCAGAGTTGGCATGAAGGGTATATGGGGCCATGAGCAGGAGACCAGAGGGCATAGGTTTATGGGGGGGGAGGGGGGTAGTATGTGTAAGACCTTTGAAAATTGTGGAGAGTTTGGAGATATCTTTCCTGGCAATGGAGCCGCCCAGATCCGGAGTACAGATTGCAGGCTTGGAATCCGTAATAACTCACTTCCTTCACTCACGGTGGTGAAAATCAGGAGTGCAGGGAGTGGAATCAGATCATGTCTACTATTGTTAAAGATCCACAAAGTCTCCCTGACTCCATGAAAATCCAGCTCTATATTGTTATGCACATGTATACCTCAGTATTCAGGATAACGTATCACTAACTGCTGCAGACAGTCAGTGTATTGTGCAACAAAGTGTTCATCCACAGGCCACATTGAGAGCTGCAAGACATTTACTCTAGTGAAAACTGTACTTACGTCTAAAAGTGTGATTATTTCAGACATCTGGGGACCATAATTTATAACAGGACCTCAATGAAAAAGAGAGTAGTACCTCACCTGATTGTACCACAGAGAAAAGGAGGGAGTTTGCACCTTCTAAGACTGTATCAGAGCAAATTCACCTTTCACTGTGTTTTTCCCTCATAGTTAGCAAACTCCTCCCTGAAACAACATTTTTACAGATTTGTCATACACTCAGCCCACCAAAAAAAATTCATTTCCATTATCACCTCTGTCCCAGTCAAAAATGCCGCCAGAAACTAAATGCCACCAAGTCAACTCAATAACCAAGCAACTCTAGCAATTCATGTTACTAAAATACTGGGTACACCTGATGTAATAGCTTCTGACCCATTTATAGAAGCTGTCTGGAATAATAAGGTGTGGTCCTAGACCAACAGACGCACCCTTTAAACTGCCCAATCAAAACAATCCAGACAGAAAAAGATTGCACATCATTATGAATCTATCCTGTCACTGCTAAAGGCATACAAAATGAAACTTATTTGAAAACTGCATTTGAAGGTTAGAAATTTATGTTGAATAATATATAAAATAATTAATTATGTAAAACAAAGTATAGACTCCTTCACAAATTACTCACAGCTGCTGCCTATATAGAACATGTGTTTCTTTAAGTTTCTTTTTGTCAGGTCTAACATATTATTGACGTAGATGGTGTGTAAAGATGCCATTGTCTAATTGCTTATTGATCAGAATGAAGAAAGTTAGGACAAAGGATAAAGCACTGAGTGAATTATTATTTGTTCCATTATTAGGAACAAATGGATCCTGCCACTATAAGTAGTTTTCAAAACTTATTTTTGCTGCAAATCCACAGGAGCTTGTATTTGTCAAAATTAAGCTGTAAATGAGCCTGGCTCAGTAAATTAACTTCCTATACTTCACATCCATGTGTGGCTAACATAAATAATTTGGTCTTTTCATTAGTGTAGCTGAAGTAATTAAACCAGTGAAAAATGTGAGTTCTTTATGTACTGTCCAATTGCAGAGTTCTAGCTGTAGTTTTCTTTACTATCTTTGTTGTCCTGACTCAATGCAGAAAGCCAAAAGTTGCATATTGACATTTTATTTTAACCTATTAAAGTTAGCAGCTCTATTCTTATTTACTTAAAAATGCAACTGAAAATAATTCTAGTGGAGTGTCAACAAAGGACCATTTCGTCTTCTTGAGTTCTCTGTCCAAAGGCAGGTCCGACCCACAGCACAGTGGATCTGACAGAGCTCCACTAATAGGAGGACAAAGAAGTAGGGAGGAAACATTAATAGTAAGTCTGCTGGATTTCATGGCACAGAGTCAATTAATCCTCTAACCCCTTCACTATCAAGGTCTGAAATGACTCAAGGTGATAAAGTTATTAGTGATAATGGTTTTATTTTATCTATTATAATTAAAAGTTTGCACATATTAATGTCCAGGCTGTGACATCAAAGTGCAACAGCAATATCAGTACTCCTCTGGTACAAGGGCAATCTCCACATAACTACTTCCTCGTCGTGGCCCTGGCTTGTCACACAACATATACACGTGCGATCCCTCTGCCAGCACATTTTTCTGGGAGGGTCAACCTACTTGATCCCACCACTCCACTGCTCAAATACCACTCCTCTATGCTCAGGCTCATATTTGCTTTACGCATAAACTGTTTTAACCCAATTGTTGCCTCACTATTATTTGAACACTCCAACTACAAAAAGAGTTTATGTATCCATCTGTCCACTGAAGCCAGATTGGAGACTCTGGATCTCTGACTGTTTCCCAGGCTCGGACTTCTGTCAGCTCATCAACGTTTCAGTGTGGCCAAAGGAAGGAAAACATGGCAGCCAGCTATTTTGTTTTGGCGCTAACTACATCCGTGCCTTTGAGATTCTAGTGAGGTGTATATCTTCTCGTTCTCATCCACTAGACTCTGTTGTCATGCTCTTGATTTAGATTTCTGCTGAAGTTTACCTTTTTACAATTTGGGTCGTATCCAAACATTTGGCCAATGAAGGTGTGGACTGCAATTTCCCATCAAGTCACCTCTCAGCTGCTCTTAGCCAGCTCCTACCCAAGTAGTTGAAAGAAAGAAGTTCAGTATAAAATGCGCTATAACAATTAAAATAAAGAAGTGTTCAGTCAGTCAGCATTTGAGTTAGTTTTTGTTAATTATCCAAAGTCCTCTCATCACAACATCTCTCCTGAGGGCAGTTGTTGTCCTTTCTGTCTCTACCAGTTTCTCTGAATCGACCAGGATTGTTCAGTAGCCACCGATTGGAAAGGGGGCAGTATGTGAAGAATCATGATAGCTATAAAAGAAAACTTTCTCCTCAGTGAGTTTGCTTGCTAATTTAAGAAAAGATATAAATTTGCTGTCTGAATTGTTGAACGTTGTATGGCTATATTGCACTTTTGAGACCTTATCATTAGCAATGTGCAACTTCAATTTACCTTTTCATCATTGAGGACGTAATCCTTGGAAATTAGCTCACATAATACCTATTCTTCATAATACCTGTTACTTAAGCCCCCAGAATGATGGGCAGAAAATACGTGCACACCTCTGGTCAGAGGTACGTAGGTTGATGCATTGGTAGGAACAAATAAGAGACATCCTTTAACTATGTCTGAAGTAGGTGTTAGGCCTTTTCCATATACCATATATAAATAAGGGGCCTAACGTCTGCTAAACTCAATGCTGCATCATTGTTACCCCTAAGGCAGCCAGCACCATCACAGATCTGAACAAAGGATTTTTCTTACAAGGCCGCAGCTTCAATGTTACGGAATATGTTATCTTGCATTTTAAAACCTTGGATTTCAAGATTTTTCTATCACTGGTATTTTGAGATCGATATCTGTAATTCAATTGATTGAATACAGGAATAAAGTTGTTTTATGAATTATATAGAAAAGATAGATTGCAATGGGATTGCAGCGGGAGATGTATCAGTTACAAGTTAAACTGCATCAGTACTCAGTATTCCATTAGTTTTATATTACTTCAGAAGGTTGACAGTGTGGAGGTCATGAGAAATGTAGAAATATTGTTATACTTGGAGTGGTGGATTTAAAAATAATTTAAGTATGACATAAAATTTGATAGTGTTTTATTAATCTGGAGCGGTGGAGTTGATTATATCATCCAGGAGATTTTGATTTTTAATGCTTTTTGGTGCATATTATTCAGCTTTTTGAAGCATTTTGTGATGGCGCATTAGAGTAAGTTGTTGTGTAATTGTTTTATATACAAATATATGAAAGTAATTGTTATGATCAGTAACTGACCCTTGACAGATGGGGCTATTTTCTAATTGCTGTGCTGTTGCTCTCTTTCCTTCTTCTTCTGTTTTCATCGTTGTGGGTCTGCTACAGGGTTGTCTATGTTCTGGATTTACTGATATAAAGAAAAGTAAAATAATGTTTATTTATTAGTCACTAGGAGGCCTAATACTGCAATGAAGTTACTGTGAAAATCCCCTACTCGCCACACTCTGGCACCTGTTTGGGTAACACTGAAGGAGAATTTAGCATGGCCAATGCACCGAACCAGCCCACCTTTTGGACTGTCTGAGGAAACAGCAGCACCCAGAGGAAACACACGCAGACATGGGCAGAACATGCAAACGCCACACAGACAGTAACCCAAGCCGGGAATAAAACCCAGGACCCTGATGCTATGAGACAACAGTGCTAACCACTGTGCCCCCATGTCACCCATATTGATATTGCTGGAGGCAAGGCTGTTGGTAAACTTTTGCGGGGGGGTGGTATTTTTTGGCTTCCCATGGTGTGTTTCCTGCAGCAGCAGGTGGCACACTATTTGCTGGGATCTTCTGGTCCTGCCACTGTCAATGTGATTTCCCATTGACTGTACCCCACACCGCCGGGAAACCCATGGAGGAGGAAGATCCCACTGATGTGATCTGTTGCAATGTGACGGTTGACCCCCTTTTGAGAATTAACATCGAATTCCCCAAAGAGGAATACTGCATCTCGTAATCTGTTAAAAGTATGTGGGAAGGTGTGTGAACTATCCTTCAATAACATTTAATTGTTAACCAACAGAAATACCTGACACTCACTTTAAAATGAAAACTTAACAATTTATTCATTTAACTAACAGGGAACGTTAACTAAACAAGTAGAATACCTAATAAAATAAGATTTGAATGAAATGCTCTTCAAATAAGTATAATATCCATTCATTAACCAAAAAAAAGTAATAAGAGAACTTATTCACTCTCAAAAAATATACAACTAGGTTTTGTGTCTTTCGGAGTTTTCTGGGGTTTCTTGGTTGATTTCTCTGTCTGTAAGTTCTTTTCATTTTGGTACTTTTCGCTGGTTAGATAGTGCATTCTCTTAAGAGATGTATGAAGCTGGCAGGTTGGAGAGTTGCTCTCTCCCTATCGAGACTTGAGAGGTGGCAGTTTTCCATTTTGCACTCGCTTTTATACCTGTGATGACCTATCAATTTCCCTACAAGAGGATTGGTCTGATTTTTTCAGCATCATCAAATTCAAATCTTATAGGTTCTTGGTAGTTCTTGGTAGACAGTCCTGCTTTAAATTGATTGGGCAAAATCCAAACAACAACAACGTGTCTTTGTCAAGACTACTGCTTGACATTTTGATATAAATATTTCAGCTTGGACTTTGGGTGTACTTTGCATTTTAAATCTCCAAGCACTGAAACAAAACTAGCTTTTAAAGAGACCATGCTTTTTTTCCTCTTGGCATTTTTACAATTTTTTACATCTTTATCTACATCACAGCCCAACTTCATAAATTCAACTTTGCAACAGAATGGCTGGAAAATTCTGACCTTTACCTTTTAATGAACATTTCGCTTTATCCAGAACAAGGCTTGTCATGAGGCTTCACAGAACTATCTCTCGGCATACTCTTTTATAATTGATTTACATATTTAACTTTAGCCCTTTATACTACATCTCCCTCCAGTCTCTGACTCTATTAAATACATTATTCACATTATTTTATGCTTCTGGATGTGGTGTTGCTGGACAAGGAATTAGAAAGAAAGACAGGGCTGAGGGAAAGGGATAAGGAGAGAAGGGAGCAGTCTATGGATATACCAGTTCCAACTTGTTCATCATGCTGCAGTACATGATAAGGTTAAACTTGCAATTGAGAAGGAGCTTAAGGCAATAGATACTATCATTTTCAATGTTCTCAGCAACGCAGGATGCCCAGGCTCTGTCGCAACCAGCCCCATGCTGAGGATTCAGAAGATGCAGTTGGCCTTGTTCCCCACTGGTTCAGTTATGCGCCATCCTGTTATGAGGGACTTTCTCCAGTAAGGGAGAGGGCAGTGTGCCAGTGTTTGTGTAGCACTGGTTTCGGGTGACATTCCTGATGCTACTGAAAGCTGCTGGTATGGAGAGGTAAGAAGGTTGGGTGTGAAACTTGTATCATTCAAAAGCATGTGATGTGGGGTACTGGGTGTTAGACGTGAGTACCAGACACTGCTTTCTGGTGAGTGATGGAATGTCTGGTGCATTGACCACTGTAGGAGATGGTGTGTGATGGGTAGAAGATGTCTTGTGAAGATGCATTAATTGATCTATGATCACCTATGTGAGGTCATTAAATATTTTTATGTACCATTATCAGGTCTCCAGAGCTAAACTCTGGGAATTGATTTCGCTGGCTAACTGCTCCCAACACATTTGAAGAGTAATCCTTCTGTATATTTTGGCCTCAATGTAACCAAGGGCAAATCTTTTCCTGTCCATCAACACCACTCAGGCCTCCGGTGCCACATCTCTGAATCTGTGAATCCTCTCTCTTCCTTGCTGTACCATTTTCATTCAGCAGAGTTGCAGTCACAGTATTCAGTAGCGGCCTTTTGGGATTTGCATTAAGAGGGACAGACTACCTTTAAGAAGAGCAGGATGACTTCCTTATGTTTTTCCCTCTTTTTTTAGCCAGCACCAATGCGATAGGCCAATTGGCTTCTCTCTGCAGAGAATAATCTTTGTATGGTTTCATGTGCTATTAGCACATGCTACCTAATCATGTTTAATGTTTAGGCAGCCAGCAACATGAGCCCTGTTCAGCCCAATATTAAAATCAGGTAAATGAGAAGGCGACGCTACTGCTGCCTATATTCAAGGCAATGGGTGTGGACAGGTTACCCATAGCATTTAAGAAATGGTGCAGACCAATTTCTAACCAGTTTCTAACCTTCAAAGAAATTAAAATTAATTTAATCTTTCCTGTTGATTTTATTTCTCTCTTTCAATCTCATTCTTGCCCTCCTTGTTTTGTTTTCTGTCCATGATTCAAATCTAATTCATGTTTCTTGTCTTATTTTATTGTTTTAGTCTTTGTACAATTTAGTGAGGATCTAATTGTTTTAAGACGCTTGCTTTTTTTTGCGCTATTCACAGATGTCCTGCAAATGGGTGCCAAACTGGATCAGATGTTGAAATAGAGCAAACTTCATTCAAACATTCGTGGAAATTCTTGTGATCAATGGTCAATGTAGTGAGCAGTCATCACTATTACTTCACCACTGATTGCAAAATCCAGGTCAATTTTTAAATATGATACCACAAAGAAAATGGCTTCATGAATTGCATTTTTAAAGATATGTTGTGACTTGTTGTAAAGTATCTTCCTTTTATTAGTTTCATTACTATCCTTACTGTCAAACAAAGTTTGATGTTAGTCCATTCCTGGCACAAATCTTTGTATGCTGGAGTTCATTTCAGGAATGTGGGCGCATGTCTGATTCATGGGCCGACAGTTTTTTTAAAATCCAGGGATCTGCATGCTGATTTTCCTGCCAATTCCATTGTGAGTGACCTGGGTAGAGTTCTGTGCATGGAAAAGTTATGCTACTGTGTCTATCTGCCACATATTTTCCGTAAGGGAAAAAAATGCCAAGGGGGCAAAAAAAGGTGGAAAATTTGCAACTGCTTTCCCACAAGGTCCAGCATATCAACAAGTTACATTGCGGCTACAGTGTATGAGGAATAAGCATAATTCAGTATTTACCTTGGCACTTTTTTGATTCTGTAGAAATTCTTCTTCATTTGTTTCCTGGCTGGAAATATCTTTCCAGCTTACTCATAGAATATCTCTTGATGGGGCAATTGTAAGTTTCTGCCCTGTGTGTGTGTGTGTATGTACACATATGTAAGTATGTAAGTGTAAGTATGTATATGCATGTGTGTGTGTATGGTTGTGTGTATGTATGTGTGTGTATACATATGTGTGTGTATATACACGTGTGTGTGTGTGTGTGTGCACGCATGTGTGTATGTATGTGTTTTGAGGTGACGTCCTCTGTCAAAAAGGGAAATGCTAATTTCACATGGCTGTTAAATGTTATTGTTTTTCCTAAGACTATATTCTCAACAGTTCCAATGTTCCGCAGATTCAAAGTCCAGGCAAAAGTGCCACTACACCAAGGGCAAGATACAGCCCTCGAAGAGCTGATCACTGACCTAGTTTTCCAGCAATGGTCTCATGTTTCCAGTGTCCAGGGAACCCATTTAAATAAGGAGACTAAGCCAACTCCAAACGTCCTCCCAGATTCTTTTGTATCTTTCGCATGTTATTTTTCCAGGATTGTTTATTATGATTTTAAAAATATTTGTAGCTGGCTGAAATCGGATCTCTGGGGAACCTGAATGGACACTCAAAGCACTTGGAGAAATATCTTTCCAGGACTTGGTTTGTTGGTTTTGCAGTGGTTTTTGGATGCAGATTGGAGCCTCTTTAAAAAATAATTGCTTTTAAGGTTGCTATCTGTTAATCCATCAATTTGGTGAACTAGTGCACTTTTAGATTGATTCATATTTGGTGAATAGTACATTTGATTACATCAGCATCACTAATGTAAATGATAATGTTTATTTGAACCATGTTCCAACCAGTATCAGCATAGAAAAGGCCCTTTGGCCCATCGAGTCTGCACTGACAATAACTGCCACACTCTAGCTATCTCAAACACCGAATGAAATCAATGAATATAGGAGGAGGCTATTCAATTGTGCTGGCATTTTGAATGAGCTGTCCAATTAGCTCCACCCCTCTGTTCTTTCCATATTAGCCTAGCAAATTTTTGCCCTTTTTGAGTATATAACCAATTCCCTTTTGAAAATTACTATTAAAATTGCTTGTACTGCCCTTCTAAGTTTTTTTTCCCGTTGTTCTTGAGATGTGAGTTCTTTTGGCTAGGCCAACATTTATTACCTATCCCTAATTGTCCTTGAAAAGGAAATGGTGAACCATCTTCTTGAACTGCTGCAGTCCATGTTGTTGGCATAGCTACACCTATAGTGCTTTTTTTTTACCCATAGCAGTTTTAAGAAAAACAATAATGGCAGTGTGGAATTAGCATTTCCCTTTTTGATAGAGGCAGTTAAGATTTAAACACATTTCTGTAGGTCTGGATTGACATTTATTCCAGATTGGCTCAGATTGACTCAGATTGACAAATTGGTATTATGCATCAGGTGGGTTTTTAATGATCATCTAAAGGTTTCACGATCATGAGTGAGATTGGGATTTTATTCCAGATTTATTAATTAATTGAATTTTAACTCTCCCAGCTGCTGTGGTGGGATTTGAACTTATGGGTGAGATTTCCTGGCCCTTCCCATAGGCAGGATTATCCAGTCCCACTGACTATGGTCCCACATGGTGGGTTCAGTGAGCTCTAGGTTTCGTGTTATGGCTGAGGGTTTGTGTTGCAGTATAGACACACCACAGACATCGGTGGGACTAGAAGATCCCATTGGTGGCAATTGGCAAGCCATCTCCAAAGCTGGAAAACATGGTAGGGGTAGGGGTGGGGGGGGTGGGGTAGGGGTGGGGGGGGTGGGGGGGGGGTGGGGGGGGTGGGGGGGGTGGGGGGGGGGTGCGGGGGGTGGGGGGGGGTTGCGGGAGGGGGAGGTGGGAATCATATCCCATTTCTTCAGACCACCAATCTAGGCCCCTGAAATGCTGCATTTCCATTCCAGATCATAATGAAAAAATACCTCTTTATTTATCCCTGAAACTATTTGCCAATGATGTTAAATTTGTGCCCCTTGCTTACTGACCCTTCAACCTGGGCAACAGTTTCTCCATTATTTGCTCTACCGCAACAACTCATAATTTTGAAAATCTCTATTGAATCTTCCCTGGTCTCTCACAGAACTGAAGCCTTTCACCCATTCAACCATTCTGGAAAACCTTTGCTGCACCCTCTCTATCATCCCTAAATTGTGATGCCCAGAATTGTACTCACTGCATCTGGGACCTAACCAGTAGATGATTAGTGCTTAGCACAATCTCCTTCCTTTTGGCTCTTTGACCCTGTGCTGTTAAGTGTATTTTCAAATGCTGTATTACCTGCAAACTTTAAAGTTAGGTGCACTAAACACTAGGTCAGGTCATTGATACATATCAATAATAGCAGTAGTCTCAATACTGTCATCACTATATATTTCCTTCCAATCCGAAAAACTATCTTCCTCTGTTACAATCTGTAAATAAAGAGCGAAATGTCATTATTGTTACAGATGGCATAGGAAGGGAGAAATGATATATAAATATGGGCTGTGGGGAGGAGGATAACAAATATATAATCCAGAATAAAAGGATTTCAGGTTGAGAGTCCACTGAAAATCAATGCTGCCGGTGAGTTTGCAATGTACTGAATTAATGAGCCCGTTAAACGCCAACGTTCAAAACTACTGTTGGGCACTCAGAGAATGACACCCCCTTGGTGATGATCTGTTTGTTGACCACTTTCCCTGATGTTTAATTTCAGCAACATAGGCAGAATTCTCCCAAGACCCTGTTGGCGGGTTTCAATGGCGAATGTGGAGGAAGAGGGGGTGGGGGCGTGGGGTGGGAGTATTGGGAATATGGTGGGAAGCTCAGAGATCAGTTTCATGCTGATGTGAATTTCCTGCCGGATCTTCCACTGGTGCCCGCTATGGTGGGTCAGAAAACCCCCCAGAGGGATGCAGGTGAAGGCCCTAGCGGAATCTTTCACCCATGTCTGCTTCTTAACAATAGTGGTGGGAAAAAAAACAGTAACGCAGAACACATTTGGAACAATGTGGCATATAGATATTAGGACTAACTTGAACAATGCCTGGGGCTGCCTCCCATTTCTGGGATTTAGGGTGGTACCGTGGCAAAGTGATTAGCATTCTGGCCCTGAGTCACTGTCTGTGTGCAGTTTGCACATTCTCCTCATGTCTGTGTGGATTCCCTTCAGGTGTTCCGGTTTCTTCCCACATACCAGAGATGTGTGGATTAGGTTGATTGGCCATGATAAATTGCCCCTTAGTGTCAGGGGGACCAGGAGGGTAAATATGCAGGGGTACAGGGATAGGACCTGGAAGGGAATGTTGTTGGTGCAAACTCGACGGGCCAAAACAGCCTCCTTCTGCACTGTAGATTTTTATGAAATGGAGAATTCCACACATAATTAAACCATGATTTTTGTCAGAGTCTCATTCCTAACTACATATTGAAAGTTATCGCTTTTCACTTGAAAAAAAACATGTGTAAGATTTAGGACATTTGATTAGGTTAAAGAGAATTGGAAAGGGGAAGTAATGATTAGAATAGGGAAAGGAGGCTTCTTTCTTCTTTGTACCATCATTTCCTGCTTTGTGTGCAATTGGTAAATTGCCTCCTGTGTGCCTGTAAAGAAAGTGATGAAGGAAACTTCAGATCTCAAATTCTCACTGCATTTTGTTTCTTACTTCTATATCACCAAGGAATAATTTTCCAAGTTAAAGGTGAAGGGGTGGAGATCCTTATCCATTGCATGCTTGTGATTTTCTGACACCCCAGAGAGTAAGGTTCCCCATTACTGATGCATGGTTGGAAAATTTCCTTCCTGTTTCAAAACTCAAATTTCATTGAACTTAATTTCTAACATGATGGTAAAAGAGTAAACAATGTACATCCCCTGGACCTGTCATTTCTTGGGAGAGATTTTTTTAAAATTGAAAGCATTCTAATGGTTATAAATGTATGGAAGAGAGAACTTGTTCTGTTGCTTAATAAACCTACAATGTAAGGGTCTTACTGTTTCTAATAAATCAAAACGACCCAACAACATATTATCTGCATCCAGTGAGTTGTTCATGGCTTTTGAAACACTTAGGAATTCATATCTGTTTCGTCGTCAGTAAATAAAGGTTATGGGAAATATCCCTTGGTTAGGGCAGAAACCTTTTGCAAAACTTGGGAACATTTTTAAGGGCTCAGAAGTAAAATAAGTCAAAAGACTGTATAAAGCTCAAAAGTATTGTTTGTCCTTTCTGTTCCCTCGAGATCGCATTTAGTTCAGGTCAGCATGACATGAACTGAATGTAATTTCCCCAGAGTTTATAATCAGTTCATGCACTCTGGGTGATTAAATTACCTGCCTGAAACGTGTGCTGAGTTTCAGTCTAAATCTGTGGGATTCTCGTGAGACATTTATACTAGCCTAAAGCAAATCTCCTGCATTGCAGTCTCATACTAATCCACAGGGAAGAACTGAGAGTTTTAACTTTGAAATTTGATCACAGTGCATAACTCCTCACCATTTCTACTAGGCCAATTGTAAATTCTCAATAAATTAAAAATTGCTGTGTATCAATGGGGTTTAGCAGTAATCGGGAATAATTTCATTTATGATGTATTGTACGCTGGCAAGAGGTGAAAAAGCAAACCCGACATCTGTCCAAATCTAATTGGCAATGTAAATGTAAGAAAATATGCAGCCCAGGTCATTGCAAATATAAAGTAAACACATTTGGGTAGATGTTTTAACATAACAAATTCAGAAGCAGCACAAAATGTTGGTAGTATTTGTTAAATTCCAAGTTCTAGCATATAAGCAGCACTGCACAAATATGTTGCTTTATATACTTCATTAGCTCAAATGGCTAATAAGAAGCGGTGGAATATATCCATCATTGCTGAACAACTTTCACTATTTTTAACAAAAGTCACTCAGGAGATAACCTCCATTTTTGTATCCACTGCATGATTGTGGTTTTCTATCAGCACTTGACATAAAAGAAAGTCATTTGAATTTGTCAATGGGAATTTAAGATAGGTAGTGTAGACGAGGCATTTCACGATGAACTTTAGCACTGAAAGCAGAAGATATAAATACATGGTACACAAAACTTCCATCTCACAACTTGGCAGCCAATTCATTACATTCTGATCTCATGCCTTTTGTTTCTTGCAATACTTTAAAAATACATTTTATTGAGTTCTCTTGTTAATCTAGTCTAACAGTTACTATCTCCTACATTATGGTGGTTGTCCTTCTCTGCCAAAGTTTGCAGTCTCACTATCTCCTCCCATCTCAGCTGTGACTTCCATGTCTCTTGCATTGCAAAAGGTACCTCCACAAAGCTCATGTCCTTCTTTTATAGTCTTCACTGTGTCTCTAAAAAGCAAATGTAACTTGTTGCAAAGTCCAAATTTGCTGTATTCAATGTTTGCATATTTGTCTCATATTTGTGAAGTCATTTCTAATGTTTCTCTGACATCCAAATAAGAATGAGCATTTTGTTTCTAGCTCCCAATCCATTTCTCTTTCTTTGCAAATACTGTTTTAAGGTGTTCTGGGAAGCCAGCTTCCTAACTTTGTATTCAGAATTCATTCTCTCATTGCAGAGCTTGATAAGGAGCCCTTCAGCACTACTTAGAACAAGACAGGATCCCTTATCTCCCTGCATGCCATTCACTGAACTAGACAAATACCAAGTCAGTTCTAAACAATTTAATACATCACAAAAAAATACCATCCATTCTCAGTCTAAAGCTTTAGTCAGGTCATGTTTAATATATAATGTTTATGGTGGCCCTTGCAGCAGGGGAAGTAGAAAGCCTTTGAAAGGTTTAGTGCAAGGCTACTAAACTGATACCTAGTTTCATGATCCTCAGTTATTATATTAGGCCAACACAGCTGGGACATTTTAATTCAGAAGAACATAGGCTTTGAGGAGTTTTAACTTTAAAATAATAAAAGGATTAGACATGACCCAAATTTGAGCTAGATGTGTTAGGGAGAACCAGGGGCTGTAAGTATAAGTTATGAAAGCAAATAACTAGGTTACATGCCAGAAGAAGTTGTTTTTCAGGGAGAAATAGGATAAGTTGCTAGCATAGGCATTAAGTGTGAATTTGTTGAAAATATTTAAAAGGTGAAGGGATAGGTTTGTCCGAATGCTTGGTATATCTACATATTTAAGATAGGTGGGTCATTAGGGTTGTGCCACTCAGTCATGGCAGTTTCCTAGTGTTTGTCTCATCACCTTGGGGGCTAGGAATGATTTGCCAGAGTTCTTTGATTTGTCAGTTGTGTGTGTATACACAAGTGAGTGTGTTAGAGTAAGTCAAAAAATGAACAGGGCTGATAGTGGCAAAAGTTAGGTGATAATTGGATAAGGTAGGCTTGGATGGAGCAGCTCATTTTTCCTGTCTTTCTTCATTATGACTGCATCCCTTCTGAAAGTGGTTTTCATACCATCTACTCTGACATGACCAGCAAGGACTGTCTGGATCAGTAAATGCAGCTCCTGGGGTAATGTTAACTGTGCACATAATGCATTAGCAATACATCTTACCTGCTTTTCTAGTTTCCTCAAAACAAATACTCTCCCTTTAAATTTAGACATTTAATGCACCATGAATCAAGTGCAAAAGTCTGCATGCCTGATGCTGCAACATATAGTCTTGATGGCAATATTGTGCATCAAAAGTTTCCCCTTGAAACCTTTACCACTGCTTGCTTAACACATTGCAGGATTCACATACTCAATGCTCATTTCTGTTTTACATGTGGTTGAAACTATAAATGTATTTGGATATTAAAGGAATCTGTGCACACAAAGGTTTTGATTGGTGTTATGATGGCCATAGCAGTGAGGGGAGGTGGAAGTGGGGGTGCGTGCAGGAGGTGGGAACACAACTTGGATCTCAGGAAGGCCATTGAGATAACTCTATCATTGGAGAATACAGAGAAAGGAGCTCAGGAAATATAGGGGATATCAGATAGCAGCGTCCTCCAATTTGGGAGGGGGGCCTCATGCAACATCCATCCTTCAACTGAAAGCGATGGTATCAGTACAATCCCTTGCGACAGCGGAGCCCAAGTCGCATCAAAAGGCAGTCAAGGATGTCAAGGACAGCCTTACAACTCCAAGGGAGCACATCCCAGAAGGTTGTAGATGCCAGACAGTGGACTCTTGCAAATGCTGTGGAAGACTACAACTGAGGCAAAAATATAGGGACAGTCAAAATGCATGCTATTTTGAAAAGATGCCAAGACTAGTACTAGGGTATACCTTGAAGGAATGTCCACTAGCAGGAACTGGGACAATGCAATTAAATCACAGCACCCTGGGAAAGGTTGCTAACGTAATGGCAAAGTTGTTAGTTAGTTAGTTGTTAGTTGTGGCCACCGTTCACAATGAAAGTGGATACAGGGGCTGTGTTCTCCCTTATCAGGGAACAGATTTATGATCACCTCTGGGCTGGTATTCAGCACCTGAACTTAGGAACTGTGAAGTCCAGGCTGGCCACCTACACAGCGGAATCTTTACAGATAAAGGGCATCATGATGACCCTAGTGTCAGCTCAACTGCACTCATCATTGTACAGGGACAAGGCATGGCCTTATGGGGAGAGATTGGCTCCAAAAAAGCTGTGCATAATAAGACCCGTACAATTTGCAGAGTGGGTTCACTTTTGGTCCTGTCCACAAGCTGAATAAATTGGTCTGACTTTGTGGCGACAATAAGCTTACAGTCAATATGGTTTCTAAACTAGACAGATATGCAATACCCTGGATTGAAAACCTGTATGCCAGGTTAACTGGGGGCTAAGCATTTTCAAAGTTGGACATGAGCCATGTTTGTCTCCAACTGAATCACGTGACAATTAATAGGCACAAAGACTTATATGAGTATGCTCGCCCGCCCTTCACAGTCTCATCAGCGTGTGCCACTTTTCAATGGCTCATGGAGAACATACTCCAAGGATTACTTCGGGTAGCCGTGTATCTGGGCATTGCCTTGGTCACAGGAACTTTGGATCGTGAACACCAAGCAAACATGAAAGAGTTCTTACAGCAATTCTTGGAGGTTGGGCTATGCCTGAAAAGGGCAAAATGTATCTTCCAAGCAAGTGTAGTGACCTACTTGAGCTATTATGTGGATGGCAAAGGCCTTCATCCAATGGAAGTCAAGGTGAGTGTCATTAAGGAGGCACCAACTCCTTGATGACCCTCAATTGTTTGGTCACCTTGCCGGTATCTGCAAGCCAAATCAAGGTTTGGGTGAAAAAGCCCCTAGTCCTGTCTAAATTAGAACTTGTTATATTAAATGAGGACTCAGAGGACATCCCTCAGATGAAAGTAAACTCTATCTGATGGAGAAAGATGAGCATAATTCTGAGGATGACATCATCTTCTCATCTTCCTGCATAGTTGTCCCTTGCCTAGGGCAACGTCAGATCCTTTTGGAATTACACCCTAGCCACCCTTCAAATATGAAAATGTTAGCTAGGAGCTACAAATAGTGGCCCAGTCTTGATGCAGACATTAGCAATTTGGTTAGACAGCATGAGTCGTGCCAAGAGAATCAAAAACTCCCCCTTCAGCCTCCCTACATCCATGGGAGTGGCCCAGTAGGCCTTGGGTGTGAATGCCTGTGAACTTCACTGGGGCCTTTATGGATTCCACGTTCCTGGTTATGGTCAACGCGCATTCCAAAAAGATACATTGTATGAACTTCATTTCTTCCCCTGCTACCGTTGAGAAACAATGACAAAGTTTCTGTATGCATGGGATACCGTAAGTCCTGGTTTCTCACAATAGCACTGTGTTTACAAATATAAAGTTTCAGACCTTCATGCTTTCTAATTGAATCAAACACATTAGGACAGCACCCTATCACCCATCATCGGATGGGTTAGCTAAACATGCAGACATTTAAGCTCACCATGAAGAATCAACCTGCAGAATCCATAGAGACCAAACTGGTATGATTTTTATTCAAATACAGGCCTACCCCTCAATGACAGGAATCACCCTAGCAGAATTATTAATAGGATAGAGGCTTCAGACAAGGTTAAGCTTACTTAAGGGAGGGTGGAGACCCAACCTGAGAACCAGTAAAAGGACTATGATTCTACAAGGACAGAAAGAACGTTCTAAACCAGTCCACATGAGGAACTTTGGGGACGGCCTCAGTTAGGTCCCCAGGATCGTAACTGATAAAACAGGCTCTGTGTCTTATAAGGTCCTAGGGCAGTGCAAAGTTGTCAGGAAGTACCCGAACCATTTCAGATGTAGGGAGCCCGTGCCAGTGCAGGTCTCATTACCGGCTATGGAGGGCAACCACTGCCAATGTCAAGCCACAACTGGAAATCAATCCCACATTGTCCCTCTGGGTGATGAGGACGTGGATTCTGAGATGGAAGTGGAAGAGACTGATTCCCAACTGAAGCAAGACCTCAGGAAGAATTGGCATCAATGGCTTTATGGTGCTCCCTTCAGAAGCAAAGGTCTCCAATCCACTTCACATCAACCCGATCCAGTTTTGCTTCCAGCCAACCCGAAGCCAATTGCTAAACAGCAGAAAAGCCCCTCAGGTGGTAGAGGTGTTAGGGAAGAAACAGACTTCAGGGGGGGAGGGATGCAATGATGGCCACAGGGGATTATCAATAAATCCTTCCATGGGCTTTATAGAGTACAACTGCCCTATCAAGCGGAGTGAAGGCTCGCCCAATAGTGAAGGAGCAACAGGGGTTGAAACCAGCCAGCTCCACTCAGGTCGGCAGTCGGAAGGCCCTGGGCTTGACCTGTACTTTGGAGCTGCTGAGTGGCACTTTATACACATTGCAAATAAAGGATGATGGTGACGGAAGACTGGCCTCGGCGAGATTATTACGTTTGGGTATTACAGTCACTAAAGATCTCTCTCTGAAGAAGGGAGTACGTTCTAGCATTGCATTGTGCTGAATGTGCATGACAGGTAAAATGGATGTCTGCTAAGAAAAGAGGAAATATCAAAGTTAGGGTGGAATTAAAGGGTTGTGGAATTCCCTCTCCAGTGAAGCACTTGAGGCTCCCTCATTGAATATTTTTAAGGCAAGGATAGATAAATTTTTGAACAGTAAAGGAATTAAGGATTATGGTGAGTGGGCAGATAAGAGGAGCTGAGTCCATGAAAAGATCAGCCTTGATCTTATTGAATGGTGGGGCAGGCTTGAGGGGCTTACTCCTGCTCCCAGTTCTTATGTTCTTATTAACTTAGCCAATAAAATTTCAACGGCAACTTTAATTCTGAAGGTTTCTCTTCAAAGTTTTTTTTAATTCGTGGGACATGAGTGTCGCTGGTTGGCCAGCATTTATTGCCCACCCCTAGTTGAAGGGCAGTAGAAAGTCAAACAGATTGCAATGGCTCTGGAGTCACGTGTAGCTCAGACCAGGTAAGAACAGCAGATTTCCTTCCCTGAAGGACATTAGTGAATCAGGTGGGTTTTTCTGGACAATTGACAATGGTTTCATGGTCATTAGTATATTCTTAATTTCAAATATAGTAGATGGGGATTGTGGTTTGAGATTCTGGATTATGACAGGGTTGTCTTGTGTTGTAGTGAGTAGCATCACTAACTCTGGACCATAAGCCCTGGATTCATGACCGACCTCAGGATCTGATGGCCACAGAAAGTGTCTGATCTAGTTTTCACTCTTTTTATAAGTGACCAATTGTCTTTCTATTGCTGGACTGCACTTCTTACTTAGATTTGAAGCAATTTGGGGTAGTAGAAAATTTGACTCAGACTGAGGCTAATGGGATCCCCTCAGCATATTAAGAAAACCCTAATGAAATGGCCAAACCTGTTGATTGTCAGCCTGTAAATTCTTCCACCACGGCAGGCCCTAAAGAGTGGGAGAGTTTCCTGGTCAGCATGCAACAAAAGGCAATGGCAAACTATCAAGTACCTAATCATGGATAAATCCAATGGAAGTTCATTGTCACCATTGTTCTCTTTGGGCATGGTACTTAAAGGAGGGGCAGGAGGATTGCAGGTAAAATCATAAGTTTGAAGAACTGTGGTGCAGTTCTTCTGAGGGGAACTCAATCCTGTGACTGAGCAACACATGCTGAAAATGGAAGTCTGATGAGAACAGTTTGGATCACAGTGGGTATTGATATGCCAATATAAGTACAGAGGATCATTTTCACCTTTGCCACAGCAAGCTGGCAAATCTGATCACCCATCAAGCGCAGGGCTTACTTGATTCCCATCTCCTTGATTTCCATGAGGAGTAAATTGGATGGGTTTCAGAGGAGGTGGGAGAGCCCTGCTCCAAATAGAATCCTTACAGTGCAAAAGGAGGCCAATCGGCCCAAAAAGCCTATACTGACAGCAATCCCAACCAGGCCGTACCCCGGTAACCTCAAATATTTACCCTGCTAATCCCTCTGACACTATGTGTCAATTTAGCAAGACCACTGCACCTAACCAGCATTTATTTTGGACTGTGGGAGGAAACCGGAACACCCGGAGGAAACCCACACAGACACAGGGAGAACGTACAAAATCCACACAGACAGTGACCTGGAACTGAACCCAGGTTCCTGGTGTTGTGAGGCAGCAGTCCTAACCATTGTGCCACCGTGCATCTGCGGATACACTTAGTGGAAGTAAATGTGAACTCCAAAGACAGTAAAACAGCAGAGTACAATAATGACGCCAGCAAAAAAATTGTTAGTAAACAAACTACCTTGTTTGAAAACAAATCTTTCATGGGATGTGGGGATCACTGGCAAGGCCAGCATTTGTGACCCATCCCTCATTTCCCTTGAAATGCGTGGCTTGTCTGGCTGTTTCAACAGACCATTATAAGTCAATTACATTGCTGAAAGCCTGGATTCACATATTGGCAGGCAAGGAAAATATGACATAGCGCTTTCCCGAAAGGCTAGTACTGGTCTGGTTTTTATGGCAATTAATGATAGTTGCCGTTACAGATGGTTAGCTTTTTAATTGAGTTTGATACCCAAAGGCTGCTATGGTGGGATTTAAACTCATCTCCCCAGGTCATTAGCCCGGGCTTCTGGATTACTATGCCAGTGGCATTACCACTATGTCACTATCTCCACAGATGTGGTGGAACATTCCAATGAATTATCTTCAAATGCAATAAATCTCAATAATTGTTCAAATTTCACAGTGATATAGAAAAGACCATTATTAGCTCCATTAGGGATAAAATGCTTGGCAATATAAATGCTGTAGTGGAGATGGAGACTTTCCCTTAAGTTTTGCTTTCAGTGGGACTGTGGCTGTTAAAGTAACTATTCAGTTATGACAAAATTATACCCCGTAACACTGTTGCATGTATAGTTGGTACATTCTATTACTCCAGTCTCTGTAATCTATAAATATCATACTAATTGATGTCATCGATAGTAAATGAAATGGCTACACCAGACACATCTTTAATAAATTTCTCTAATATATTAAAGAGCAGATACATTCCCACACTGTGAGGCAACAGAAACTTTATACCATGGGCACAAAAAAAACTTGGCTTCATAACCTATTACATGCGTAGCTGACAAACAACATATGGACTCTTTGCTAAGTCCTTTGACAACTGGTTCCCATTACTTTGATAAAGTCTGTGGAAAAAAAAATGAAATCAAAGCCAAAAAAAGCAAAAGGAAATCTTGTTGCAGTAAAACAAAGCATAAATTAACTTTGCCCCGGGTAACCACATGCCTACTAGAATTATGTTATATTAGAAGGTAGCAGCAGCACGATAAATCGTTATTAACTATCTAGTACTTTGTGCAGTAACCATTGCATGACAGACATTGCTGTTTTGATGAACATTAATCCTCCTATCTGCAATGATTTTCAGCACAAATGGGTATGAACTTGCACCCTTTCTGCACAACAGTAAATGCCTGTCTTCAGGAAGATTCGGAAATAATTTGCGACATTTTCTCCTATGAAGCTCTAACAAAGACAGGATCAATCAATTAAAATGGAAAGGTGATATTAGGATGAATTTTCTGACCCACTTATACTTGAGTCCAGAAAGGCCTAACCAATGGCTAAAAGTGTGGAGATCGGACAGATAGAAATAAGGCCACAGACGAAATAATTTCAACATTAACGCAACCGGCTCCTTTCACTAGAGCTAAGAAGTGGTTGAGGTCTCCAATATTATGAAGGGTTATCATAAGATAGGTCATATTAAATTGCTCCCACCGGTTGGCACGTTAATAAATTTATACAAACATTTGCAAAAAAGGGAAAAAGTCTTTAAAAAGAGACCAATGAAAATATGAAATTATCTGCCAAAAGTAGATAATTGCTTAAAAAAAAGAATCTATGAGACTATGTACAGTGTTGGGTGTGTTCCACAGTGGATTACCTGCTGGGCAGCATGGTGGAAAATCATGCTCCATTTCACACTTGAAAACTCACTAATTCTGCACATGGTGGGGCAGACACTGATTCATCTGTCCTGTCATCACCTAATGTGGTCAAAGGCTTGGGTGCCATATTTAATCACCATCCAAACACACACATTACTCTCAGCAGGCCAGCTGTGTGCAGGAAACATCTTGAAATGGCTGCACTGGATTTAGCAATGACCCCCTTAAGGCTGTCATCCATGGTGCCTGCCAGAGCCGGAATGTCCTCTACCTGTGAGGTAGCACCAGGGGGCCCTCCTGTCTCACCTCGCCGGCCTGGGAGGCGATTGCAAAGCAGGTCAGCTGGGCAGGCACCCACACAAGACACACCATCCAGGGCAGAAATATGAGGAACGGTCTCATCCGCTCTGCTAAGGTAAGTCAGCATTCAGTTCACTCCAATCTCACACTCCCATCATGGCATCATGCACTCAAAGAGTCAAACTGCTCAGGGATTTTACGCAATATTACAGTAAAGTCACCATAGTCTCAGATGACAGTGTGCAGATAAACAGACTCATGGATTATGATAATCTAGATTAGGCTCAGGGTCACATTCTGGGGAACACCTCGCTGGCAGCTCTCCATAGCAATTGGAGGCACTGATAGTCAGGTCGCTGGCACTTGGAGGACTGCTGGAGATCAGACACCTGCTGAGTCTGAGTCAGATGATAAGCCTCTGGAAGTAACTCACTTCCTGACTCCCCAAAGCCTGTTCACTATCTACAAGGTACACGTCAGGAGTGTGATGGTATACTCACTTGCCTGGATAAATGCAGCTCCAACAACACTCGAGAAACTTGACACCATCCAGGGCAAAGCAGCCCGCTTGATTGGCACCACATTTTCAAATATCCACTCCATCCACCACCAACCCTCAGTAGCAGCAGTGTGTACTATCTACAAGATGCACTGCAGCAATTCACCAAAGATCCTTAGACAGCACCTTCCAAACCGACAACCACTTCCATCCAGAAGAACAAGGCAGCAGATACATGGGAACACCATTACCTGCAAGTTCCCCTCCAAGCCACTCACCATCCTGTCTTGGAAATATATAGCCATTTCTTCACAGTCACTGGACCAAAATCCTTAATGGCATTGTGGGTTAACCCACAGCACATGGACTGCGGCGATTCAAGAAGGCAGCTCACCACCACCTTCTCAAGAGCAATTAGGGATGGGCAATAAATGTTGGCCAGCTAGCAACACCCATGTTCCACGAATAAATGTAAAAAAAAGGTAGCCGTCTTTAACAAGCTGGAGATGCACCAACAGGTGGCAGGAAATCTGGTAGATTTGTGAGAGGCAGTGAGCAGACTAGAGTGAAGGGTAGAGGATCCATCCATGTTCTTTTGATGTTGAGTCTGACACGCGAGCACTTCGAGGTCTCCATGGGAAGGGAGGCAGATGCCTTGGAGATCCTGGTGCAGCAACTTCTTCCGGTTTTGTGCTCAAACCTTCAGTCCATTGCTATAGGTATTTGTGGGATCCATCAGTAGCTAGGCAAAGTGGGGGGTGGTGGTGTTGAGGTGGTGGAGGCACTTCGACCTCACTCCAGCTGCCCTATTTCCTCAGGGTTCAGGCAGTGAACCTATGCACTCAAAGAGAAGAGGAACAACAATTCTAGATCTCAGTGCCATCCACCGAGAGTAACTCCAAGAGTGTCCAGCCGATCCTACTCCCCTCTGCTTGTGAGCCCCTCACCTCCAGCTGTACAGGCCAAGGAGGGTGAACCTGTCCCAGAACAGGAACACCCAAAGGAGGCCTGGGCTCTCTTGATCTTGGCCAACAAGAAGCCATCCACCAAAGTCATCACAGGCAAGAGGGTATGCTAGTCAGCATGCTGCTTCTACTTCTGGTGCAGATATCAGGAATGCACCAAGATGTATCGATAGGATTAGCAAAATGAGTTAAGTTTGACACCACTTCTGGGTCATGAGGTGTCCAAACACTGTTATTCCATGAACCATTGCAAATATGTTTTACATTATTTTGTAAGACTCACATTCATGTGGTATGTGGCTGAACCATGATAGTTACTCTACCCTTGTGTCATGTCAGGGAAATGAGCAAACACTTTACTGGAAGTGTTTGCAAGATGAGTTAGTAACCTTTTCTCCTGACAAGGCAGCATCGAATTGAGGCACACTCAATAGCCTTTGACAATTTGTTGTAAACGTATCTCAAAATGAGATGGCTGTCTCCATTGATAGTGCCAAAGCACAAGATGTCCAACCATGATGGTTTCTCCAACTATGTAAACATCTCAATGCTCTCATGAAGAGTTTTTCGTTGAGGTTTGTCACAGCATTTGTGCTGACTTTCACTTTCCAGATACAGGGTTGAGTACATTCCTTTTGTTTGTAGCGAATGAGTGCCTGGATCTGATTGTAAGCTGCTTCTAGCAAGCATAAACCAAGCCATATTATGAACTTGTGAAGAAGAATCATATGGACTCAATATTAACTGTTTCTCTCTTCATAGGTAGTACCTGATCTTATGGGTTTTTCCAAATTATCTGTTTTTATTTCAGATTTTCAGCATCCACAGTATTTTGGTTTTATGAGCTGGACTGATGATCTTAAACTGGTTGTTCGTGTAGCTATTAACACATTCAGGATTGTTCATCAAGTGCTGCCCAATTGCAGAATCACATCTAAGAGTAGATGTTTTGATTTGATTTTTGTAAGCATGGGCTGGTTCAGTTTGTTCTTGCTCAAGTATCTTGCCCAGGAGCCTGCTGTTTAATTTTTGGAGCTTATTTTCCTTTCCAAGGTATTTTGAGGCAGACTTGGCAAATTTTAGGTCTGAAAGTGACAGCCTTTGGCCTTTTTGCATGTTTGCTGAATACACTGTGATGAATGATCTGATCAGTATAGCCAACATCCTGCAGGATAGCTTTGATATGCTCTATTTCTCCATCAAGTTTGCAAAGTGAACAAGTGGCTATTTACAAAATTGCTGATGAGATCAATCTGACAGTATGTGGCACTATCCAAATTTCAATGTGGGTAGTGACTGGTGAAGGTTGGCTTGCAGTAGACAATAGTGGAGAACTCATTGGTATTTCTCAAAGGTAGCTGCAAAAGATCCCATGGCACTAATGTCCTTTAGGGAAGAAAATTTGCCGTCCTTACCTGGTCTGGCCTACATGTGACTCCAGAGCCACAGCAATGTGATTGACTCTCAACTGCCCTCTGAAATGGCCTGGCAAGCCATTCAGTTGTAAGGCACCCACCTCAAGGGCAACTAGGGATGGGCAATAAATGCTGGCCAGCCAGCATTCATGTCCCATGCATGAATAAAAAAACTATTTTGAAGATGAACAAGAGACTTATTCTCAGTATCTTGGGGATGTGCTTTATGCAAAAATTATGATGATTTTTAATCCATTGACTGGAACCATGGATTGAACTTTTAAGAAACAGACTTTTTTTAAAACACAGGCCAAAGTGATGTAATCTCACAGCCCAGATGGTTGATTTGCAATACTGCTCATTCCACATTCTACTCTATTGATGTTTGCAAAAATGAATCAGGGACAATGACCTCAAAGGAATGTGAATGAATCATATTTCCTATTCCATTAGCTCAATATCCAGATAACCAACTGGGTGGAGACAAACCATCAAATCTGATCACCCAAAGAATAGGACTCTGGCTAAGAGGGGAAAGTCTCAGAACTCATCTAATAGAGTTCCGTTTGGAATACACAGACATGTTTGATACTGGACAGTTGAAGAGGGGGTTAGGGGGCTCACATTACAAACCAATCCTCTGTATGTTTTAAGCGTACATTTTCTCAGCAAACCTGAGGATAAGCAGCTGAGAAAACTGAGTAAATCATTCCTTCCTCCCTTACTGTCTCTCTCTCTCTCTCTCTCTCCCTCTTTCTCCACTCAACTTGTCAGCCCTGTCTGATACTGCTTGACTCTCTATGTGCAGCATTCCCACGTCCCATGCATGAATTAAAAAACTATTTCGAAGATGAGCAAGAGACTTATTCTCAGCATCATGGAAATGTGCTTTATGCAAAAATCATGATTTTTAATCGATCGACTGGAAACATGGATTGAACTTTTAAGAAACAGACTTTTTTAAAAACACAGGCCAAAGTGATGTAAACTCACAGCCCAGATGGTTGATTTGCAATACTGCTCATTCCACATTCTACTCTACTGATGTTTGCAAAAATGAATCAGAGACAATTTGAAAGAAAATATCTCAACTCTACGGCTGGGCCTCCAGAAGACCAGACTGATTATCCATCTGCAGTTTTAAATTGCCTCAATGCTGAAAGCAGAAGATCACTAAATCAAAGCAGCAGGACCATCAGATTCAACCTGAAACCAGTTGACTCACCAAACTACTGACTGAATTCCTATAAACTTTGATGGACCTTAATTTGACTAAGCTATCCTTCCCCACTCTGTAATATGCATTTGTGTGTGTGAACTTTGACCCTCACACTCATCTGCAGAGCATTGGCCAATGTTCCAGTGAACAGAGATGAATCTTCTAACCAGGCCACCTTGTCAAATACCCACTTCCTTTCCTGCCTCAGCTTTGCTTCAGGAGGCCACAGCCCTCACTCCAGCCTGTCTCTACCTCTGAGGGGGAAAATACAATGGGAGGGTATGGTCACTCAGGAGGCAGAATCTCAACATTGAAAAAAAAGGACCCAACTCACAACTCCCCTTTCAAAGGAAGAAATCTGACCCACTGGCTAGAATTTTACCATCCCACCCACCGTGGAAATCGGAGCAGGTGAGGGGCAGACCGTGGAAAGGTCTGTAGCCCTTGGGCAAGGTTTCAGGAGGAGCGAGGCTGTAAAATCCTGTCTAATGCACTTGAACCAGGAATCCCTAATTTTAAAAAATGCAAAAAAATTTCCGAAATTTTAATAATGATTTAGAATGTGAAAAAAATCTATTTTCTTGAGATAAAATATCAAAACTTATACATTGTGAATTTAATATACAAACAATTTCAATCATGCTCATGTTGCCAAAGCACCTAGGTTTTCTATTTGCCCTAAATAGAATCATTGACCTCAGCCAATACCACAGGCTCTACCATCACTATCCCTGGATATGTTCTGTCCCTAAAACAGGGCAGACTCATCAGATGTGGTCACACAGTAATAGACAGTTGGGAGGGATTGGCCCTGTGAGCTCTCTACATTAACTCTATACCCCATGAAGTTTCATGGCATCAGGTCAAAAATGGGAAACAAGTCCTTCTGATGATTATCGTATACTGCCTTCCCTCAGCGGATGAATCAGCAGTTCCCCATGTCGAACACCAATTGTAAGATGCAAAAGGGGCGCAGAATGTAATCTGAATGGGACATATCAATTCCATCATGTAGACTGGTTTGATACCAACATCAGTGATTGAACTGATTGAGTTCTGAAGAGCATAGCTGCTAGGCTGAGCATATAAAAAAGCAACCAACAAGAGGGAAAAACCTACTTGACCTTGTCCTCACCAATCTACTTGCCACAGTGTCCCTGACAGTATATGATGTGGAGATGCTAGCGTTGGAGTGGGATAAACACAGTAAGAAGTCTCACAACACCAGGGTAAAGTCCAACAGGTTTATTTGGTAGCACAAGCCACAAGCTTTCAGAGCACCGCTCTTTCATCAGGTGAGTGGGAGTTCTATTCACAAACAGGGCATATAAAGACACAAGCTTAATTTACAAAATAATGGTTGGTAGAAACTTGATGTCTGTGTCGATATGAACAATCTTCTTAGAGATCCTCTTCACTGGAGCCAGGTAGCCATGATGTGGCGATGCCGGCATTGGACTGGGGTAAGGACAGTAAGTAGAAACTTGATGACCGTGTCGATATGCACGATTATTTTGTAAACCATTTATTTTGTAAATTGAGTTTCTGTCTTTATATGTCCTGTTTATGAATAGAACTCCCACACTCACCTGATGAAGGGGCAGTTCTCCGAAAGCTTGTGGCTTGTGCTACTAAATAAACCTGCTGCATTTTAACCTCGTGTTCTGAGGCTTCTTACCATGGCAGTATAGGCAGGAGTGACTACTGTACAATCCTGTCTTCATATTGAGGATGCCCCCATCGTGTTGTGCAGCACCACCATTGTGCTAACTGGGCTGGATTTTGAACAGATTTAGAGGCTCAAAATGGGGCATCAGCCACAGCTGAATTATACTCAACCACAACCTGTAACCTCATGGCTCAGCATTTCCTCCACTCTGCTATTGCCATTAAGCCAGGGGATTAATCCTGGTTCAATGAGAGGTGTGGGATAGCATGCCAGGACTGTCACTATGTGTGCATGCAAATGAGGTGCCAATCTGATGAAGCTACAACTTAGGATAACATACATGCTAAATAAGCATCGCCATAATGAATAGATGAGATCTAAGATCTGCAATCCTGTTACAATCAGTCATGAATGATAATAGATTATTACACAGCTCACTGGAACAGGAGGCTCCACAAATATCTCCATCCTTAATGATAGAGGAGTCCAGCACATCACCGTAAAAGAGAAGCTTGAAAATTTGCAACATCTTCAGCTCGAAGTGTGAAGTGAATAATCCATTTCAACCTCCTCCTGAGATCCTGACCATTGTGGATATTAGTCTTTAGACTGCTTGATTCAATTTATGTGACTGTAATGACTTCAATCAGGCCATTGAGGTTTGCCTACTGGAATATGACCCCCCAATTAAGGAGTCAATTGATGGGCCAATCAGGGAGTCTTTTCCTTGTATTTAGTCAGGAGTGTTAGTTTCTCTGGAACCCCCAAAGGTAGACTGCTGATTGATTACACTTTGGGTGCTGCTGTTGCAATTGTATATAAAGGGATTTTGGTGAAGGGGCTTCTGCCTCTGAAGACTTATTACAGTGATATTAAAAAGAACAGCTGTGATCATGAGATGTAGCAAAGGCAGTGGGTTCTGACAATATCACTGTTGTTGTGTGAAAGATCTATTCTCCAGAATTAACTCTCCTGAGTTAACCAAGTTGTTCCATCAGAAGATACAGCAGGATATAGATAGGTTGGAGGGTTGGGCAGAGAGATGACAGTTGGAGTTAATCTGGACAAATCTGAGGTAATGCATTTTGGAATGTGTAATAAAAATAGGAAATATACAGTAAATGGCAGAACCCTTAAGAGTACTGATTGGCATGAGGGGTCTGGGTGTGCAAGTGTACAGGTCACTGAAAGTGGCAATGTAGGTGGAGAAGGTAGTCAAGAAGGCATACTGCATGCTTGCCTTCATTGGCCAGGCACTGAAATGGCAAGTCATGTTGCAGCTTTATAGAACTTTGGTTAGGCTGCACTTGGAATATAGTGCTCAATTTTGGTTGTCACACTATCAGAAGGATGTGGAGACCTTGCAGAGGGTACAGAAAAGATTTATCAGGATGTTGCCTGGTATGGAGGGTATTAGCTATGAGGAGAGGCTGGAGAAACTTGGTTTGTCCTCACTGGAGTGATAAAGGTTGAGAGGTGACCTGATAGAAGTCTACAAGATTGAGAGGCATAGACAGAATGGATAGTCAGAAGCTTTTTCCCAGGATGGAAGGGTCAATTACTAGGGGGCATAGGATTAAGGTGTGAGGGGCAATGTTTAAAGGAGATGTACGAGGCAAGTTTTTTTTTAGAGGATGGAGGGTGCCTGGAACTTGCTGCCGGGGAAGGTGATGAAAGCAGATACAATAGTGAGTTTTAAGGGGCGTCTGGACAAATGCATGAATAGGATGGGATTAAAGGGATATGGTTCCCAGAAGGGTAGGGGGTTTTAGTTAATTTGGGCAGCCTAGTTGGTGCAGGTTTGGAGGGCCAAAGGGCCTGTTCCTGTGCTGTAATTTTCTTTGTTCAGTATGGCTACAGCACTGGCATCTACCTGGCAATGTGTAGAAGTCCCAAGGAATGTCCTATAAACAAAAAGCAGGACAAATTGAATATAGCCAAGTACTTCAGCATCAGTCTGTTCTCAATCATCAGCAAACTGATGGAAGGTGTTTTTGATAGTGCTATCAAGTGGCATTACACAGCAGCAACCTGCTCACTAATGCTCAACTTGGGTTCCACCCAGACTGTTCAGCTCCAGAGCTCATTATTGCCTTAGTCCAGACATGGAGAAAAAGGTTGAGTCCAGATATGAAAAAGGGGTTTGAATCCAGAGGCAAGGTTAGAGTGACGACCCATCATTAAGTGTCACATCCAGGAGTCCCTGTGTAATTGCTGTGGGAAGCAGGAGGGAAACTTTTTACTGGCTGAATTTATAACCAGCAAAAGAAGAATGTTGTGGCAATTGGAAATCAATCATTTCAGCCCTAGGATATTGCTGCAGGAATACCTGAGGGCAGTGTTTGACCTAATTATCTTCAGTTGTTTCAATGATATTCCTGCTATCATTGGGTGTGAACTGTTAGCTTCATTCATAATTTCATAGCTACTGAAGCAGTCTGTTCCTGCATGCAGTGAGACTCAGACAACTTCCAGGCTTGGGCTAAGTATCTAGTAATTCACACCATACAAGTGCAGGCAATTACCAACAATAGAGAACTTAACCATCTTCCCTTGATATTCAGTATTCCTATTATTGGAATTCCACTATCAGCATCCTGAGTGTCACCATTGGCCAGGAACTAAGTGAACAAGAAATATAAATATTGTGGCTACAAGAGCTGGTCAGAATTGGGAATTCTGCAGCAGATAACTCACTCCCAAAGCCATTGCAAAGTACAAGTTTGGAGTGTGATAGAATACTCTCCACTTGACGGGATGAATGCAGCTCCAACAACACCGAAGAAGCTTAGCACCAACCAGGACAAAGCAGCCTGCTTGATCAGCACCTTTCACTACCATAAACATTCACGCCCTCCACCACAGTAGGAGCAGTGGTTACCATGTACTTCAGTAGCCTGGTAAAACTTTTTTGACAGTACCTTCCAAACCCTTGCCCACCTGGGATGAGGGTCACTGACACATGGAAACATCACCACCTGCAAGTTCCAATCCAAGTCACACACCACCCTGCGCTAAAAGTATTTCACTGTCCTTTCAATGTCACTGGGTCAAAATCCTAGACCAATTTGCCTAACAGCACAGTGTGTGCACCTACACCAGATAGACTACTTGTTTAAGGCAGCGATTCACCGCCGTTTCTCAAACACAGTTATGGATAGATAATGAACGCTGGCATTGCTGCCAATATCTATAGCACAAGAATGATTTTTGAAAAATTAGTTTCTTTGCAAAAATTACATAACACTTTCTGATCAACATGAACATGAAATATTACTGTCACTCAGGAAGAATAATTAATTGAGATATATGAAGTTCAGATCTATAGCTCCAGGTTTCTTGGTGCTACAATTAATGTTTTGGCTCCAAAATCATTTCCAGGACATGTCTGCTGATTTCCAGTAGGAGTTGTAGTACTCACTGTTTTGGGGAGGGCATCAGCATAGGAGCTAGGTAGATTGTAATATCAAATATTGATTTGATGTCAAGGCTGCTATTTTAAAACTCAACAGTCCAGCTAAAACCTTGTCTTAAACACTCCCATGCATTCAGCAGTAGGAATGACCCCTCCGTCTCACCCAGCACTGCTATGTAAAGGTTAATCAATTACTTACAGGTTAGTTGCTGATTGATTCCTACTGGCTGTTGCTGAAATTGTAGAAGTATTCGCTATTGAGTTCTGTATAGATGCTAAACTCTGAAGAGAGTGATGTGCAACATGCCAAAAGGATTTATGGTCCCAGAGATTGGTTGCGGTACCATGCATTCCCTGAGAAACACACCATTACAGGGAAAATGAGCAGAGGCGACTTAGAGCAGAACAAACTACTTGAAGAAGGAGGAGGTGGAGAAGAGGTCTCGGCATAAGGTTATATCCACCTAGTGTTTTTAGAGAGTAATTTGCTGACCACAGACCTTTGTGCTTCTCTGTGTCTTGACTGAAACCTGTCACTTGCTGGAGCCAGAAGTGCAGCCTCAGAGTGAAGCAAGGACAACATTGACAGTGGCTGTGAAGGTGACTGTGGCCATGAATTTTTATGCATCTGGTTTCTTCCAGGCTGGAGCAGGGATGTTTATAATATTGTTAAATTTGCTACCCATTCATAAGGGAGTCACGAGAGCTCTGAATTCCAAGTGAGATGAACACATTTTGAAAACTAAGTGGATCAAGCTTTGCAAGGATTGCAGATTATAGGGTGCCAAGTGGCTGCATACACTTTGCTTTGCAGGCACCATAGCAACTCTTGTGAGATACCGCAACCAAAATGGATTCCATCTCTCAATGTTCAGATGCTGTGTGTCGGTAAGCAGTGTATCATACAGGTCCATGCATGCAGCAGCCATGATGCCTCCATTCTGCAGAAATCTGCAGTGGCAACTGTATTTAAGTCACATTCACAAACCAGACAGTGGCTACTTTACTCCAAGGGTTATCTTTTAACAATATGGCTCTTGACTCAAGTCTGCAACTCACACACACTTGCATAAAAAAATGCAATGCTGCTGCAAGCAACATGATAGAGCCAACTAGTGAATGCTGAAACAAATCTTCTGCTGCCTAGTTGACCCTGGAGCAGCCATGTCGAACTCAACAAATCACACTTCAAGATTCATGGTGGTCTGCTGCATGCTCCACAATCTGGCCATCTCGAGGTCACTGCCCTTGTCTCCAATATACAATGGCCAGTTGAGGAGAAGGAGCAGGAAGGTTGGAAATAACCCTGGCAGTCCCTTTCAGGACCGGCTGTTAATGTATGACTTCAATTGCAATTCCAACAAACATAACCCCAACTCTCCGTTCATCAACAGTCCGACACTTTACCTTCCCTCTGTTACCCATCCCCACAGTGTCTGCATAGCCACAATGCAAAATTAAAAGCCGCCACAAAATAAATATTCCTGATCAAATTTATAAATTAAATCAGGTTGGATTGCATACATCTGATCCCCACGTATTCCCATTGTGCCTATCTTCTACGTGCTTTTACTTGTCCTAGTGCTCCTACACAGAGTTACCATTATGGCTGCATTATTGCTGGTGGAGGCCACTGGCTTGTGGTAGAGGAGCATGTAGTTGGCCAGGGAGGATGATCTTGAGCCATTCTGGACTCAAAATGACTGGGCTTCTGACTGCACCACCTTCAGTATAAGTATCAGCAGCCTGGACTGGTTTTCTGACCGATAACAACAAGGGTGCTGATTGAAAGGCAGAGGTGGGAGGATGAATGCTGTCATTAAGGAGGGCAGCAAGTTTGTGGGGCCATTGCAACTCACCTGGGACAGTGACTCAGCCAACCTAGTAACGTGCTGGAGAAGATATTGCTGGACTGCTGTGACAACCTGCAAACCCCTTTGAATACTAATACTTACAGCCATGGTGACAGCAACAGACATAAGTATTGCAGAAAGCTAAGTGTGGATGACATCGGTTTCAGATTCCATTGCAGCAAGGTGACCTTTCCTTATAGAGAATTGACCTTCCACTGCAGCACCCACACCTCGGGTGGCTTCTGCTTTGCTGTAAAGTGAAAGATGCATATATGTACCCAGTCAGTTTTCAGTAACCCTTTTTAACTCAGGCATGTTATATGGTGAGATAGACAAAGGGGACAAGAGTCAGGTGAAGGTCCAACACAACTTTCTTGAACACTTTATCAAGAAAAAACAATATTCAAGCTTTCCACAGGATTCTTCAGTAAACAACCTTAAATCTCAAAGTAACCAGTCTCAAATCTACGCTAGCTATCCATTTCTGACACACACTTCCAAGGATTCACTAGAACCTATCCACAGGTCCCTATCACTAGATCTGAACTGTTTGTCAGCACTATGTTTGAACTGGTATTACCTGTTCAATAAGGCTGGGACATGCTGTTTCTTGGTCTTCAAGCATTGGCTGATGGTTCAGGATCTGTAGTTATCAATTTGGTCTTCTCTTCTCGTCTAGGGCTGTTCTGGTCTTCAGGTTAACTCACAGGGGTGGACTTCTGCATCTGGTCAGTCTGATGATGCTCGCCATAAGGAGCTGGAGATGCTGTGTTGCTCGGCTGCCAGACCAAGATGCTCTCTTCTGGAGATGCCATTGAAGTAGATGCAAAAAAACAGACAGAACTGGGGCTCTGGTTGCTCCTTTTATTCCCTCTTTATGCCCTTCTCAAAGATTTTGTGGTCAGTGTCCAAGACTAGCATTGGACAGGGCAGAAAGATCCAATGGGGTGACTAATTTCCATATGTGAAAGTCGCAGAACATAATTTTGAACCTTCAACTGTTAAGTGCTGTCTTGTCATGTTATGCCTCTGCCCTCCTACTGAGCTGGGTGCCACCAAGTCCACGTAGCATTCTTCTACCAAAGCAGGTTCACTGGAGCAGGCTCTTCTCAAACAATGTGGCAATGTTAGCATCTGGCCAAGCAGTTCCAGACCTGTCTGGTTTCCATGGGAATTTGATTGTCCAAAGCCTGGCTGCCTGAATTCTGTCTGTTCCAGCTCTGCAGTTTGCAAATTGCGGAGTCTGGCTAGGTTTAAACTTGGCTTTCATATTTTGAGTTTTTATCCACAATCATGAAAAAAACAATCCAGGAGGTCATGGGTCACCTGACCACAGCTTGGCCTCGAATCCGAAGCTGAGTCATCGGATGCTGCATCAAGTTTGAGTCGGTCAGTGGCTCGGAGTTAGCCATTGTTCCCACGCTGGAAAGGACGGATCTTAATCTCTGCGGAGATCCCCATGCCAGATTGATGCTGGACTCCTCCATGTTCCTTAATATTAGACACAGGCGTTCGGGCAAGCATTTCATTGTACAAACCTATCAGCCTCCTCCTTCACGCATGGACAAAGTCAGTATTTGAGCTGCTGAGTACACGTATGAGGGAGAGCGATGATGTTTCTTCCTATTCTCCCATCAATAGCAGGTTAAAGTTCTTGGGTACCTGAATAAAGATATTGAGTTTGTGATGAGGAGGCAGCAGGGAGAGAGGGTGGAGAGACAGGAGGTTCATCCTCCCACCATCAGCATCTTGCAAATCAGGAGAGTTTGTAGGAAAAGGGGGAGCAGGATGTGAACAGGAGGATGAGGTATCAAGACACTGTCACCTTTGATGATTTCAGCCCCATCATTTGTCATTGATGAGTGTTCCAATGATGCTGGCCACTGTCTCCCTCATCAGGGTGAGGACATATATCTGCATCTGTCCACCACTAGTTAGCCCTGCTGCTTCCAATTATACACCACCTTTTCCTGAACTGGGTGTGGAAGTGCCTCACAGCACCCAGGACCCGGGTTTGATTCCTGGCTTGGGTCACTGTGTGGAGTTTACACATTCTCTCCTTGTCGGCGTGGGTTTCCTCTGGGTGCTCTGGTTTCATCCCCCAGTCAGAAGGATGTGCTGATTAGGAGCATTGGTCATGCTAAATTCTCTCACACTGGAGTGTGGCAAATAGGGGATTTTCACAGTAGCTTCATTGTAGTGTTAATGTAAGCCTATTTGTGACAATAATAAATAAACAAACTTTGTCAATGAATGAATTTTAAAGTAAAATTCACAGGTGTTTTGCAGGAAATACTACTCTGCTCATAACTAGTGCCCAGCAGGCAAGCTGAGTGACCGGTTAAGCTAATTTTGATGCTGTTGGCTGAAGTGAAATGTGACACTGGAAAAGCTTCCTGAACTTACAGCGGGGCCACAGAATTATTTTATTGTCACCCAAAAAAGCAAAAGGAGCTTTAGATTAATGTAAGATTTAAAAGATGACACGCCGAACAATGCAGTCCTCCTTCCTTAGGAACTAAGCTCGAATCAACATTCTGACCCATGGTGATACTGACTGAACCCATTTGACATTCTAATTCTAGGTGCAGAGAACCACCAGGCAAGGCCTGCTGACTAAAAAGATGGAGCTCGCTGGAAGGTGGCAGCATGCAATTTGCATTTTCCACATGATGGTAAAACTAGACTAACATTACAGATGGACACCACCTTTTTGTTTAACAACACCAAAGGCATGTGCATTAGGTGGATTGTTCAAGCTAAGTTGACCCTAATGCCAATGGTGTGTAGATTAGGGATTAGCAGGGTAAATACAGGGGATCAGATCTGGGTGGAATGCTCTGTTGGAGGGTTGGTGCAGGCTCGATGGGCTGAATGGCATACCTCTGCACTCTAAGGATTCTGAGATTTTCTTCACTCAAGCTGTTGACAATTACTGAGCTAAGATTCTGTGGATGCTTGCAGTTTAATGTACTCTGGCTGGTAACTATTTTGTCTTACTTTAGACGATTAGCTTAAGTAAGTTACACGGAGGAATTGTCCTGAGGCCAATCCTGCTCTCACCTGACATTCACATATGCACATTTCCCAGTGAAGGAGAGCAATCAGGAGTAGCAAGAAAACTGTTGCTTTCTCTCCTTAACTGGAATTCATTGATATAAATTCTAGCACTCCAACTAGTGTCCAATATAATACTGCTGTAATAGTTCCCCTGCGAAACACCAGTGACAGAGCATTGAAATTTCTTTATGCATCCACTATGCTTAATACTAACGGATTGCTCAATTATATGAATGATGGATCAGTTAGCTTGGATGGCCGTTTAGTGATGCAGAGAAATGCCAACAGCTTGGGTTCAATTCCCGTACTGGCTAAGGTTATCATGAAGGCCCACTTTCTCAACCTTGCCCCTTGCCAGAGGTAAAATCACCCTCACAAAGGGGAGAGCAGCCGACGGTCATCTGGGACTAAGGCAACTTTACTCATATTAACATATTGCAAAAGAACGTTTGCCATGAAGCCTGGATTCTGATTACATTATGCTTGTTTATATTTGTGCTTTGGTCACAATCATGCATTTGTGCTGTGTTATTTCTAGATCAACTCCATTGTACTTTATTGAGAAAGTACTTGTTACAGTAGAATCTTTCTTTGGAAAAGACTTCTGCCTAGGCCAGGTACTTGTTGATAAATGTCTGAAAACAGCATTGTATCACTCAACTTCCTTTAAACGCCAGATACATTATATCTAAATCACAGCAGAGACTTAATCCTGAACACTGAAAGGGTTCAGACTGTCCAGCAGCTGCAACCAATTAATTTCTACCCCAGGGGCATTTTGCAACCTGATAACTTCAATTAGGCACAGTACATCATTTGTGAAGCATTTTATAGATACTGTATCAATAATGGTTCGGTTTGTATATTTTAAACAGTTCCGGTTTCCTATTACCTGCATACTTTTAGTGTGACTGTTGGATCCTTATTTCAGGATTTTTTTTGTTTCCCGAAATTGCTTTTCTCATCTTTAATATAGTAAATGCTCAGCCTCTCTGATGGCACCACTGAAAATAGTGAAATGTTGATTCAGTGAATATTGCAGATTTTCATCCCGTGTTTATGCTGTATTTTTGTTCTGATCAAAGTAAAGAATGCTTGTGGTGAAAAATAAAATCTTTTCCATTTCAGATATTTAGTGCCGACAGACAGCATTCCTCGGTCAGCTGTAATGTGGATAGATGCTGAAACAGTTCCCCTTTTTCTGACCAAACAGAATCCCTTGGGCAGGAATTTACCTCTGGGGTTGCAAAGCCAACATTCAGAGAAATTCCGGATCCTGAACCATATCAGAGAGAGACATGCAGTGCAATTTTCATCATTAGTTGGGTTGAAGTTGTGTTTGCCTTCAAATTAGGGGCAGGAGGGTAGGACTGCAATTGAGCAGGGCAGATTTAAAGAGATGATGGCAGCCATTATTATGGTTACCAGTTAACTCAGTGATGGCAGATGGAAAGAGAGAGAGGAAAGGGGAAGAAATGCAGCTGTACTTTTGGAAGGCGATATTATTACTAAACTATTAATCCAGAAATTCAGCTAATGTTCTAGGGTCCTGGGTTCGAATCCTGCCACAGCAGATAGTGGAATTTGAATTCAACAAAAGGTAACTGGAAATAAGAATCGACTGATGACCATGAAACCATTGTCGATTGTCGGAAAAATTCATCTCGTTCACCAAAGTCCTTTAGGGAAGGAAATCTACCATCCTTACCTGGTCTGGCCTACATGTGATTCCAGAGTCACAGCAATGTGGTTGACTCTCAGCTCCCTCCAAGGGATGGGCATTAAATGCTGGCCAGCCAGTGACGCCCATGTGCCACAAATGAATAAAAAAAAGAAACAATGAGAAAGCAGAGAAGGTTGGTGTTACAGGATTCTGGCAGGAGAGGGCTACCTAGACAGCCCACGCAGGCTTGGCTGGAAGTAGCGTTCTTTTAGGCAATGCAGAGTCACTACTGAGAATGAAGGTGTCTGTTCAGCAAACATGTGCCACAGTGTCTCAGGGTTTTCAGCAAATAAGCTCCTCCATTGGGAGAGTGACCAATCTTATTGAGAGGCCTATGTGGCAACAGTCTGAGTGAACGGAGGACCATCGTTCTGACATATACAGAATATATGCCACATTGTGTAGTGTTGACTGGTCAATCATGTTACTGGTGCCACGTTTAATGGAATGTATGCCAATTGCGTTCCAGCTGGTGGTTCTACCTAATGAACAAACACACCATGAGCAGGCCGAGGCAGTCGCCAGTGGCACAGAGGGAAGCACCCTGCATGGGACACTAACTTTATCATCAACCTCCTTGGCTCCTCTGACTGATGGACTGTTGATGCAGAAGAGTCCAATGATGGACTTCGGCACTGAAGCAGACGCAGCAGCCTCCACAGGTGCCCTTACTGCCAGCTCCATGATGGAGGCAGGCTGCCTCCACCATATCTGATGAAGCCGATCAGAATTAATGGAGCCATATCTAACACAAAGGAAGGTAGTTTATGGTTGTTGGAGGTCAATCAACTCTGTCCCAGGGCATTGCTGCTGGAGTCCCTCAGAATAGTGTCCTAAGTCCAAACATCTTCAGCTGCTTCATCAATGACCTTCCCTCTATCATAATGTCAGAAGTGGAGATGTTCACTGATGATTGCACAATGTTCAGTCCATATAAAACTCTTCAGATACTGAAGCAGTCCACATCCCATGATATTCAATGGCATTACCAACACTGAATCCCCCATTATCAACATCATGGGGGAATTAGCATTGACCCAGAAACTGAACAGAACTAACTATATAAATATTGTGCTACAAAAACAGGTCAATATACGACAATCAACAATGGTTTCACGGTCATCATTAGACTAGGAATTTTGAGATAAATAACTCACCTCCTGACTCCCCAAATCTATCTGCCATTTGCAAGTCACAAATCAGGAGTGTGATGGAATACTCTTTACTTATCTGGATGAGTGCAGCTCATGAGTGCAATTGAAGAAACTCAACACCATCCAGGATAATGCAGTCACTTGATTGTCACCCCATCCACCACCTCAAATATTCACTCCCTCCACCAGTGACACACAATGGCAGCAGTGTGTACCACCTACAAGATGCACTGCAGAAATTCACATCGCACTTTCAAAGCCTACACCAGGTCAAGAAGAAAAAGTGCAGCAGGCACAAGGGAACATCGCCTTTATTCATTCATTGCCCTTAAACTGAGTGCTTTGCTTTTCCATTTAAGAGTCAATTACATTACCAGGTAAAAATGGCCCTTTCCTAAAGGGCACCCGTGATTGTGACAGGTTTTTTTATATACGACAATCAACAATGGTTTCACAGTCATCATCAGACTTTTAATTCCTTATTGAATTCAAATGTCACTATCTGCTGTGGTGGGATTCAAACCCAGGTCCCCAGAGCATCACCTTTGGTCTCTGGATTACTAGTGACAGTACCACTACACCACCACCTCCCCTCATTCTTTGAATGCAATTGTTCTTAAATTGGAAATAAATTGGAAGTTTTATACTATGTGACATGCCCACTTATTCAAACTCATTTCACACAAGAACAACTTATTAGTTGAAAAACTTTCATTCCATTAATGTGGCCAGGTTGATATTTACTATAGCTATTCCTGGCCCATCAGGAACAGAATATGATTAATTCATGGCTGTAACCATTATTTTACCATCCCTAACAAATCTCTCAGTAATGTTTTTGTCCCAAGATGCAGGATGGAGCAAAGACTAGTGAATTGGAAAGACCACTGAATGATTAAACTTCTAGTAGATATTCAAGAAAGAAATGTCAAAAACCTCTTACTAAAATACCCATATGATAGAACTTAGTAATGAAATACCAGAAACCATTAAAAGTATAATGCTATGGGTGTTGGAATCTGAAACAAACCAGACACTATTATGTTTGTTGTAGGTAGGCAAGAAATATTTGTTTCAGTCCTTTTTATCCATGGTCTTAACCTCAATAATGGTTAATAACACATTCAAGACCAATTTGCTTTTAATTTTGAGAACATTCAACAAAACAATTAAAAGATTTTGCTCTTCCCAAGGCATTACTTTTCAATTCATAGAATCCATACAGTGCAGAAGGAGCCCATTCGGCCCATTGAGTCTTACTGACCACAATCCCACCCTATTTCCATAACCCCACATATTTAGCCTGCCAGTCCCCCTGACAGTAGGGTCAATTTATTACAGACAATCACACATCTTTGGACTGTGCAAGGAAATCAGAGCACCTGGAGGAAACCCATGCAGACATGGGGAGAATGTGCAAACTTCACACAAACAGTGACCCAAGGCCAGAATTGAACCCAGGTCCCTGGCACTGTGAGGTAGCAGTGCTAACCACTGCGCCACTGTGCAGCCAAATAAATTGATAACCAAGTGATTTAGGAATGCTTCCCAATTAGTTCCTTCTCAATGATAAGCAGCTGAAGATGTAGCATTCCTTCAGATATGCAAAATATTGTTTAAAATTATGTTTATATTCATTGATTATAATTTCCAGTCTTTTAAACTCCATTAAGCATTCAGAGCAACTGCGGAAAGGTAATGAATAGTATCTATGCATACATATTGGAAAAATTCATACTGTGATGTACTATGAATGCTTTAATACCCTGATGAAAGGCTTCAGCTATTTAATGAATTCATTAATTCATTTAAATTAAATGTTTTAACACCTTTGTTAAAATAGTGGACAAGAAGTGCATTGATGCTTTACCACGATTAGAGTATTGCAAATTATGCTTTCAACCTAATACTCCACGGATAAAAATCTCTCTAATTATTGATTAGCATGATGTAAATATAGCAGTTTCTGTCTGCTGACTTTTAAGTCTGAAATGTTACTTTCACAAGTCTGTGCATGTTTCAAGTTTAGAGGCATCTAGGATATAAGCAAAGGAATTCTGAGAAATCATGTACCAACCTATTTCATTGTACATTTATAAAATATTTATACCTAATATTTGTGCTTCAAGCCTACCTCTGAACATAATTACATCTGTTCCTTAATACAACGACTGGGTCTGCTAGGGTTGTGGTGGTGGTGGGAAACACATAAAATGCTTGTATTCAACAGATAATTGAACAAACATGTTTATATGGTTAGATATTTCCCACCTCCTTTTTAAACACTATGATTTTGGACTAATATTCACGAAGAAAACAAGCAAGCCAGGCATCATATGTAGACCTATATGAAACTCTGATCACAGTGGACTGAACTGTCCTTAAGTATAGATGTTTTATAAATGTGCAATAACAAATAAGTATAAATGTTTTATAAATGTGCAATGAAATAGGTTGGTACATGATCTCTCAGAATTCCTTCACTTATATCCTACGTGCCTCTAAACTTGAAACATGCACAGACTTGTGAAAGTAACATTTTGGACTTACAAGCCAGCAGACAGAAGCTGCTACATTTACATCACACTAATCAATAATTAGAGAGAGATTTTTATCTGTGGAATATTAGGTTGAAAGCATAATCTGCAATACCTATTAATGGTACAGCATCAATGCATTCTTTGAATTGATTGAAGTGGGGAGCACACCAGTTGTCACTTACTGGGATGTTGTGGGATGCAGAAGGCTTCCCATAGCTGTGGGCGATGCTTATGCCAGTATCTGTGGCAGAGAAGACAAGGGTGGTTGTAAATTTTACAAATGGGATTAAGGAACAGGGATGACAGCAGCGCGAGATGACAAGAGGTGTGACTAACTGCAATTTCATTAACAAAACAGCTGGAGACAGAGCAGGAGCAAAATAATGTAGAGCTATTCAAAGTAACATAGAGCAATGCAATATGATGGTAGTGTACAGTTGACGATTGTGACTTTCCTGTCTTATCCAGGGAAGACACACTGAAAGATCATTCTATGTGCAGAGAGTTATGTCCAGGATATTAATAGCTCTCAAATTTTCAGGTTTTTCAGAATTGGGATCATGAATAAATCAGCAAGTAATAATTCTGTCCTTAATGGATGAAAATAACAATTTTGATAATCAGAAAGCATAAGTGATGAGATAATCATTTTTGAAAGGAATAACACATTTTGAATGAAGTGAAACTTTAGAGATCTGCACACAGTGTGGTGCTAAAGAGATTGAAATGCATAAGTAATTGCACCCTTTACATTTTCTCCCATCTTAATCTTCATTCTATATTTAAGTGATGCTGGTGGTTCTCCTCCTGAATGTTGTTGATTGAATCAAAAAAGTGAAGAATTTCCTGCACGATAGAAACTGCTCCTTCTGTGACAAGTGAACTATGGGACGGTGAGCTTTTAGCCAATCATAATGTTAAAATTTGTCTTTTATGGGATAATGAGTTTAATTGGAATTAATCACAAAATCAAAGGCTTATGTTAGTTGTTTGAAAATCAATGATCACTGGCAATGTTTTAATCAATACTGGATAGTTGCAAAATATAGAAGCAGCTTTTAAACTGAATTTCAACTTTGAAAGGTTTGAACTAGTAAAACAACTGCAAAGCAGTGAAATGATATGTTATATTGAGTGACTGGTTTAAATTGATAAACAATTCTAATTATGGCAGGACTAGTGTTGTGCATTATCTATCACATATTTCAATAGGATAAATAATCTCCTATTTGCTAATCTGTAACACGTAAGTTTCGGTAGGCTTAACCTGTACCTCAAAGACATTTCTACACAGCCCTAAAATGACAAGGTGTCCTAGGCCCAACCATCTTCAGCTGCTTCAACAAGATCAGAAGTGGGAATGTTTGCTGATGACAGCACAATGTCCAGCAACATTTGCAAATCCTCAGATATTGAAGCAACCCATGTCCAAACGCGTCAAGACCCGGACAATATCCAGGTATTTAGCCCAACTGGTCCAAGCTGTTGTTTATGCTCCACCTGAGTCTCCTCCTACTCTATCTAACACTAGCACAACATTCTTGCATTCCTTTCATTTTCAAGTACTTATCAAGCTTTGCCTTAAATGCAACTATACTATTCGCCTCCACTATCCCATGTAGTACCAGTTTCATAAAAAAACTGGGTGAATACATTCCTCCGAAACTGTTTTGACAATTACATTGGTGACTACAATAGATTTATGATACCTAATCTGGCTTCACCCACAAGTAGAAACATCTTGGCTGGAATTCTCTGGCATTGCTGGGATTTTCCGGCCCTGCTGCAGTATCAGCTGAGCACCAAATTCTCCCTTCTCCTGCAGTGGCAAGGTGTACAACAGCGGAGATTCTGGCCCTCATCTATGTCTGCTCCTTCAAATCTCTTCTTAATTTTAACAGTGAGTGTTAGGTTTAGTTCTGGAGAACCTGTTCTGGTGGAAAGATTCCAAGCCTGCTAGAATTTTTCTGATAGCTATATACTCTCAATAGTATCATTCTTGTAAATATTATTGCACTTTCTCTAGTAACTCAATACCCTTTCTGCAATATAGAAACTAGGACTTGCAAGGTATTCTCATTTTATTTAATCCAAATTTTCATTTTGAGATAACCTGCGGTCTTATAATTTTGGCCATCATTTCCTTTTTAGCCAACTTATTAACTTTGGTGTCTGCAATCTCTTAAAAATTCTATGTTCAGATTTCTGAAAAGAGTTACTGATTAAATCTCTTGAACAGTCTGTGTTAAAAGTATCAGTCTAATTTTCAGCCCATTGTGCGATTCATTTATAATTGAATACATATTCATTTTACAAGAGGAAATTGCTGCCAAAACAGTATATGAATAAAAAGGCTGTGGCCAAGCCTTAACACAGAAAACAACTTGATTCAGTAATTATAGTGCAAAAATGAATACAGATGTGTCATAGAATCTAGCTGAAGTGCCAAATCACTAACCTTTGAGTCATTTATGTAAGTATGGAAAATAACCCATTAAGACACAATAGATTAAAAGAATGAATACAAAAAAGGACAATGCTTGCTTCTAAAATTGTGTTGAAACCAAGGTATGCCTCCTAGTTAATAACACAGAGCTAATTCTAGTTTGTTCAACATCATCCCATTCATGTTCTAAAATCTAGTTAACATTCATTTATTGTGAATTTGGGTCTTCACTGTTTGCAAATTGATCCTCATGTTTATTATAAAACAACATTCGCTTCCTCCACATTATGGAGCAGTGGAAGCAGTGTCTATATTACAAGATGCACTGCAGAACCTTGCCAAGATTCCCTCAACAGCACCTTCCAAACCTGCCAGCTGTATCACTTAGATAGACAAGGGCAGTGGATGCATAGGATTTCCACCACCTGCAACTTGTCTTCCAAGCCACAACATCCTGGTTTGTAACTATGTCACCGTTCCTTTCACTGTCGCTGAACCAAAATTGTTATGGACAGAGAAAACCAACTCACAACAGACCAAAGACAATGGGCAGGATTTTCCAGCCATGCTCGCCCCAAAACCGGAAAATCTTGTCTGAGGTCAATTGACCTTTCCATGGTCCATGTCCCACCTGCTGCGATTCCCATGGCAGGACAGGAAGATTTCGCACAGCGTGTTTTAAAACAAATACGCTGAGTGTTGTAATTGTCAGGGAAAGACAAATGACAGGTTTTTTCATACGTTTTGAAAAAAAGATAAATATATATGGTAGCTGGGAGAGATTGCAATCAAGATGTAGCAAACTTAAGAACAAGAGACAAATGGCCTATTGTGGGAAGTTGCGGGGGGAGGGGGCAGTGGGGGACGTTTTGGGGGGAGTGTTTTTGCATTGAGACAAAAGAGGTATGGGATTTAAAAAAGGAGCTAAGATGGAGCAGAAAGCTCATAGTCTAAAGTTGCTGAACTCAATGTTGAGTCTGATTAGACATGTCACAGCCCTGAGGACACAACACTGAGTTCAACAACTTTAGACTGCGATCTTTCTCCTCCATCTTAACCCCCTTTTTGTTAAATATCCCATATATTTTTGTCTCAATGCAATCCCCCAACACACACAATGGTCCATCTGTCTCTTGTTCTTAAGTTTGCTACATCTTTATTGCAGTCTCTCCTAGCTAAAGCATAATATCCAACACATCATCCCTCTTTAATCCTGATGAGTTTCAAAATGTTAATTCAGTTTTGTCTCCCTACAGATGCAGCCTGACCTGCTGAGTTTTTCTAGCATTCTCTGTTTCAGATTCCAACATCCACTGTATTTTATTTCTTTTGCTTTATATATAAATAATTATTGCTCAACAACAGAGTAAATGCAACTGCGTTCACACCCACACACACAACAATTTCATGCAGGTACACATACACTCAGGAAAAGTTACAATAAGAAAAGTAACATGCGTCTAGGCCTTTGATTTTAAGGCTTCTCTGTTACACTCGCTTTTCCCCAGGATGAAGATTTGAAATGATGCAGGCCCAGAAATTTTTTGCATAAGCTTTGGTAGCTTTAGAAGGATGGATTCACTGTTCTCCATATTGCAGCAGCAGATTTCTCTACTCCAGCCAAGGTGCAATAGTAAAGCCCTGTAGCAAAGCTCAGGTATTGTTCCTTGTGTCGATATAGGATAAATTGCTATTATGCTAATATACATCACCAGCAACGGCAGATCACGTGTCACTGGAACTCAGAGAAAGATGATTCTGGAAGGATCCTCGAGCTTACTAGATGTAGTTAATAAATGTTTGACAGTTCCTGGATGCCTCATTTCCAATCATCTATGTTAAACACACTATCTGACTTTCTGAGAGTATTTGTAGATCTGGGAAAGTGCGGACAGCTTACTGTGATACCGTAAAGCCAAACGTGTGTTTGTTTATTTATCCCAAGAAAGTCCCACTCCCTTTCTTGAAAACACGGAGGCGAGCTTGACTCCATGCTACACAGGAGTAATATCACTGGCAACACAATCCACTTCTCGGCACTCAGGCATTGTGCTTGTACCCAAGACTAATGGCTTACTGCACATTTGTGTGGACCTCACACAGGTGAATAAGACAGTAGAAAGGGAGGTCCACCCAATGCGATCTGTAAGCGAAAGCCTGCCGAAGCTCACGAGGAGTTCGGTTTTCACTAAACTGGATGCAAACAGTGGCTTCTGGCAGCTTTCATTGAATGAGAAGTCTGAACTGCTAATGGCATTACTTACACCCTTTGGCCTGTTCTGCTTTAATTGCCTAACATTTTGCATTGCTTTATCACCTGAGATCTTTCAATGTAATGCGACAGGCATTTTGAAAGGGATGAAGGATCTGCCATATAAGAACATAAGAACATAAGAAACAGGAGCAGGAGTAAGCCATCTAGCCCTTCGAGCCTGCCTCGCCATTCAATAAGATCATGGCTGATCTGAAGTGGCTCAGTTCCACTTTCCCGCTTTCTCCCCATAACCCTTAATCCCCTTGTCTGCCAAAACCTATCTACCCACGTCTTAAATACATTTAGCGAGGTAGCCTCCACCATTTCAACGGGCAGAGAATTCCAGAGATTCACCACCCTTTGAGTGAAGAAGTTCCTCCTCAACTCTGTTCTAAACTGTCCCCCCTTATCTTGAGGCTGTGCCCTCTAGTCCTGCTATCCTTTCTAAGCGGGAAGAATCTCTCTACCTCTACCCTATCCATCCCTTTCATTATCTTATACGTCTCTATAAGATCCCCCTAAGATATAATATGGATAATATTAATATAATGGATATGATAGAATATGGATAATATTATATAAGATATAATAGGATGATATTAATTATGGATCCACCAGTTTGGAGCATGATGCCAGGGTGAGACCAATATTACAATGCTTACAGGCCACAGGCCTTCCACTCTGAATGTGAGTTCTCTAAACCCGCTGCCAACTTCTTGGGCCACATTGTTCACACACCCGGTGTATATGCAGATGCCCAGAAATCCGCAGTCATTAAGGATTTCCCAGTAACCCTTAATTTTACAGAGGTTAACATTTTATGGGGATAATTAATCAGCTGCATAAGTACTGCCCAATCTTATGCACATTCACACACTGTGACAAAAATACTTGAAGCAGTACCAGGCCTGCTATGGGGATAAGCACCAACAGAGGGAATTTGCCATAGTCAAATATGTTCTCATGTCTCTGGAAACATGATTCAGACCTACCCACCACAGTCAACGCTGACATATTGTCCATTGGCCTAGGGACCATTTGTTCAAATTCAGCATGGAAGCTTTTGCAGGCCAGTATATTGTGCCTCCAGGTCACGGACAGATACAGAGCAGTGGGTATGCTGTCTTTGAAAAGGTGGCCTTGGCAGTCACCTGTCAAGGTAAGCTTGCAAAATGCTTTTGGATTACATCCTGTGATCCTATTTCACTATCCAGACAGATCATAAGCCATTTATCACCTTGCTTGAAACTAAAGAATTAGTGAAGATGCCACCCCGAATTCTAAGGTTTTGAGTACAACCCATGAGGTTTGGTACCACTACAGAATATGTCCAGGGTAACCATCAAACTGCAGCTGATACTCTGGGGAAGCCTGCAGAGAATGATATATGTGGAGTCCTACGTCTCCTTGTCTGCCAAGTTCTTTCCAGCTGCCACCAAGAAACTAGAGTCAGTACAGATAATGAATGGCCTGCGTATCCTTCTGACAATTGTATTCAAAAGCAGTACTTTCCATTGCATCACCACCTTAGTCTTATGGAAGTCTTGTTAGTCGATAATGACTGAATTTTCATTGCCAGGGTCCTCAGGCTAGACATTCTCTAGCCTGAGTATCACCAGGTACAGCGCTAGGGCCAGCAATTCAGTCTGGTGGCCAAGTATTGCCAAAGCTATTGAAAACATGATGATTTCCAATTGTACTATTTGTACCATCCATATTTAAACACAGAAACGTAGAAGATAGGGGCAGGAGGGGGCCATTTGGCTCTTTGAGCCCGCTTCACCATTCATCACAATCATGGCTGATTGTCCACCTGCTTGCAGGTGCAGCAGGTGGTCAGGAAGGCGAATGGGATGCTGGCCTTCATAGCGAGGGGGATTGAATATAAAAGTAGGGAGGTCTTGCTGCAGCTGTATAGGGCATTGGTGAGGCCGCAGCTGGAGTACTGTGTGCAGTTTTGGGCGCCGCACCTGCGCAAGGATATTTTGGCCCTGGAGGGAGTGCAGAGGAGGTTTACTAGGCTGATACCGGAGTTGAGGGGATTGAGCTATGAGGAGAGGCTGAATAAACTAGGCTTGTACTCGTTAGAGTTTAGAAGAATGAGGGGAGATCTCATTGAGACGTATAAGATGATGAATGGGATGGATAGGATAGAGGTGGAGAGACTCTTCCCGCTCAAAAAAGACAGTAGGACTAGGGGGCACAGCCTCAAGATAAAGGGGAGGCGGTTTAGAACGGAGTTGAGGAGGAACTTCTTCACTCAAAGGGTGGTGAATCTCTGGAATTCTCTGCCCGTTGAAGTGGTGGAGGCTGCCTCGCTAAATATTTTTAAGAAGCGGGTTGATGGGTTTTTGATAAGAGAAGGGATTAAGGGTTATGGGGAGAGGGCGGGAAAGTGGAACTGAGCCACGACAGATCAGCCATGATCTTATTGAATGGCGGGGCAGGCTCGAAGGGCCAGATGGCCTACTCCTGCTCCTATTTCTTATGTTCTTATGTTCTTATGTCCAACTCAGTAGCCTAATCCTGCTTTCTCCACATAACCTTTGATCCCATTTACCTCAAGTGCTATACTTAGCCGCTTCTTGGATACATTCAATGTGTTGGCATCAACTGCTTCTTGTGGTAATGAATTCCACAGACTCACCACTCTTTGGTGAAGAAACGTCTCCTTATCTCTGTCCTAAAAGGCCTACCCTGAATCCTCAGACTGTGACCACTGGTTCTGGACAGCCCTACCATCAGGAATATCCTCCCTGCAAGATCACAAGGAACCAATTATGGTATCTTCATTCCCATCTGACCATGGGACTACCTTGGGATGGATATTTTTTCTTTAAGGATGAACTTTTCTTATCACTGTGGATTATTACACTCAGTGGATGGATATCAAAAGGTTACACGGGTCCACCTCGGTGGCAGTTACTGGCATACTCAAAGAAATCGTTTGCCATACATCGCATCCTTGTCACTGACAACAGCTTGCAGCTCACCAATGATTGCTTCAGGTGCTTCACTGAGATATACATCACCAGCTCATCTAGGTACCCACTTATGGTGAGACCAAAGGAGGGTTTGTATTCTCAAATCCTTGTTGGAGAAAAGTAACAACCTAGCTTTACTGAGCTACTGATCTGTGCCACTGTAGAATGGCCTGGCTCCATCCAAACTGTTAATGGTAGGAGATTATGCACACAGCTCCTGTGACCGCCCACATAGCCTTAGCCCATGTACCAAGGCAACAGAGATAGAAAAGATATGGGAAAAAGAGGAACACTACCATGTGAACCAGACTGTGATACAAAGAGAGTCTGCCTGGATCTGAGACCACAACCAGTCCGGCCAGATTTTTGAGTCAGCCTATTCTTTCACGCTCCAATCTTGTGCACGTTGACTAGAGATCCTGAAGTAGAACAGATCGGCACTTGTATCCATCAGCAGACTATCTCAGAGTGAGTTGCCTACCCAGATGACAGAGAAGACAACTCAGCCAACCTTCTAGAATGGTTTGGAATACTGTCCATAGGAAGAATCCAATCCTAGCCCACCTCCAAAGGAAACAAAAACACAATCTGGCAAATTGGTCAAACCACCAAGACTCGGGGATAATGACAGTGATCTGGGTGGGGTGGCGGACTACAGTTTGTAAATATTAAGTAGAACAAAAGAGATGTAGAATAAAGGGTTAATAGCTATTATGTAAATAGCCAATATATGTAATCAGTGATGTCAGATCACATCAGGGAAAAATGGTTTATACTTAACTATCCCTAAATATCACTGTACATAGTTAATAAATATTTGACAATTTCTGAAGGCCTTGTTTCCAATCGTTTATGTTAAACACACCCTGGGACTGTTTATGACAGTACTTCAGTAGAGAGTCCAAGGCCATCTCAAATACCTGCTTATTTAGGCCGGACCTTTTCCCTTTACTGGTATAGATATTTCTGTCTTGTCTGCTCAGAATATGCTTTACTGAAGTCCCCTTATCAGAAACCTATCAGATCAGAGCACTTCCTTCTTTTGGTTTAATAAGTAGTTTCTTATAGTTATTGCCAGGCAATGGAATTTGGTTAATGTTCATCCATGTAACATCTTGACAAGATAAAACTTTTCACATTCATTTTCTGAATTTCAAGTTTGGAGTCAAAGAGTGCAACAATATAGTGAAACAAGTTTTTTTTAATTAGAGAAGTGAAGCCATTAACCAAAGGAAGGGCCATTTATATTTTAATGACTGTGTGTCTTGTCCAGATGCGAAAAATAGCTCAATGTTTCCATGTACATTGACAGGAAAGAAGTGGTCATCTGCTTTCTTAGCTCCGTTTTGTTTTATAGGAAAGTGTTCATGTGGGGATTATACTTCATAAATTCATTTATACAGTTCACGTGTCTGTATTACATGAGCTTGATATAATTCTGGAACTCCTTTCTTAATAACAGTGTGTTTGTGCCTGCACCAGATGGACTGCAGTGGTTCAAGAAGGTGACTCACCACTGTTTTCTCAAAGACAATTAAGAATGGGCAGCAAATGGTGCCCTTGCCAACGACACCCACATGTCATGAAAGAATAAATAAATACCTATGAAGCACTTTGGGTTGTCCTGAGAATATGAAAAAAATTCTAAAACTGTAAGTTCATTCTTCTTTCTTATTTGCAGTGATCCAGTTTAATTGGATTTTGCTAACTTTAGGAAAATACTGACTTCCTTTAACTCTTTGTAATATGGTTTCTTACAGCAATTTAAATACTTTTTTTCCCAATGCTAAGAAGTACTTTTCTGTAAATATTTAATATTGAAATTCCAAAGTGTCCTAAAGTACATAAAAGTACTGTCAGGGGTAGAAAACTACATAAACACTTTGCGCTGGTGAATGGGCCACTGTTGTAATAAACTAAAGCTCTCTTTAATTTGATGGAGCAGGAAGAAGTCTTGAAATACCCAAACAGATGTTGATATTCGTGTGTATTCACAGAACAAATGTAATGTCAATGCAAACTGCCTTTGCTTTACACCAATGGTGTCGTTATGGAGTAAATGCAATCAGAATCTAAAATTAGTCAGTCCTTCAGGTCAGATAGCTGCATCATCTTGACAGACAGACACGATCCAGTAAGAATACATAACACCAACTATCAAATGAATAACAATGTTGAAATGTCTGAACAAACCAAAACTTTCAGGGACTACAACAACAAGGAGGACTTTGGCACTCATATATATTGTGAAATATTTTAAAACACGTTATTCTTTCAAATGTGTCCCAATCCTTCTTGCTCTTCTTCCTTATCCCTGGCTTAATTATTAAAACCAATAATCTATTTAGCTCAGAGTCCAAAAATAACAAAATTACAAGTGTTGTATCATAATTTAAGTTACTGGACCTCCTCAAGAAACAATGTGCAAGGGTATGGGGAAAAGGCAAGGAAATGGCACTAAGTTATAATGCTCATTTGGAGAGTTGGTGTAGACATGATGGGCCAGATGGTCTCCTTTTTGTGTCATAACAGTACTGTTCTGTGAAATATTCTCAATATTTGAGTAGTTTATTACTATAATGGGATGTTGCTGCTTTTTTTGGTTTATTATGCACATGTTGAAAACACTGTTGAGGCGTGTGTGAGAGAGGAGTAGGAGCCCTGAATCTGTTGGTAATATAAAGGTTAATGTAACGGGTCAGTCAAATTTGAATGATTGGCCTGAAGTGCTCCTTTAACGTTATATAAACATGAACCACAAAAGCAGAGTAGTGCAGATGCTCGAAGTCTGAACTAAAACAGAAAACGCTGGAAATATTCAGCAGCAGCTGTGGAGAGAGATAAGAGTTAGTATTTCACATTACTGACCTTTCATTAGAACTGGAAAAAGTTGGGGACATGACAGTTTTGGAATAGGTATTGAGGCAAGGGAAAGAAACAACGGGGAAGGTCAGTGATAGGGTGGAATACTTAAATGACAAAAAGGATGATTAGTTGTCTCATCAATCCTTGTAGCCTTGCACTATCCTATAAAATTTTAATCCTATAAAATGATGGTAGTTCTGTTTTATTTCTTATGCCTCCTCTAGATTCACCTTTTGTTCCTTTAGTTGTCTCATCAATCCTTGTAGCCTTGCACTAAGAAACAAAAGGTGAATCTAGAGGAGGCATAAGAAATAAAACAGAACTACCATCATTTTATAGGATTAAATTGAATATGTTATGGTATTTAAAATTCACAGAATCAGAAATATCTCAAAACGCCCATTATATAAAAAAAGCACATCAGGAAGTCTAGATGTGTGATTAGGCTGCCATCTGGTGGCAAACCGTGTTCCAGCTCAATACATTTCAATACCTGAGTATTTTTTGTGAATGTTAGACAAAGAAACTGTAATAAGAGTAGCTGCGTCAGAAATTTGGCAATGGTGGTTGATGGAAGTACAACATGGGTTGGAAAAGTTATTGTGAACTACCAATTTTAACCAACTACCAACACTATTAATTTCACCATCATAGACTAATGGGTGCTCCAGAATACTGATTAAGAATTGATGATTAGCATCTTTTTGCCGAAAGAACAGAATTTCAGGTAAAAGGCTTCATTATTTTTAGTTTTGGTTGCATTGCAGTTCCTGTCTTCCTTTTATAACCACCATATACTTGAGAGCCTGTGTACTTAAGGTGCTGATTTGGTTATGGCTTTGAAAAGATTAGTGGGTGATGTTGGCAATATAGTCCTTTTTTTACAGAGGTGAAAATAGAATGGGAACAGTACCTGAGAAGGATGTGGAAGGACCACCACTGGATGTAAAAGGCATTGAAAATAGACTTAATTGAAAATGAAAAAGTCATCTGAATCAGGTGATGTGCATTCCAGAATAATGGAGGTTGTGGAGGAGGTAGGCAAAATAGGTCTGGAAGGTGCCAAATCTAATCCATTTCTTCTTTCTTGAACAGAATGCAAACTGGTGGTGCTGGTGAAGTGATTGGGAATTTGGAACGTAGAGGACCTGCCAGTTTTACCTCATCTTGTCTTAACTTTGGTTAATAGCGAAAAAGTCAATGCTAACCCTAAGAAGATGGCAGATGAGAATTTAGGATGAGATGTCAATACTTAACTTGCATCATTTCTACATTAAGAATCACCCATTTAACTTGCCACTATAACACACGTGACCAATACCATTCAGCCCCTTGAGCAGTTTCATCATTTCAAAAAAATCACTTACACAACTTTGGTCCATATTCCGTGATACACTCAACATGAAGCTATTCATTTTGGTCTTTCACCTGCCCACCTTGGCTTCTGCCTGCCTCAGGCCTGCTTCTGGAGGCAGGGGCCCAGACTCAAGTCTGCACCAACTAACCTAGTAAGTAAGTAGTGTGGGCTGTCACCGCCAGGCAGGAGGGCAGATTGCAATATCAGGAAATGATGGCTCAATTTCCAGCTCATAAATAAACTCCCAGGCCCCTGTCTACTGCTCTTCAGCAAATTCCTAACCAAGTTACTAATTTGCCTTCGATTCTATGAGTTTCACCGAGGATCAGGAGTACTTCCCTCGCCACAATCTTGGTCTGCATGGTGGCACAGTAGTTAGTACTGCTGCACCAGGGACCCAAGTTCAAGCCCAGCTTCGGGTCACTGTCTGTGTGGAGTATGTACATTCTCCCCATGTCTGCATGGGTTTCTTCCAGGTGCTCCAGTTTCCTTCCACAGTCCAAAGATGTATACGGGTTAGGTGGATTGGCCATGTTAAATTGTCCCTTAGTGTCAGGGGAATTAGCAAGGGTAAATATATATGGTTACGAGGATAGGGCCTGGGTTGGATTGTGGTCGGTGCAGGCTCGATGGGCCGAATGGCCTCCTTCTGCAGTGTAGAGATTCTATGATTCTGTTTGTGCCCAATCTCATATGATTGGAGCTCTCTTCCACACAAGCTGTCCCTGTTCCACCTCAACATCCTCTATACCCCATGACCTTCTGTCTGTCACTTATGTCATCCCAGATCTTCCTACCGATGTCCTTCACAGACTGCCTGCCACATAATCTCTCCTTTCTTCCTCTTTGCTCCCTGGCTGCAGCCTTGTGCTGCTAGCTGATCCAACTGATAGGCAGGATGGTTGACAGTCAGATGAAAATTGAGACACAAATAAACTTAAATGTGGCCTCAGGCTGAGTTGAGTCCATCTCAGTTTAAAGTACCTTGATGTGCACAATCTTTACAAAGGTTGGCCCCACTGAACTCAGGAACGTTACCAGTAGAAACAGATGACCAACATCTGGCTCTTGACCTGAGTTCATTATGAATGCTTGGCTGAGCTGAAAGACTCACAAATATAGTGCTTACCTTGCTTGATTGACAGATTTACGATTATAAATTATTCTTTGTGATCTTTTTTCCTTGATTGATAGATTTATGAGATTACAAATAATTCTTTGTGATCTTTTGTCAATGTTTATATTTACTTGGACAAAATTAAGAGGTGTGAGGTGAGGTAGAGCTTGTTATTGATATAATGGCACTTCTATAGGATTACACCAATAGCAGTATTTTACAAATCAGATTTCTGAGTGGTTGTTTTATTTTGATTAACATTTCAACACTTGCCATTATTATTATATGGCTCATTTGATTCTGTATACAGTGCATACTGGGTGAATGGGCATGGGTAAGACTTTTTAAACTCATCTTACAAAAGGTTCTGAAATCCAGACTGTGGTTCGTCATAGAGGGGCAGGGCAAGTGCCACAAAAATTGCAGGGGTTTAAGAGACATCTATTCCCACAATGGAGCCAACAAGGTCAGAAGTACAGCAAGGCTGTACCCTATCTGTATTACCCAGTGCTGATAAAAATTGCTGGTAAAAAAAGTAGGAATGGGGGCAAGGGCCCTGGAATCAGGTCCCAGGCACCATTTTTAAATGACTTCAGAGTTTCCTATGTTGCATGAAAATCCAGTCTAGTCATTAGATCTGCATTTGGAAAGATGCAGCTTAATCTGGGATACTCAGCACAGTTTCATAAGGGGTAAAGTCCTGCCTCACAAATTTGATTGAATTCTTTGAGGATGTAACTAAGTGTGTAGACGAAGGTAGAGCACTTGATGTTGTATACATGGATTTTAGTATGGTGTTTGATAAGGTTCCCCTTGGTAGGTTCATGAAGAAGGTAAGGTGGTGTGGGATAAAAGGAAATTTGGCCAATTGAATAAGTAACTGAACTGTCTCATAAGAGACAGAGGGTGATGGTGGAGGGAAAATTTTCAGACCGGAGGCCAGTTACCAGTGGTGTACCACAGCGATCAGTGTTGGGTCCTCTGCTATTTCTGATTTTTATCAATGACTTGGAAGAGGGGGCTGAAGGGTGGGTTAGTATACTTGCTGATGACACCAAGATCGGTGGGGTAATGGATGAAGTGGAGGACTCTTGTAGGCTGCAAAGAGACATTGATAGGATGCAGAGCTGGGCTGAAAAGTGGCAGATGGAGTTTAACCCTGATAAGTGCGAGGTGATTCATTTTGGTAGGATAAATGTGGATTACAGGGTCAATGGCAGGGTTCTGAGGAATGTGGAGGAACAGAGAGATCTTGAGGTTCATATCCACAGATCCCTGAAAGTTGCTACTCAAGTGGATAGAGCCACGAAGGAGGCTTATAGTATGTTCGCGTTTATGAACAGGGGGTTTGAGTTTAAGAGCCGTGGGGTTATGCTGCAACTATACAGGACCTTGGTGAGACATTTGGAATATTGTGCGCAGTTCTGGTCACCTCACTATAAGGAGGATGTGGAAGCATTGAAGAGAGTGCAGAGGAGATTTACCAGGATGCTGCCTGGTTTGGAGGGTAGGTCTTATGAGGAAAGGTTGAGGGAGCTGGAGCTTTTCTCTTTAGAGCGGAGGAAGATGAGGGGTGACTTAATAAAGCTTTATAAGATGATGAGGGGGATAGATAGAGTGGCCATTCAGAGACTATTTCCTTGAGTGGATGTAGCTGTTACTAGGGGGCATAACTATGAGGTTCATGGTGGGAGATATAAGAGATTCTTCACTCAGAGTGGTTGGGGTGTGGAATGCACTACCTGTTGTGATAGTGGAGTTGGACACTTTAGGAACTTGCAAACGGCCATTGGATAGGCACATGGAACACACCAGAATGATAGGGAATGGGATAGCTTGATCTTGGATGCGGATGTAGCTTGGCACAACATTGAGGGCCAAAGGGCCTGTGCTGTGCTGTGCTGTTTTATGTTCTAGATCTGAATTTTCTGCTGCTGTGACCCCCTTCAATCATCAAGATCAAAGTCTCACTTTCCCTGCTATTTTTCAGCATGGTTTCAAACTTAATGTTCTCATTTCAATCTTGTTAGCAGACAGGATGAGAAATGCCTTCAGGCAAAGTACAGTAAGTAAAGAAACCTGGAGCTTGGAATTAGACTTGGAAGTAGAAACTGGGAAGGTATTAAAGATTTATTTCCTGAATAATCTCTCAGAAAATAGCTCAACATCAGCATTGTTTTGACACCAACAGATTGTTGGTAATGGAGGTCAAGAAGCAAAATATTTTGTTTAAACATCAATTTAATTTTGCATTCAGGTTTGATGTGTAGCTTACGTAAAGCTATGAAGTCAGTTGATCTGGAAGCTACTGCCCAGAAAGCTGTTCATCACAGTAAAAGTCAGGAAGAACCAGGTTGCAAAAATATGGACTGCTGAGCAATAATTCATGTCCTTGTACAGCAAGTGCCAAGGACGAGCACGTGTGATGACACTTTGAGGACTGACTAATTCTGTTGGGTGTTTAGTATCTACATTCCTGGAACGTTGACTTGTTTCTGCAACATATCTTTCCAATCTATTATAGTCACGCATGCTGTGAGTTTTGATGGTCAAATTAAGCAGTACCACATATAGTGGTTGGTATGCAGCTATTGCTAATGTCACTCAAATCTACAAGCTACCTGCAGAAAATAATTCTGGAGTTTTAACTTCTGAACTCAAAAGCTAAAAAGAAAAACTTACTCCTGAATAAAACATCAGAAAACCAAACCTGGCTTTGCCATAAGAAAATAGATTTTCTGATGGCGCACCAACAGCAAAGCGATCACCTACAAAGCTACAAGTAAAACACACCAAACGCAAGAAACATTCCTCACTATAGGTCCCATTCAGCACCATAACTGATACAAGAAATCTACAACCTGTACAAGAAAGCCAGATACGATCTAAGGAGATCAAAAGATGCCAAAAGACAGTACTGAACTAAGCTAGAGTCCCAGGCTAGCCACATGGACCCCTACTAACACTGGCAAGGTCTGCAAGACATAACAGGCTACAAGATGAAGGCACGTAAAATCACCAGGTCCAATGGATGAGCTCAATGCATTCTACACTCATTTTGAGCAAGAGGTCAGCGAGAGCACACCCTAGAAGCCTCGGATGAACTTGTATCTGAGGTCACTACTGCAGATGTAAAGCAGCCTTCTCGAAGTTCAACTCATGGAAAGCAACAGGCCCAGATGGGATACCCGGACATGCATTCAGATCCTGTACAGATCAGCTAGCAGTATTCACAGACATCTTCAACTTCTCTTTACAACAATCTGAGGTCTCTATCTGCTTCAAGATGACAACCATCATCCCAGTACCCAAGAAAAGCCAAGCAGTGTGCCTTAATGACTATCGCCCAGTGGCTCCAACATCCATCATTATGAAATGCTTCGAAAAGGTTAGTCATGGCACCAATCAATTCCAGCCTCCCGGATTGCCTGGATCCACAACAGTTTATCTACCCCTTCTACAGATCCACAGCAGATGCCATCGCCCTGGTTCTGCACTCAACCCTGGAACACCTAGACAACAGAAACACCTATGACAAACTATTTATCGACTACAGCTCAACCTTTAACACCATTATTCCTACGAAACTCATCTCCAAACTCTGTGGCCTGGGCCTTGGCTCCTCCCTCTGCGATTGGATCCTGAACTTCCTAATCCACAGACCACAATCAGTAAGGATAGGCAACAACACCACCTCCACAGTCATCCTCAGCACTGGTGCCCTATAAGGCTATGTTCTCAATCCCCTACCATACTCCTTATACACCTATGACTGTGTGGCCAAATGTCCCTTCATCTTGATTTTCAAGCTTGCTGCTAACAGCATCATAGTGGGTCAGATCTCCAACAATGACGAGACAGAGTACAGGAATTAGAGAGAGAATCTGGTGAACTGGTGCGACGACAATAATCTCTCCCTCAATGTCAACAACTTCAGGAAGGTAGTGGAGACCATGCCCCTGTCTACATCAACGGGGATGAAGTAGAAATGGTTGAAAGCTTCAAGTTTTAAGGTGTCCATATCACCAACAACCTGGACATCAGCACCTCTACTTTCTCAGAAGACTGAGGAAATTTGGCATGTCAGCTACAACTCGCAGGCTTTTACAGATGCATCATAGAAAGCATTCTTTTTGGTTGTATCATAGCTTAGTATGGCTCATACGCTGCCCAAGACTGCAAGAAACTACAAAAGGTTGTTAATGTAACCCAATCCATCAGGCAAACCAGCCTCCCATCCACTGACTCTGTCTACACTTCCCACTGCCTCGACAAAGCAGCCAGCATAATTAAGGACCCCACGCATCACGGATATTCGCTCTTCCACCTTCTTCCATCGGGAAAAAGATGCAAAGTCTGAGATTATGTACTAATCGACTCAAGAACAGCTCCTTCCCTGTTGCTGTCAGACTTTTGAATGGACCTACCTTGCATTAAGTTGACATTTCTCTGCACCCAAGCTATGAATGTAACACTACATTCTGCACTCTCATTTCTTTCTCCATGAGCTGTATGCTGTGTCTGTTTCGTACGCAAAAATAATACTTTCCACTTATCTAATACATGTGACAATAATAAATCAAAATCAAATCAAATGGCCACTAAAAATATTGTGTCAAGCCTATTCCAATGAATCTACTAAGGAGTGACTTGGTAGTGATCTTGGAACGTGTGAAGGAGAATAACCAATGAAGAATACTGAATGAGGAATCAGTAACATTTATGAACCATATTCCAATTTTATTAAACTATAAACAATTATAGAAACCACAGTAAATGCAACGACTACATAAAAAACATGAACTGATCCTGTATTATCCTTTCTGAACTTGCATGTGAGTGGATAGTGTTTGTGTACTCCTGGGAATGAAAACAACACTAGAGTTTTCACTGAAGGTTTCTTTTGGTTGCTTGTATAGTTGTTTCATTTACGCACTATCGTGACACAAAGAATTAATCTAAAAACATAAAATGTTAAAATGTAGGATAATTTAATTTGGTTGACCCAAATGTTGTAAGAGCTAATTAACACTGCACTGAAGTGATTTAAAGCATGTGTGAAATGTTCAGTTAGGAAAAAAATGCTTATGTCAATTGAACAAGGTCGAGACCAAAAAGATAAAAAATTGCATTAGTAAGTGACTCACAAAAGTTCATTTTGGTCAGCTTTTGCCCAATATATCAGTGACTTCTCCCTGAAGTACAGTTGCAATACCTCAAAATAAACACCAAGGTTCAGTTTTGAATTGCTTCAAGAGTTGTTAGCAAAATATATCAAATTTCAAAGATTGACAACACCTCATTTTGAAGAGTGAAGAAACACTTGAATCTACATTTTTTTCACGAAGATCATGAAGTAGCATGTAAACCAAGAACATTTCTTTGTTAGGAGATTTTCCTGCACAGCAAGAAACTAGAGTTCAACTGAAGAATAATTGTCCCCTTTCACTACATGGGTCTTAAAAACCATGTCAGAAAGTCCAATGCTGCAGTACACTTACAATTTGTATCCATTATTATACAACTGCATGCATTAGCTGACTTTCAAATATCAAATGTTGGATCAGATTAGCTAGAACAAACGTACAGACAATACCTTGCAATAAAATATACCTCGAATTTATTGGAAGTAGCCATAAATGCATCAGTTATTTAATTTATAAGGAGTGTTCACTAATTTTGTTCAGGGCTTAAAGTAATTTCAAAAACATTAATTAAGCAAACCATATACTGAATACAATCCAACAAAACCTACAGTACGTAAAGAAAACGGGTATAAATTTAATTGTGTTTCACCAGCAACAGCAAAATTATGCACTAATGTGCAATGCTCAAACTCCCATCTATTTTATTCAAACATTCTACTAAAAGCAGAAAAATCTGGTACTCTCCAATAACAATGAAAGGACATCCCAGATCACTTCATTGGAAATCAGAGCCCATGCTTCTTGTTTTAGAAATCATGCACAAGTCAAACTTCCTTTGCATACAAAGTAATCATTTTCACATAATTTATATCATCAGTGCATATTATTACCAGTGATCCCTTCAATTTGCCATTGTCAGCAAAACATATTGCAGCAGGGAGAGCTGGTAATGAGAAGTTTACATTTCCCAATTCATTTAATTTACCACCTTAACTGAATGGAGTGGAAATACTAAATGTGGAAAACACACAGTTCAGAAATATTTTGAGATAGTAGGCCAACAGATGTCAAAAATACTATCATACATAAGATTTCAAAAAAGATAAAAACTGCTAAAATATGGAGTTGTCCAGGAACCCTTCACCAGCTTGTCAGAGGAATTTACTTGCGCACATCATTCTGTGGCTGTTCACCTAATTTTATTTAAAGGTGAATAAACCAGTTTATAGAATGAGTTTCATCTTATATACAAAATGGAATACAGCTGGTTGTTAAAATCTATTATTTACTTCGTATATTTTGGATTTTAGTGGCAGATATTATCGCTGATTTCCACTTGACATTGTGGCATCTGGGAAGCAATATATGCCAATTTTATAGTTCAACCTGAAATAGGAAAAAAAAAATTAGAAACAATACAAGGGAAGCAACTTTATTTAAGGGCAAAAGATCAAATGCAATTAATAAATGGAGTACATAGAGAACTAGTAAGTGTTAAATATCTTAAAATATAAAGCTGAAAAGTTTCTTAGGTTTATTGACTCATGTTGGTTTGGGGTTAACCAGTCTGCCTCAAACTGACAATCAAACATTTCATTTCACTCAGAACTAGTGGCAGCAGAGCTATAAAAAAACCCATCGGAATTATGAAATGACAATCAAAATAATTTTGATCTCAGTTTTGTCCATCTTGTGCTCTTTACAGCATTCAAACACCTGGAGGGTAATTATTCAGAATTACTGTACAGTGATTTGACAATCTCAAAATCTAAAAGATGAAGTTGTTAAGGCAAATCGAAAATGGCTGTTAAAGAAATCTCAGTGGAACAAATATAATCACTTCCAAATTGTACAGTGCTGGATCAAACATCTGGAATTCATTAACACTACTGTGGCAGCACAAAGACACCCAAAGCAATTCACGAAGACCCTATCACTACATTCTCAAGGTAACTGAACAGCTTCTCTCGTATCTAGAGAACAAATAAACTGAAGGAAAAACTAGACCTAAGCTTGGGACGCAATATTAATTAATTTATGGTCGGTTTACTTTTCAGAAAGATATTTTCAATTCAACAGGAAGGCCAAAACGTACTGATCTTCTGCTTGGAAAATTCACACTGGATTGGTCACGTTTTCTGCAATGTAAAAGGTAATTCTAATATCAGAGATATGTCCTCTACCAGAAGCAGTAGGAACTTGTCTGACTTACAATGACCTTCCTTCTCAAAAATTGGAATCCTATTGCAATTTAAGTACAAAGACAACCACTTAGGATCCAAAGTGGGTACGGCTGGACCACAATAATAAATACATCCCTCATAGTCAAGAACATTTTATCTCTTGTGCTCACAACGGAAATAATCATTGTAATACGTCTTACTGAGATTATCATGCTAGGTCGGTGACATTGAGTTGTTCAGAACAGGAAACTTTCAGGCTGTTGCAGAATTTTTTAAAAATGAGACATTCCTCAATGTTAAAGGTGCCATGTCAATGCAAATTGTTATTCAAATGTGTTGTCTGCATTAAGCAAATTAACCTCAACCAAGGTAGTGCCTGGATGGCAAGCAACAAAAAGAACGCCGCTCTTCTTCACTGTCTAATTACTCCTGCCAAACATATTCATATATAGCTGTGGGATAAAGGGAGGATTTTGCTCCTTTTGATAACTCCCACAATCAGACATCTTACAACGCTGACAGACCCATACCTGAGGAATGGTTACATCAGCAAGGTATTAAAAGATTCTGAGGCAAAAGGGATTGAAAATCATTATAACTCAGTCTTCATGGGAGAAAGAGGTAATAATTGAAGGCAGGAAACTATTAAATTTCATGGAATGCAATCTTTCATTTTTAAAATTAATTTCATCAACATTCAAGCAAATACAGATAAAGTATTATATCACAAGAGGATACAATACTGAAAAATGTCAACATTGTGACTTGGTAATACTTTTCTGCACCACTTTTTCACAACCCATTCAACACCCTTATGTAATCCAGATCAGTTAAACTTTACATTATATGTTAGTTGGCCAAGTATAAGAATATGATGCCTGCCTTGTGTGAACAATTCACGGGTCAAGGAGAAATTCCAAAAACTTTGACTTGAAAACCTTTCTTTGTTCTGGTTCTTCATCTCTCTCGTGGGTTAATTAATTATGGATAGTCAGCATAGCTTTGTCAAAGGGAGGTCATGCCTAACAAATCTGTTAGAATTTTTCAAAAATGTGACCAAGTGTGTGGATGAGGGAAGTTCAGTTGACATAGTTTGTATGGATTTTTAGCAAAGCTTTTGACAAAGTCCCACATGGGAGACTGATTGAGAAGGTTAAAGTACATGGAATTCAGAGAAACTTGGTGTGATGGACCTTAAAAGGCTCAAGAGGTAATTGTAGCAGGCTGTTCGAATGACTAAATGCCAGTGTCCAGCGGTGTACCACAAGGATCAGTAATGGGACTCTTATTGTTATATACATAAACAATATAGATGAAAATGTGGGGGCAATGCTAAGCAAGTTTGCAGATGACACCAAGCTTGGCAAGATGGTTAATAGTGAAGAAGGTGGCTATAGATTACAGAAAGATATAGAAGGGTTGGTCAGATGGGCAGAGCAGTGACAAATGGTATTTAACCCTGATAAGTGAAAAGTGATGCACATTGGAAGAAGAAACAAAAGGGAGCATTTAATGAATGGCAGAACACCAGGAAGCTTAAAGAAAGAGGAGGATCTTGGGGTAATTATTCACAGTTCCCTGAAGTTGGCACAACATGTGAATAGGATAGTTAAAAGGGCACATGGCACACTTGTTTTCATCAGTCATGGTATAGGGTATAAGAGCAAGAAGATAATGTTGGAGTTGTACTGAGAGCTGGTTAGACCACAGCTAGAGCAGCGTGTCTGGTCATTTCACTATAAAAGGAAGAATGTGATAGCACTAGAGGTGATACAGAGAGGTTCACCAGGATGTTACCTGGCATGGAACATTTGAGCTTTATGGAAAGACTAGGCAGACTTGGATTGTTTTCATTATAGCAGAGAAGACTAAGGGGGAACATGATGGTGTATAAGATTAAAGGGATTATGGACAGGGTGAATAGGGAACAGCTGTTTCCTTCGTTGGAAGAGTCAATCACATGGGGGCATAGCTTTAGGGTAAGGGGCAGGAGATTCAGAGGGGATTTGAGAAAAAGCGTTTTCACTTAGTGTTGCAGGAATCTGAAATGCACTGCTAGGAAGGTTGGCAAGGCCGGAAACTTTACAACCTTTAAAAAATATTTAGATGAGCACTTAAAATATTACACAGTATGGATAAGAGCAGGAAAATGAGATTATTCATGTCTTCAGTGGTACATATTGTTGGTGCAGACACAATGGGCCAAAGGGCCTTTTCTGCACTGTATGGCCCAATGACAATGACTCAGGAGATAAATAAATTGGGAAGGAAATATGAAAGTCTAAATTGTATTCAGCTTGATAGAAGATATCAATCAATGAGGTGAATGCCCTAAACTTAGCCCAAATTTTATTTGCTTTATACAAGTTTGATTGGGCCTCAACTTCCATGGAATGGCAGTCAGAGTCAGATTGTCAATCCACTCCTAGTTACTTACCTGGAAATAGAGCCGCTCCTTTCTTACCTGGCCTTCTGACTCAGGCCTAGTGAGAACTGTGTTGGGCAGCATGTTTCTGAGCCCTTTAGTTGAGGGTTGGAGAGTCAAATGTTAGGAAGTGCCTTTTACGACACTAACTGCTGTAAAGCAGATGAGCTTAAAGGACCAGCCATTTTCAGAAATTAGGGAGAAAGCAACTGTAGGATTAAGGAGGTTGGGGGAGGGTAGTGGTGTCGTAGGTGTGCTAAGTAGGGGTCACATGAGGATTGGGTGGGGTGTTAGGAGGAGGGGGGGATTCAGGACTGCAATTACCCAGGAATTAGTGACCCAATCCATATTTCCATTTTCATGAAATTTAAATTGTACTTTTGGATCATTCCAATTGCAGTTGCCCAAAGTTGGAACTTTCAGGCAATCACAATGCAATCCTTATTTGGAGACTTCCTTGGCGCATTTTTGGGGTACCCACACCAATTATGACACCTCAGAGTCTGAAAGTTACAGGACAATGTGTAAGTAATGTGCATATATTCACATTTACATCAATTTAGAACAGTTTCATCCTTTATTTACAACAGAGATACAATAGAAACCAGTTGCAATTGAAAATATCAATGATACAAGTGACCAAAGGTTGCATGACCAGCTGAAATATTTTAAAGTTTGATTATTATACTATAATTCGATGTGGGTTTAATTTTTTAGGAACTGATGAAAGGAAATTGATGTTATTAGCAAATAAAGGGGAGCTTCATCCCAGTAGAACTTTCATAGAAAGGTTTCACCACTTCAATGAACTGTTTGATTTTTGCAAATTAATCTGCACTTTAAAAAAAATACATATAGTACCTTAATTACCTTTTTAGCTGGAAATGTGTCGTCTAATTTTGGTTTAAGTTCCTCTAACCTCTCTCTCAACAACTGCGATATCACTTTGGCATCTCTACTGTTTATATATTCTCCTGCAGCATTTTTCTGCAAGGCAAAAACATTACATATTTTGCAAAAGCAAAACTATACATTCTTGAGAAAAATGAATAGTTGATAATGGTGACAAGATTACATTCTTAAGCACTGCAGCATGCAAGGGCAGAAGAGAAGTCTTTAGCATAATTCTTCATTATGCTAATTGCCATGTTCATCAAGCCCTGAAGGGGCAGCGTTCACAGAGGTTATATATTTGCCTACATTGATGATGGAGGCGGCGGCAGGGAATTCACATTTTTTCAAAAATAGTTAAAACCAGATGCTGCCCTTCTGACTTACATAAAGCACTGGTAAATGTCTACGAATCAGTAATGTGTGTATTTTTTGGGTGTATGATGGTGCAAAAGCTACAAGGTAGAAAAGGCAAAAAAGGTCAATGTGATACTTGATGAGATGTCTTTATCTATCTCATTTGGAATGTTGAGGTCAGGGATTGGGAAATTCTTAAAAAAAAAGAAAATTTTTTGATTAATCATCTGGATCTTGTTAGAAAAATCATGGCGCGTTAACAACACATGCTGTTATTAAAACATAAATCACCCAGCAGAAGAAGAGGTAAACTGTGAGTTTTGAATCTTCAGAACTTGTTGGCCCTTTTAATCTGTTTGCTTCACACAAAAGGTGCGTCAACCTCCCTGTTATTTTTAAGGACTTTCTGAATTAATAGTCCATTAAACTTGTCACAGAAAGTTAGTGCTGGAATTTTTCTTCTAAATTCATTCTTGGAACGTAAGTGACACAGGCAAGGTCAAGAATTTATTCCTCACCCCTAAACGCCGTCTAGAAGGTGGTGTTTTTCTAGGTGGTTGAGATCACAGCATTGGATGGTGTTGTTGAAGAAGTCTTGGCAAGTTGCTGCAGTGAATTTTGTAAATAGTATGTACTGTTGCTATTGTGTAGCAATGATGAATGGAGTGAATTTGAGGAGATGGATGGGATGCTGGTCAAGAGCTGCTTTATCTTTGATGAAATCAAGCTTCGAGTGTTTTTGGAGCAGCATTCATCTAAGCAAATGGAAAGTATGCCATCACATTCCTGACTTCTATTTTGTAAATGGTGGACAAGGTTTGAGAAGCCTGGAGATGACTTACTCACTGCAGAATTCCCAGGCTCTGACCTGCTCGTGGCCACAGTATTTACTTGGTTGGTTAAGTTAAAGGCAGCCCCTGGGATGGTGATGGTGGAGGACTTAGTAATAGTTGACAAGGGGAGATGGTTAGATCTTATTGGAGACAGTCATCGTCAAGCCATTGTGTGGCGCAAATGTTACTTGCCACTTATCAGCCCAAGCCTAAAAATTGACTAGATCTTGCTGCATGTGGGCAAAGGTTGTTCCAGAATCTGAGGAGTTGTGAGTGCATCTGAACACTGTGCAATCATTAGTGAAAATCCCTGAACGTTCATAGTCCTGACTTGGAGAGTCAGTCTTTGATGAAACAGATGAAGATGGTCGGCCTAGGAAAGTACCTTGAGGAACACCTGCAGTGATGTTCTGGGACTGATTTGATTGGACTCTGACAACCACAACCATCTTCCTTAATTCAACTGAACAGCGCAAGTGCCATTTTAATGATGTGATAACTATTACTGCAACGAAAAAGGGACTTACCTGACCTGGAAAGTGAAAAATCAAAGTGTTTAATCTTATTCCTGCGTGAAATAAATCATTGTGAAGAGATTTTAAAAACATCCAATTTAAATTGTTTCTTCCTTCCATAAGGACATACTTACATTCCTTCCTTACACTTATGTTCCTTCTTATCCTCTTTCTATACCCAGTTGGACTGAAATTTGTATGCCTGCCTCTGTTTTTATCCACATTCTTTAAATCTCATTGGTTAAGGAAATACATTGGTGCTCCCACTACTCACTATGGACTCTGTGCAGCTGCTCTCATCATCCTGTTATCTACTTGCACTTCCAGCAAGTTATGGTACAAAGGATCTTTCAGCTAAGGATGTCTCCTTTATGTAATAGCATATGAAAGGCTTTTAAAGATAATAAAACTAAATCCCATCAATTTGAAACAAGGCAGGGAAGGACAGGAACTTTTTTTAAAGCATTGCTGGCCATCTCAGTAGTAATAAGCAGTGTGAGTAATCCAGTTGGGCTTTTCCTCCCTTGCACGTTTAGCTGAGCTATGGGACGTGAAGATGGATTAGTAAGCTTCAGAGGAAAGTGTAATGGTGTGCTCTGTATGATATCCTTTTCCAGAAAGATATGGCCCAATTGCTTACCTTTTTTCCTTGGAATGGATAGAATTTAACTGTAGGGTAAGCTCTGATGCCAGCTGTTTGGCAAATGTGTGGGTTACTCTGGCAGTCCATTTTTCCTGCTTTGACTTCACCTTTGATTGACTGTTTAAAAAAAATGTATTTAATGTACAAAAGCAAAAGACTACAAAAGTTGGAAATACAAAATTTAAACAAAATGCTGGAAATTTGCAGGTCAGACAGCATCTAAGAAGAAAGAAAACAGATTAAAAGTGAGAATTTTCTAGCTGGCTAGCCATTCAAATTCCCATATTCCGTTGGCAAGACACTGCTGGCATAAAGGGGTGAAAAATTCTCGCCAACATTTCAGAGCAATGACATATTATCAGCATCTAAATGTATGATCATTTCCTTTATTTCTAAAGCTGGTTCTCTAGTTCAGTACACAATAAAAGAAAGTAGCACAAATTCCAAAGGAAGCTAAGCACTCTATGTGTGCTTGAGTATATTCATCTGAAAACATGCATAGTCTATTGTTAAAGTATCGCACTGAACAGCCAATTTAAGAGTTAGCTCACAATATATGAAGGTAGTTACGAGCTATTGAGATGATTAATAGCTTGTTTACACACAAAGTAGCAATGTATTATAAGGCATAAATACAATGAGCACTCATGGTTAGTCAAATCTCACTTTTAATGAAAAGTTGAGTAATTGCAATTTAGGAAGTATGAGATTTATACCCAGCTGCAACCAACACTCAGTGCTGTTCAATGAATATATTTTTAGTAAATGTTTTGTGAAACTCTCTTGGCATATGGGATAAAGGCAATTGATTGGACTGGAAAAATGCACAGAAGCAGTCCAGCTGTGAGGAAATTAAGTGTCCCTATAGCATTTGTAACTTAATTTAAAGCAAAAGAACGACTGCAGACTAATTATCAAGATATTTTCACATTTGTGAAATTCAAGGGAAAAAAATGGAAAATTTGCAATGCAATAACTTTCACACCCGCTACACCTACAAGATATAATTGTTGCGAACGGCATCAATTAATAACAGATGATGGATGGCTAGTTCGTGATGTGGAACAACACTAAAAGCACAGATTCAATCTCCGTACCGACTGAGGTTATCCATGAAGGCCTCACTTTCCCAACAATGCTACTCTCATTTGAGGTGGTGATCCTTAGTTTAAAATCACCATCAGTCAGCTCTTTCTCAAAGGGGAGAACATCCTAAAGTCCTCTGGGATTATGGCGACACTGCATTTTCATTTTGGAACAATAATTTTGATTTTACACTAGAGTACGATGACTATAGTGTCTGACAAGGTGCAAGCATACAGTAGCAACTGCCTGTTATTTACAGAACTGAAATCTGCTCCCTTGTCTAAATGGCAGAATTATAAACTCCACTAAACCATAATGCTGTTGGTTCCTAGAACATGAGCTCATTTTCTATCAGTCCTCACAATCTATGGAGGGACAACTAAACGCTTGCAGGTTTAATGAAATAATAATTTCTGATAAAAGATGCAACCCAATTTTTAAATATCTCAAAACTCAAGATGTCTGGGGAAAGAACGGTGTGCTGTCTCTGACTTAAAAGTGTTCAGCATAGTATCCATAGTAAACCTTTGGTCTTTTCACACCACCCGGTTGCCAAATTGAGGGAAATGTGCTGCAGTGATATCTCTGGTACACATCTATAATGCATTAAAGGTAGGTAGATAGGATTGCAAGGATGGGTTACAATTCTCCTGTTTAGCACTTTACTTGGAAGTTAGGTTTTTATTGATTGTGAAGCTTTTTTGGCAATTAACATAAACACTAAGTAAGAAGTATATTTAAAATGCAGCTTTGGATTCACCCCATTTTTTGGGCTATGGTAGCACAGTGGTTATGGTACTAGAGTTCAAATCACTTATTGTAAAACTGAATTCAATGAACATGGTATCCTCTGGATTGATAGCAGGATCACAAGAATTACGAGGCAAGCTGTTGGATTGTCACAAATCTAACTAAGTTCACTCTATTCCACAAAACCTTCCACTCCTCAGTTTTGTCTGCACATGATCTGCATGTTACATTATGTGGTTGACAATTTTCTCTTTAGGACAACTAGGAATAGATAGGAAGTACTGTCTAGCTTGCATCGCCCAAATCTCTGTTAACTACCTTGCTCTTTTCCTTAAATCTGTGCTGACTTCCCTTAAACTGCATTTGTCCACGTGATTATTAATTTGTCCATGTGGTTATTAATTTGCCCCTGTCTACATCAATGGGGACAAAGTAGAAAGGGTTGCGAGCTTCAAGTTTGTCCAGATCATCAATAGTTAAGAAAGCCCACCAATGACTCTCTCAGAAGATTAATGAAATTTGGTATATCAGCTGCGATTCTCACCAACTCTTACAGATGCGCCATAGAAAAACATTCTTTCTGGTTGTATTACAGCTTGATATGGATCCTGCTCTGCCCAAGATTGCAAGAAACTATAAAAACTCATGAAGGTAGCCCAATCCATTGAGCAAACCAGCTCCCTGTCCATTCACTTTGTCCCAAATTATGCTGCCTCGGCAAAGCAGCCAGCATAATTTAGGACCTCACGCACCCTGGGCATTCTCTCTTCCACCTTCTTCCGTTGGGAAAAAGATACAAAAGTTCTGATGTCATGTACAAACTGACTCAAGAACCGCTTTTTCCCTGTTGCTGTCAGACTTCTGAATGGACTTACCTTGCATTAAATTGATCTTTCTCTATACCTCAGCTCTGACTGTAACACTACATCCTGCACTCTTTTGTTTCCTTCTCTATGAATGGTACGCATTGTCTGGTTGCCGTGCAAGAAACAATTCTTTTCCCTATATGTTACATGTGACAATAAAATATCAAATTAAAATTCAAACAATTTTGTCCCAGAGGTTCCACACGAATGACGTTAAATTCACTGGCTTGTTTTGAACAAGTATCTAATATTGGCAATTCTCCTGTCCTTCAGCACCATTCCTGAGTTTAAGGAGTACTGGAAAATTATGGCTCGTGCCTCTACAATTTCCACTCTCATTTTGATACATTTTGTCCTTTAAGTAACTTCTGAAAGAACTGGATATGTTCATAAACTTATTCAATACTCACTGTGAAGCACACAATGTCTATTTTCTAGGCTCAATTTTTGCAACGTTTTCTTCATTTTATTAAAAGTATGGTATAGAAAGACCAAGGCCTGAATTTTATGTAGACTGGGTGGATACGCACCCAACATGGAAGCGTGTGAAATTGTGGGAGACGCTGGACATTCATTCAGACATAATCATGCACTTTAGCAATATTTTGGTTCGTGGACACAAGCGAGAGCCAGAAATGCGCCCACCAAAATCAAGCAGGCAATTTAGCCTGTTAATAAATTTATATGGGCCTTCTGCTTTTACGCTTGGCGGACGGGCTGACTGACAAGAAGGCCTTCATGTTTTTGCTGCAACTTCAATCCAAGGCAGGGTGAACTGCCAGAGCTGAAATAAAATTAACAAATATGTGTTTGGTGACTGAGGTCTGTGTTTGATTGTGCTGCCCAACACTTGTGGCATAGTTTTGTCATCGATATATATTTTTCATGGTTTGGCAGCTCCTTGAGACAACGCCATAATAGCTGTCCACAAGACAGCACATCAGAAATGCCAGCCCCACCTCATCTTCTGGACTCCCACTCTCTTCCCATCGTCCCTGGCAGCACTCAGTCTTCCACAGAGCACGTATCATGTCTGATGGCCATTTATTGGCGAGCCAGCTTGAAATTATGCTCCAGGGCTGACCGTGTTGAGAATGTGTTTCGTGCCTGCTTCTGAGCCAGTGAGTATGCATGCCCAACAGGCAAAAAGTTGAAGCCTAAAGGCTTTACCAGTAGTAGTTGTTTTTGTAAAAATGTTAAGCAACAGGAAACAAATCATTATAACTGTCTACTATATGATATTTACCTTAGCTAAAAGCTCAAACTCAGGAGCAAAGTTCCGGCAAGGGCCACACCAAGGTGCATAGAAATCAATCACCCAATGGTCCTTTCCTTTTAATACTTGGTTTGTAAAGTCTTCTGGTGTGAGTTCTATAGAAATTTGAGGAAGAAATCTGGGTAAAAGAAAAGAAAGATAGTGATATATTGTAAAGGTAAAACAAATGAATGCTTTCAACAGTTTATTGTTTGTGACATCTTGCTTGTCACTCAATTGCAGGCGGAGTTATATGGGAAATGCAGAAAGTCATTCCCTTCAGTTCCTTGAGTTTGGCACGCAATTTGGTCAGATTGCAGCCTCAAACTCAATAAGCAACATTTATATAAATAGTATTCATTTGTTTACCCTTTAGATTTACTATCAGAATCTGTGCGCACCACTTCATGGATTCACAAATGCAATTTCTGAGAATTGTGACCTTGTCTTGTTTCCATTGTTATCTGATGCACCATAGCATTAAGTTGTATTGTTACTGAACTAAGTAATCTAAAGGCTCCATCTGGGCAACGTGGGTTTGAATCCCACTAGGGCAAATGGTGACATTTGTGGTCAATACAAATCTGAAATTAAAAACTTGAATGACCAATTGTCAACTGTTGTAAAATCCCATCTGGTTCACTAATGTTCTTTAAGGAGGAAAATCTGCCACCCTGATCAGTTTGGCTTATAAGTGATTCCAGATCCACAGAAATGTGATTGACTCTTAAATGCCCTATGAAATGGAGGACAACTAGGTATGGACAATAAATGCTGGCTCAGCCAGCAATGCCCACATTCTGTGAATGAACAAAATCATCAGATGGTTACTGACCATTAAGCATTTGAATATTTTAACTCTTATTTTTAAATTTGCAATACGTCTTCAAACATTTAATCAATACATAGAAACTTACCCTAATGCCCAAGACCCAAGTGACTCTGCATTCCTGGACCAACCAGAATAGCTACTGTAGGGAGAAATAGGAAACTGTTACAAGCTGTAAGTGAAGCCAAAAGATGGAAACAAAATGGTGTACATCAACTAGAGTTTACATTTTATTTTAATATTTAGTTACCAGCTATTAGCCTGGGGAATTAATAATGGAAAATAAAGAAATGGGAGGTGAATTGAACAGGTATTTTGCATCTTTCTTTAATATAGAAAATACAAGTAACATGCCAAAATAGCTGCAAAATTAGGAAATGGAAGAGAGGGATTGTCATGCACTCCTTTTATGGGGACTTACAGGGGGTATTCCCCAGTGCATCTTCTGGTACCTCTGGGATATGAACTCCTAGAAATCTGATGTAATGGGCCAAAAAGTTCAAAGCTTTGTTAAGTATGGGCAGCTATGTCAGATATAAGTTGTTATGCACTTAATATGAACACATGAATTAAGAACAGGAATAGGTCACTCAGTAAGATCATAGCTGATCTGATTTATCATCAACTCCACGTTCCCAACTGTTCTCAGTCAATAAGCAAGAGGGTGAAACACTATCTAGCGCTGCTTTAAAAATATCCAAATACTCTGCTTTCACCACCTTTTGAGGAACAGAGTTTGAAAGACTTACAATCCTGACAGAAAATAATTTCTCCTAATCTCAGTCCTAAATGGATGATCCCTATTTTTAGATTCTCCAATGGCTGAAAACCCCCTTTCCACATCTACTTTGTCTTAATCCCGTTTGCTATAAGGACTGTAATTCTGTAGATTCTGTGATGTGAGATAAGAATATAGTTTATAATATTAATTGCCTACAAAAAGAAAACAATGTTTGGTCAAGAGTGCTTTTGGTAATCTGTTATAGTAAAAGTTTAAAAACACAAAATCTTGTGTTATTCTTTCAGCTATCAACCAGAAGTTCAAATCTCTGTTTTACAAATTATAGATTGCTATTGAGATTACAATTAGCGGAATACTCTGCACTAGCATGATTCACTCCAGAATTCATTTATAAATTCCTGCTGAAAACAAAAGTGTGATTGACTCTAGTTTTTACACAAATTTGAATGGTTGATTCCAGAGATGAGGGGGTTAGCTTATGAGGAGAGATTGAGTAGACAAGGCCTGTACTCATTGGAGTTTAGAAGGCTGAGGGGAGATCTTATAGAGACGTATAAGATAATGAAGGGGCTAGATAGGGTAGAAGCAGTGAGATTATTTCCACTTAGAAAGGAAACAAGAACTAGAGGGCACAGCCTCAAAATACGGGGTAGTCAATTTAGAACAGAGTTGAGGAGGAACTTCTTCTCTCAGAAGGTAGCAAAACTTTGGAATTCTCTGCCCACTGAAGCAGTGGAGGCTACCTCATTAAATGTGTTTAAGTCACAGATAGATAGATTTTTGACCAATAAGGGAATTAAGGGTTATGGGGAGCAGGCGGGGTAAGTGGAACTGAACCACTATCAGATCAACTATGATCTTATTGAATGGCAGGGCATGTTTGAGGGGCTAGATGGCCTACTCCAGCTCCTATTTCTTATGTTCTTATGTAAAACTTGGAATTTTTGGGAGAATCCCACTCCGATCTTTAGATAAGGGAGAAAGATATTAAGCTGGGAGAGGCCTTTGAATCATGCATTGGAAAATTGAGTTGATTCATACTCTAACATTCAGACATAGCTGTGATGTTTAAAGATACTTGAAAACAATACCCAATCGATGCAATTAAAAATCTCACGCTGACTGGATATTATAATTAAGCAAGCAAAAGGTGATTGTGACTGGTTTTAAGAACTGTACTTTTTAGATGATGTAACCTTAATCAATGAATGTGAATGGATAGAGATAACTCCTAGACTTTTATTGGTATATGCCAATTACTTGTAATCAAATTTGAACTACAATTGCCTATGTATTTTTGAATGATTTCAGAGTCCTAATGCTATAGTCTTCAATAAATCCATCTTGAAATCACTCCATGGGCATGATTTTACCATTGCGTCATGCTCATTTTCAGGCATGAGGCCATTAATTCAATTTAAGCCCATGTCTGCGCAGATGGCCACTTTACCAAGGCCTGAAAATGGCTGCATTCCGAATCACACCCGAAGCGGGCGCAACGGCGATTTAAATGCATTTGCTTGCATTTAAATTGAATTAATAGGTTGCCCACCCAACTTTACCAGTACTTTCCCCTTTACCATTGCTTTCGCCTGTCCAGATTGCTGAGCAAGTCTGTCTTGTACCCAAAAGTTTGTTTTGGGCGCTCCAGCATTTGAAGAGGTAAGTTCAGAGCTTCCAGCGGCTCTATAACTCAGATTGGTGTGGGTGGGGGAGGGGGGGGCAGATCATTCTCTGGCAGGGGGAGGGAGGAGGAGGCGGGTGAGATGTATCTCTGGTGGGGAAGAGGAGGGAGGTTAGATCGTTGTCTGGTGGGAGTGGGGAGGCCGGACTGTTGTCTGGTGGTGATGGTGATGGGTGGTGGTGGGGTCATTCTCTGGTGGGGTGAGATAGTTCATTCTATCCCATCACATTTCTAATTCTGATCATTCCTGTTATAAATGTTACTTAGATTATATTCCACTTGCCATGAATGTTTTTTTCCCCCTACACCAGCAAGTTCAGAACAAGTAGAAATTATCTTATTACCATTTCACAAATTATCTTCTAAATTTGGAAATGCAGATCTTAGAATTTACTACAAATTGGTTGTGGCTAAACACAATTACAAAGGCTGTTGAATCAAGAAACGGTTATTTCTACATGCACCTATATGTTTCATTACACAACTTCAATAAAGGCGTGGAAATGTACCTCAGTGGATTTTGCAAGTACAGGCAGCAGAGAGAAGGGATTCCACAGCTATAATAGTGCATGTGCACTTAGTTAGTGAAGCTGTCAAAGTATTCGGCTATGATTATGTGAAATATACTGGGAAGGAGGCCAGATGGATCTCTGGTGAGAAGAGGTGGGGGACAGGGGTGGGGGGGTCCATTGCCACTCTGTGTGTGATCATTGGAGGGAGAAGGGGGCAGAGGCTCATGATCAGTCTGTGTAGCAGGCAGGTGGGTGGATAAGGGGGACAATTCTGTTGTGGGGGCCGTCGCTCTCGCTTTTCGCTCCTGGGTAGCTTTATCTGCTTTTTGCGGCCCGGGAGCAATGTGGCAGGGTGTGTTTTTCAATTTTTTTTCTCACTACGTATACGCAGTTCAAAGCTCCAATCAGAGTTGCACCATTTCAGGTGCAATAATCCCTGCCCACAGCGCAATTCAGACTTGCAATCTTTTTTTCAGGCTAAATGCATATGGGGGCGCCTGAGAACAAATTTTCAAGTCAGATCTGAATTGCGGCCAGATTCAACAGTTAGAATCAAAATGGTAAAAAAAAAAATCGGGCCCTGTGACTTTATCCGCTTCCCTGAGGGGGAACAATAGTTTTAAATACGAGAAAGCTATTCTGACAGCCCCCGTAACAGGATTATTACATGTAAGCCATTACATAACAATGAGGAATTCTGGAAGAAGAGAAATTAACTATGAATTAATTGGTTTTAAAAAAGCACACAACTAAATACATTTTTATAATACATACTGGTACTTGTAAGCATTATTAGTGTTCAGTGGGTAGAGTCGGATCTCTGGATAGGCCTGCACATTTTCTTTCTGACACATAGAGTAATACTTCTGACAGTCCATGCTGCCCACGTTGACTGTCCCATTCAGCATCTACAAAGAGAAGCCAGCTGCATTATACTTGAAAAGTACGGAAAATTTTGACTGCAGTGAAATCGACTCGAAGCATCAGTTTTAGATGGTTGGAATAATGATTGGGATTTTCCACTCCAACCCATAGTGGGGATCATGGCAGGTGAGAGTAGAAAATGCCCATTGTGGGGGAGTGAGTCAAACATGTTTATTGTTGGGAGAGCGTGCAATGTTGCAGGTCCTTTTGTGGGCCAGGTCAGGTTCATTCTAAAGGCACATGGCAGGTTTTATTAAAAATACTCTCCAGGCACACCATATTAAGAAAGCACACTAGGTACACTGGGAGATCAGGGCACCTGCACAACAGCGCCCAACAGTTGGTTTCCCTGGATCTGACTCTGCTAACATTGGGGTGGATAGTAATTGAAACGCCTGTGTCCCCTCTCCCCCACAAATGAGCCAAAGGTGGTGGTGCTAGATGCAGGCTAACTGCCTGCACCCATATCCCATGCCAGCAAAAACTGTCAGAAATGGGAATGGGAGCAGGAGTCCTAGAACCAGGTCTTGATGTTGTTTGCCAGTTTAATAGGCCCCCAAATCTGTGAGAAAATCTGGGTTGCAGTCTTTTTTGAATGAAGGTATCCTCAATGCATATCAAATTTGGATTATATACAATTTGGTCAGTAGAAAATAGTTATTTGGTAGTAAAGGACTTGAGTCTTGTTGAATAAATAGACATGCTATCAAAGCTTTTCACCCTGCATTCATAAAGACAGCTCATCTGCTATATTGATGAGTGCAAAACAAAAACCTTTGGTAACATCTCTTTTTAGCAATACGGAATACAATACTGTATTATATTACTCTCATTTGCTTCCAATGTACTTTTGGTCCCAGCATGCAATGAAATGCAGAAATCAGTTTTCAACTGATCAGAGCACAATTTTAAAACATTTTTTAAATAACTCGAACATTTATTAAAAGAAAACTCATGCGGGTAACAATTAATTTACTTTGGCTTGGGCAAAAAGAGTTTGAAACAAAATCTTTCTATGGGATTCCTTGACAGAGTTGAAAATCAGATCACAACATTCTCAAGTTACCATTTGGGTGGTTCAAGGGAAGAACATTTTCCTTACCCTGGCCATTCTCTTCCATTCTGGCATTAAAGCTTGGCAAGGGCCACACCATGGAGCATAGAAATCCACCATCCAAAGTTCACTTTGTGCTCTCCTTCTAACCAATCCTTCGAAGGTCTCTGGTGTTAGTGCAATTACTGAGGGATTTATGAGATCCTACTCAAACAGTAAACAAAACCGATCATATAAAATTGGTTGCAAAATTAAAAAATTAAAGCAAATAACTGTTGTATTAAAAACTTCATACCTGAATAAACTCCAGAAGTTCATCAGCTGTATGATGGCCTTCATATTCAAGAACATTGGATTGGTTGAATATTAATGTTGTTGGATAAGCTTGGATGCCATGCTTGAATAGCAATACAAGAATTATTAATATTTTACTTAACTTTCTTCATCAAGCCAAACCTCTCCTCAGAACCCCTTCATCTAAAAAGCTTTCTCTTTTTAGGTTCTGTATTTGCACCCCCATCATTCCCTCAGCCCCATTCCCCCAGTACTATCTCCATGATCATCCAGCTTTTGATAACCTGCAATTTTCTCCAGTTTTCTTCAACTTATGATTGGAAAATCATCCCCATGTTCCCCAGCCTACATCAACTCCCAGTTCCTTAACTACATGCCCCAAAAGAACCCCCAGGTTTGGTTCCTGGGAAGCAGGGATTGTTCTATTAGGAGAGATTGAGTAGATCTGGAGTTTAAGAGTAAAAGGTATCAAATTGAAACATACAAAATTCTTAAGGGGCTTGAAAGCATAGATGTTGGGAAAATGTTTTCCCTGGCTGGGGAATCTAGAACAAGGAGTCAAAGTATTAGAATGGGCACTAGTCATTTTAGGACCAAGATGAAGAGAAATTTCTTCACCTATAGCATTGTGGAGTATATTCAAGACAGAAACAATGGAGTTTTGGGTACATAAGAACATAAGAAATAGGAGCAGGAGTAGGCCATCTAGCCCTTCGAGCCTGCCCCGCCATTCAATAAGATCATGGCTGATCTGTCGCTGCTCAGTTCCACTTTCCCGCTTTCTCCCCATAACCCTTAATCCCCTCTCTTATCAAAAAGGGTACAAAGGGATAAGAAGATAGGGATGAGGTAGAAGGTCAGCCATGACCTTGTTAAATGACAAAATACTGTCAAAGGGGCTATATGGCCTGCTCCTATTTCTTATGTTTCTTGAAGATCTCGAAAGGTTTGTAACTTTTGTTTAAATCTTTTCAAGACCTTATTGTCCCTAACCTCTAACCTACCCAAAATCAGCTCTACAAAAATCTGCCTTTGAATGCCTGTTTACTCTTTTTTTAAAAATCAATGATTGCTGTGACCTCAGCAGAATAGCCCTTCCACTGAAATTTCCTTTGTAGGGAATGCCTTTCCAAATTCCTTAAAATCCAGCTGTTTCACCAAGCACTTGGTCACTTCTTTTTTATTTAAATGCACAATTCTGAGGGACTTTTGGCCCATATTTTATTTTAAATGCACTAGTTAAATGTAATTTCTTATTAAACAATAGTAAGAAAAATGTTCATACTCACCGTGTTACACAGACTCTCATGGATCGTACAATCCAATGTTCCAAACTTAAGTTGACCAACTAATTGTCTGGAAGCTTTCCGCAGTTCAGGCAAAAGAGCACGACAAGGAGGACACCACTGAAAATGGTGGAGACATAATCTGGCTTTCAGTCACAGATCATTAATAAATTACAATATAAAAATATCTTACATTGATTATACAATTTATTACAGCTCCATACATATGACAGATGTGGAAAGAATCAATTAAGATTAACTGATGTACTGAGACCAGATACTGTATTAGTTTGGTGTGAATTCATTCAAGGTAAAACAGATAGAAACTCTGACATTAGCATTAATATATTTTAATGGGATCCTTATCCCAATTATGGTCAGAATTTTCCCAGTCCCACAGAGGCAAAGTCGGCAGCTGGAGGTGGAAGGGAAAACAAGAGTTGGGAAATTTAGAAAAATGTCAGCCCTGATATTTCCCAGAGCTAGGAGCACAATGCTTAATGGTAACCATGATTGACAGATACCAAACAGTAAAAACAATTATTGGTGTAATGAGCAGGCATTTCTTGAACAGGTGTAATTTTGCCAAAAGCGCTAACTCTACCTGCAGCTTGCTTATTCAGAGGAGGCAAGAGCAGAATGGGAGGTCTGCGTGGAATGTGAATTTTTAAATTTGAAGGACCAACCTAGCAATCCTAAGGCCATCTGTCTGCAAAGTCTTGCAAATGGATATGCCTCACCTGCAGATATCCAAGAGATGATACTGGGTGGGAGGGGTTGACTGCCTTTTTATCCCACCTCCATCTTGTGCTACTCTCTCGGTCCATTCAGTTTACTACACACAGTTTTCACTGTGGGGCTGCCGGTCACCCTTCCCTTTGGATACTCTAATTGGCGTTCCTACCTCCACAGCCCATCTGCCATTCCAAATTGGATAATGGACACAGAGGCGGTCCACTCATTGTCCGCCCCTTGTAAAATTAAGCTGGCAGGCACATGACTGAATAGTGCAGGGTTGGAACCTAGAAACAGTCCTGAAGTCTGCGGCAGAACTGGGCCAATTCTTCTGTTCTGTTTGGATAGGCTTAAATCCAGATCTGTGGGGTGAAAGGACAGTCATCTCATCCATTAATTTCCCTCAAAACGTGGTACTGAGTTTTACCAAAAACTATGGAACTATAGCTAGAAGGTTTAATAAATATCACTTTCCAACACAATGGAAATGGTGAAGGAAATGTTCCCCATCAATAAATGGCAGGAGATCAAAGACCAATCTAGCTTTAAAATATTGGAGTGAAGATCAACATTTAATTATTCTGAGAAGAAACACAAGCCTAGCAATAATTCATGTCTCGGCTAAGGAACACCCGCTATATCTGCATCGCAATTAAAAACACTTGGACAGTCCAAGTAATTTTATTTTGTACAAAAATAAATATATGGCATGCTATTACTATATACCTCCCAACTTAGAGATGGAATTCCCCATTTCTCCACAACAGAACAATGTCAGCTTCCGTTTCTTTGATATTAACAGTGTTACTTACACTCAGGATGCCTGCTCTAGCATCAAAGCTCATTTCCAACAGCATCTTGGAACAAAATGCTATTTATTAATTTTGCATGATTCATGAATTCATACATGAAAGTGCAAAGTAGGTAGCATTACAAAGCACAAATCTTTTATTAAGTGTGCTTCTCTATAAACTTAGAAGCATCAAGTTGAAGACCTCCATGAAGGGCAAGATTTTAAATTGTCTTGGACCTAATTCTTCTGTTGAGAGCACATTTCTAATTTTGGAACCATTATGAGTGGCAGTGTCCACCTTCACAAAATTGAGATTTGAGACTTCTTCAAATCTTGTGTTAAACAGTTTTGCAATATGTTCTTCAAATTTCTGTCAGATCTCAAAAAATGAGGACTGTATTTTAGTCTGCATGAAGACTTAAGTGAAAAAAAGCCACAAAAATTGTTTTGTTATTTGTTCTAAGAACATGGTGAATATGGACAAAACTGGATTTAAGTATCTGCATTACTCTCAATGTGTCACTGAGGCTTCTATCTCACTACATTCAGCGTGTCATAGCAAACATCATCTTGGCCCTCTACAGGACAGCACAGTTCTACAACAAATGGGTGCAAAACATTTGACTCTTCTTGTAGGTATGGTGAACAGACTAGAATTACAACACAGGTGATCCGACAATATTCCAGCTTTAGGTTTAGCTCTAATCTCCTGAAGGGTGGGAGATGTACAGAAACCGAGTAAGCCCAAGTCTCAAATCCTTTGCACTAACTGCTCCTGAAATAGGTCCAGTGATTTAAAATTAATTGTCTATTAACTAATACCTAACAGGACCTCAGAATGTTGCCAGTGAGCTATTCAGAGGCAGGACTCACTCCAACTTTGTGTGTCGACAAGGCAAAATTTTGAATATGTTAGAGAAAAAGAGTAGCAAACACGCTCTGTAAATAATTGTTAAATTGAGGAGTGTTTTTGGATTTTTGTTCAAATACAAATAATTGTCACAGACAATAGCCATACGTGATCATTTATTGATGTCATTCAGTAAGAAAGTGACTTTTAGAAATAGAACATACTTAAATGACAAAGATGAGACTTATTACAGAATGGTGTTCATTCTTATTTGGTCACAGGATGTGGGCATCACTGGGCTAGGTCAGCATTTATTGCCCATCTCTAATTATCCTTGAGAAGGTAGTGAGGAGCTACCTTCTTGAACTGTTAAAGTACACGTACAATGCTGCTAGGAGGGCATTTCAGGATTTTGACCCAGCTAATGCGAAGGAACAGTGATCTATTTCCAATTCAAGATGGTGTGTGACTTGGAGTGGATCTTGCAGATGGTGGCATTCCCATGCACCTACTTCCCTTGTCCTTCTAGGCGATAGAGATTGTAGGTTTGGAAGGTACTGTTGAAGGAGCATTGGTGAGTGCACCTTGTAGATGGTACTCACTGCTGCCACTATGTGTCAGTGGTGAAGGGGGTGAATGTTGAAGGTGGTGGATGGGGAGTTGATCAAGTGGGCATTGTCCTGGAATATGTTGAGTTTTTTCTGAGTGTTGTTGGAGTTGCATTTATCTAGGCAAGTGGAGAGCATTCCATCACACTCCTGACTTGTGCCTTGTAGGTGGTGGCTGACTTGAGACTCAAGAAATTAGATAACTCGCTGCAAAATTCCTTGCCTCTGACCCATTCTTGCAGTCACAGTGTTTATATGGTTGGTCTTGTTCTGGTCAGTGGTAAGCCGCAGGCCACAGACGTTGATAATGGGAGATTCAGCAATAGTAATGCTGTTAAACGTCAAGGGAGATTTTTGAATTCTTTTTTGGAGATGGCCATTGCTTGGCACTTTAGGAACAAATGTTTCTTGCCACTTGTTATCCAAAGCACAAACATATCCAGGTCTTGCTACGTATGAGCATAGACTGTTTCAGTATCCGAGGAGTTGAGAATGGTCAACATTGTGCAATTATCACCGAATACTTTCTTTTCTGACGTTATGATGGAAGGAAAATCATTGATGAAGCAGTTGAAGGCCAGCTAGACATGAGTTTACATTTAAAATACATTTCAAGAAATAACTTACTGGTGCAAAAAAGTCCACAAGCCAAGGTTCCCTTTCTTTCCTTGGAAAATTCTTCGGACTCAATGTGATAACAGGCGCATTGATGCTCTCTCTGGCAAAGGAAACTATGTCGTAGAGAACCTTCTTACCTTTTAGGATAAAATACATCATGGAATATTAATACAACAGAAACTATAAAGAAATGCACACATTTCATATTCAATTGAGAGAATAGCCTAGGCAGAGGATTTCTTTGCAGAAGATGCATATGCACCTTGGGTGGAAAGAACTTCCTTAAACAACATGAAGGCAACAAAAATTATTTCACAACCTAGTGTTTTGCAAGGGTTTTTTGGATTATATTGGTTAACAGATCATTGTTGGACAGCATAGCCAAAGAAGGCTTTAAAGTCACCTCTCAAACAGTGTCATGGCTTCCTTGACACTGGGCAGAATCATACGAGAATCTGGCAGTGCCAGTTCTGGAGAGAAAACTGGCAAGGAACTCGCTTACTCCACTGGCCAGTTTTCTCTCCAGATCTTGTTACTAACTGCAAAAGAGTGAGCATGTTTTTTGCACCATCACTCTAGAGCCAGGAATCAGCCTGAAAGGGCACACTTATCACTGGAACAAATATTAATCCTACCCCACCATGGAGGTACCTGTGGCCTTCCCCCACTCCCTCAATCTTCCAAAGCATCTTCATTCTCCGCACTCCTCTAATCATTACTGGCATGTCCCCTCCCACTCCCAAACCAAAGCCCCCACCCCAGGAAATCGCTCTGTTTGCTCTCACCCTCCCCAATCACAAACAGATGATTCTTTTCTCATGAGGTTACCCCTAGAGCCAACTGTTGGTAATGCCCCTTGGCACAGGTTGGCAGGTTGCCTGGCAATGTTCCTCTTCCCGGTTGTGCAGGAGGGAGGTTAGGGAAAGAATCTGGCGATGGAGGTTGTTAGTTAGATTTAAATTTATTTAAAATGAATGGAAGTTAGGTCTTTGCCCATTATGGGCATGAACCTGATTATGTTGCCAGCGAGGGACGGCAAAAATTGGAGATTTCGGTTTTGTCAGTGACATTCACCATTTCCAGGTTTGACTGGATCCTGAGTCCTTGCTGGCAATCGGTGAGTGCAGGGTCAAGATCCCACCCATTGTCTTTGACATGCATGTGAGATGGTAGACAGGGTCTTGGTTTAATCTCTGACCAGAGAGTGCTAGCTTCAGCCTGGATTATGTATTGCAGTCTTTGGGGCCTCAACCCACACATTTTGATTTAGAGCCATGCACATGTTCACTGCATAACTGATATAATTCACACCAACAAACAGCATATTTGGTAACCTCTTCATGTTACTAGTCAAAGTAACCTCTTTCTATTGCTAGTCAAGGCTTATGACAGAAATTATTTATCACACGTAATATATCCAGATAAAGAATAACTTGTAATGAACAACAAAGATGTTAAAAACGTTTTGTTTTCGTAACTACCATGGCAACTCTGGAACACAGCTCTTACCATGATGTATTTCAAAGGCACGTGTTCCACTGCCTTTGAATATTACAACACAAGGTTGGTAGATATAGAGGCTCTTGCAGATGCGTGATCCCTCATCACAGTCAAACGTTCCAACCTGGAAAAAGGTTATCCTGTGTTTTAAAGTACTTCATTGTTAACGTGTTCTATCTTCGTGGCACAATTTTAGGAATATTATTGAACTTTGCTGATGCCACTTGAAAAAAGTTACATAAACCACAAAGCTTCTACATAATTAAAAACAAGATATTAACAGAAACTTGAGGCTTTTAAGTACATTTTGTTTTAGGCAAGGAGACAGCCAAAAAATCAAGTTCACAACCAACAGGGAAGTTAAGCAACCCCAACTTCTTGACACAAACTTTCTGCCTTTCTGAAGGTGTTGACTACTTGCTGAAGTATGGTTCAGCTGGTGATTGTCATTTGGTACCTCACTCATTGTCATAAATGCCAGTTGGTTATTTGACATCAAATGATAAGCCCAATTCCATTCTTAACCAATGTACTTCCAATAAAGTTCACTAGACATAATCACTAGAAACAATTCCTGACATCTTAGTCCCCTGTACGCATGACTACTCTGGATGATTACAATATCACAATCATAGTCCAACTAAATTCAGTTAACTTAGCAAAGACCAGGGATTGAACCTATACTTGAGAGGTTATTACAGACATCTTACTGAATAAACCTAAGTTGTCAAGGAATCTTTCAATCTTCCTAACTTGAGGCAATGCTACTACAACATCTCAGTTATAGCCCCTCCATACCATACTCGAGATCTTATTGCAAGTATTTTCAAAGAATATATGATGTGCTTCAGTAAAATAGACAATGGCCTGATCATAAGCTTCCTGCAGCTCATTAGTATTCATTTTACACGAGTTTTCTCCCCACCCTTCCCTCCCACCATTTCTTCTAGATTCAACACCAAATCCAGAATAACTAAAACTCCAGAATCCCCCGAGTAGAGTTCCACACAAAATCATCTCCTTGCACTAATTCATCATAAAAGGAAACAGCTTGTGTAACTCACCCAGAGTAAAATCTGAGCTACGTACTTAAGGAATTGGATAGACATCTGGGCAGCAACTTTCTGGTCCTGCTGACCATTGATGGGGAGGTTGCTGGTTGGTATATTGAAGAAGCCATTGGGAGGCTGATGATGGGAGTGCCAGTGCATAAGCGTAGCAGCCCGCTCAGCGCTACGGTGCGGTTTCTTGGGCGGGATTGGCCCCTATCCCCACTGGTGTGGATCCCTTGGCGAAGCACAAAGTGCTGGAAATTCAAACGACCAATTTCGTCCAAAAAAAAACAAGGTGGAAAATCTCCCCTTTTCCCCATCCGTTAGGTGCTTAACTTTTTTGGAGGAAAAATCACCGCCATTGTGACTGATTCTCACAAATAGCTGATGAAGGTTGCCAATTAGGACATCTTCAATGCATTTATAAACTGCAAATTTGACAGTATGCTTCAGTAGCTAGTACAATCATAAATAGCCTTGCCACGGTGCATGGCTTTCCTTCTTTAGCCCTGTTCCATAGTCCTGAGCCAGGGTTCAGGGAAATCAAAATCCCCTACTGCTCACGTAAACATTCCCAGAGAACTTCCTTTGCTCTTGGAACTCAATGACATCTAGCAAGTCATTGATCCCTTTTTCCTTTGAAGTAAGATCCTCATTATTAAAGAAAATACCCATCCTTAACAATTTCAATAATGCATTACTACCAAAATGCATACAAATATATCTTAGTGTATATAATCTGCAAGCACTATAAAATGTATTTTATGCACTTCAATTACAATAAAGTCAGTCAGAATAGTTAAGCTGACAAAACCGTTTTACCAAAATATATTTGTTGGGTGAGCATAATATAGGCAGTCTTATTAAAGCAAATACAGTGTCCATTTGCAAAATGGGCCAACATGATTATCATTGAACAACTAAATTGAAATATATTGTTTTCTTTTTTCATTCTTCAGGTACGAGCTTGGACACGAAAGCAGGCGGCTTTATGAATGTCATAAATGGCATACAATGTCATAACCAATCATAATCTTGTCTTTAACCTATGCAGGGCTCATGTAAAATGATAAGGAACGAGAACAAGTGCTAATTCTCTCCTCTCAAAGTCAGGAATGCTGAAGCCAGTTGTAACACATCAACTACCAAAACCGGCTGTAATCAGGATTAAACCTGGGACCTTACTGACTTATACGGCTCAGTTACAAACTGCTTTAACAGCAGAGCCAGATGAATCAGCCTGATCCTCCATCTAATGATCCTTTAACACATTTAAGCAGCTGTACCTGAATATTGTTACTTTGTAGAAGAACCTTGAGCCTTTTAAACTCATAATCACCAGGCTCTGTGGTGTCACCAAATTTAAAGAAAACCAGCCAACGATGATGAGTTAACTTGCTCTGGAAAAGAAAAATACAAAGTTGTTTTTGCTGTTTCTTTGCAACACAGAGTACATTTCTGTTCTACTGCTATTCCAATTTCTGTTTGGCCATACCTGGAATGAATGTTCAGTGAGCTTTTCCAGATCAGGTAAATATTGCATAACTTCAACATAAATTTCTCTGGCATCCAGGCTATTGAGAGTCTGCAGAAAAATAATTTAAAATAGGCTACAGAGGAGTTGTAAAATGTAATTTATACATGACATGCAAGAGATTAAGTAATTTTGCCCATCTGTTATTGTAATTAAAACTGTAATTACCCACAGTCCATGAGGGACCTCTGTCTGTCTGTCTCTGTTAGAGAGGGACAAGTGGTTAAATAGCTTGAAATACTGCAATAAAGATGGGACAAGGAAAACCTCCAAGAGCTACCATAGCCAATACGGGAATTGAATCCTGTGCAGTTCTTGACAAAGTTATACAACATGAGGAAACACTGTCTATACAGGAGCCTTTATCCTGTTAATCAGACCCAATCTGTCAAAGGGGATGTGATTTACAGTAAAATCTGGTTATTTTTGGTAAATATGAGGAATGCTCTATTAAGTAACTTCATATATGATGTCAGCTGAAATCCAACTTGGGAGATGTCAAGGAAACATCTGCGAAAACACCCTTCGCCTAACTCTGGACATCTTCACCATAGGATGGCAAACAAAATACAGTGCACAGGTGTATAATGCACTCAACTAGTCATTGGTTTACGTTGGGGTCTTTACACAATGCACAACTGTTGAGCTTGCCAAGACTGCTCCAAACAAGCAACATAGTAACTTCTGATAGAGAGTGAGTGGAGTAGGGAAGAGAGAGAATATAAAACAAGGGGTTTCTACTATAGAAAGAGGGAAGATGCTTCAAGGGCTAACTGTGAACCTAAGCTCCATGCTTCTCAGGTGCATTTCTGGAGTTGTGATGGCAGATAACGACAAGGAGGTAGGCTGTATCGTATCCAAGTTAGAATGCACCAGAAAAGGCAGTGGAAGGAAGTGATTCCAGCAGTTACTGCCAGCTTAACCAGCCCACAAATTGCAATATAACGCCAGCAATGTTTTGATGGACTCATAGTTTAGACAAGGCACAAGTACCCATGCAGATCCTAAATAATTCTAGAAGCTTGACTTGTTTTCATGCCAATGCCAAAACTTAATATGCACAAGAAATTCTCCATTCTTGTAAACTTCGAGCCTATCATTGATGCCCATTCCTTTACAAATTCCTTGAACATGCTGCGGCCTCCCAAGTCAATTGTCATCTTTCCTGCAATTCTATGATTGAAACTTTCCAACCAGACTGGAAACCTGTCTCAGCATGGAAACTGCCCTAAACAAGCAAAGTATGTCATCTTCTGTGACTGTGACTATGGTGCACCATCCTTCTCAACTTGTCTGCAGCCTTTCAACTGTTGACCATACTATGCCAATGTCTCTTCCACTTTCCAGATGAACAGAATTGCCTTCATTTGGTTCCATTCTTATTTATCCAGTCATAGGCAGCAAATCTCCTGCAATGCCTTTATTTCCCACTCCCACATTGTTACATCCGAAATTTCGTAAGGATTCATTCCTGACCTCCCTCCCACCATCTCATATGTCATTGTCTACATACTGTCCTCTGTGACAGCATATCATGTTCCACATGTGCATCCACAACATCCAGCTCTATCTACCTCATCACCACCTCTGAACTCCTAAATTGCCTTCATCATTGATCCGCTTGCCTTTCATCCAAAAGAACTCGCAAGTTCAAAACCATTGTTTTTGCGCTCTGCCACAAATTCAGTTCCACTCGTGATTCTATTCAGCCAGCCAGGAGGACCAATGTCTCTAACTAATTACATTCCAGTATAGAGGAAGCAAATCAAATCTCCAAGCCATCTTTGTATAATTTCAGATTTTAAAAATTGAACACATTCCAGCAAAGTACAATTTCCACAAATGGACACTGGCATGGATGGTTTACATGTATATTTACACATAAGTACATACCAAGATCCCACCTTTCTGTTTTATGGTAGAACCAGGTGGAAAATAAATTGTTGTACTGGTGGTTATCTCTAAATCTGTGCAAAGTTCAGTCTGTGTTGTGCAATCCATCCAGCCCACTTGAACAAGTCCTTCCTAAAAATGAATCAAACCCATATTGAATATAGAACATTAAAATATTTTAAATAATCAAACTCAAAGAGCAGACACATTTAAGGATATTTTTCCCCTAGTTCTAGGGTTTTTCAAAATGAAATGAAAATGACAAAGTTCTCCGGAATATTTTATCAGTAAGAAAGCACACAGTCAAAGTAGCTGAAAGCATTAACAGGATTTTATTCACCTCTTAGATAACACAACAGAGATTGGAATTCACCAATACAGGTTATATAAACTCAAAATGTTAACTTGGTTTTTTTGCTCCATTGATGGCAGCAGACCTGGTCAGAATTCTTCCACCTTGCCCGTGACTGGGATTCTCCAGTCCTGCTGCAGTGAATGATGCTTTGGTTAAGCTCCAAACTCTGTTCTCGCTGAGTGGTGGCAGATGAACAAAATGAGAGCATCGTGGCTGCTGAGTTTTGCCAGCATTTCCTGTTTTTATTTCAGAGTTCCAGCCTCCGCAGTGTTTTACTTTGATTTATCCAAATTATACTATTCTTGATTGCCAAAATGTTGCCCACCCGTATGAAATTTATTGAAGACCATTTTGTAATTTTTGTTTATTTAGTAAGGGGACAGGACATCAGAATTACACTTCTATTTTTGTCACAGCATCAATATGAATAAAACACAGCAAGATACTTGCAACTTTGCCCAATGTGTCCGAGCTGCCATCTCAAGATGGTAGCTCCCATCTGTAATATCAAATTCTACAATTTATCATGCTGACCCGGGAAGGAGATGAACAAGCACATCACCAAAATAGCTGGTTTCTAATAATTGTTGCAACTCAAGCACAAAAGGTTCTCAATATTTGCACAGCTACTCTCACAACCTCTGCTGGAGTTTATAAGATCATTTAAAATTATTCAGATAAAATACAAGATTGAGTTTATGAAAAAAATTGCTCGACTGTTCGCAAACTGGAGTTGGATGCTGGAAACCATGGAGAATGAAACTATTTTACTGATAAATTGTCATTCACAGAACAAATTAGACTAAATTGGTAGTGGAGACAAAAGTTTCACTGAGACCTACGTCTAAAAGAAACACATTTCTCTAAATATTTTTTGTTAATCATTTCACCTCATTTCTGAAGATTTTGATCACCATTGGCCACAATGGACAGGCACTGAGGTGCATTTCAGTATCTCACTTAACATGCAAGCATAAAAAGAGTGGTAAGCTATTCAATTACAGGTTGCATTACAGCAAAACCAGGTTCTATCTTCATCCAATACTCTCACATATGCTTTTCATTGGAAATTATTGATTAGCAGTTAAAAATGGGGACTGACAATTTTCTCTAGCTAAGGAGTGCTGAGCCACACTGCACACCTTTTATCACTATCCAAGTGAGAACAATTAAGCCAACAAAGATTGGGAATCAGCTCAGTGCACAAATTTGTGATTCACATTGTCATAGATATTTTAAATTAACCAGTCTCTTTAGTTGCACCAAAGAGTCAATCATGGATGGTAAATTTTTAGTCAATGGAAAAAAAACAAAACAATTCATAGAATAATGCAACTGCTATTATTATTAAAATAGCACCTGCTATTTTAAACAAGTGTCATCTTTTAATTTTACAAACATTAGACTTACCAGCCTTCCAGCTAACTTAAGCTGTGTCTGTGAAGACAAGCAATCTATAAAACAAAAACAGTGTATGAAAATTTCCTATATTATTCCAAGCAACTTGTTCACAAAATCATTCAGACCAAGATCAGTAGCTGCAGTGCCAATATCAAGTTTATTCCTTTATTTCCTGCTACCTATATAAGCATACATCACTTGACTTTTTAGAACATAAGAACATAAGAAATAGGAGCAGGAGTAGGCCATCTAGCCCTTCGAGCCTGCCCTGCCATTCAATAAGATCATGGCTGATCTGAAGTGGCTCAGTTCCACTTTCCTGCTTTCTCCCCATAACCCTTAATCCCCTCGCCTACCAAAAACCTATCTACCTGCGTCTTTTTCCTCCACAATCAATTGTTCAGAATGTTCACTTGCATTCATAATTGTTCTCACCCAGGTTCCTTGTTCCTCATCATCTCCAACACTGTGATAGCACTGCTCGCTCTCTCTCTCGCTCGCCAATTCATCAATTATTCAGTTCCAAGGTTTTGATTCACTTATTCATTCATTTAGTCTAATTAATTAACTGAAAGTCAACATTAGGGTGGTGCTCAGTTTATTAGTTTACAACTAAACATTTGATTCCACCTGACTTACTGAGCAGTATGGTTGAGTTACTGGAATCGTGTGTGTGTGAACTGAGCACTTCATTGATGTCTTGAGGAGTGTACATATTACAGAGGTGGTGGTACTGGAAGTCTTAAAGTGCATCAAGGTAGATAAATCCCTGGGACCTGAAGTATATCCCAGGATGTTATGGGAGGCTAGGGAGGAAATTGCAGGTCCCCTAGCTGAGATATTTGAATCATCAATAGTCACGGGTGAGATGTCTGAAGATTGAAGAGTGGCAAATGTTGTGCCATTGTTTAAAAAGGGCTGCAGGGAAAAGCCTGGGAACTACAGGCCAGTGAGTCTCACGTCTGTGGTGGTTAAATTGTTAGAAAATATTTTGAGAGACAGAATCCACAGGCATTTAAAGACACAAGGACTGAATAGGGACAGTCAGCATGGCTTCGTGAATGGAAAATCTTGTCTCAGAAAATTTAGTTTTTTGAAGGGGTAACCAAGAAGGTAGATGAGGGCAGTGCAGTTGATGCTGTCTACATGGGCTTTAGCAAGGCCTTTGACAAGGTAGCGCAATGGTACATTGTTGCATAAAGTTAAATCTCATGGGATTCAAGGTGAGATATCTAAATGGATACAAAATTGGTTTCTTGGTGGTTGTCAAGAGCTGTTTTTCAAACTGGAGGCTTCTGACCAGCAGTGTGCCTCAGGGATCAGTGCTGGGCCCACTGTTATTTGTCATTTATGTTAATGATTTAGATGAGAATATAGGAGGCATGGTTAGTAAGTTTGCAGATGACATCAAGATTGGTGGCATAGTGGATAGTGAAGGAAGTTATATCCAATTGCAATGGGATTTTGCTCAATTGGACCAGTGGGCTCACAAACAGCAGATGGAGTTTAATTTAGACAAATACCAGGTGATGCATTTTGGTAGACTGAACTAGGGCAGGACTTACTCAGTTAATGGTAGGGCGTTGGGGAGAGTTACAGGACAAAGAGATCTAGGGGTACACGTTCACAGCTCCTTGAAAGTGGAGTCACAGGTGGATAGAGTGGTGAAGACAACATTCGGTATGCTTGGTTTCATTGATCAGAACATTGAATACAGGAGTTGGGACGTCTTGCTGAAGTTGTACAAGACACTGGTAAGGCCATGTGTGCAATTCTGGTCACCCTATTATAGAAAGGGTATTATTTAACTAGGAAGGGTGCAGAAAAGATTTACTTGGATGCTACCGGGCCTGTTGGATAGAGTTATAAGGAGAGGCTGCAAAGACTGGGACTTTTTCCTCTGGAGCATAGGAAGCTGAGGGGTGACCTTATAGAGGTCTTTAAAGCAATGAGGGGCTTAGACAAGGTAGACAGTCAATATCTTCACCCAAAGATAGGGAAGTCTAAAACTAGAGGGCATAGGTTTAAGGTAAGAGGGGAGAGATACAGAAGTGTCCAGAGGGGCAATTTTTTCCACGCAGAGGGTGGTGAGTGTCTGGAACAAGCTGCCAGAGGTAGTAGTAGAGGTAGGTACAATTCTACCTTTTAATAAGCACTTAGACAGTTACATGGGTACAATGGGCATAGAGGGATATGGGCCACATGCAGGCAATTGGGATTAGCTTAGAGATTTTTTAAAAAAGGGCCGTGTTGGCCAAGTTGGGCCAAAGGGCCTGTTTTCATGTGTAAACCTCTATGGCCCTACGATCAATACCAACAACTCTCATATTTGAAATTAGAGTATTCTAACTCAAAACTATCAAGCAAAACAACTTCAGTATTACCTCCCGTTCCATCACAAAAAGTGACCAGCCAGCCAATTCCAGAAGAGTATGCTGTATTGAATGCACTTGCAAAGTTTCCTGGCAATAAAAAAAATCATTAATATTCAGGTAGCACATAATCTTCCTACATAATTACATTTTATTGTTAATTTATTTGCAGCGTTTTGTTAAAGCAGCAATCCAGTGATATATTTGTGTTTGGCTACAACCTCTAAATCTTAGTTTAATTTTTCCCAACAATTTTCTCCGCCAGTGTTTTTCCTTTTTTGCTAAGGCTCAGTAATATCCATTACTCTCTAATGCATTCTTCAAACAGTTGTTATTCTGATGACGCAGCTAAGTGTCATTAAGTTGAGCTTAATCTCTTCCCTACCTGAAAAGCATAGACTGAGGCCTTCATCCGAGACATCCCTAATCTTATTTCTCGGAGGGTAGAATTTTCCATTTTGAGGAAAAAATGTAAATAACTAAAGCAGAATAATAAAGAAATCCACATATTCAAATCCTATTCTCTGCTGACTTGTCTGACCTGAGCTACAGCATAAGTAAAATTACATACAATAAGCTTCAACTGCTCCCAGTGAATACGAGGAATTTTAATTCTGCATGCAAACATATGAGCTTAAAAAACCTTTAGTTTTTTTTGAATGTTTGATCTCAAGAGGCACTATAGCTACCTGCCCATAATTCTGTCACCTGAGTTGTGACATACTGCATAGCAAATTGAACAAGATCCTCCTTTGATCGGTCTCCAAGATATTTCACTGGGGTCTACAAAAATAAAAATAATTTTAAAATTAGACGACTGAATAATTGAATACAGTATCTGCATGTCTATATTGTTTTGCAGGCCTAAATTCAGTTAGAAAATGCAAATCACAATGCTACAAAATATGTATCGCAAGTTATTTTTCATAACTATTACATTTCATACATGTTGTTAAAAAGCTATTTTTCATTCTGACAGTGTCTTGAGATGACAATTCATGATTCCACTGATAATGTATAAATATAGCTGTTTCTGCTATTTTTTGTTTCACATTTAGCACATTACCGCTTATGGAGAAATAAGTCAGGACTATGTGGTGCCTACCCCTCCTGCTTTAAAGATGTAAAGGCTTGGGTAACTGGTGATTCCTTTGGAACGACACAACATCCTGTTATCCCCACAATTGACAGCTCCTATGTGGATTAGTCCATCCATCTCTTTGGCAAATTCTCTCCACTGGACAGCAAAAAAAAACAAAAGCTTAAAGATTTCGTACAGTGAAAAATGAACTGAAATGACATTTCAAAGCATGAACTTTAACATACCGTAGGAGCTAGATCATGGCAGTGTGAGCAACGAGGGAAGTAGAAGTTTATAAACCACAATTCCCCAGATGTAACTGCAGCATCTATTAGCAAAAAACAAAACAATTGATTCCAAGTGCATTAAAATAATCACAGGAAATTTGATTGACTGAACAATATCTGTCAAATCTCAAAGAGTACAAGAACCTATCACTGCAAAGACTCATGGATGATTAATTGCATTGTTCAGGGTAGAATTCTTGCATTTAATCTTGGCAGATGTGTTTTGAGGTGTGATGAAAAGGAAGAAATAATTTTTTGTCATCAGCAAAAAAATTGAATTTTGTAGAAATTTCAGAGTAGATTATTAAAAGGAAACTTCAAGGTTTGTGGGAATTAATAAACAATTAATAAAATTCAATTGCATTTCATAATTCACAAATGGAAATATTGTTAAAAAACTTGTTTGGATTCAATATGTGAAAACAATGGTCTGGATGGTGTTTCTCATCAAGTAGGTGAGGGAAGTCATCTTAATTTGAAACTCTTTATGGATATTTGCAGTATCATATTAGAAGAGAGTTAAGATAGGTTTTACAGCATTTAGTGAGTCAAACTTTCTGGGGAAGACACTCAATATGAACGAGTACACGTAAACCAACTTCAAATCATAGAATTCCTACAGTGCAGAAGGAACCCATTCAGCCCATCGTGTCTGAACTGACCACAATTTCTATTCCCGTAACCCCACATATTTACCCTGTTAGTTCTCTAACACTATGGTCAACTTAGCATGGCCAATCAACTTAACCTACACATGCACAGAATAACAATTGGAATGTAAACAGTCACGCATCTGTTCTCTCCACACATGCTGACTGACCAGCTGCTTTGCATTTTCAGCATTTTGTGATTTTGTTTCAGATCAGTACTTGTAAGTTTTTAGTAGGAGGAGGAGGAGGAGGAGGAGGAGGAGGAGGAGGAGCAGCATGCAGAGGTCTGTCGACCTTGGGCAGGATTTTTCGATTTTGAGGCAAGCACAGCCAGAAAATCCCCTTCACGGACTTGTCAGTATTCTCCATACTGGCTATTTTAAAAGTTAACAAGTGCACGTTGTGTTCGCCCAGTTTGCAAACAGTTGAACACATGCATGCGCACACCTTTCCTGCTTCTTACTGCATAGAGCTTCCCACCAGATGATATAATTGTTGCAGCTGTCATTTAAATGAAATTAATTTTGTTCACTTGGGTTTCTAATGCTCTACATTACATATACACATTCCAAAATGAAACTCTAAAACCAAAAACTCACCAAAGTCTCCTTTATCCAATGTTATAATTTCAATATCATCATCATAAATGCCTAAGTGAGGGAAAGAAACAAATGAGTTCAAGCCATTTATATTTTCTTTTGTTTTTGTATTGATTGAAGTAAACCAAACCACTTCAAATCAATTTATTTCTGTAGTTACAGCTATGAACGTTAAATTAGAAAATTATTATATTAGTTATACTACAGATATTAAATATTCAGTACTGGCATGCGAGTAGGGGATACACAATGAAGGAGAAAAACTTTTTGCAGTATTTATTTACTGAAGTAAAAATAAATATATGGAGAAAAATTAAATGCAACTTGCAAAAAGATCTTGCACAGTAAAAACATTTTCAAAAGATAGAAAAACTATTCCCTTACAATATGATATAGATGGCCATAATTCACACCTATATTACAATTTAGATTCCAGATAACTAAAGGTCGTACTGAATGAAAGCCACACTGCAAAGGTGTAATTTAAGCTACAACTGTAACATTGCCGAGAAGCAATTATACTTTGTGACAACGCTGCTGTTAGTATACACACAGCCTGAATCAAGTCCAACTTGACATCACAAAGCAAAGTGAAATTCCCTGGTTGTTTCATCAGGCCTGAGAACCAGTTTACACCACAAATATTTAATAGTGCTGCAAACTATTTTCGCAGTAACACTAAAACCGTGGGTAGGTATAACACGAGCATGAATTCAACTTGTTATAGTTAACACAAATAAAATCAGAAGTTAAAAAATCTAAAACAAGAACTTCACATTACATAGGTCTGGATTTAATAGGGCATCATAGGAACAAGTTAGTGATGCCGTTGTGTGTATGTGCATGTGTGGGGGGGTGGCAGCCAGGAGCAGGGGGTGGGGAAGCAAGAAGACAACCAAAGAGAAGATCTATGATTGAGTGAAGGCAGGAGATTAAATGACAAAATAAGTTAAGGTGCAAGGACAGGAGATCAAAGCACATGTTTGATTATTGTTTTGGGATCTGGATTCCCCAAAACCCGATCAAACCTATTGAGAATTGTATAGGCCTTCAAAAGATCACCCGCCAAGACTTTTCTTTTCAGAGAAAGAAAAGAGTACCAGCCTACTCAGTCAGTCTTGAAAGTTGGAGCTTTCCAGTTTTGGTATAATTCTTGTAAATTTTTTTGCATTTTTTTACAATTCCTCCCAATACTTCTGTAACATGGAGATCAGAATTGTGGGCAATATTCTAAATGCTGAACTGTTAGATACTGTATCCTTACTCAAAGACATTAGGTAACCAGTAGCAGGGGAAACAAGTTTCTTCCAAGTGTTCTGTATTTTTCTTAAAAACTTCCTGAATGAAGAACAAAATAACGCTTTTATAGTATATTGTATTATTTATATTACAAAAGATACTGGTCCCAGGCTGGCACTGATAAAAGTTGATGCAACCCAAATTACAAAGTTTGCTGAACTCAAATGATATAGAAGCATTGGTTAGATGTGCTTGCATGTTTAACAATGACTGAGATCAAATACTAATTCTAGACAGCAAAGCGAGTTCAGGCTTATTAGACTGGTGTGTGACATGACGTGCATTTACACAACTTGACAAAGTAGTATAAAAAACACTTTCTTACCAAAGTCATAACGATAAAAGTTCCAGCTTTCATACTGACTGCCCTGGTGATCCTGAAGGCCTTTCTCACCATATTTATCATACTTTTTCCGAAGATCTTCATCTTTTAAAACTTCGTAAGCTCTATTTATTTTCAAAAAGTTGTCATGTGCTTTTGGATTATTCTATTAAAACAAGAGAGTTGGAAGTACTCAAGCTGGTCAGTAATGTTGGCTAGCTTTGAGAAATTTGTCGCTAAGATTTTTTGTCAAATACGCATATACTGGAAACTGCAAATGTTTGATATCATAAGACAGCAAGGAAAAAGATTACTGTAATCATGCATCAGGTTTGATAAAATAACCAATTAACTGCCTCTACTAATAAACACAGTAAAAACAAATCAATACATTGAGCATGATAATTTCTATACATATTTCCAAATACCAACTTTTATAACTGAAAAACATAAGTACAACTCAATATGCCTTTGAGCATATACTTTGAGCAACTCAATAATAGCTCTTATTTTAGCTATCCTAAAATAAGAGGGATTATCTTTTGAGTATTGGTTGCAGTAGTTGTGCATGTACATATACCCAAAGCGAGGGATATGAGGAAATGGGTCTGTAAATCCTAGCTTGTGGCAGTGAGTGTGTGCACCAGGACTGCACTGCTTTTTCTTTAACATGTCACCAGGCATCATTGCTTTTACAGAAGATTATGGTACATGACTTTGGTTAAGATTTTGAACGTTAAGTTGACACAGGTTAACCTTCTCAACTCTAATTTTGTATGTGACATCAGTAGTCAGCCATTAACTCCACTCCTTTACTAGGATTTTGTCTGCCAATTTACTCAAGTTGAACAATGGCCATGTGAAATCCATACATCCTGTTTGACCAGTGTTGAATTTCAGATCATTCATCACAGATTTGTTTTCAAGTTCTTTTGTATCTCAGAGCCACAATTCATTTGAAACTTGGCTGCCCATAGTCTCCACCCTACACCAAATCCCACTGACCTCATGCCCACCATTCTTATTGAATCCACATAGGCTTGTATGTTCCCAAAAGCACACAATTTAGTACGATTTTCAAATCCCTCCATAGATACACATCTTAATTTACATCACCATCAAGGCTTGCGATTCCCTGAAACAGCCTTCAACTTTGTGCATACCTCTCCCTTCATTCTAGAGTTTTCAACTGTCTCAGCCCTAATCACAGGAATTTCAACTTAAAAAATGAAGGCAGCTGAAAGAGTTTGAAAACTTATTTAAATCCTATTTTTCAACCATCCCAACTCTCCCACCTTAATTCAATGCCTAGTCATTTTCATTTTTCCCATCTGTGAAGTATTGTGAATCGCTTTCTTCATTCAGAGGTGCAGTTTGTTGCCTGGGTTGGGGTGCCTGTAGTACAAGCCTGCAAAAGGTTTTTTTACTCAACAGGATGTATATAGAAGTGTCACATGCAGTTTGCTCCAGCATTCCCTTAACAGGACCACGAACCTAAGGCTTAAGAGCTCTCAACAACTCTGGAGCTGCAAGGAGGATGGTAAAGCAAGTACTGTTTGAAGACAATCATTTTGTTTAATGCTAGTAAAGCACAAATATTACTGAATACATGTTACAATTAGTGCAGAAAATCCAATATATGTTACCCTTTATTTAAGCTCAGACACAATTCGTGTCAGAATTTTGCCCAGTACAAATAAACACAACTCCAAATGAAAGTACATTCCAGTTATTTATTACTCTTAATTCCTTGGTATATTACAATTGTTTTTTCTCCTTTCAATGCTTTCCTTTTAAGAAATGCATGCTGAATGTATCCAATCACCAATTCAGAGCTCTTTTGAGATGTCATCCTAGTCTGAGAAAGAAGTGGATAACATTTAGTGGTTTCAAGGATGGAGGCAGCTCTTTGGCTCCTTTCACTAGATCATACCATAGCTCTACAACTGCTGGCACAACATCATATGTTTATATTGGCTGCCTTGGTTTGTGCTTATTTTGGCTTGAAGTCGGTCCTTGCATTGGAGAGCTGAATGGCATGAATGTTGTGTCCCTTGAGAGACTGGTCCTTCAATGTCTACTTTTGCTCTGCCCTGCCTCCTGGGCACTCTCTCAGCAGATACTGTGAACTATGGTGAAAGTGAACTTTGCTGCAGATGACCTTATAGTTAATGTGCACATTGAGTGTAGGGCAGTTCTGTGAAGTGTTTAATACCACTACACACTGATCTAATAGATGCTTTTATTAGCTGGCACATTTTTCACGAAGTTCCTCATGCAGTCTGAAGAATGAAGTGCAAACTCAGCAATTTGTTTCTAAGTTGCTGCCAGCTGCACTTGCTTAATCTCATTTGCTATCCACTTCTCAAAACCTAAATCCATCAGAATAAATATTGCTGTGTACTAACTTCAAGGTAGAGTGAATAACACTATGAGACAGAAGTTTGCAGCTGGTGGAATCGCTCAGACAGCTGTGGAAATGTAAGACACAAATGCCACAATGATATTAACACACTTAAAATGTGACCTGCCAGAACATATAATGCTATGATGCTGTGATTCTTAAAGACTCAAAAGTGATAAAAAGTGTGAAAGGTTAGGGGCTGAGGTTTCCTTTTGGGCTTGGGAAATATAAACTACTTTTGGGTGCTAAACCCACTCCAAAGGAAGAAACATTCACTAATTAGAATTTTTGGGTAGGACTGAGGCAAGTTCTTCATCCAATTAAGGAGTAAGGTGCAAGATCAAGATTTCCATTTTGAGACGATCAGCAGGCTGTCGTGGAAAAAAAAGGCGTATGCTTCAAGATAGGCGAATAGAATCACCCACCCCTCTAACTTTTCAAAATCTTTAATTATGAAGTATATTCAGTAGAATTTTGACAATGTTCTTTTTCATAATTCTTAAAACCTTCAGTGAAAATGAGCTTTTTCCTTCTCCAATTCATGATCTGCAACTGGTCCTTGAGCAGAGACACGTACTGTGTCAGCTTCGCCATGGCAATAATTAAAGTTCCACCAATAAAAATACAAATAGGCCAAAGAAAGACAGAGTGGTTAGCTTGGTTGTCTCTCAGCTTCAGGGACCTGGATTCAATTCTATCCTAGGGTGACTGAGTGGTGGGTTTCCTCCAGGTGTTCCAGTTTTCTCCCACAGTCCAAAGATGTGCAGATTAAGTGGATTGGCTGTGTTAAACTGCCCCTCAATGTCAGGAGGATTAGCCAGGTAAATATGTGGGGTTAGGAGGATAGGGCCTGGGGGATTGTTGGTGCAGGTTTGACGGGCCAAATGGAATCCTTCTGCACTGTAGAAATTCTGATTCTAAATTAACGTAACAAAGCTTTTGGAAAATAAAATCTTGTCAGGAGAACATTATTTTGTTGTCTCCCTGGGTTATAGTAGCAAGGAAAAGAGTTTGGAATTGCATGTTGTTTTCTGTTATAGAAGCTATTTGCATTTCAATTTCTGAATAATCCATATTATACTTTGCAACACAAAACAAACACTCAGTAATATAGCAGACTCCTCAACCCTGAAGAGGATAGGTTAACATATCTGAATGCAAGGATGATGGCTTCTGCCAATTTGACACACAGTTCTGCATGCACTTTTTGCAGTTTGTAATTCTTGCTTCAAGGACAGCATATTGTGATTTCACTGTCCAAATAAACACTCTTGTTGTAGGATTGGATCAGTTTTGTTCCCAAAAGGAAGGTAATCACCACTGAACACACCAGCATTCCCAGACACACAGCTTATCCTCTCCTGCTTTCAAGTTGTCCAGAGTAGTTTATATTTGATGGCATCCTCTTTTATCTTCACTTCTTCTCAAAGGCACTTGTTGACAAATACCATTATCAGTAGCTAGGCTATCACTGATAGTGGCGCAGGGGATGGAGGGGGAACCATGTACAGTGGGGCCTATGGCTGTTCTGGCACACAGGGAAGTTCTCTCAGGCTGCTTAGAGCGCTGCTGGCCTGGCCTGCCATTCACTTCCTACATCCGGCACCTAAAGAGATCCCCACGAGGGAAACCTGGAAAATTCTACAGGATAATCAAAATTTAAACAGCCAGATCACATAGAGATATTGAATTTAGTGACCAAAGGAAGGTGGGATTGGTTCCAACCTGGCTACTACCACATGCAGACAATCACGTTCATTATGAGCCTAACTGAAGTCAGTTAAAGGAGGCCATGCGAAACACATTTGGATTCTGCTAAGGAGGAAGCATATGTGCCGTATGTACGTATGTATTCATGCAAGAGTACGTGCACATACACTTGCAACTTGGCCAACGTTGTCTACCTGATACACTGCTGGAAAGGATGTCCCAAGGCATGGTACGTTGGAGAACACACAGAACTATGACAACATAATAATAAGAAACATAATAAGAAGTAGGAGCAGGAGTCGGCCATCTAGCCCTTTGAGCCTGCCCCGCCATTCAATAAGATCATGGCTGATCTGAAGTGGCTCAGTTCCACTTTCCCCCCATAACCCTTAATTCCTTTGTCTGTCAAAAACCTATCTACCCGTGTCTTAAATATATTTAGTGAGGTAGCCTCCACCACTTCAACGGGCAGAGATTCACCACCCTTTGAGTGAAGAAGTTCCTCCTCAACTCTGTTCTAAACTGCTCCCACCTTATCTTGAGGCTGTGCCCTCTAGTCCTGCTGTCCTTTCTGAGCAGGAAGAATCTCTCTACTTCTACCCTATCCATCCCCTTCATTATCTTATACATCTCTATAAGATTCCCCCTCATCCTTCTAAACTCCAACGAGTACAGACCCAGTCTATTTAGTCTCTCTTCATAGTCCAACCCCCTCAACTCCGGTATCAGCCGAGTGAACCTCCTCTGCACTCCCTCCAAGGCCAAAATATCCTTGCGCAAGTGCGGCGACCAAAACTGCACACAGTACTCCAGCTACGGCCTCACCAGTGCCCTATACAGTTGCAGCAAGACCTCCCTGCTTTTATATTCTATCCCCCTCGCTATAAAGGCCAGCATCCCATTCGCCTTCTTGATCACCTGCTGCACCTGCAAGCTGGGTTTTTGTGACTCATGCACAAGGACCCCCAGGTCCCTCTGCACCGTAGCATGCTGCAGCTTTTCGCCCTTTAAATAGTAATCCCTCCTACTATTATTCCTGCCAAAGTGGATAACCTCACACTTGCTAACATTGTGTTCCATCTGCCAGGTCCTCGCCCACTCGCTCAGCCTATCTAGATCCCTCTGCAGACTTTCCACACCCTCCGCACAAGTTGCTTTTCCACTCATCTTTGTGTCATCAGCAAATTTCGTCACCCTACACTCAGCCCCCTCCTCCAGAACATCTACATAAATGGTAAATAGCTGAGGCCCCAGCACCGATCCCTGCAGCACTCCACTAGTTACCAACCGCCAACCAGAATAGCACCCATTGATACCAACTCTCTGCCTCCTATTAGACAACCAATCCTCTATCCACGCTAACATCTTACCCCCAACTCCATGCCCCCTAACCTTCTGAAGCAACCTTTTGTGCAGCACCTTATCAAATGCCTTTTGAAAATCGAGAAACACCACATCCACCGGTTCCCCTCTGTCTACCGCACTAGTCACATCCTCATAGAATTCCAATAAGTTTGTCAAACATGACTTCCCCTTAATGAATCCGTGCTGCGTCTGCTCTATCAAACAATTCTTCTCTAGGTGCCTCGCTATTTCTTCTTTGGTGACGGGTTCAAGCATTTTTCCAACTACAGACGTTAAACTAACCGGCCTACAATTCCCTGCCTTTTGCCTGCTACCTTTTTTAAACAGCGGTGTAACATTAGCCTTTTTCCAATCTTCCGGCACTTCCCTGGAATCCAGCGAAGTTTAGTAAACGATGAATGAACACCGCTCAACAATCACCAGGCAAGACTGTTCCCTTCCTGTTGGCAAACACTTCAGCAGTCATGGGCATTCAGCCTCTGATCTTCAGTTAAACATTCTCCAAGGCAGCCTTCATGACATACGACAGTGCAGAGTCGCTGAGCAGAAACTGATAGCCAAGCTCTGCACACGAGGACAGTCTGAACCGGGATCCTGGGTTCATGTCACACTATCAGTAACCCCCATGACTTGCCTGGGCTTGCAACATCTCACTTACTGTCCTGTCTGGAGACAATACACATCTCTTTAACCTATGCTTAATGCTATCTCCACTCTCATTGTCTGCACCTTTAAGACTTGATTAGCTGACTAGCTGTAAAGACTCACATTCTAAATCAGTATTCTGTAAACTGTGTGTACCTTTATATGCCCTGTTTGTGATCAGAGTCCCCACCCATCTGACGAAGGAACAGTGCTCCGAAAGCTAGTGGTGTCTACTACCAAATAAACCTGTTGGACTTTAACCTGGTGTTGAGAGACTTCTTAAAGTGCAGATTCACAGACAGACCAAGCCAGAAAATATCCTGTACCCATTTGTTACAACCAAAGTCACAAGATTCAATTCTGAGTTTGTGCAATAATATGGACTATTTACAAAATTGGTAACAAACTTATATGCAACCCTACTGAGGTATCCATACATTTGGGCGAATCCCCTTACAAGGTTGTTTGCAAATTCTGAGTTAACAAATTAATTTAACTGCTCTCTTGGTTGGGCACTAACTTGGAATAAATTAACTGTTAAGTCTTTGCCCTAAACTTGTCACTTTTGTTATCTCTCATAATCAAAAAGCCACCTTGAATTCTTATTGATCGGGTCTTTGGCCAATTCCTAAGAAGCTTACAGGGCAGAAATTATGTAGTTACTAATAATAATAGGAAGTCACTTACAAGCATGGTGCAGAGTGAAAGTCAGAACAGAATGTGCAAAAAAAACTTGTTAGCTTAACTCTAAATAAACTGTACGAGGAGAAGAACACAGACTCTGCAAAGAGATATAGATTGGTTAAGTGACTGGGCTGAAAGGTAGATGGTGTTCAATGTGGGATAATATAAGGCTGTTCACATTGACAGGAAAAGTAAATTATTTAAAAATGAAAGAGACTGCAGAATGCTGCAGGAATGTGATCTGGATGCCCTTGTACATGAATCACAAAAGTTAGCATGCTGTTACAACAAGTAATTAGGAAGGCAAATGGAGGTGTTGGTCTTTGTTACAAGGGGGTGGAATATAAAACTAGTGAAGAATTGCTACAACTGTACAGAGCACTGGTGAGATCACATTGAGAGTACTGTGTACAGTTTGGTCCTCTTACTTAAAGAAGGATATAACTTTATCCGGTGCAGTTCAGTGAAGGTTCACTAGACTGGGATTTATGAGTTGCTTTATAAGGAAAGGTTGCGTAGGTTTGAACTAGACTCAATGGACTTCAGAAGATCTTACGTGCAAGATAATGATGGGATTTGACAAGATAGATGCTGAGAGGATGTTTCCATTCATTTGAGAAACTGGAACATGTAGGTCCCATTCAAAAATCTCCCATTAAGAGATAAGGAAGTGATTCTTCTTTCAGGAGAATTATTCTCTGAAATTCTCTTCTACAGATAACAACAGAGGCCGAGTCATTGACAACAGCGCTTTCTAAACCTGAAACTGTTACTAGCTATAAAGATAAAGGGAGCAGATGCAAGTGAACACTATTACAAGTTCCTCTTCAAGAAATACACCATCTTGACTTGGAACTATATCACCATTCCTTTACCATTGTGGGTCAAAATCCTGGAACTCCTTTGCGAAGAGACCTGTGTGCCTACATCATGTTATCTTTAGCAATTCATAAGAACATAAGAAATAGGAGCAGGAGTAGGCCATCTAGCCCTTCGAGCCTGCCCCGCCATTCAATAAGCTCATGGTTGATCTGTCGTGGCTCAGTTCCACATTCCCGCCCTCTCCCCATAACCCTTAATCCCCTCGCTTATCAAAAACCCATCAACCCACGACTTAAAAATATTTAGCGAGGCAGCCTCCACCACCTCAACGGGCAGAGAATTCCAGAGATTCACCACCCTTTGAGTGAAGAAGTTCCTCTCAACTCCGTTCTAAACCGCCCCCCTTTTATCTTGAGGCTGTGCCCCCTAGTCCGACTGTCCTTTCTGAGCGGGAAGAGTCTCTCCACCTCTATCCTATCCATCCCATTCATCATCTTCAAGGAGGCTTTTCACCATCACTTTCAAGGGAAACAAGGAATGGGCAATAAATGTTGCCCAATTAGTGACACTCAAATCCCTTGGAAGAATAAGAAACTAAATATAATGAAGACCGAGTTAGACAGATTTTGATCTACAAAGGGGTCAAAGATTACGGGGCAGACAGGAAAGTGGGGTGGAAAGCCACCGTCATATTCTTATTGGATGGCAGAGCATGGGCTGTATGGCCTACTCCTCTGCTTCATATGATTTTAATGAAGAAGCTCCAAAGAGACATAGGCAGATTAAGTGAGTGGGCAATAAATTGGTAGATGGACTATCGAGATGGCAAGTTTGAGGTTATTCACTTTGGTAGTGGCAATACAATAGCACAATATTTCTTACGAATTGTTAACGTCAAGAGGAATTTGAGCACACTTGTACAAGAAACACAGGAAATTAGCATATTGGACAAGCAAGTAATTGGGAAGGCAAATGGCCTGTTGGTCTTTGCGAGATTGGAGTACAGGGATAAGGAAGTCTTCCTACAATTATAAAGGGATAAAGGGATTTATTGAGATCACACCTGGTGTACTGTGTGCAATTTTGGTCTTAGCACCTAATAAAGGGTATACTTGCATTGGGGGAAATACAGGAAAGTTTCACTAGCTGGATCACTGTGATGATGGGTTGTCTTATGATGAGCATCTGAGTACACTGGAACTCCCTTGCCCGAGTTCAGAAGAATGAGGGGTGACCTTATTGAAGATTCTGAAGGGGCTTGACAGGTTCAAAACTGAGACATTGTTTCCCTGCCTGGGTTGTCTTGAAAACAGTTGGAGTTGAAGGAGAAGATCAGCCATGGAGCAGGCTCTGAAAGACAGTACAGTCTGCTCCTAGTTCTTACGAAAAGTCACCTGAATTTACAGGATTATATGGGCTGTTTTACTGCAGTCACAGTAAGAAGTGTTGGACTGGGGTAAGCACAGTAAGAAGTGTCTGATCATCAGGTTAAAATCCAACAGGTTTGTTTGGTAGCACAAGCCACAAGCTTTCAGAGCGCTGCTTCTTCATCAGATGCGTGGGAGTTCCCACTCACCTGACTTCTTACTGTGCTTACCCCAGTCCAACACCGGCATCTACATATCATTACTGCAGTCACGTACTGATCAATAGCCTCTTTTTCATCTTAAGCCCTAATGTTAAACATGGCATTTATAAGTTATAGTCACTTGAGGTTCAAAGCATGTCTTCAAGGCTTTCAAAATTGCTGTAGTCGTTTTTTTTCTGCTCTTCAGAGAGATTTAGGATACAATTTGTAACAGTTTTGTGTTACTATTCATATTAGCTCTGGCTTGTCAATTAAATCCATTGCAATTTTGTAGTGTTGCCATTGCAAGTTAAAAACATATTGCCTTTCATTTCAGAGGAAAATTAACAGGTATTTTGATTCATCCCAGTTTCGCTTTCCTTTTTAGTGGCTTTTTTAAAGCAGCATTCTGCAGCCTTGAACTTCTTTGCTTCTCCTCTTGTGGCTGTAACTTCTCTCCACCTCTTCAAAATTTAATCACATCTCCAATTGTGACACCATATTACAAGCTCAAAGAGTATATTGCTTTTGGTATAGTATCTTTATTAGAAATGAGCATAACATAGCTACCGCCAGTCTGTCCCTTATGACATAGTCATTTGACTATCAAACCAGGTAGAACTTTTAATATACAAAGCATTTCAATTCCAAACAATTGGCGATATACATCCATGACTAATAAAACACATGTATCTTTTTAAATAGCTACCAAAATTAACTGCACCAAGTCATTTCAGAATCCTCTGAAAAAAACTATAAGCTCCACTACTTTATGGCGTGGAAACGCTATTTACCTGCGGGGAAAAACATCAAGATAAATCTAGAAACAGCAAGAAATGCTAAATTGCTCATGCAAGTAATTATTCATAAAACTGATTCACAATACTCTTCAACAATACAATTTTATCATGTAATGCATGTTTCACAGAACTTCATTGCAGAGGTAATTTTAGCCTACTTGTGACAATAATAAATGAACTTTAAACTGGGTAAGTACTTCATCAAATCAAAAACATGTTCGTGGAATACTAGTTTGTTCTTCATGCATGACAAAGTTTTCCTTCGTCAGTAATTGTTAATTTTCATGGAGTTCAACTATGAATGTATTTAATATTCATTTAATATGAATTATTATATTCTGCAACTGATTTGAGATTTGTAGAAAGATGTAAAAAAAGTTGTGGAATATTCTAATAACATCATACAATTCAAAAATTTGCTACTTAATCATGACACCATAGCAATACTTAGGGCCCTTGCACCTAAGGTGTCTTGTACAGGTACTGCAGCAGAAGAACTGCATCATCTATGCCATTGGATAAAATTGCATGTAAACCCTACCTCTCAACATACATGCTCATTTTAAAATCCAATTTGGATCAACAAGTTAGACATTATTTTTCAGTTAAAAATGCGATTAAAATCACACCATCCAAATTCAAAATGCACAAAACATGAATTTAATCTCTGGCAAATAAGCCATCATTCTCCAATTTCTATAGACATCTGATGCCAGGCATTTAAAAATGACAATATTTTCATTAAATAGATGAACAGATTTTTTGGAGAGCTCTATATTCTGCATCAGACTGCAGTTTGATTTTGTGCTTACTGCAAATCTTTATTATAAGCTTTAACAAATTCATTATAACTGAAATGCTACATCCGAAGACATGAACGCAAATTATTTCACTTACCGGATTTTTGTCAGGATGCATTGAGAGTGCAAGTTTCTTAAAAGCTTGCCTTATCTGTCGATTTGTTGCACTTTTTGATAATCCAAGCAATTTATAGTAGTCCTCATCAGTGCAAACTAGTACTGATAAACACATTATAATAAAAAGAAACAAAATGATTTTGCTCAAGTACTGTTTACGTTTCTGCAAGGCATGAAAACCAAGGTAAAAATGCTCCATTTTGTAGAACAGAATTTCAATCAACTTTGAGGGTGTTTGTTGTATAATTACAGCATGGCGTGCACACAGTTAAATTGCCAGCTTGGTTCCTTGTTCTTCGTATACAAAGTGTCCTTATTCTTGAGATAATTTTCCATAACAGGTTTCCATGTTGTTTTCCAAACAATAACCTGCAACCAAAGAAAAACTCTAGAAATTATTATAATCACTCCCTTTTTATAGGGCAGAAATAGAAATGTAGAAGCAAAGCTCTTAGGTCTTGTGCAATAAGTTGGCTATGCATCATTTTTTTATCTCTATAAAGGTTTTGGAACTCAAAAATGCGAAAAATAAACATCGTACATTGGAACAGATATTTTCTACCGCTGCAAAATAATGGGAGGTGAGACATAATCCCAAGAATTGCCTTCTTTGCATTAAAGGAGATAATTTATTTCTTCCCCTATTCTGGAAGTTATTTTAACCAATATTAGCACCTTGTCCTCAATTTCCACTCTGCATCACATTTAAAGGATCGTCTGCAATTTCTGCAACCTCCAGCCTAATGCCACCACAAACAAACACATCTCCCCCTTCTTTCCCATCAGCAATTTGAAGGGACTGTTCCCTTTTGCAACAGCCTGGTCCACTGCTCAATCACCCCTAATATCTGATTCCCTTTCCATGGTACCTTCCTATGGAACCACAGGCAGTAATCCAAAGCACCAAACACTCCTTTCAGGTGAAGCAATGATTCACTTATATTTCTTTCAATTTAGTTTACTGTACTCCCTGCTCAAAATGTGGTTTTCACTGTGTGCACAGCTTTACTGAATACCTCTGCTAAATTGGCAAGCTTGACTCCAACCTTCCAGTTACTTGCTATTCATTATTAACATGGCTGATCAAATTCAATAGCCTGATCCTGGCCTTCCGCCCCATATCCCTTTAGCCCAAACAGCTGTATCTAATTTCTTGAAATCAGAACTTCTTGGCCTCAAATTATTTCTGTAGTAGTGAACTCCACAGATTCATCACTCTCTGAAGAAATTTCTCCTCATCTCAGTTCTAAATGGATTATCCTATATTCTCAAACTCTGACCCCTGGTTCTGGACTCTCCCACCATTGGGAACATTCTGTCTGAATCTATCCTGTCTAATCATATTAGAATTTTATAAGTTTTTACAAGATCCCCTCTCACTCTTCTAAACTCCAATGAAGATAATCCTAACCAATTTAGTCTCTCCTCATATGACAGTTCTGCCATCCTTGGAATCAGTTTGGTAAACCTTTTCTGTACTCCCTCTATATCAAGAGCATCCTTCCTCAGATAAAACTGCACACACACTCCAAGTGTGGCTTCACCAATGCCTTATACAATTGCAATAAAGCTTCTCTATTCATACATTCAAATCTTCTCACTATAAATGCTAACATACAGTTGTCTTCTTTACTACCTGCTGTACCCATGCGCTTACTTTCAGCAACTGATGCAAGAGGTCACCATGGTCTCACTGAGTATCCACTTCTCTCAACTTAAATCTGTTCCAACAATAATCTGCCTTCTTATTTTTACTACGGAAGTGGATAATCTCACATTTATCCACACTATACTGCATCTGCCATGCATATGTCCAATCATTTAACCTGCCTAAATCAGGCAGAAGCAATTGTACATCCTCCTCACAGCTCACTCAACTTTGCATCACCTATAAATTTGGGCATAACACATTTAGTTTCCCCATCCAAATCATTAATGTCTAATGTGAACAATTAGGGTCCTAGCATAAATCCCTGCAGTCACCTATTAGTCACTGCCAGCCAATCTGAAAAAGATTCATTCATGCCAACTCTTTGCTTCCTGTCTGCTAACTAGCTTTCTATCCATCTCAAGACACTACCCGTAATCCCATGTGCTTTAACTTTACATAGCAGATGTGAGACCATGTTGAAAGCCTTCTGAATGTCTAAATAAACCACATCCACCGTTCTCCCTGGTCAACTCTACAAGCTACATCCTTAAAGAACTCTAGTAGATTTGTCAAGCATGATTTCTTTTTTGTAAATCCACGCTAACTTTATCAGATTAAACCACTATTTTCCACATGCTGTGCTATGAAAATCATGATAATGGGCACTGCTGCAGTGTTCCAGTGAACTTCAGTGCAAGCTCAACTATTTATAAGACAATTTCTTAGGTTTTTTTTGTTTGATCTTTTAAAAGTAAAGATGGCATACATCCATGTTGTGTCTCTCATCATCAGGGCACCCCAAAGAACTTAAGACAATGGAGTACTTTTGAAATATGGTCATTGTTGTTTGCAGATAGAAGATTGGCTGTCTGACAGAAAACAGAGAATGCATTATTGGGCCCATCTCTGGTTGAATGAGTGGAGTCCCACGGGGGTCGGTGCTGGGGCCCCAACATTTTACAAGTTATATCAATGTTTTAAGATGAGGGGAATGAAGGCACAGTTGTTAAATTTGCAGATGACATGACAGGCAGGAAAATATGTTGTGAAGAGGACATGAGGTTGCACTTGGATATAGATAGGTTGAGTGGATAAAAATCTGGCAGAATATAGTGTGGGAAAATGTGGAGTTGTTCAAGTTGTGGTTTTAAAAGATAGTTTGCAGGCCTAAAAGTTCAAACAAATGAAGAGCTTTATTGAAAGGATAACACCACAAGCTACCAAGCTAGACTCCTCATTTGCCTATACAAACATCTGATGACATCATAAGTGACATCATTTGGTCGGTCTCTTAAAGTGCCTCTGTTCCACTGCAAAGCTGCTAGTGAGGAAACACTAGAAATAACATGAATATGCAACAATTTGCCTCCCCATTTAAGTCAAAAGGTTCCTGACATGTACAATGTTGTCAAAATTAATAATATAAAAACCAAAACAGACGTTGAGGCCTTCATTCCGTGTGGTTGCTGGCGAACCCCAGGCATCTGCTTTTTAGCATTTACTGCAGCCTTGTGTCTTTAGCTTGGTTTGGACGTTGTCTGTGGTAGTCTTAACCAGAGTCAAGTTAGCATTGTGAGGTTCAGTCGGTGATTGAAGAATTTTTAACTGAGGTACTATCTTCCTCAATTGATTTGGGTAGTGCTAGGTTCTCGGGAATGTCCAGGTCTTCTCTTGGCACTGCTTGTTGTGGACTCTGATGTGGAGATGCCGGCGTTGGACTGGGGTAAACACAGTAAGAAATCTGACAACACCAGGTAATGTCCAACCGATTTATTTGATAGTAAACTCACAAGCTTTCGGGGTTTCTCCCTTCGTCAGGTGAATGGAGAGTTCTGGCCTCAGACTGAGCATATAACAGCACAGACAGTTTACAGATTACTGATTAGAACGCAAGTCTTTATAACTAACCTGCTATTCAAGTCTTAAAAAGCCGATGAGAGTGGAAAGAGCATTAAGCACAGGTTAAAGAAATGTGTATTGTCGCCAGACAGTACAGTAAGTGAGGTTTTGCAAACCCAGGCAAGTCACGGGGGTTACAGATAGTGCGACATGAACCCAAGATCCCTGTTGAGACCATCCTCATGCGTGCGGAACTTGGCTATCAGTCTCTGCTCAGCGACTCTGCGCTGTCGAGCGTCGTGAAGACCACCTTGGAGAACACTTACCCGAAGGTCAGAGGCCGAATGCCCGTGACCGCTGAAGTGTTCACCAACAGGAAGGGAACAGTCTTGCCTGGTGATTGTCGAGTGATGTTCATTCATCCGTTGTCGTAGCGTCTGCATGGTCTCCCCAGTCAATCATGCTTCGGGACATTTTTAAGACTTGAATAGCAGGTTAGTTGTAAAGACTCACATTCTAATCAGTAATCTGTAAACTGTCTGTGCTGTTATACGCTCTGAGGCCAGAACTCTCCATTCGCCTGACAAAGGGAGAAACCCGGAAAGCTTGTGAGTTTACTATCAAATAAATCGGTTGGACTTAACCTGGTGTTGTCTGATTTCTTACTGTTGTGGACTCTGCCAGTTCTGACTCTGGAAGATTGGTTCTTCTTGCCAAAGGTTGGTCCATGTGCCTTCGCCATATTACATCGTTTCGTGTTTGTACAGTGTTTGAGACAAGCTCTGTCTGTGGTGAAGATGCTGGCAAGTGTCCACTTTTCACTTATGGCACAGTTCCTTGCCAGAACATTTAGAGCCTGGTAAAATACAAGGTGTTTCGCCCTCTTTTCTCGTTGTACAGCCAGACCTTGCTGTTTCTTTCTTGATGATTTCTCGTCTTGGGTAGTTTAAGCAAATCAAACATAATTGATATTTAATCACAAGCAATGTCAGAGAAATTTGGGTCGAGTGTGCAGTATTTTTATATGCCAGCAGGAATTGGCTCAATTATTTAGAAATCCTACACTGCAGAAAGAGGCCATTTGGCCCATCGAGTCCACACAGACCACAATCCCACCCAGGCCTTACCCCCCCTATCCCTACATATTTTACCCGCTAATCCTTCTAACCTTCGCATCTCAGGGCACTAAAGGCAATTTTTTAGCATAGCCAATCAACCTAACCCACACATTTTGGACTGTGGGAGGAAACCCACACAGACACAAGGAGAATATGCCAACTCCACACAGACAGTGACCCAAACCGGGAATCAAACCCAGGTCCCTGGAGCTATGAAGCAGCAGTGCTAACCACTGTGCTACCGTGCCACCCAACTTAGACAATGCCCTTTAGTTACCTTCAAAGATTGCTTTGTACAGACGATGAAACATTCTTCCAGTCTATTTGTGGCAGCATGATACGAGGTGGATAAGATGTGTTGTGTTGAATTCCTTTCTCCTTTAAATAGTTTGCAAATTCCTGCAAAATGAACTGTGGCTCGTTGTCACTCATGAGTTTGTAGCGTAACCAAATCTGCTGAAAATTTCACCCAGTCTTTCAATTATTCTCTCCAGGGATTTTGTCTTGATAATAGCAACTTCAGACCATTTCAAGTGCGCATCAACCAGAATGAGGAACATATATGTCTTCTGAACAATCTGGCATAATTTATATGTATTCTGCCAGACATCTTTGGCCTTTCCCATTGGTGCAATGGAGCCAACGCAGGCAGGTTCTATACTTTTACTCAAGACAAATATAGTCTTGTCTTCTCCTCAAATTCAGCACCAAGCCCTGGCCACCTCGTTCATCCTTATGATGCCCCAGTGACCTTTTTGTAACCAATTTAAAACATGTTTCCTTAATAAAAGGTGGAATGACGATACTCATTCCCCAGGAGGCAGCCTGCCTGTATGAATAGTTTTGAGTCTTCGGGTGGAATATGGCTTTAACTCAGGGTTTGGTCCCAAGGTCTCGCCACCAAGTCCATGACTTCACAGTACTGATCATTTCTGGTATACTTAGAGCTCGGATAAAAGCAAATAACCCCAGATGCTGAAATCGGAATCAAAAACAGAAAATGCTGCAAAAAAAATCCCACGTCTGACAGTATCCATTCAGACTCAAAAACATTAGCTTTATTCTCTCTCCGCAGATGCTGTCAGACCTGCTGAGGTTTTCCAGCATGTTCTGTTTTTGCAAGCCTATTTCCTTCTGTGTTTTGCAACATCCCCAGCTCTAAATTTGTTGTTGCAGGATATTTGCTACTCATGGTGTACCTAATGCTATTACAGATCTTTTCAAGCAGAACATATGGCAGCGAGGTTCTTTCCAAAGCTGTCTGCTCCAGAATCTTCAAGCTTTTTTTGGGTTTCTCTGGGGGCTGCGACCATCATTTGGCACTACATTATTTATTCTTCTGCCGAATATCTCGAGTGTTGTTGCACTTTTTCCCCCCTTCCTTTTGCAGTGATTGCAAATATGGTCCTCCAACCACCTCATCACCAGTATTCTATGTGGTAGTTTTAAAAGATCGGCTGCAGGCTAAAAGGATGTTAAAATTACAGGCTGCCAAGAAAGGCTGTCCATTTGCCCATGATTGGTCTCTTAAAGTACCCCTGCTCCACTGCAAAGCTGTTAGTGAGGAAACACTAGAAATCACATGAATACACAACAGTTCACTTTGGCAGGAAGAATAAAAAATAACAGAGTATTACTTAAATGGAGACTGACTGCAGATCGAGGTGTTCCAAAGCATGAGTCACAAAAAGTTACTGCACAAATACAAGTAATGAAGCAGGCTAATGTGAAACTACTTTATTGCAAGAGGAACTGAACTACAAAGGGTGTTGCGCTTCAGTTATACAGGACATGGGTGAGACCGTATCTCAAATACGGTATACAGTTCTGGTCTCCTTATTTAACAAGGGATTATAGGCAATTCAGAAGAGGTTTACTAAATTGATAACTGGAATGAGCAGGTTGCCGTATGAGGATAAGTTGGACAAGCTGGGCTTGTTTCCACTGGAGTTGACAGGAGTGAGGGGTGATTTTATCAAGATCCTGAATAGTTTGTCAAGGTGGATGTGGGATGAATCCAGAACTAGGAGACAAAAGTTTTAAATTAGGGGTTACCCTTTAAAGGCAGAGATGAGGAAAAATATTTTTATCTTCGAACATTATCCAACTGTGGACCTCTACCTCAGAAGGTGATGGAGGAAGAGTCATTTGATACCTTGAGGTGCAGGTAGACAGATTTTTCTTTGACAAAGAAAGGGTTAGATGGGAAAGTAGAGCTAGAAACACAAACAGATCAGCCATGATCTTAAATGCATAGCAGAGCAGGCTTGAGGAGTTGAATGGACTACATCAGTTCCTTTTTTGAAATGTTTAAACCTGGATTGAAGCTTGAACTCATGCAGGAGTGCCATGCACATTCCAAGTTGTTGTTAACCAATCACAGCATCTTCACTTGGAGAGGTAATTCCATTCTCTCGAAACAGCATAAAATTCTCACTTTTTATCTATCATACGTAATTCAGCTCAGAAAAAAACCTGCTGAACCACACTCTCAGGGCGTACACCATGTTGGCTAGGCGTTTGACAGGCATCACAGTTTACTTAGCAAACAAGTGTTTTGAAACTCAGCCCAACCACCTGTCAGATTATCCACTGATATCTACAACTGGCAAAAAACTTAAAACATACATAGTATTGCTTCAACTCATTGATGACTGTATAAAAAAGGGACAAATCTGCAGATTAACCTTAAACTTCTGGACCACTCCAAAACGTGTGCATGCAGGTCCAGTACCATCCCCAACAGCATACGAATAGAGTCAACTCGCCATTGGAAAATATACCCAGCTGCCGCCAGGCAGTTTGGCTTTCAGGTCTCTGCAAGTATCTTCCTGAACCTTTGAAGAGGAACTAAAGCATTGACTCTAGTACAGTACTCCTGTCATGATCTTGGGGTTTAAGCTTCAATCCAATATTTCAGAAAAAAACCCACAATTCTAAAAACTGTGTTTGCTTTTAAGCTATTCCACTCATTGTTGAAGCCACACTACATTATAAAAGTTATATAGTATCTAGGATCCAAGTCGGTATTGTTGGATCAATCTTAAAACAATCCTACTTAGCAATTAAAATCTATCACTAAACACTACTTGGAATAATATTAATTCACCAAATTGTAACTATCAGAATAGGTTGCTTCCTATGATTTTAATAGAACTTCCCAATGCGTACTGCTAGGCAGTTTAGCTAAAGACATTATGTCGAATTCTGCCATTTACTAAAGTATAATCCATTTACTTCCTTGGAATGTATTTCACATACAACATGGTGGGAGTCAACCTTAAATTCATCAAGTCTGTACCTTGGTGGCCTCTTCCATCAAGTGACGTGGCATGGGTACAACACAAGTTATGTTGTAAACAACACAAACAATTCAAAACAGCCAAGATTGTGCACACTGCTCCAAACCGGATTGGTCAGCGGCAGCCTGAGGCCCTTATTATGCTTTCCTTGTTAAGCAAACTGGAAATATTTCAAAAACTGGTTAGGCTAGAACAGCCAGTGTTACATTTATAATAAATTCTGCAGAATAAGCTACACTGTAAAAATGAAGACTGATTTACACTGTTCTAAAGCAGTTCACCATGACATTGCTATAGATATTCATTACATCTTAAACAAACAATCTGTTGTAGGAGGGTAAACATCTACCATTTTTTGCCTCCAATGTTGCATACATCCACATCAAGTTAACCAAATACCTTAAGAGACTAAAATACCATGCCCCCAGATTTAATTAAACTATTTTATAGGCATTTAAAGTGTATATGGAAAAGTTAAACTATGTACAGGTAATGCAGGGCAAGCACACAGCATGTAAGTTGCACCACCCCTGGACCATGATGCTATACAGTGATGTCTGGATACTAATCTGAGATTCTGGGGTGAAAGGCAAAGAAATGAGGTTGCAAGCTTGTTCACATCCAGAACTAAGAACAATATTAATCACACCAGGTTATTTACTATGTCAAAATGTTGCCATGGTCTTTTACAAACTTGCCATTCTGAAGCTGTTCAATATTCTTATCCACATAATCAAGTGTTATCTTGTTTCTCTTAAATCCATTATGCTTTAAAAATGCCCTCTCTATAGAAAATAACTTTTTCTTTGCACATTGGAAGGAAAATAGGAGCAATAGGCCGTTTGGCCCTCGGAGCCTGCTCTACCATTCAATAATATCATGACTGATCTGGCTGTGGTCTAAGCACCTTCCTGTCTGCCTGCAATAACCCTTGATTCCCTTCCCTAACAAAAATCTGTCAAACTTTGAATAAATAAATCCAATATTTGTTAATACCAATCTTGGAAAATAGAAAATGTTGATTGATTTTGGATTGGTTGGTATAAGACCTGTAGTGTTCATACAGCTACACGTGAAAGTAAGTATTTATTGTACCTTTTTCAGCTTAAGCTGTAGGCATATTCACTTTACTCAGAATTGGCACTTGTGAAATACTGGGCTGCACACTATACAAAGACACTAGAAGCTATAGTTGGGTGTTCTTGCAGATTCACTAGGATCTGCCTAGTAATGGAAAATACAAATTTGATGAAATGCTTGAAAAATCAAGGACGAATTCTCCAGCCGTTTAGCTAAAGAAATTGTGTCAAATTCTGCAATTTACTGAAGTATAATCAATCCATTTATTTCCTTGAAATGTATTTCACACATCAAACAGGCACCTGCTCACAGTGCAGCTGAATGAGGTGGCATTCTGAATATACAAAACAATACAGTTCCTCATTCTTTTGGAAAATATGACAATTCTTCCTTCTAATATTATATCCAAATTAAGTGCAAGTGTTAAAACCCAGATCAGAAACCGCAAGACATTTTATAGGTTAGCCTGGACCCTCAGCTTTACATTTGATCTTGGTATTAGGGGGAACATAAGGTGTTTTACTCTAGGTAATGGTTCAAGTGACCTACTGAAGCTTTTATCAAACAAATTTTACTTAAGAACACAGAATATAAAAGAATTAGCATAACTTTTACCAATTAAAAAAATTAAACACAGCAGTACAACCCTGCTGTTCCAAGTTAAACACCATCCCACAGACATGCACCTTTCTTCAGACTAAGTTAGCACTAAAGCAAGTATGTTCACATGATGGCGGATTTGCAGCTTTTAACACCTACATGAATTGGCCCTTTGAATGTTGGATCAAATCTAAGGCTCCCGAGTCTTGGAACTTTCAGAAAGCCTCAAGAGTGAGTGCAAAAGACAGAGAAACACTGCTTTTTTCCAAATCAGCTACCGGCATCAACCGAAGAACAAAAAAAAACTTGGAATGCTCTGAAAAAAACTGCTGTCCCTAGCCACATGACATGACCTGTCATCAGCCCCAATCAAGCTCCTTTCAGCAATCCCAGGGGGCACATTAAAACCACATAACACTGCTTGAATTCAGATTAAAATCAACACTGCTTCAATTATCCTGCTTCAGCTACAATAAAGGACACCAGTCACAGACAACATGGTGCTGACAAAATTCCAGGGCCTGCTAGAAACATGATCAATTGACTTTTATAATTAAATTGAATACATTGAGATCTTCACCTTTTTCTCTCAGCATTATTTACAATATTGTTCAGATGGTGGAATGTTGTACCTCTGTATTTGGTCTCACTGCTGGTGTTGCCATGTCTGTTGTAAGAAGTGTGAGTAACGTTGCATCACTTGCTAGTGACATTGACGTTGCACTGCACATTGGAGATGTTGTCTTGCTTGTTTGTTTTCTGCTTATCCACTTCAGGTATAGGTTGAACTTAGTGTCTGTTCTTCCTGATTTGCTTAATGGCTTTGGTCTCAATTATACAAGACATTGGTGTCTCAGCTTCAACGACTTTAGCTAGGATTCAGATTTTGATTGGATGTACTTTATCCACCCAACAGCTCAGGTAAGGACTTGGCAAGTTTACTGAAGTGTTAACTCTTTATATCAGGGTTGTCTTACTTCCTGCTTATCAGTTGGAGGATGTATCCTTGCTTGATAAAGTTACCTTGTTAATTTTGCCATTGAATTGCATGGCCAGCAATTTCACATCATTCTGCTTCTGTTGAGAAGGTATGTACGTAGCTTGAAGTGATAAACAAGGTAAAGTTTGGATCTTTTGTCAAGAATTCTCTTCACCATATGGACCTATCTTTCTATAAAACCGTGGCTCCTTTGATAACGTGAAGAAGTTGAACACATTGTTCAGCAAATTCCTTCAACTTTCTGGCGGTGAATTAGATTCATCATCGCACTCTTTCGGAAATCTCTTGCTCAGCAAACATAAGCCATACAGCTGAAGTGATTGTTAAAATTCTCAAATCTTTCATCTTTCTGATAAAAAGGCAACTGTGAATAGTAGCCTACTATTTTGTGATACTAGTCTTGATGGTGTGTGAATAAATCAGCTCCTACAGTACTTCAGTAACAATCATCCTTTCTTTTTGCTACGTATTCCTATATCTAACATGCAATGTATGTTGACACCATTATTTCAATAACTTTATATATGCCAATCATGTGCTGATTTGGCTCTTGATTTTCTGCTTCGCCTTGGATTATTCTGCATCTGGCTAACAAAACACCATCTTCTAGCGACACCTCATCTCTGATGGATCAATACTGTTGTGTTGCTGGCTGCATTTGCTGTATCTATCCTGGAGCTGACAGAGCATCTGCAACTTGTCTTTTTCAATCTCATCAGTAACTTGACTGAGGGTGTTGATGGTGCTACGTTCTCTAGGTGACGCATCTTTACACCTAGATCTTTTATCTTGCATTTCTCCTGCGGCAAAAATGAAGATAGGATATCTGCTATCACAATTTCTCTTCCTGGTTTGTATTTCTGAATGAAATCATAACTCTGAACTCTCAAGAGTAAGCTCTGCAGTCTTGCAGCTGCTGTATACAATTTATTCTTGTAGATTTGCTCCAGTGAACTTTGATCAATCTCCACTATGAATTTTCTCCAATAGATACGTATGAAATTTCTCTTATCCATAATTTCCAAAAGTTCTCTTCCCATGTTGATATACCTGGTCTCAGCTGATGTTAAAGCTTTGGATGTAAATGCTATCAGTTTTCCAAGTTATACCAGGGTTGTTCTCAGATGTTTCTACAAAAACACTACCTACAAAGTGACAGGTTTCACTCTATTTTAGGAGATAGATCTGTCTCCGTGCATACTACTTGAACTTGAAAGAAATTTCTTTCATGTGATTTTGACCACCGACACTCAAAATGTTCACTCACCAGCTGTTGAATTTCCAGTAGCCATTTCTAGCATCAAGCTTGCTGAAAACCTTTGCCCCTGCTAAAGCATTATCAGGGTAGACATGGTGGAATGTACAGCAGAGGCCATAATCAGATCAGCAATGATCTTATTGAATGGCAGAGCAGGTTCAAGCAGTTGAATGGCCTATTACTGCTCCTAATTCATAAGTGTATATCCCGTCCAATAATTATCCCTCAGTCAACATCACAAAAAACAGATTTTACGGACATGATCACATTGTTCTTTGTGGGAGTTTGCTGTATACAAATCGGCTATGTTTTCTTTCATGCAGCAGCGACTGCACTTCATCGCATGATGTCCAAAGTACTGTCACGAAAAGCACCAAATACGTAAATGCCATTTTTTAAAAAAAATCATCCAGTGTGACAGCAACTTACATCATAAACACGATGTAGCTACAGCACACGGTACACTTGCAGGACTGCTTCTTGACAAAATGTCACCATGTAAATAGATAAACAGTCTATAATGTCCCTTCCGGAACTTACAGATTCACATGAAACTAAAATCAAGTGTACATATTGTGCATATCTGCGAGCAGTTTTTTTTCTGTATTAATGGTTCACAGAAAAACACTGCTGGGCTAGCAAATTTGTAATGCAGCTATAACCTTATTTTATAGATTCTGTGAGAAGATGGAATGAGTATTATTTCTGGACACAAATTACTGAAGTGTGAGAAAAGGATTCTGGATTTGAAGACAGATTATATTTCCTTTGGCTGCCTATCCGTCAATAATAAAAAAATTCAGAGCCACAAGTGGAATAAGAAACCAGGGCCGTCCCTTCTAAAAATGACATAATAATCTGACATTTCAGAAATTAATAAATGATCAACTTGTGGTATGTGCACTTGTTTCAATGCAGAGGGGCAAGATTTTTTAAAAGTGCAAGTCTAAAATGATTTTTTTAAAAAGCATCTGGCATTTCAAAGGTTATTTTTTTCACATGGCGATCCGATATTCAAATGAAATTGGAGTAAGCCTCTTTCACTGTTGCAGGTGAGAGGTGTAGCATTGTAAAAATATCAGTTGATGGCTTCTAAACAAATAACCTGGAACCCACAACAACAACTTTTATCTGACCAAAGAGAAGGCAGTTGAAACGAGTTGTTGAGGGAGTTCAGAAACAGAGTTTTATCCTCCTTTCCACAATGTTGCGGCTTCAAACCTGAACGACTTCAACCATCGCCTCACTTTTCCACTTTACTGCAATCCAGTTCTTAGATTTTTTAAAAATTCTAACTTAATTTTTCCATTTCTTTTTCACTATCCGGAAAAATAAATCCTCCCCAATTCCTCTTCCCCGTCCCTCCCTTCCTCAAGCTGTTCGCAGATTATTGGGCACATTAATCCCCATTCCTCATCTTTACCCTCCCCTCTCCACTCCCAGCCCTCAAAGTAGTTTTAAGAGGTAATATTCTCCTGCCACACTTTCCCCCTATTCCATTACTGGGGCTGGCCATTCCCCATCTCCCCGTTTTGTTTCAGCAAAGGCCCAGGGCTGCTCCTCGATTCAGGCATCAGTGCCGGCTGGACCAGCTCTCATCAGGACCACCGACCGATAGCCCCATTGCCCGGCCAGGAAAGGGGGCAAACCCTCGCACAGCGGGCCCGGGGAGGGTGGACAGACAAATTAAACGGACGTCCGGTTTAAATAAAAAAAAGGACCAGCCACTTCAGACCCAGCTCCTCCACTCACCGGCCGGCCGGCGCTTCTCCACCTCGGATCCCCTTTCAGCGGCCACTCGACTGCTCCGGACTCGTGTCGCCGTCGGACACAAACCCCGCCCCCACCCGGACCCATTTCCAGGATACGCAGACAATAGGACCAGTGACGTCCACAGCACACTCATCGCCACGTGGAGGCGGCTGGGAACCATTCACAAAGCGCCAGGCCTGCCATCCGCCAATCAGAGAGCAGCAGATCTGTAATCAGCCAATAGGAGAGCTCCGGGCCTGCGATCAGCCATTCAGAGAACGTCAGACCTACAATCAACCAATCACAGAGTTCCAAGCCTGCCATCCGCCAATCAGAGAGCTTCAGGTCTGCAATCAGCCAATGGGAGAGCTCCAGGCCTGCGGCCAGCCAATGGGAGTACGCCAGATATGCAATTAAGCAAAAGAGAAAATGCTGGAAAATCTCAGCAGGTCTGGCAGCATCTGTAAGGAGAGAAAAGAGCTGATGTTTGGATTCCAGGTGACCCTTTGTCAAAGCTAAAAGGGTCGTTTTCCTCCATGATAAGACCTTATCCATTTTGATGAGAAGGTCTTGAACCTTTGAGGGAGGCGTTCAACTAATGGAACAGAGAAATTGAATTAATATGCACCTTTAGAAGGAAAAGAATACACAAACATACCTTAAGTTAATATTTCTATCTCTATTAATAGTATTTGGCTTAATAACTCTTACAAATCACTTCTGGAAGTGGAGTAATTAGTACAGTGTTTTTAATGTCTCTGTATTGACAGCTTATGGCTTGTGTGCCACACACATGAATAAACTGCAATTTGCTTCATTAAAATATTAGTAATTGCTCCAGTGCCTGGCGCATGCTCTGTTCTCTTTCCAATCCAAATTGAGCCAGACTGTTCTCAATCTTGATGTCCTAAGGGTGGCATGGTGGCACAGTCTGTTGCCTCAAAGCACCAGGGCCTCAGGTTCAGTTCTGGCCTTGGGTGACTGTGGAGTTTGCACATCCCATGTGTGCGTGAGTTTCCTCCAGGTGCTCCACTTTCCTGGTTGATTGCCATGCTAAATTGCCCCTTAGTGTCAAGAGGATTAGGAGGGTAAATATGTGGAGTTGAGGGGATGAAACCTGGGTGGGAATGTTGGTGTGGGCTCAATGGGCCAAATGGCCTCCTTCCCTACTGTAGATTCTATGATTCTATTTGATGTCAAGCTAACCTTTCACCTGCATTTCCACTGTATTACAAAGACTACTTCCTTCTAAGTCTGTAACCTTGATGTGTTTGTCGCTGTCTCATCATCATCTTCAGAAACTCGTTTGTGTCTTTGCCACCTCCAGAGTTGACTAGTCCATTGCTCTTTTGCTCAGTTCTCATCATCCAACCTCCATGAACTTCACCTCATTTAAAACTCTGTTGCCCAACTCCTAAACTAAGTCACATTCACAAAATATTTTTGTCTTAGCTGACCTCCGTTGACACTCTGTTCCCCAGTGCTTCCAAATAAATTAATCATCTTTGCTTTAAATGTATTTATGGTCTTGCATATTTGTCTTTTATCAATAGATTTTTGATGTCTCACAAAATCAAGGGATATGGGAACCTGTGGGAAAGTGGAATTTGGCCAGTGATCATACAGAATGGCAGTGCAGGCTCAATGGACAGTGTGGTCTTCTGCTCATATTTCCAAGCTTATGTTGCATCTCCCTATTTCCGTAATCATCTCTAGCCCTTCATTACTCACTTCCTCCGGCCTCTGTGCTTCCCTCACTTCCTTTACCCCATCATATGTGGCTTTGCCTTTCAGACTTACATACTGGAATTCCCTCCCTAAGCCCCTCAATTTCTCTACATTTCTCTCAGCTGGTAACACCTTCTTCACATCTGTCTCCCCTGATAACACCTCCTTCACATTTATCTCCCCAATAACACCTTCTACACATCTGTAAGAAAGCTTTTAGTCACCTTTCTTAATATCGGCTCCTTTGACCTAGGCATCCATTTTGTCCAGTCGCACTTCTGTGGAGCTCCTGGAGAGACTTTGCCAATTAAATAAAGTATTCTCTCTCTCTCTCTATGTATATATAAAAATATATAAATGCACATTTTTTTACTTTGTGGGATGTGAGTCCCACAAATGTGGCAAAGCCAACATTTGCTCTCCATTCTGAATAACTCTTAAGGAGATGATGGTGAGCTGCCTTAAATCACTGCAGTCCACTTGGTGTTGGTACAATCACAATGAGTTTAGGGAGGCAGTTCCAGATTTTTGATTCTGCAACAGTAAAGGAAAGGAGATTTATTTCCAAGGAGTGAATTTTATGCCCACCTCCCCCTGCTGGTGTATTTGAAAGCAGGGAAGCAAAATAAAGTAAAATAAAGCTATCCCACCACCTTTTTGCCCAACCCAATCTCTCCCCCATATAATGAAAGGGGCAGGTGAAGAATTAAGCAATTCACTGACTTTTCAGCCTATTGAAGTCCTAGAATTGTGACTGAAAGGCACGTAAGGACTTAATTTTGCCTGTCCTCCATAATACATTGGACACGGCAAAGCAGAAGGAAGGTAAAAGCTTGTAACTTTAACAGCTTGAAGGAAGTGGGGTACCTTGTTTGGGGAAGGCCCCTCTATCTATTGCATGCGCTCCCTCTCCTCCAAAATGGTACCCCTCCTTTATGCTTCTCCGGTCTCTGAGCGCTTCCCCTCCAAAACCCCCCTACCCCATCCCCCCCACCCCTTTGCTAGAGTCCTTGATTTCTCCCCAATCAAAATTCCTGGACCTATCTCAAAGTCCTACATTCATCTTCCTTCAGTGTTCCAGAGTTGCTTGCAACTCTCAAGGGTGGGATTTCCTGTGCCTGAGGGATGGGAGTCCTACTTTTACCTCATTAAAGCCATCCTCAGAGTATTATCACTGTGGGGCAGCTATTTTAAAGTTGACGAGGTACTGAAACACTTTTCGACTTGGGGGTGGGGGCATGACTAGCAAGAAACACTCCCCACACTTCCCCCTTATGAAATTTACCCGTTAGTCAGGATGGTGTGTGACTTGAAAGGGAACTTGCAGGTGGTGGTGTTCCATGTGCCTGCTGCCTTCTTCCTCCTTCTCTGTGGCAGAGGTTGTAGGTTTAAAAGGTACAGTTGAAAGAGGCAAGCCATATCATTGAAATAGTAAAACTTAAAAACCTGTTAATCTTCAGACTTCTGCCAACTCTGACGAATCCTTGACACCCTGATCTGTCACTTCCTGGAAGAGTCTTCAGCTCACAATGGTGACATTGAACTGAAACCCAGTAATCTGATGTAGGAAATAGTTTCATATTGTAATATTGATACTATATAATCTAATTAATAATGCTTTAAAAAATTTAAAATATTTAATTTAAAACATTTCTGATTTGATCTTCAATGTATGTTATTTTAACTTTACTTTTGCAGGAGTTCTATTATTTTGTTTCCCTCTAAGGGTACAAATTGACATTTCATAGAACAGGAGAAACTGTGCCCCTGCGTGAGTGCATTCAATTCTTGTTAAACAAATGTCTGAGAAAAAACACAATTGCGATGAGCATTATCTGTCACTCATACTTGCTGAACAATGTGACTTCAAATTTCACTTTATTAAAACACAAACATTTGTAAATATTCTATTACATTCTGTACATATCTTCAATATTATTTTGCAATATTCAGCTACATTAACTTTGCAGAAACTCGTTTTCATAAATCTGTGTCAAAAACTTAACTCATTTGTTTTGATGCATCAAAGGATATTTAGTATTCAGTGCTCATCTTTTAGTATTGTTGTCATGGATTTCAGGAAGGGAGTCATACTCATTGGCTGGATAAGAAATTCACAGACATAGCTAGATAGCAAAACTAATAAAAAATTTGAGTCCTCTTGCAGAGCGAGATTTAACTTGGGGATGTTAAAACAAAGACTGAGGGTCGAGCTGATTTAAAGTACAAACAGGTATGCAACAAGAGAAAGGTGAAATAAGCATCTGTGTATTTGAACACAATCTTGAAACTCGGAGTGCTGGGAGTGGTTATAATACAGGGTCACAAAGCGTCTGGATGTTGACAATGGATGTATGTTAATATTTGACGGATTTTGTCTTTATACATTAACAGTTAATCGGGAACATGTACCCTAGGCCTATCAAAACCAGAATTCTGCTATGTAACATCATTGAATATGTAATGGGCAGCACAATAACACAATGGATAGCACAGCTACCTCACAGCGCCAGGGACCTGGGTTCAATTCTAGCCTCGGATGACTCTGTGTGGAGTCTGCACGTTCTCCCCAGGTCTGCATAGGTTTCCTCCGGGTGCTCCAGTTTCCTCCCCCACTGCAAAGATGTGCAGGTTAGGTGGATTAGCCATTGCTAAATTGCCCCTTTGTTTCCCAAGATATATAGGTTAGATAGATTAACCATGGTAAATGTGTGGACTTACAAGAATAGGGCGGGGGAGGTAGCCTGGGTGAGATACTCTGTCAGAGAGTTGGTGCAGACTTGATCGGCCAAATGGCCTCTTCTGCACTGTAGGGATTCTAAACAATGACTGAGCATTGTACCTGATCTCTGGAACGATATGCTTCAATAGGGCAGGATGTAAAAGTCACACTATGAGAACTCGATAATGGCATTGCTCTGCAGAGATGACTCTTTTTGAGAGCTCATGCAACAATATTCTGTAATTCTGCATCCAGTTGGGGTCTTATTGTGGTTTGTTTGCTTCTCTGGGCCATCCTCAACTCAGCAGTAGTTGCCCTCGCTATACTATATTCCTCACAAGTACACATTTTCAAACTTCTCAGTTTTAAACCGCTTTCTTTTGAATCACAGAATTATAGAGTGGTTACAGTGCAGAAAGAGGATAATCAGTTGACCAAGATCATGACAGCTCTCTGCAAAAGCAATTTAGCTAGTCTCATTCCCCCGCTCTTTCCATATAGCCCTGCATTTTGTTTTTCTGTACAGGTATTAATCCAATTCCCAGTTGAAAGCCAAGATTGAATTTTCCTCCATCACCCATTCTGGCAATGCATTCAAAATCATAACCATTCACTATGTAAAAAACATTTTTTGTCGTGTCACCTTTGATTATTTTGCCAATCACTTTACACCTGTGTTCTCTGGTTCTCAACTATTCCACCATAAGGAACAGCTTCTCTATCTTTCCACTATGTAAACCCCTCATGATTTTGAGCATTTCTATTAAATTTCCTCTCAACCTTTAATCTTGAAGGAAAACAACCCAGCTTCTCCAACCTAAACACGTACCAGAAGCCCCCACCCCGGAATCATTCTCATAACTTTTTCCTACACTCTCTCCAAAGCCTTCACATCCTTCCCAGAACGTGATGTCCACAGTTCTCTAGATGAGGCCAATCAGTGCGTTATAATGGTTCATCTTCACTTCCTCATTTTCGTACACTTTGCCTCTATTTATAAAGCCTAGGATCCATTTTTAACCACTTTATCAACCAACCCTTACACCTTTAACAAATTTTTTCACACATACCAACCCCTCTGTCCCTGCACCTATTTTCAAATTATTTTGTTTGGCCAAATTAGAATGTACCGAAAAGTGTGGAAAAATTTAAATTGGCATTAAAGGTATACTATCAACATATTAGGTGTCAGCAATGTCTCACTGGTATTGCCTCTGGGTCAGAAAGTTGTTGGTTAAGGGTCCACTCTAAGAGAATGAAATATATAATTTTGCTTGGCATTTCCAGAGGTGCCATCTTTCAGATTAAACTACAAATTAATCTATGGAACTGGCTATTCTTGTAGGTGAATGCAAAAGATCCACCAGCATGATTTGAGGAAGAGCATGGGAGATTGAGTCAATACTTTTCCCTCAATCAACATCAGCAAAAGTCAGTTTATCTGCTCATTGTCTCAATGCTGATGGAGGGGGTTTGCTATGGATGAATTGCAACCATATTTCCTTGCATTACAGCAGTAACTGTTGTAACAAGTTGGTTTCTTGATTCCTATTATTGTTTGTTGTGTGAAACTAAGTCTATATATGCACAATATAGATGGACAGAAATTAAAGTACAATGGTATCCACATCCCCAGCTACAGCTATAACATTCACTATTATTCCTTTTCAATCCTGATTTTCTTTACGACTCTATGAAAAAAGAGATCTTAAAAGTCTGATTCTCATGGAGCCTTATAAATCGATTATACCTTCATTGCAAGATATCTGTTCTTGTGTACAATACCCCAGAAAGGATGTACTTTCTACAGAACAAAATATGCCAACTTGTTTTTATTCTGTCTTCATTGTTCTATCACTGAAGGGCCTGTTCCTGTGTTGTATTGTTTTAATCTCAAAACTGCTTTGGCTGACTGTTTCCTAATGTGGCCATTAATTCAAGAAACATAATTCATTGGCCTGAGACTTAGTGATAGAAATGATGGTGAAACTATCACTGTTTTCCATCACTACTCATCTGAAACTGAATGTTCTGGAATCTACGCACGCTCGTTTAAGCACAGTAATCTAGAAGTTGTTGTCAATAATTCTATATTCTCCGGGTGGTATACTCTTGAGGTCCCTTAGCTTGTAATCAACTGGAAATCTTTGAAATATTTTGGGATGACACAATGGCACACTGCGGCTTCAATGCCCCAGGGACCTGGGTTCGATTCCCAGCTTGAATCACTGTCTGTGTGGATTTTGCACATTCACCGCGTGTCTGTGTGTGTTTCCTCTGGGTGCTCCGGTTTCCTCCCACAGTCCAAAGATATGCTGGTTAGGTGGATTGGCCGTGCTAAATTGACCATTAGCAACATGAGGACTAGCTAGAAAAATGCATGGGGTCATGGGGATAGGGCCTGATTGGGATTGTGGTCAATGCAGACTTGATGGGTCAAATGGCTTTCTTTTGCACTGTAGGATTTTATGAAATAAATAACACTTGCATTCTTACACTTCGTCTCAGTACATAAATGTGTGCAAGAAACTACACCTAGCTGAATAAACTGTAGTTGGGTTCTTGAATGCATATAAAATTTATACTTACCACTAAAACAGCCTTGCTCATCCTGAAAGAATAATTTTTTACTTGCTGAATATCAATTTTTTCCATTATGGTAAATTCCATGTTTTTAAAATAATTTTTTAAAAGTTTGTTTATGATATTTGAGCTTCTATCTTAATTTCATGTGTATATCCAAATCATTGATGTGAGATTATCAAACTGAAACTTGAACTCTCGTCAATCATCTCATTCCACAGATGCTGCCTGGCTTGAAGAGTATTTCCAGTATTTCCTGTTTTGTCAGGAAAAAAGATCACCTCCAGTGTTAAACTGATTTTTTGTGGGGTCCAATCTGATTTGATTTGATTTGATTTATTATTGTCATGTGTTAGTATATAGTGAAAAGTATTGTTTCTTGCATGCTATACAGATAAATTCATAGCGTGCATAGGGGAGAAAGAAAGGTGACAGTGCAGAATGTAGTGTTACAGCCAGAGGTAGGGTGTGGAGAAAGATTGGCTCAATGTATGGTAGGTCCATTCAAAAGTCTGATGACAGCAGGGAAGAAGCAGTTTTTGAGTCAGCTGGTACGTAATCTCAGACTTTTGTGCCTTTTTCCCGATGGAAGAAGGTGAAAGAGAGTATGTCCATGATACATAGGGTCCTTGATTAAGCTGGCCCCTTTTCCAAGGCAGTGGGAAGTGTAGACAGAGTCAGTGGATGGAAGGCTGGTTTGCATAGTGGACTGGGCTTCATTCGCAACCCTTTGCAATTTCTTGTGGTCTTGGTCAGAGCAGGAGTCATACCAAGCTTTGCTACATCTGGAAAGGATGCTTTCAATGTTGCATCTGTAAAAATTGATGAGAGTTTTAACAGACGTTGAATTTCTTTAGCCTCTGATTACATTAATGGTGCAATGAAACCTTTATGGACTGCACATGAATAAACACAGAGCATACTTGGTTTGTAGTCCAGTCTCTGCACACCCAATGGTGTTCACTACCCCATAAAATAAAGCTTCAGAGAAAATGGAGATTATTCATTGACGATTTGCTCGGTGGGTTTTCTACTTCACCTGCATCTATGAGAGACTGATATTGAGTCAGCAATGGGCAGCTCCCTGTGTGAATAAGTAACAGAAGCAACTATTCTCCTTACAGTTCAATAATAGTACTTGCTCTTTCAGTCAGAAGGCAGTGAGTTCCAATCCCACCCCAGAGACTTGAGCACAAAATCTTGGCTAATCCCACTGCAGTACTGAAGGGGTACAGGCAATGTATAAGCTGCTGCCTTTCAGTTGAGACAAACTGAACTCCATTTGTACTTTCAGGTGGATGTAAAAAAGATCCCATAGCACTATTTAACAGCAGTGGGAACTCCCTGATGTCCTGTCCAATCTTTATCTCTGAAGATATCCAAAACCAGATGAACTTGCCATTAAGACTGCTGTTTGTAAAGCTCACTGTCCATAAATTGGTTGATATGTTTCCCACATTATAACAATAATCACACTTCAAAAATCCTTCAGCAGCTGTTCAGCACATTGCCAAAAAATGCACTATATAAATGCAAATCTTTGAATCATTGAATTCCTACAGTGCAGAAAGAGGCTATTCAGCCCATCAAGTCTGCACCAACAACAATCCCACTTAGGTCCTATACCCATAACCCTACATATTTACCCTGCTAATCCCTGTAACCTATGCCTCCCCAGACACTAAGGGGCAATTTAGCATGGTCAATGCATCTAACCTGTACACCTTTGGATAAAATATGCCAACCTGTTTTTATTTTGTCTTCATTGTTCTATCACTGAAGGGCCTGTTCTTGTGTTGTACTGTTGTAATCTCAAAATTGCTTTGGCTGACTGTTTCCTGATGTGGTCATAAACACAAGAAGCACAATTCATTGGCTCGGGGTTTTGTAGTAGAAATGATGGTGAAATTATCAGTGTTTTCCATCATTACTAATCTGATATTGACAGAAAGTTCTGGAGACGATACATGCTCGTTTGGGCTATTATGAAGTTGGGAGCAACGGTAACGCTGAAAGTCATGGAATAAATTCACTCCATCCTCTCAGCCCTCATGTGCAGCCGAAGAATTAACAGGGATTATTTATCAGAGGTTAAAGGAGGATTAGTTCAATCATAAGAGGAAATTGATTGCAGTTACATTTCCCACACGGAGCTGTCTGGGGTGGGAGATGCCCGGACTGCACAGTGCAGAGTCTCTGCTCCTCTCCTCATGGGCACCGTCTCGTCCATTCGCATCAGACGAGGTGCAGGTGAAGGAAACGCTCCTTCGAAACGCCAGAGGCCGCAGAAAGCGAAAGGCTGCCGGAGTCACCCCGGGAGAGCGGAGAGCAGGAAGGGAAGAGCTGCCTGCGCTCGGGAGGCTGATCCAAGTCGCGGAGCTGCAGCCTCTGGCCAGTTAGGTAAGAACATCAATCCAGCTTCTTCATCACTGCCGGTGTCATTTGGCGCTGAGAAGGGGGGAGAGAGAGAAGCAGGAAGACAAGAGAGTTTCGCTTTGATTTTCTGATGTGTTTTGTTAACGCAACAAGTCCAAACTTAACAGTTTGCGTCATTAAGCCGATATTATTTCCTTTCTTTGGGTAAAGCTCATAAAAAAAACTAATTTTCGCAGCATTTAACTTTTTCAGTTAATATCTAAAGGTTTTTTTTCGGGTTTTTTTTCCCATTGCTCATTTTTTCAATGTGGAGATGCCGGCGTTAGACTGGGGTAGGCACGGTAAGAATTCTCACACCACCAGGTTAGAGTCCAACAGGTTTATTTGGAATCACGAGCTTTTGGAACGCTGCTCCTTCATCAGGTCCTTTTTTTGGATATCAATAACTCCCACAGAGGTTTAATTTTCCAAGTTTATCAAGTGCAGAAATAAAGCTCCGCCAAGGGAAGGGAATGTAACTCAACAGATCCATGCACCTGGATGAAACTTTTAATTCACTGGGTTCAATTTTGCTCAGACAATAATTGAATGGCATGCTGACCTCTTTCTTGGGCAGTGCCATGGGTTCTGTGACGGCTGATACACCCAATGTACCATCTACCCACCCTGTTGCATGCATGGTAGGTGATGCCTACAGGCTTGGCTAGATCAGTTATTTGGAAGTTAGAGGGCTCCATCCCACACCTTGACTGCATTTTTCCACTGAAGTCTTTGGCTGTGTTTGGTGCCTTCCCATATTGGCCCTTTCCAATTTGTTTGGTCACAAGTCAGGGTCTCCCATTGGTCAGCAGGGATAGCTGATCTCTTCAAGGATACTTTGAAGACATCCCTAAAGCATTTTCACTGTTCTCCTGGGAGTTTCCTGCCTTAATCAAGGTCTGATGTGGGTATGCCGGCGTTGGACTGGCGTAAACACAGTAAAAAGTTGTCAGATTTTTTACTTAATCAAGGTCTGGGCAGAGCAGCTACTTCTAGAGTTTGATGTCAGGCACCAGGAACTGCATGGCACACCCAGTGAAACTGGTTTTGAGTAATTAGCATCTCAGTGTTGGCTTGGAGGAGGTGCTGCTGTTGGCCTTTCTTGCCACTAGGAGAATCTCACAGTAACTTCATTGCAGTGCTAGTGTAAGCTTTACTTATGACTAATAAATAAACTTTAACTTTTCTCTACTCACTGGATTTGGAGGTTGTTGGTGGCACTTCTCCAGTGCTGTGAGCTGGTTGCTTAGGTTGCCCAAGTCTCTGAAATATATAGGAACATGGGGATCACTGCCGCCCCAGTAAATCATGACCTTGGTCTTGGGTTTAAGATCTAGTTCCTCAAATACTCTTTTCTTTTCAAAAATATACTCCTAAGAAATCTGCAAAAAATTACAAACATTGCAAGATGGCTAATACACAAAAAGCAATAATATTCAGGTTCTTTACATACATCAAGTAACACTTGGAGATGCTTCAATGCAGTAAAAGAAATGTTCCAGACGTTAGGCAGTGGTCCTTAGAATTGTTGCAAAGTTATTTTAAAGGTTGTCTACATTGAACAAGTTGCACCCTGAAGCTCAAATACTCACCTCTTCAGCCAGCTGAAGGCTGAATTAGCACATTGGAGGTGATGATGAATTCTGTTGCTAATGTTTGCCTTTGTCAAGATGATCCACCTTTTCCAAGATCCTTCTATTGATCTTAATTGACAGGGGAAAGTGTTTGCTTTCAGAGCTGGTTGGAACTGGACCGTAGTTTTCTAGGAAACCATTAATGCACACCACCTTGAATCTGAAACCATAACCACTCAAACATTGTTCATAGAGTTTCAGTATGCAGATGATGCTTGTGTGTGTGTGTTCACACAGAAACTGAGCTGCAGGTCATCGTCAACTCCTTCCCTGAAGCACATGAGAAAATGGGCCTTTCGTTAAAGACCCAAACCACCAAATGCGTAGAGACAAATTAAAACACAGTATATACCAGTCCAGTGAATCATTAAATCACAGATGTGCTGAATAACATTTATTGAGATGAATGATGAGCCATAAATGGGTTGAGACGAGTCCTGTCTTTGGACCAACATAACCTTGGAAGAAGTTTTATCTTAGTTACTTTTAGATTGGACCCCTGTATTTTCTCAATTTTCAGCAATAAACAAAATTTTGCTCTGATATTTTCTTTGGGTAATAAAAGGACAGCCCCAAATCAATGACAGCACTGGGACCTGTGACCAGACAACTTGCCATTTTTTTCTGGTTTTTAAACGTGCAGAGATAGTTTCAATGCATGTGTCCTCCTGGGACTGTATCCGTTCATGTTGTTTATATCACTGGGCATTACAGATAATGGCACTCTAACAACCGACAGCTAAAACCAGCAGCACTATATTCAACGAGAAAAATACATTTTTAGATGATACAAAGAAAATCTGGTAAACCTCTCAGCTGAGCAGGATAAGCTACAGGAGGATTTAAATAAATATTTATGTGCTCTAAAGGCCATTTAGGGATGGACAATGATTACTGGCTTTGCCAGCAATGCTGACATCTCTTGAATGAATAAAAAATAGAATGTGGTAATTAAGCAAACAGTTGGAAGCTAACATTCAAAGTAGAGAAGTGCAAAATGCTTCACATGGGACAAAAACATCCAGGAGGTGAATATTATTATGATAATGAGGTCTACAAAATTGTTATGTTTTGGGAATGTATCTTTAATTTAACGTACAATGAAAGGGGTCATGTGACCTATTCTGAAGTGCACCTGAAAGCAAGCCTGAGTGGTTTGATTGCTAGAGATTAAAGGGGGCCTAGATTGTTGTGCTGGAAGAAAGTGCAAGGCAAAAGCAGCAACCTTTTGTGCTACCTGTAGATAGACTCTGAGTCTCCAAAGTCCCAGATACGTGTTGAAAATGCTGGGCTGTAAATAGTTGAGCTTTAAACTGTCCGCTTAGTTCCAAGATGAAAAAAAGTTGGGCTTTCAAGGATAAATAATCAGCATTTCTACCTGGCTAAAAGGCCCGGATTTAAAATGCCATGGAAATTGACTTTGAGAGGGAAAGCGTTTCTAAGCTATTTACCAAACACTATCTTTGTAGGCAACCTATACTTGGAATTATATAGCAGAACTTCTAACACAGCCAAAAAAAACACAACAGTTATATGTTTACATTGTCCTTCAAGTGGACATTCAATTCTCCTGGAACCTTTCAAGATGATTCTGAGCTCCTGAGAGTTTACTTCCGATAAAATATTCTGATAAAAAATACAGGCATGTTTAATCTGCTAAGATATGGGAGTAGGAGAGCAGCAAGATGCTGTGGTTCACTCTGCAGGAATGTAGATGGAAGCTTGTGCTCAGGTTGGAAAGATCAAATTCATGGATGGGGAGGGATAGTTAAGAGGAGGCTGGAAAATTTGTCTAAATTTAGTTAGAGGGAGAAATTATCAGGAAAACATGCAATGTGAAAGATAGATCTGGAATTAGAATTTCCAGGCAAGGAAAGGAAAATATCGGAAGTAAACTCTCAGGAGTTCAGAATCGTCTTGGAGTGGTTCGAGGAGAATTGAATATCCACTTGAAGGACAATGTCACTAGTGTTTTTTTGTTAAAAGTTCTGTTCTATATTTTCAAATATATGTTGCCTGCAAAAATAGTTTTTGGTAAAGAGTGCATTTAGTCTGTCTGTTAGGTAAATATCTTAAAACATGAAATCTTCTTCAGCCATCCATTCAGCTATTGACTAAAAGCTATTCATCTCAATGGGGATCATAACACTATTACTTAATGGGATAGTAAATAACCTGCACGTCAAATGAAAGTGATCTGGACGCCCTGACTGACAATTAATTAAAGCTATTACACTATTGGGAAGTTACAGCAGAGAGTAAGTGGAATGATTGAGAGATTGAGGTCTGAGAAATGAGAAATAAAATGGTTATGTACTCTTTGACAAAGAGGAGGCTAAAAGGTGATATGATTGTTGTTCTAGGATTCTCAATGGAGTAAGAACTGCAGAACATGATGAGTTGTTTCACCAGTCCAGTGGAATCAGAAGAATTGGCTTGCACTTGATGGGGATAAATTCAAAATTAATCCATGCAATCATTATTTTAGTGAGGTAAATCTAATGAGCAAGTTACCTCTGGCAGAGGTGAAAGCTAGCAGCTGATAGACTTAATAACATCTTGGAATTCTGGGATACTGTACGTGAAGCACTACGGACTTGACATGTTCGGTATAACCTGCTCGGGCAGAACAGATGACCTTGGACATATGATTCCTAAAGTTCCCCACCAATGGGCTTCCTTTTTTGGACCTCTTGTTGATTAATGAAGATTGTTGTGATCAGTCAACAACTCCATTTTGTTGCCTCATATGTCTCATGGGATGGTGGTACATAAATTAGACAGACTTTGGTCTTTTGCCATCTTGAAATTCCTAGGACTTAAAAATGAAAGGAAAAACAATCGTTACAGTCACAGGAAAAATCCTGAATTTTAACAATATTTTTCATCCAGATAGTAAATAGTCTTTTAATGCTCCTTCTCAACAAGTTCCATTTTAAGCAATGTGCTAAATATGTCCTTGAAGACACGTATTTATGTTAGGAATTGGACGGCAGTGTTGGATATTGCATTTTTTTCTAGCACTATGCCCATGAGTTCTTGTGGCCTGTATATGAATTGATGTACAACTTACATTGTGAAATAATTATTCACAAGCTGACCTCATCCAGTGATGCACCAACATTTAAAACAGTGGCAAATTAAGCCAGAAGGTGGGGGAAAAGATGCCAGCACTGTTGGGGTTGCAGGGAGTGGATGGTGGTGCTGTAGTTTCTGCCTGAAGTATCCTAACTGGCCAATTGCATTTGGGCACAAGTAACCAGTGGCATAAGAGGATTTGGAAAGTGAAAGAGCATACCTACAGTGGGCCTCATTCACACAGGCTTTGGCATTCAATGAGAAGGAGTAGAAGAGAGGAAGGGATGGCCAACTATATTATTGAAATATATAAGATTCTGAGTGGACTTAACTGCCAGATTCTGAGAGAATGCTTCCCCTCCTGAGGAAATCTTAAACCAGAGTGCCCATGAGGAAGAATTTCTTCTCTCAGAGGGTCATTAATTTCTGCAATTTGCTTCTCCAGTGGGATTGAAGGTTGGATGTCATTGAATATATCCAAGGCTGAGGTGGACAGAATTTTTATCTACAAGAGAGTTAAGGGTTACCGGGGCAGAATGGGAGTGGTGGTGTGCAGTCTGGAAAGTTAAGGCCACAAGAAGGAGCAGGCTTGAGCGGCTGACCTGCTAATTATCTTATAATCTTATCATTGGCAACGGAATATAGCAACTTTAGGACTAACAGGAAGACCTGTCTCAAAATGGGGCAGCACGGTGGCACAGTGGTTAGCACTGCTGCCTCATAGCACCAGGGGTCCGGGTTCGATTCGTGGCTTGGGTCACCGAATGTGTGGATAGTTTGCACGTTCTCTCTATGTCTGCGTGGGTTTCCTCTGCGTGCTCTGGTTTCCTCCCACAGTCCAAAAGACTTGCTGGTTAGTTGCATTGGCCATGTTAAATTCTCCCTCAGAGTAGCCAAATAGGTGCCGGAGTAAGGCAACTAGGGGATTTTCGCAGTAATTTCATTGCAGTGTTGATGTCAGCCTATTTGTAACAATAATGAATGAATATGAAATGGGGTTGCAGGAGAAAGACTCAGATGGGTTCTCCAATAGCCTTGTCAGTGCAGAAGAGGCTACCTTCTATAGGATGCCTACTGTCAGCGTAAATGTCTGCGTGGGTTTCCTCTGAGCGCTCCAGTTTCCTCCCACAGTCAGACATTTAACTGTAAATGTCTGAGTGCCAGTGTCTCCACAGACTTGCTGCAAACAGGGAGGCTGACGCTAACCTGTGTGCCATGTAGAGGCTGAGCTGGGACCCATGGGAGCTGGTGACGCTGTAGGTTCACTGTGCTGTTGAAATTGACACCTTCTGATTGCTCTCGGGATGCGCAGGAGAAATTTGTGAGATCTCACAGCCTGTGGTGCTTCAATGCATCAGGGTGTGGTCATTAATGTGTGCTACCACCCAATCCAGTCAATTAAGCTGAGACCCATTGACTTTGAGGGCATTGCTGGATTTCTCCAAGTGCAGGCAGTGATCAACTGAACTCATTTGGACAAATAGGCTCCTGCTGAATGGCCAGTGGCCTTTATCAACAAGAAGGGCTTCCACTTACCCAATGTGCAACTGGCCTACAACCTTTGAACACAGCTCCTGTAGGTTTGTGCATGGTTCCTGGGAAGCATCTACGATACCTCCATAGCTCTGCAGTCTGAGATGTCACAGGTTTTTTGCTCTTTGCCTCTTCCCACCCTCCACTGCGCTCCTCCTCCTGCCGCTGCCCATACACACACACACACACACACACACACACACACACACACACACACACACACACACACACACACACACACACACACGCCTTCCTGTGAGTATACTGGAGACAGGATTACTCACCCCATGGCTATTATGACTATGAAGAGCCAGCGCAGGAATGGGTCCACCCAAGCAACCATTGGGCAGGCCTTAGGTCGTCTTAAAATATGTTTCAGATGCTTAGAATAATCTGCTGGAGCCTTTCACTATATCTCAGCAAGGTTCGTGTGTCATGCTGGTCAGCTGTGCACTACACAATCTGGTGTCCTCAAGGGAAAGACATTGAACAATGAGAATTTCACAAACTGCAACTCCTCCAATGGTGAGGATGCAGAAGAGGCTCCTGACCAGATGATGAATGTTGAATGATCCTGGGGATGTATTGAGTGCCAACACCATTGTGCTAAGTGGGATAGGTTTTGAACAGGTCTAGCAATTCAAGATCGGGTAACCAATCAGCAGCGGCAGAATTGTACTCAATCACAATCTGTAACCTAATGGCCTGGAATATCCCCCCCCCTCTACCACCAAGCCAGTGGATTAACTCTGGTTCAATGAAGAGCTCAAGAGGTCATGCCAGGAACAGCACTAGCCGTACCTTTTAATGAAGTGTCAGCCTAGCGAAGTTATGACACAGGACCTCTTGTATGCCAGGCAACATAAACAGCAAGTGGTAGATGGAGTTAAGCAATTCCATAACTGATAAATCATGTCCTGCCATATCCAGCTGTGAATGGTGGTGGACAATTGAACAACTCATTGGAGGAGGAGGGTCCATAAATATCCCCATCCTCAATGATGGAGGAGCCCAGCATATCAGTGCAAAAAATAGAACATTGTTGCATTTGCAACAATCTTCATCCAGAAGTGCTGAGTTAGGCTGCTCTAGAGGTCCCCAGCATCTCAGATGCCAGTTTTCAGCCAATTCGATTCACACCCAAATGATAGCAAGAAACAGATGAAGCCACTGGATGCTGCAAAGGCTATGGGCCCTGACTGTATTCCAGCAATAGTACTCAAAACTTATATTCCAGAATGTGCCGCTCCCCTAGCCAAGCTCTTTCAGAACAGCTGCAACACTGGCATCTACCCAACAATGTGGAAAATTGCCCGGTTATATTGTATACACAAAAAAACAGGGCAATCCAACCTGACAAATTAGTTTACTCTTGATTATCAGTAAAGTAATAGAAAAGGTCATTGACAGTGCTATCAAGTGGCACTTGCTTACCAATAATCTGTTCCCTGATTTTCAGTTTGGGTTCCGCCAGGGTCATTTAGCTCCTGATCTTATTACAGCCTTACTTCAAACATGGACAAAAGTGCTGAGTTCCAGAAGTGAGGCAAGAGTGACTACCCTTAGCATCAAGGCAGCATTGGACTGAGTGTGGCTTCAAGGAGCCCGAGCAAAACCAGAGTTGATGAGAATCAAGGGAAAACTCTCTGATTGTTACAGTCATACCTGGTACAAAAGAAATTGGCTGCGGTTGGTGAAGGTCAATCATCTCAGTTCCAGGACATCACTGCAGGAGTTTCTCAGTGTAGTGTACAAGGCCCAACTATCTTAAGCTCCTTCATCAATGACCTTCCTTCCACCATAAGGTTAGAAATGGGGATGTTTGCTGATGATTGTACAATCAGCATCATTTGTGACTTGTCAAATACTGAAGAAGTTCATGTCCAAATGCAACAAAACCTAGATAACATCCAAACTTGGGCTGACAGGTGACAAGTAACAATCATGCAACAGAAGTACCAGACAATGACCATCTTCAACAAGAGTGAATTTAACCATCATCACTTGACATTCAATGGCATTATCATCGCTGAATACCCCACTATCAACATCCAGGTTTGCTATTGACCAGGAACTGAACTGGACTAGCCATATAAATACTGTGGCTACAAATGCAGAGCAGTGGCTTGCAATCCTGTGGTGAGTAATTCACCTCCTAACTCCCCAAAACCTTGTGACAATTAACAAGGCACAAGTCAGGATGTGACGGAATACTCTCCACTTGCCTGGATGAGTGATATTCCAACAACACTTAAGAAGCTCAACATCACCCAGGACAAATCAGTCCATTTGATTGGCACCCCATCCACAAACATTTGCCCCATCCACCACTGACGCACAGTGGCAGCCGTGTGTATCACCTACAAGGCGTACTGTAGAAACTCACCAAGGCTTCTTATTGAGCACTTGCCAAACCCACAACTACTCCCATCTAGAAGGACAAGGGGAGTAGATAGATGAGAATATCATCTCCTAGAAGTTCCCCTCCAAGCTACTCACCATCCTGACTTGGAAATATATTGCCATTCCTTCACTGTCACTGAGCAAAAATCCTGCAACTTCCTCCGTAAGAGCACTGTGGGTGTACCTACACCACATGGACTCTGGCGGTTTGGCAGAACCCAAACTAAACATCAGCTCACTACTACCTTCTCCAAATTTATGTGGGTCAGGCGGATTGGCCATACTAAAATTGACCCTAGTGTTAGGGGATTAGCAGGGTAAATATGTGGGGTTATGGGAATAGGGCCTCATGGGATTGTGTTTGGTGCAGACTTGATGGGCCGAATGGCCTCCTTCTGCACTGTAGGGATTCTATGACAATTGGAGATGGGCAACTAATGCTGACCTAACCAGCGATGCCCATATTTCATGAATTAAAGAAATGAGGGACAAGGTGCATTGAAATACATGCAAGGGCAGTTTGGAACATACTTACACATGGATGTTTCATATAACCCTTGCTACATGTTTATTCCACACCAATAAAGCCTTATCATTTTGTAGCTCTGCTGTGACCACCTTCATTCACTATTCTGTCAGGCTATGCCAGGTGCATATTACACAGTGGAGAGGATGAAGTGTTTTCCGTAAACAACATGGGCCTTTGTAACCATCCCCCGAATGTACAAGGGTGTAAATTAAGTCTCAAAGGAAACCAAGAAATGGAAGGAGATGCTGCAACAGTACACTTGTCCTTTATTTAACACAACAAGAGATGCAAGGTTTCCCAGTTTGATTATTCGCCAATGAACCCCAAATGCAACTGTGTTATAATTAAATTTCATGCCTGTGTTCCTTTCATGTGCTTCCCATGCACTTGCAGCAGAAGTGGAGGCAAGCATCTGGCCTTGCTGTCCTGTGGCTGAGAAGAAGTCTGAATGGGTTGAATGGCCTTCTGCTGTACAGTACGAATTCAATGACTGTAGAGCTTCTATGATTTGGGATGACTTTGGTGGCCATCCTCTAGCTGCCTGAGGCCTAGGTGGCATCTTTGGACTGTATGAAGAAACTGGTGCACCTGGAGGAAACCCACAAAGACATGGCGAGAATGTGCAAACTCCAGTCAGACAGTCACCCCAAGCCAAAATCGAACCCAGGACCTTGGTGCTGTGAGACAGCAGTGCTAACCGCTGTGCCATTGTGCTGCCCTATATACATAGCCTTCCATAGATATTTATAGACATTACCAAGTAGCTTCCCTACTCAGCCTTGCAAAAGGTATAAGGTCATTCATCCTCTTCCTGTAGTGCAGACAAATCCTGCACACAACACCATGGGTGCTGATCATAGCTGCCACCTCCGTCTACCTCTTGCTGAACAGAATGCTTGATTAAAATTACACATGGTATATTAGGGAGACCAATATTGAAAGAAGGCTGATCCACATGATGTAGAAAAGCCAACCTCACTTTCTCCAGAGCAATCTCCATATGCAGCTTATATCTCTCCAAAGCCAATGGGACTTCTATCTGATTATATAGTCTGTTGATACCTTTTGAGTCAAAATCCTGGGATATCCTTCCTAACAAATCTGTGGTGTTCCACATACAGACTGCAGTGGTTCAAGAAGGTAACTCAACACCACATTCTCAAGGGCAGTTAGGAGTGGGCAATAAATACTAGCCCAGTTACCCACATCCCATGAATGAGTAAATTAAATAAACTCATTATGAATCTGTCTGTAGCCTACATACATCTTTGTATTCGTTGTGCAAGATAAAATGTGTGCATCACTACAATAACAACTTGATATTTATATATTATCTTTAACATAGCAAAAGGGCACCTCACAGGATGATTATGAAACAAAACCTGACAGCGAGTCGCAAGGAGATATTAGGGCAGGTGCTTGGGTCAAAGAAGTAGCTTTAAAGGAGTTTCTTAAAGGAAGAAAGAGGGGTTGAGAGACAAGAGGAGGGATTTCCAGAGCTTAGGGTCTTGCCAGCTGAGACATGGCCACCCTTGTTGGCAGAGCTGAAACCAGAGATGTACAAGAGACCAGAATAGAAATGATGAAATAAGTGCAAACATTCACTCCTTGGTCTTCAAGAGCTGTCTGCATGTCCACCCAATTCCACCAGTCCCATAACTTTTCAAGATAACCAAGTTAAACTACTACAGGTGATTCTCTACCTATGAGTAGATATACAAGAATGGTGATTGTAATTTCACCCAGCTTGATGGTGATGGAAAGATGTCGAACACATTTGACAACATCATCCTCCTCTAACACGTTTCCATCACCATTCTTGTATATCTACTCAGAGATAGAAAATCCACTTGTATTAGCTTAACTTGGCTTTCTTGGAAGCTTTTGGACTAGCAGAGGTTTATAGGAATTGGGTGGACAGGAAGGAATGAAAACCAGGATAAGATTTTACAATCAGGGTAATGTTCAGCCAGGTGCCAGTTTAGGTTAGTGAGCACAATGATGATAGGTGAATAGGTCTCAGTGTATGTTGGGATATGGGCAGCAGATACTCGGGTGACCTGGTATTTATGAAGAGCGGAATAAAGGAGACATTCAGCATCGAATTGAAATTGTCAAGGTTAGAGTTAATAAAGGCATGTCAGCAGCAGATGAGCTGAGGTATGGTGGAGTTGGGTGGAGTCAGGCAATGTTACAATCTTAGAAATAGGCAGCATTAGAGATGGCATGGATATGTGTCATAAACATAGGGTCAAATATGATACCAAGATTGTTAAGAATGTGGTTCAGTCTCAGACATTTTCCAGCGAAATGGATGGACTCAGTAGTATGGAGTGCAGTTTTTTGGTGGCTACCAAAGACAGTGGCTTTGATCTTTTCAGTGTTTAGTTGGAGAAAATCTCTTCTGGATGTGAGACAAGCAATGAAGAGGTGGAGAGAGGTGGTGGTAAGTTAGAGTCCATTTGGAAACTGATGCTGTGCTCTCAGATAATGTCGCAGAGGAGCAGCATGCAGACACTGCCGGATTTAAACTTGGTGAGGCCCTAAGCTATATAAAGCTTGGAGACCCCTTGTTAAAAAGTTACACCAAAAGGTCTCACAACGGTATGTACCAAAACAGGATCTTGGATCACCACAAAAAAATTGAAAACATAATTATGCCTTTTAATTATTTAATAGCAAGGTATTTAAAGTGAAAAATACAAATTATTTTCAGATGAATGCATTTACTGATTACATATTTATCATTTGGCTGGCTTGATCTCTCTCATAGATTATAATATTAGTATACCCTGGCAATAATACTTAAATGTAATTTTTAAAATAATTTTAAGATATATTAATATATATACAAAATGCTGACAAAATAAGTAATCAGGATCACTTTTATTAATATAAGTAATAATGAAATCATTTGCAAAATCAGAAAACTGATATCTGATACAACTTAAAACATTTTCTTTCTTGATTTCTCAAAAGCAAAATCATGAATATGTCCTCAAATGATATGCTATGCAGCTTATTGCTTTCTATGCACATGATGCTAAGTGCAGACACTTTATCTTGAGACATGGTTGCCCTCAGTTCATTTTTGATTCCCTTTAGCTGTGAAAATGACCTTTCTCCTGAACAATTTGTTACCATCAGACATAAGAATAGTTGTAATATTGCTTCCACATTAGGGAAAACTAAACAAATCTTGTCTTGGAAGATGATTTAATACAGATCTTTCCAGCAAATTTTCTTTTCCTGGATAATTCTGCTTGCCTTAAGTATGGAAGTGCTTCAGTATCCCCGTAAGTCAGAGTTTTCATGACTTTTAATTGCAATGGGATTTCACCAGTCAGAAAACCCATCAGAAGCTAGTGCTGCAGTTGATGTTGAAAAGAGCTTGCAGACAAAGCAGTAAACACAGCCAGTTGTTGAAGAATACACTAGCCATTCCTGGTCGTATATTTCACCGTTAACTTTTCTGGACTGAAAAAGACCTTTTGAACAATATGTATCTTGATTTTTGAATGACAGCTTTGAGTTTTAAATGGGCCGTTCCAGTGTTGACACTCTGAAGGACCCTTAAGGATCCAGTATGAGAGTTCATCCTTGGTTAAGACACCCCATTGACCTACATCATTGAGTTTCGTGAATTTTGTTGTTTCAACCGTGGATATTGGCTCTGCAAACCTCACATTTGCATCACTTCCAGTGTTTTCCTCAGCTGAGATTCCAGACTCTGCTGTCTCAGTAGCAGAGGCACCAGGCTGTGGTTGTTTTGGACTTTGCTGATCACTTTGGGTTTGTGGATCCTTATCTGTTTCTGGAGTAAAGTCACTGTCAAATTTTGGTAATTTTTTGAGTTGCTCTTCAAGCTGGTGCTTTCTTTTTCTTTTCTGGTATCTGCCCTTAAATGTTTTCTTCATTGTAAACCTTCTGAAATTTTGTGAGCCCCTGTGGATTGTAAGGCCCTAAGCTGTAGCTTGTTTAACTAACTTATGCCTAAATCTGGCACTGCATGCAGATGATAAATAGGACCGAACTGAGGATAAAGGTCCTTGTTGATATCAGAGGTAAAGTGGAAAGTGAAACTATTGCAGTTGATTCTCTGCCTGGATAGATAAGAATGGAACCAGGTGAATGTAGTTCCACCAAACTGTACGATAGTGGAGAGGCATTGGAGTAGCTTGGTGTTATCAAAGACGTCAAACAGGGCCTGCAGACAGCTCATGAAGGACAGGGAGAGAAAGTTTACATATGTTACAGTCATAAAAGATGTCGTTTGTTGAAGTCTCCATATGCAATTTCAATTTCATTAATTGAAATAAGTGACTACATTTTGACCGATATTTATTTTATTCAACATCAAAGATCAAAGTTCAGTCAATATTACCCTAATGCAGTAGATTTTGCAAGTCCTTTGCAGCATCTAATGCTTTGCTATTCTCTTAGTTTTATTGTCTGCAGATAGGACAGGCTTATGGCTAAAGTAATTTATGTAAATGGAAGTGATTTAAGCACTTAAATATTTTCCCTTAATTTCAAACCTGATGATACACCTATTAATAATATTGTTTGCTACTTTATAAATGTTTATGAGCAAATTCATGATGCGGGCATAACTAAATTTTAAGGAGACAATGTGGTTATATAAAATTGTTTTACAGAGGTCTTTTTAGAATCCCACTTTGTGGCAAAGTTGAGCTTCATTTTGCTTGAAAGGAATACAAATTATAAAACTAGAGATCTCTTAATTCCTGATTGCAGGATTCTCTCTCAAACTGTACTTCAGAGAATATTCAAAAAGGAAAGGCCAAAATTGGCTGAATTTATCCCATTTCATAAAGTTTGTGCATATAACCCAAAAAAATTGTCAAAGCTAATCGTTTTCATTCAATAATTATTTTGTATGAAGTAAAGTACATTATAATTTTAAAGAAATCTGAAACATTGGGGCTTCAGAACAACAAGCAATAAACCATTCTGAATAGATGTAGCATATCATTTTGGACTCTCCATGTAAGTGGGTCTCTTGAGAAAAAGATAAAAAGCATAATAAAAGTGGTAAGCACTTCATTCCCTGTGTAATATTCATGAGGCCACTTGTCAGTCCCATCAGATGCATTATTGCCATATGCAACTGACAGTTCACCTATAATCTACTGTATTTGTACACAAATTCTGCATTAGAGTCATTTACTTCTCAAGTAATCACCAGATACAAAACATTCCGGTTCTCGGGGCTTGTTAGAGTGTAGTTTACTTCCGTACCGGAAGTTAGGCCAGGGGATAGTCGTTAAGGGGGGGCGGGGGGTATAAAAAAGGGGTAGCAGTATAGAGCGGGCAGCGTCGGGAGCGGGCAGCGGAGTGAGTGGGAACTGAGTGAGAAGGGCTTTGGCTTGCTGGGCTTAGGAGAGAGTAGGCTTAGAGAAGGTGAGTGACAGATTTCTACCTTGGGCACTTACAGGAGGTTGGGACATGGTAGGGAATATAGGGAGGAATGTAAGTTGCGTCCGGTGCCACATGTGGGAGTTCCTGGTGGTGTCACGTGTCCCCAAGGTACACATCTGCAGTAAATGTTTAGAACTGCAGCGATTGAGGGCCCGGATCAGGCAACTCGAGGGGCGACTGGAAGATGCGTTTCTAGTTAGGGAGAATGAGGAGATAATGGCTGGGAAACATGAGCAGGAGGAGGTCTCAAGGGCGGAAGAGAAGGGAGGATGGACGACTGTTAGGAGGGGAAAGAGGAAGAAGAAGAGTAGTCAGGGTCCCCCGGCCTCCCCGGAGGCCCCCCAAGGTTCGTCGGCAGGGGCACAGAAAAATAGGAAGGAAGGGGAGACTGATTTAGAGGGACGGAAAGGGTCTGGTAAGGTGATAGTGGTAGGGGATGGGAGGGTCCGAGGGATTGATAGGAGGTTCTGTGGGCAAGGGCGCGACTCCAAGATGGTGGTCTGCCTCCCTGGAGCAGGGGTAAAAGATATAATGGAAAGGGTAGAGGGAATTTTGAAAGGGGAGGGGACCCAGGCAGAGGTCATAGTACATGTAGGGGAAGGGGATATAGGAAGGAGGAGTAGGGGAGAGGTCCGTAGGCAATTTAAGGAGTTGGGGGCCAAACTAAAGGGCAGGACCTCTAGGGTGGCACTGTCTGGGTTGCTGCCCAGTATGAGCAGGGCTAAGAATGACGAGATCATGCAGTTGAATGCATGGTTGAGGGACTGGTGTAGGGTAGAGGGGTTTACTTATGTAGATCATTGGGAGGTGTTTAGGAGAGAAAGGCAACTGTACAGGAGGGGTGGGGAGGATTTGAACGGGAGGGGGACTAGTGTCTTAGCAGGGAGGTTAGCTGGGGTGTTCAGGAATGATTTAAACTAATAGGGAGGGGGGGTGGGGAGGTGGCTGGGAGAGAGACGGGTGAAAGGAAAATTATAAGGGAGAAGGTGGTTCCGAGGGACATTTGTGGGTTGAACTGTGTCTGTTTCAATGCTAGGAGTGTGGCAGGGAAAACGGATGAGCTTAGGGCCTTGATGTTTGTGAGGCAGTTGGATGTGGTGGCTGTAACGGAGACGTGGTTACGGGGAGGGCAGGACTGGCAGCTGAATGTTCCTGGGTACAGGTGTTTTAGGTGTGACAGAGGAGGGTTGAAGAGAGGTGGAGGGGTGGCACTGTTAGTCAAGGAAAACATCACAGTAGTGCGGAGGGAGGGCGATATGGAAGAGATAGGGATTGAGTCGCTGTGGGTGGAGTTGAGGAATAAAAAGGGAGAGATCACACTGCTAGGGGTGTACTATAGGCCACCCAACAGCCCAAAGTCAGTGGAGGAGGGAATTTGCAGGGGCATTTTGGACAGGTGCAGAAAGAATAGAGTGGTTGTAGTGGGTGATTTTAATTTTCCCGGAGTGAATTGGAGGGGGCCTAGAGCTGGGGGTACGGAGGGAGAGGAGTTTGTGAGATGTGTTATGGAAGGGTCGCTAGAACAGTATGTAACTTGCCCGACTAGGGGAGGGGCTATACTGGATTTAGTGTTGGGAAACGAGCCAGGGCAGGTGGGTGAGGTAGAGGTAGGCGAACATGTGGCGAACAGTGACCACAAGTCCGTCTACTTTAGGATAAAAATGGAAAGGGACGAGTGCCGTCCAAGCGGGAGTGTGCTGAACTGGGGAAAGGCGAGCTATGGCAGGATTAGGAGGGAGCTGCAGCAAACTGACTGGGAGGGACTGTTAGCTGGCAAGTCCACGGTTGGCAAGTGGGAGGCTTTTAGGGACAAAATGAAATGGTTGCAGGGGAGGTTTGTTCCGGTTAAGCGAAAGGATGGGAAAGGTAGGATTAGAGAGCCGTGGATTACGGGGGATATTGAAGACTTGGTTAGGAAGAAGAGGGAGGCGTATGATAGGTCAAAACAAATGGGTACGGAGTGTGCGCTGGAGGAATATAGAGAGAGTAGGAGGGAGCTAAAAAGGGGAATTAGAAGGGCGAAGAGAGGGCATGAGATGGCTTTGGCCGGTAGGATTAAGGATAATCCTAAGGCATTTTATTCCTATATTAGAGGCAAGAGAGTAGTTAGAGGGAAAATTGGTCCTCTTAGGGACAAGAGTGGAGAGTTGTGTATTGAGTCGGAGGGAATGGGGGAGCTCCTGAATGAATACTTTGCGTCGGTATTCACGAAGGAGAGGGGTTCGGAATCGTGCGGTCTCTTGGAGGGAGCGGAGGTTCAGTTGCAGGATATAGTTATTACGAGAGAGGAAGTGCTAGGGCTTTTAGGTAGCGTAAGGACGGATAAAGCTCCGGGGCCTGATGGTATTTATCCCAGGCTGCTTAGGGAGGCGAAAGATGAAATTGCTGGGCCTCTGGCGCACATCTTTGTCTCTTCTTTGGACACAGGTGAGGTCCCAGAAGACTGGAGGGTAGCAAATGTGGTCCCGTTGTTCAAAAAAGGTAGTAGGGATAACCCTGGGAATTATAGGCCAGTGAGTTTGACGTCGGTGGTAGGGAAGTTAATGGAAAAAATACTTAGGGGTAGGATGTATGAGCATTTGGAGCGTTGCGATCTGATTAGGGATACGCAACATGGCTTTGTTAGAGGGAGGTCTTGCCTTACGAATCTGGTGGAATTCTTTGAGGAGGTGACAAAAACGGTTGACGATGGGAGAGCCGTTGATGTCATCTACATGGATTTCAGTAAGGCGTTTGACAAAGTCCCTCACGGTAGGCTGGTAGAAAAGGTTAAGGCGCATGGGATACGAGGCCAGGTAGTTAGGTGGATTGAGAACTGGTTGGGAAATAGGAGACAGAGGGTAGTTGTGGAGGGTACCTTGTCGGGCTGGAGGCCAGTGACCAGTGGTGTGCCGCAGGGCTCGGTACTGGGACCTCTCCTCTTTGTAGTCTACATAAATGACTTAGAAGAGGGAGTAGGTGGTGTGATCAGCAAGTTTGCTGATGACACCAAGATGGCAGGGTTGGCGGGTACAGAGCTGGATTGTCAGGTGATACAACAGGATATAGATAGGTTGGTGCAGTGGGCAGATAGGTGGCAGATGGCATTTAATCCTGACAAATGCGAGGTGATGCATTTTGGAAGGAATAATGCAGAGAGGAGTTATGTGATAAAAGGTAGGCCGATTAGGAGTATAGATGTACAGAGAGACCTGGGAGTGCAGGTCCACAAATCCATGAAGGTTGTGTCACAAGTGGAGAACGTTGTTAGGAAGGCTTATGGGATGTTAGCCTTTATAGGAAGGGGCTTAGAGTATAAAAGCTGCCGTCTAATGCTTCAGTTATACAGAACGTTGGTTAGACCGCATTTGGAGTACTGCGTCCAGTTCTGGTCACCTTATTACCGGAAGGACGTGGAGTCTCTGGAAAGGGTGCAGAGGAGGTTTACCAGGATGTTGCCTGGCATGGGGGGACTGGGTTACGAGGAGAGACTGAAGAGACTGGGGCTATTCTCCTTGGAAAGAAGGAGATTGAGAGGGGACATGATAGAGGTATATAAGATACTGAAGGGAATAGATAGAGTTAATAGTGAGAGACTGCTCCCTAGACTGGGTACGAACACAAGAGGTCATCAATTAAGGGTGAGGGGGGGGAGGTATAATTTGGAGGTAAGAGGAAGGTTCTTTACACAGAGAGTTGTGGGGGTCTGGAATGCGCTACCGAGTAGGGTGGTGGAGGCAGGCACGTTGGACTCGTTTAAGATGCAGTTAGATAGGCATATGAGTGAAACGGGAATGGAGGGATATGGTAGGGGCTATTAAATAGGGTAAACCTCGGGAGACACCGGAAGGGCAGGCTGTATAACTAATATGTTTTGTCTTTATTCCACAGGTGGAGGTCCACCTCGTGTCAAGCGAGGGGCATGCACACGGCAGGTTGTGCGTGGGCTGCTCTTGGAAGTCCAGGAGTGGCCTAGTACTTCATGTCGGTGTGTGTGCTTGATCCTGGACCGATAGACGGGCACCGCAACAGCTCAGTGACTAGCACTGCTAGCTGTGCAGATACATGGATTTGGGCCTGTGTCTGTGGGAGTTTGCGCATTCTCCCTGTGGTTGCGTGGGTTTCCTCCGGGCGCTCCGGTTTCCTCCCACACCCCAAAGATGTGCTCTTAGGCTAATTGGTTTCCACCAAATTGACACTATTTCTTCCCTGAATCTGACTGAGTAGGGTCCCATTCGTAGACATGCAGGGTAGAATAGGTGTAGGGCGATGCGGCGGCGCGGGCTCGTTGGGCCGAAGGGCCTGTTTCCCGTGCTGGGTTGTTCTTTGTTCTTTGTTCTTTGTATGCACACACAACATTATATTTAATTGGAGTTTACAGGCCTCAGAGTACAAAAGAAACTTACTTATCTGATGTTTCCAAAGACAGCATAGTTGAATAGTCATCTGTTGTGCCACTGCAGGTTTGCGGGTCTCAGTAACTACACTGGACAATCCCCTTCCAACATGCATCCAGAGGTGTCACCATCACTGTCAAGAAACTGACATACGTGAATAGCTGCATTGCAAAGATCAAATATGGCAGCCATTTTTCTTTGCTGCTGGCATTGGGAGAACAGATGTAAGCAGTGGACAGAATTCAATTTTAGTTTTAATTCAGAACTTAGGCATAATTTTCAAAAATAATATGGTGTAGAAATAAGGCTGTCTCATTGGGGGTTATCTCCACTACTGTTGTAATAAACCTTATAAAGTTGTCATTTTTAATCTGAGTATTAACTAGTGTATTAAATGTCTTGTGACATCTTACTATGGTCAGGGAGTTAAGACCTCACACTCTATATTTTTGTAATATATGTTATGTATTATTCTCATGGCTAATTTCTAAAGTTTTAAAACTGGACAATGACCTTTTAAAATGGCTGAAGCTATGTCTGCTTGTGGCCTGAACAAAAAGGACTATTTGGTATATTGAAGAAATTTACATCTCGTTATCTCTGAAAATTCCCTAATGACATCCTGTGACCTGCAGAGACCAAATTCCAAGAAAACTATACAAGGGCCATTTACATTTCATAAGCCACACCTAGCCATCAGGAGTTAATTCATCCTATAGGACAAAGGACCCCACCACCTCCAATTTAATACTTAATGGTTAGAATCTTACAGTCCCAGACAAAGGGAAGCACAAACTTATCTTGTTAAAAAAAATGCATCACTCATATTAAGTGGTTCATAATTAATCATAGAATCTGTACAATGCAGAAGGAGTCATTCTGTTCATTGAGCCTGCACCAACAACAATCCCATCCAGGCCCTATCCCTGTGACCCCACGTATTTACCTCTCTAATCCCCCAATACTAAGGGGCAACTTAGCATAGCCAATCAATGCAAACTGCATATCTTTGGACTGTGGGAGGAAACCAGAACACCTGGAGGTAACTCATGCAGATATGGGGAGAATGTGCAATCTCCACACAGACAGCCACCCAAGGCCAGACTTATACCTGGGTCCATGGCACTGTGAGGCAGCAGTGCTGCCAAATAATTGCTTTGTTTTCTCAGAATTTCCTGGATTGCATTTGCAAAAAATTGGTGTTTACACTGAATTCCATGCCAATCTTGCTGACAGAAACTTGGGCAGAAATTGCTGTTTAATCATATTTAACTAGGTCAGAACACAAATGATCAAGAAATTGCATAAATGTGGTGTAATGAATCTAGGCCCTGAGTATAGCTCTAAAAGCAGGGTAGAACAAAGCCATTATTCAGAGTGAGATTGCAATATGAAATAATTGAAATGAGGATGTAATGGATCAATTGTTAGTTATGTACAATGATTACAGTTAAATTGTGAGAATGGATATCATACATGATAGGATTAAATCAAATTGGTCAATAGAATTTTTCAGCTTGATCTTGTGGGATATTAAGGGTTAAGGGAAAAAAATGTGCAAGCAAGCAGTTAAAAGAAAATCAATATGAAATGTCTGTGTCCTATGTATATGCAGCGTTCCGAAAGCAGGATGTATGCAATAAAATGACCATTAGCTTGTAATTACAAGAAGTCAGGTATGGGTTGGTTTTTTTATTGTAGACATTGCAATAGTAACAGTACCTATGATTATCAAACAGTGGACCTTGCGGAGAGAATTTTGAAACTTCTTCTGTCATCAGGAGAGTGGGCAACCTTGAAACTGTATAGAAAAAAACATCTGGATAATTCTTCTCAAACGTGGGAAGCTAATCCTTTCTCAAAGTTGTAAATATAGACAGCAAATTACCAAAGATTTGTAATTCCAAGAAGTCAATATACGTGTAATAAAATGAAGTCTATAATTACTTGAAATTAGGTATCAGAGAAGCTTGGAATTGTGGAATCAAATGGAGTATGTTTGTGGGGTTGTACAGGCAGTGGGATGGGCATAACAGAAAAGACATTCATCGTGCAAAGTGATTGATTACGGAGGGAAACACCACATCACTAACCCCAGTGACATCATGCAGAAGTGAAGATCAGTCCTAGATATAAGGAAGTCACTTTCCTTTGATTGTGGCATTGCAATCGACATAGCACAGTCAGCTATTGGAAGAAGATCACTTCTGATTGACTCATCATCACTTGGTGGGAACTTGATCAGATTAAAGACACAGTAGGTGAGAGTCTGTGGAATCATTTGTAACACTGATCTTACAGTAATATTCAATAAGATTGTGATACTATTTTATAAGAATTCTATATGATGTAGCATACATGCAATCTTTCATCTCATAGTGCATGATTAATTTTTGAAAGCCATATAAAGTAAAGCTTAAGGTACTCCAATAAACATATGAGCATTGGCGTTTATTTCTTTATGAGATTGAGTCCATAGTTAAGTAAGACTACCCTTGGGAATGCCTTTTAATTTGTTTGTCTTACAAGGCTAGGGAGTAGCAGTTAATTGGTAGACTGCTTTATTTCTGGAGCTTTTAATTAAAAAAAAACTTGTTCCAGTATCTGTTGCTGTTTTCACAGAAGAATGCGTAGCCTAAAGGTAAATATGTTTGGTCAAAGGATGCCATCCGTTATAGATGAATTCTGGGGTCATGCAAAGGAGGACTCTGTTACCTGGTAAATGCAGACTCTTGAAGTTCCTTGTACTGATTAGATGGATCTGTAGCCATGGTGATCTTTGCCTTGATGGATGATATCTTGTGTGAAGCAGTCAGCAGCTTGTGAACATCCCACGGAATTTCATCCAAATGAATGCCTCTGAAAACATATTTATTCCTAAAGGTTCGGGAATGAGATGCAGACCAATAATTCTCTGAGGAGGAATTAATTGTATGGTGGGCAAGGAATATATTCAATCTATTGAAATCTTCTTTAATAACCATTCTAAAATAACAAGTAACTGGAAGGATTATAGTGCCTTTGACATTGCCCAACATCTGCTCATCTCAACAACTCTGCCACTGAAATACTTATTTATGTTTTATCACACCTGGCCTTGATTATTCCAATGTGCTTCATTCTGCCAACTCAACTTTCACCTTCCATGAACTCAGACTTTTGCAAAATATTATCCTCATTGATCTATATTGCCACTCTTGAAACTTATGCTCAATCAGATAATCCTTTCATAGTGTTGTCTCATCTTTCTCTGCAACTTCCATCTACCATAGGTTCTCTAATGTGTCCTTTTTAACTTTGATAGCCTTATGTTCCCCTACCCCTACACTCTTCTTTGCATCACATTTGGAACATTCAGATTCTAAAGGCAATGAGGTCATGGCTCATTTTCTTTTTATTTATACATAGGACTTGAGCATCTTTGATGAGGTCAGCATTTGTTGCTCATCCTTCATTGCCTTTGAGAAAGGCATAGTGAGGCACCTTTTTGAAACACTACAGTCCATGTGGTGTAAGTACACCCAGTAAAAAGTCTGACAACACCAGGTTTTAGTCCAACCGATTTATTTGATAGTAAACTCACAAGCTTTTGAGGGGACTCCCTCTTCGTCAGGTGAATGGAGAGTTCTGGCCTCGGACAGAGCATATAAAGCACAGACAGTTTAGAGATTACTGATTCGAATGCGAATCTTTACACCTAACCTGCTGTTCAAGCCCTAAAGTGGCTGACAATGTGTGTGGAAGGAGCACTGATCACAGGTTAAAGAGATGTGTATTGTCTCCAGACAGCACAGTGAGTGAGGTTTTGCAAACCCAGGCAAGTCATGGGGGTTACAGATAGTACAACATGAACCCAAGATCCCTGTTGAGGCATTCAGCCTCTGACCTTCGGGTAAGCGTTCTCCAAGGCGGCCTTCACGACACACGACAGCGCAGAGTCGCTGAGCAGAGACTGATAGCCAAGTTCCACACACATGAGGATGGTCTCAACAGGGATCTTGGGTTCATGTCGCACTATCTGTAACCCCCGTGACTTGCCTGGGTTTGCAAAACCTCACTCACTGTGCTGTCTGGAGACAATACACATCTCTTTAACCTGTGATCAGTGCTCCTTCCACACACATTGTCAGCCACTTTAGGACTTGAACAGCAGGTTAGGTGTAAAGATTTGCATTCTAATCAGTAATCTCTAAGCTGTCTGTCCCTTATATGCTCTGTCCGAGGCCAGAACTCTCCATTCACCTGACGAAGAGGGAGTCCCCTCGAAAGCTTGTGAGTTTACTAACAAATAAATCGGATGGACTAAAGCCTGGTGTTGTCAGACTTTTTACTGTGTTTACCCCAGTTCAACGCTGGCACATCCACATCGTGTAAGTACACCCTCGGCCTTCTTAGGGAGGGGGTTCCAGAACTTTGACCTGGCCACAGTGAAGGAACTGCAATGAATTTCCAATGCAGGATAATATGTGGATTGGAAGAGAACTCACAGTTGGTGCTATTCCCATGTGTTCTTTTAGGCGGTAGATGTGGGATTAGAAGATGTTGTCAGAAGTGCCTTAGCAAGTTGCTGCAGTACATCTTGTATATCGTATACATGGCTGCCAGCATGCACTGCTGGTAAAGAAAATGAATGTTTGAGGTGATGGATGGGGTGCTCATCAAGTGGATTGCTTTGCCCTGGATGGTGTCAAATCTCAGGTATTGTTGGAGTTGAATTCATCCATGCATGTGGGGAGTATTCCATCACACACTAACCTATATCTTGTAGATGGTGGACAGGCTTTTGGGAGTCAGGAAATGAGTTACTCACCACAAATTCACCAGCAAGTTATTGCTGAGTAAGTGTTGTTTGATAGTACTGTCAAAGGTATCTTCCATCACTTTGCCAATGATTAAGGGTGGACTGATGGGGTGATAATTAACTGGGTTAGTTTTGTCCTCTTTTTGTGGACAGGCCATACCTAGGGGCATTTGTCCACATTGTCAGAGAGATAGCACTGTTGTTAGTGTTCTGTAACAGCTTGACTAGGGACATGGCTAGTTTTGGTACGCAAGTCTTTAATACTAAGTTGGAATGACATCAGTGGCCCACAGATTTGCTCTACATAGTGTCTTCAGCTGCTTCTTAATTTCATATGGAGTGAATTGAATTGTCTGAAGACTGTCATTGTGATGCTAGGGACCTCAGGAGAATGCTTTGGACGACGGAGCTCAATGTATTATCTCCAAATTTGCAGATGATATAAAGTTGGGTGGGAGGTTAAGCTGTGAGGAGGATGCACAGATGCATCAGAGTAATTTGGACAGGCTGAATAAAAGGGCAAATGCATAGCAGATGCAGTATAAGGTGGATAAACATGAAGTTGTTCACTTCAGCTGCAATAATAGAAAGGCAGATTATTATCTGAATGGGTATAAATTGAGAGAGGTGGAAAATCAATGAGACCTTGGTGTCCTCATGCATCAGTTGGTGAAATTAAGTCGTTCATTATGATCATGGCTGATCATCAAATTCAATATCCTGATCCCACTTTCTCCCCATACCCTTTGATCCCTTTAGCCCTAAGAGTTATATCTAATTTCTCCTTGAAATCACACAATGTTTTGGCCTGAACTACTTTCTGTGGTAGTGAATTCCACAGATTCACCACTCAGGGTGAAGAAATTTCACTTCACCTCAGTCCTAAAAGGTTTACCCCTTATCCTCAAACCAAGATCTTCAGTCCTGGACTCCTCCATCATTGGGAACATTCTTTCTGAATCTACGCTGTCTAACCCTGTTAGAATTTTATAAGTTTCTATGAGATCCCCTTCCACTCTTCTAAACTCCAAGCATATAATCCTAACCAACTCAGTCCTGCTATCCCAGGGATCAGCCTTGTAAACCTTCAATGTACTCCCTCTATAGCAAGGACATTCTTCCTCAGATAAAGACACCAAAACTACACATAATACTCTAGGTGTGGCCTCACCAACACCCTGTACAACTGCAGTAAAACATCTCTATTCCCTCTTCCTCTTGCAATGCAGACCAACATACCATTTGCTTTCTTTACTGCCTGCTGTACCTACATGCCTCCCCCATAAGGTTCAGTATGATAAGCCGCAGCACACCAATGCCAGTTCCAAACATTTCTTGTTCATAGGAATGAATCATAGAATCCCTACAATGCAGAGGCCATTTGGCCCATCAAGTCTGCACAGACCACAATCCCATCCTGGCATGATCCCCATAACCCCACATATAAGCCCTGCTAGTTCCCTTGACACACCAAGGGCTATTTATCATGGCGATCAATCAATCTAACACACACACCTTTGGAGTGTGGGAGGAAACTGTAGCCCCTGGAAAAAACCCACGCAGACACGGGAAGGATGTGCTAACTCCATTCAGACAGTCACCCAAGGCCGGAATTGATCCCGGGTCCCTGGCACCATGAGGCAGCAGTGCTAACTGCTGCACTGCCCCACCAAGGTACAGTGGTTCGTGCTCTCTTCTGAAGAAGAGACAGATTTCTGATGGCATTAATGTGAAATGTTGCATTCCTTAGTGATGCTCCCTTCTCAGTTGTACCCTAGATCTTGACATCTCAGTGATGCAACTGGCCAGCTGATCTGACAATGTCAAAGTGAACTCAGTCTGCTCAGCTTGTGTAGTGTTTCCAGAGTTAAAGGTTTGTCACCCAGTGATCTAGTAGGTAGCCTTAGACCTACTTAGATCTAATGCCAGACTTTCATAGAAATTAATGCACATTCGGCATTCTCACATCCTCCGAATCACTGTTCACTGTCGCTGAGCGCCAGGGCCACTGCAATCTTCTTGGTTTGGCCGGGAAGATTTCTTCTCCCAGAAGGAGGTAAGAGCACATCTCTCTCCTCCGCAACGTTGTCTGCCAAAACCTCAAGGGAGATATTGGAGAAATGTGTGTTGCCCAGGGGCGGCTATCCAGGGCAGCAGTTATTGAGCTCCCTGCTGCTCCATTTCTCCATGCAATGACAAGCCCAGTTGTGGTTGCAGTTTGCCTTTTAAAATGGCCCTTTATTATGAGGTCCTGCCTCCAGGCTGAACCTTTTGGTGCTGAACTCACCTCTGGGCCAATTAGGACCTTTGCCTTGAAAAATTATGTCATGCCACTGATGCTGATGCAATGTGGGGTCGGGACACAAGAACCAGGTTCCTGACTCCGGATTGAAAATTCAGCTCCTAATTCAACGGTTCCCAGACTGTGAGTCACAATCCAATTGGAGTCACAAAAACAGTGATACGGTCATGTCTTCCCTCATCTGAGATTGGATCCTGCATCTGCACCAGGGAACGTGTACTCCATGCTGATGTATAATATTCAAACTTTAATTTAACTGAATGTTACTTTATTGCTGCTTTAATTTTGTTGGTGATTGGTGCCATGTTAATTTCCAAATGTTAAGTTAGGGTCATTTTGGAAAATAGTTTAGGAATTGCTGGTTTTGGAGTTTCAAAATCTTGCTAGTGTTGTACCGATAGTGCCCTCCAGTGGAAACAAATCTTTGAAACTGGAGAGCATGCTGTACATCTGTTTCTAAATAATGTCTGAAAATGGAATTTATGACTGGTGCTACTTTTTAATCTCTGGTTCTGCAGCTTGTTAAAGTAAGTAATTGAACATTTTTGGCAGAAGAGGTGCTGACTCAACCCCTTTCTAATGCTTAGCTTCCAATCCATAACCTTTCCATCACAAAGACCATTTACTTCTGCTCAGTGTCCTCACCAACCTTTTCTTTGCTTTTGAAAAGGAGAGTTATATGTGGCTATCACTCTGTTGGCAGCACAGTGGCACAGTCGTTAGCACTGCTGCCTCACAGCACCAGGGACCTGGGCTCAATTCCGGTTTTGGGTCACGATCTCTGGAGTTTGCACATTTTTCCTCTGTTTGAATGGGTTTTGTCTGTGTGTGCTGGTTTTCTCCCACAGTCCAAAGGTGTGCGGGCTAGGTTGATTGGCCATACTAAATTTACCCTCATGTCAGGGGATTAGCAGGGTAAATATGTGGGGTTATGGGAATAAGGCCTGGGTGGGATTGTGGTCAGTACAGACTCGATTGGCTGAATAAGAACTGTTGACTTTTAAGTAGCTTTAAATATGGCTGTGGAAAAATGGAGGCAAAAATATGGCAATAAAACCATGTGAATCCCAAAAAGATTGAATCACATTATTTACAGTATCAAACTTAATTAAGAAATCTAACTATCTGTTCTCTCTGTAAAGCATTAATTTCATCCCACAGTCTGCAAGGAATCTATTCATTGGATTTTGGCTGACTGATTTCACAAATTAACTCTTCTGAAAATTAGTGTTATAAAATGTACAGCAATGCTCTGCATTTGTAAAATATCTTTTATAGTAAGTTTGTTAATGGGTTTAATGATAAGTATGCTCAGCTGATGTTAAATACATTTTTCCAATAAAGCAAAATGCTTACTCACAAAACCAAGCTTTATCCAGGTTTTAAAATAAAACCAGAAAGAAACAAATCCCCTTTTATTTCATGTTAAGCAGTAATACCAAGATCATAGCTGCCATGTACAGGTTAGGTTGATTGGCCATGCACAATTGTCCCTTAGTGTCATGGAGATTAGCAGGCTAACTATGTGAGGTTACTGGGATATAGGCCAGGATAAGATTGTTGTCAGTGCAGACCCGATGGGCCAAATGGCCTCTTCTGCAATGTCAGGAATTCTATGATTATTATAAAGGTAAACCGATCACATTATCATCGATAATCATTCAGTTATGACTGTATGATGGGTAGCAAAATGTATCCAACCACGTAAGTAAGCGGGCGAGTTGAATAGCTGAGTTGGAAGATGGCCTTGAAGTCAGAAAATAAACAAAAGGAAAATACAGAAAATTCTTCAGTTTAAAAATTGAATATATGCAATTGAAGGGGGATAAAGTATGAACCTAGTTTAATTAAAAAAGCAAAACAAATAAGATGCTTAAATTTATTTTACATTAATCAATTACTTTTAAAGTGCAGTTTCTATTCTGGAGGCAAATGCAGCTGACAATTTTTGCACAGCATGGTCTTACAAACAGCAACGAAACTAATGAGAAATTGGCTTGTTTTGATGGACTGCTGTTTTTAATAGTGCTGTGGTATTTTAGAAATATGCACGCCAGGGAGATTTTTCCAAAAGGGAGCACCTTCAACAATACAAGCACTTAAATGGATTAGACATGTTAAATGTGTAGGGTTATGGAGCTGGCACAGGGGAATAGGCTTGGGTAAGATGTCCTGTTGGAGAGTTGGTGCAGATTCAATGGATTGAATGGCCTCCTTCTGCATGATTCAATGCTGCACAAAAGTGCTCACATCGATTTTTTGATTACAGGACAAGATACTGAACCATGGTTGATATGCAGAAGGATCTGTTGGTTTGCATGAGCTCTACAGGGTTATACTGCTCTTTAAAGGAACCTCGTTGCTAATTTTCTGTGATGTCAGTTCTGAAATGTATGAGCCAGTGTAGAATGTTTGGATTGATGTGGAGAGACCAGCAGGGATGGGGGTGGGATGAATTCGCTTTCTTCATCACAACAAAAATCAATGAACTATTACAGGCAAGGGTGAAGAAGGTGGGGAACAGGATTTAAGGTGGCAGTTGTTGGAAATAAAATGAAACCTGGGTTAGCTTTGCCCTGCTGGGTGAAATTAGAGTAACAGGTTTTTAAAAATTTTCATTCCAATTCAATCCAGAGTCCCAACAAGTTGAGACATTCCCGATCCAAGCTGACAAGACAGGGCTCTCACCTCCTGTCTTGGGCTTGATCTATATGATCCAAGCTGATTGGAGTAGGTATAGTTCCTCCTCCAAGGCTTGATCTCATTTGCATCTGAGCCAAAAGACCAAGATGTCGCATTTAAAAATTGCTTCAAATGAAGCTGAAATGTAACCTAATGACTTCAGCCAAGCACAGCATGTCGATACTACACTTGATCTTAGCCAAAAGGCTAAGTTGGAGTAACAGATGATATTGGAGTAACAGATGATTTTGGCAGAGGACTGCAAGGTGTATTAAAGCTTGATCAAGTGCAGCCAGCAGAATGGAGGTTCAGCCAGCTGTGTTCACATTTGTGTCACTTGGACTTGAGGAAGTGAAGCTAGGAAGGGTACAGTAAGTGAAATGATACAATTTTAAAGAGGTGCAAGAACAGAGAGACCTGGGATTCACTTATACAAATCATTGAAGGTGGCAGGACATGTTGATGAATGTTGACAACGTTTCTGAAAAATAAATATGCAGCAATCTTCACACTATAAGGTGGAGATGCTGGCGTTGGACTGGGTTGGGCACTGTAAGAATTCTTATGACACCAGGTTTATTTGGAATCATGAGCTTTTGGAGCATTGCTCCTTCATCAGGTGAGTGGAGGTTAGTTCACAAACACGGCAAACATTGAGCCTTAGCTGGATAGTATACCCCATTCTGGTCATCCAACTTTATAAAGAATGTCAAGGTCTTAGAGTAGGTGCAAAGGAAATTGGTACAAGGGTCAAGTAATGTGAGAAACTGAGCCTGTTCTTCTCACAGCAGGAAAGGTTAAGAATGAGACTGGGGTGGGGTGAATCGGGTATTAATTGTAATGTTCAGAATTATAAAGGGGTGTTGATGGGGAGAAACTGCTTCTAGTGGCAGGAATATCAATAATCAGAGGATGTAGGTATAAGATATTTGGCCAAAGAAATGGGGGAGATGCAGACAGGAGCGTGGGGAGTTGGGGGGAGGGAGAGGCAGTTTAGCCAGTCATTTCCACATCTGATTATTTTTGGTCACCAATCATTGGGGCCAATCAGGCAGGTTCTGCTGGCCTGGTGGGATTGGGGGTGAGGAGAGTGTGGTTCACGTATGTGGGCAGGTGGAGGGGGGATGGTTTCTTCCCACGGAATGTATCTTGTCACTGAGAAGGCTCTCTGTGCCGCAGAATCCCCAATCTCACATATCCCCCACCCTGTCCAAGTTGTAGTAGGTAGCATTCCATGGTGACAAAGTGACCCATGCGACTGGTAAAAAGCTGGAAGAGATCCTTCAGTGACCATTAATTGTGCCACTTCAGGGCTTCAATTGGCCTAAGGATGTATGGGCCACTCACCAACTCCCCACTGCTAGTAAAATACCAGCGGTCACGATAAGGCACCAGGTGTGGCACTGCCTACCATCCCAAATGACTTTACTGACTCCACAACCTCTCTGACCATTCCTGCGTGAAGGTGTTGGGGAGGGTGGCTGGGGCAGGGGGGAGGGGGGCGTGGGTGGGGGCACGGCAGGTGCGGGGTTCTGAAGAGTGTAAAATTCCAGCTAGAAGCTTAAAAACTGAGAGTGAAGACATTCAGGCAAATAGACATGGTGATAGAAATGGCATACTTCACAGAGTAAGTGAAAGAGAGTGATTGGAATAAGTGAAGGAGAATGATAAGCCAAAGAGTGACACCATAAATTAGCATAAGACAAAAATGAGAGACATTTGGAGAAAGGAAGAAACAACATTTTTCCTTTACTTTTGTCCATGTATATGGGAAATTAAATGTATTATATAGCAGTATATTCTGCATTGCATGGCATACTTCATAGCCAATCTTCTAACTTAATGGATTTAATGGAATATGAAAAAACAATTATGAAAAGATTATCACCCATTTCAGGATTCAGATGTATTCAATTTATTTTACAGACACTCCAAAGGTAGACATTCAGTGCTTGACTGTTTTGATAATGGGCACTTAATTTTTTCTGTAATATTTGTTGCTTTATACTCCCAACATAGTAAACACTGTCCGTATCATTTTTGTGCAGATGATATACAATCCTTTTAGGTTTTCCCTAAGCTAGAATGGAAACTTAAGGAAAACCAGGCATACGTGACTGATTAGTGCGTCTCATCTGCTCTTCCTTCATCAGAAACATGTTCCACATCATTTTAAATGTACCCTGAACAGAGAATTGCTTATTTCAGATTCTGTTGGCATTCAAATTGAGATCACACAAATTGTCTGTCATGCTGCTTTATTTAAATTTTTTAATATGAACCTCCAGCAGAACCAGGAGACTGTGTCTCCAACGATTACACTAGGTGGCAATATTACACATTTTAACAGTGCCATTGATCGGGAGGGTTACTCAGTTTCACTGAGCCATGGAATTTTTTTTGGTTTTGCTTGTCCTTTAAGTTGAGGAATTTCAAAATAACAGATCATTCTTATTGATACTGGGATTAGAAAAGTTATGATCAACATTTTGGTGCAGAAACAATTAAGAATTAATTTTGTTCCTTGTGACATTTTGGAATGTTATCATTTTACTTAGGTGAAGAATTCTTGTGTCTCTTGCAAAAAAGCTTTCAAATTTGTGATTGAAGGAGTGGAATTATAATGTTGTGTAAATATTTGGTAGCACAAAATTGCTCTTACATTCTGATGGCTGAAAAATTTATTTTGTGTTATATTTTAGTATCACTAAATTGATGGTAATACATAAAGCTGCTATCTGAAGGGGCTATATTATTGATATTATTTCTCTCCTCTCCACAAAAAGGCAGACAATTATCATGTGACCAACCCTCACTATGATAGAACAGAGCTCTAGCCAAGATGTGGGAGAACTAATAAATCATAAAGTTACATAAAAATACTGTAAGGTGCAAAGTATAAATCCATATGTTATTTGTTTTCAAATGACTAAGCACACGACTTGTTTATTAATTCCATTAATGTTGTCCTTTATATCAGTGATACCAGACCACTTATACCTTTGCCAATGATTTGGAGAACTCTGGGATGGTGCTAAATCCACTTGAGTTAAATAGAATTACCACTGACATTTGGATTAGAATGACAAGATAATGATTAAGGTTCATGCACTCTGTTTGCAAAGACTGATTCCCTGGCCATCATTAAACTCAGTAAGAAGTCTCACAGCACCAGGTTAAAGTCCAACAGGTTTATTTGGTAGCAAACGCCACTAGCTTTCTCAGCTGACAAAGGGGCAAAGCCCCGAAAGCTGGTGGTGTTTGCTACCAAATAAACCTGTTGGACTCTAACCTGGTATTGTGAGACTTCTTACTCTGTTTACCCCAGTCCACATCTCCACATCATCATTAAACTGCCATAAAGCAAGTTAGACATCATCTCCTCCTGTATTGTTTCAGCTCTCTCATACCACCTACCTCAACACACAGAAACATAGGAAATAGAAGCTGGAGTAGGCCATTCGGCCCTTCGAGCCTGCTCCATCATTATTTTGAACATCAAATTCCCTATGATCCCTTTAACCCCAAGAGCTATATGTAATTTCTTCCAGAAATCACACAATCTTTTGGCCTCAACTACTTTCTGTGGTAGTGAATTCTAAATTCACTGTTGAAATTCTGATACATAACTTTGTTACTTCCGGACATTACTTTTCCTCTGTTCTATTGTCCTCCTGTTTCTTCCTTCTCTAAACCTCAGCTCGTCTACAAAACTGTTGCTCATATCCTAAGTTGCACCAAGTTCTGTTCGCCCATTATATTTGTGCTTGCTGCTTGGTTCTCAGGCCAGCAATATTAAAATTCCTATTTTTGTGTTCAAATCCACCCCTGGGGTCTCCCCTCCTTATCTTTGTAATTTCTTCCAGCCATACCACCCTCTGAGATCTTTGCTCTACTCCAATTCTGGCTTTGTGCACTTGCCTGATTTTGCTCGTTCTGTCACTGGAACCATGCCTTCAATTACATAAGCTCTAAAGTCTGATGTCTCCTCTCTAAATCTCTCATGTCTCCTTCCTCTATTAAGATAATCCTTAAAACCTAACTCTTTGACCAAACCAAACTGTCCTAATATTTCAGTACTACACCCTGGAAAGGGTACCTTAGCTTTAGAGTGGGTAAAACACAGATTTGCCATGTGGTGGTGGTCCCAGGGAATTACTACTGTTGTCTTTCTAGATGGTAGTGGTCATGGGTTTGGAAGATGCTGTGGAAGAAATCTTGGGGAGTTCCTGAAGTGCATCTTGTAGATGGTAACATGGCTTCCATTGTTTGTCAGTGGTGGAAGAAGTGAATGTTTGTGGAAGGGGAACCAATCAAACAGGCTGCTTTAACCTAGGTGGTGTTGATCTTCTTGCGTGTTCTTGGAGCCGCAGTCATCCAGGCAATTGGAGAGTGTTCCATCACACTCCTGACTTGTGCCTTGTAGATTGTGGACAAGCTTTGAGGAATCAGGAGGTGAGTCCTTCACCACGCTTGCACAAACTGGATTTGAATTCCCTGGAAGTTAGCATATTAAGGACTGATTTGGTCAAAGTTTTTGAAATACTTAAGGGGACCCAATAGACTAGATAGAGGGAAGCTATTGCTGCTAGCTGGGAGTCTGGGAATCATTCTTAAAAATTAGAACCAGACATTTCAGGAGTTAAATTACAAAACTCTTTTGTTTTGTAGTTTGAAACTCTTTTCCACAAAGTTGCTAGATCACTTGCTCATTTTAAATCTAAGATAGTTAGATTTTTATTATCCTATATGTGGGGTTAGGGGATAGGGCCTGGATGGGATACCCTGTCAGAGAGTTCATGCAGATTTGATGGGCAGAATGTCCTCCTTCTGCACTGTAGGGATGCTATGATGATAATGATGTAATTGGGATCACGGAGACCTGGATCCAGGGTGATCAGGAATGGGAACTCAACATTCAAGCGTATTCAATGTTCAGGAAAGACCGATGTAAAGGAAAGTGTGTGTGTGGGGTGGGGTGGCAGGTTTGGGGGGGGGGGGGGTTGTGGAGAGAGGGGGGGTGGCGCGGTGGGGGTGGGAGTTGGAGATGGTGGTTGGGGATGGTGGTTGGAGTTGCTGGTTAAAGAGGATATTAATGCAATAGTAAGAAAGCACATTAGCCTGAATGATGTGGAATCTGTACGGGTGGAGTTGCGGAATACCAAAGGACAATGAACGCTAGTGGGAGTTGTGTACAACTCACCAAACATTAATAGTGAGGTTGGGGTTAGCATCAAGCAGAAAATTAGAGATGCGTGCAGTAAGGGTACGGCAGTTATTATGGGTGATTTCAATCTGGATATTGATTCAGCTCACAAAACTGGTAATGAGATGAAGGAGGATTTCTTGGAATGTATAAGGGATGGTTTTCTTGACCAATATGTTGAGGAACCAACTAGAGACCAGGACATCCTAGACTGGGTATTGTGTAATGAGAGAGGATTAATTAGCAATCTTGTGGTGCAGGATCCTTTGGGAAGAGTGATCATAATATGGTAGAATTCTTCATTAAGATGGAGAGTGACACAGTTAAGTCTGAGCCTAGGGTCATGAACTTAAGGAAAGTTAACTTTGATGGTATGAGATGTGTATTGGCTAGGATAAGGTGGCAAAGGATACTTACGGGGGAGGCAATGGCAGACATTTAAAGAGCACATGGATGAACCTCAACAACTATACATCCCTGAATGGCATAAGAGTAAAATGGGGAAGGTGGCTCATCCATGGTTAACATGGCAAATCAGAGATAGTGTTAAAGCCAAAGAGGAGGCATATAAAAAGGCCAGAAAAAGCAGCAAACCTGAGGACTGGGAGAAATTTAAAATCCAGCAGATGAGGACAAAGAGTTTAATTCAGGAAGGAAAAATAGAATACAAGAGTAGTCTTGCAGAAAACATAAAAACTGACTGCAGAAGCTTGTATAGATATGTGAAGAGAAAAAAATGGTGAAGACAAATGTAAGTTCCTTACAGTTTGAATCAGGTGAATTCATAATGTGCAACAAAGAGATGGCAGACCAGCTGAACAAATACTTTGGATCTGTCTCCACTGCGGAGGACAAAAGTAACGTTCCAGGAGTACTAATTGCTGGAGCCAATTATTAAGGATGCAATAACTAATCATTTGGAAAGCGGTGACAGGATTGGCCTAAGTCTGCATGGATTCACTGAAGGGAGATTTTGCTTGACAAATCTTCTGGAATTTTCTGAGGGTGTGACCAGTAGACTGGACAAGGGTGAACCAATGGATGTTGTGTATCTGGACGTTCAAAAGGCTTTTGACAAGGCCCCAGACGAGAGATAAATGAGCAAAATTAAAAGTCATGGTATTAGGGGTAATGTTTGACGTGCATAGAGAACTGGTTGGCAGACAGGAAGCAGAGAGGTCCTTTTCAGAATGACAGGCAGTGATTAGTGGGGTGCTGCAGGGTTCAGTGCTGGGACCCCAGTTATTCACAATATACATTAATGATTTGGACGAAGGAATTGAATGCAATTTCTCCAAATTTGCAGATGTCACAAAGCTGGGTGACAGTATGTGCTGTTAGGAGGATGCTAAGAGGCTGCAGGACAGACTGGCTGAGTGGGTAAATATTTGACAAACACAATATAATGTGGATAAATGTAAGGTTATCCACTTTGGTGGCAAAACAGGAATGGAGATTATTATTTGAATGGTGGCAGCTTAGGAAAAGCGGAAATGCAACGTGACCTGTGTGTCTTGGTGGAACAGTCGTTGAAGGTTGGTATGCAGGTGCAGCAAGTGGTAAGAAAAGCTAATGGCATGCTGGCCTTCGCAGCAAGAGGATTTGAGTATAGGAGTAAAGATGTCTTGCTGCAGTTATACAAGGCCTTGGTGAGGCCACACCTTGAGTATTGTGTGCTGTTTTGGTCTCCTAGTCTGAGGAAGGACATTCTTGCTATTGAAGGACTCCAGCGAAAGTTCGCCAGACTGATTCTTAGAACGGCAGGACTGACATATGAAGAGAGACTGAATCAACTGGGCTTGAACTCACTGGAATTTAGAAGAATGAGAGAGGATCTCATAGAAACGTATAAAATCCTGATGGGACTGGATAGGTTAAATGTGGGAAGAATGTTCCTGAAGTTGCAGCAGTGCAGAACAGGGATCACAGTCTAAGAATAAGGGGTAAACCACTCAGGACTGAGATGAGGAAGGACTGCTTCTCTCAGAGTTGTGAACCTGGGGAGTTCTCTACAGAAAGCTGTTGGGACCATTTTGTAAGATATGTTTAAGAGGGAGCTGGATGTGGCCCTTGTGGCTAAATGGATCAAAGGGTATGGAGAGAAAGCAGGAGTGAGATACTGAAAGGCCATGATCATATTGAATGGTGGTGCAGACTCTAATGGCCAAATGACCTACTCTTGCACCTATTTGCAACATTTTGATGTTATTATGGGATTAGGTGGCAGATCAGCCATAATGGTCTTAACAGTCCATGTCCAAATGCAGCAAGACCTGGACAAAATCCAGGCTTGGGCTGATAAGTGACAAGTAACATTTGCATCACACAAGTGCCAGACAATGCCTTTCTCCAACAAGAAAGGATCTATCCATCACCCCTTGACATTCAATGAAATTACCATCACTGAATCCCCCACTATCAACATCCTGGGGATTACCATTGACCAGAGGCTGAACTAAACTAACCAAATAAATACTGTGGCTACCAGAGTAGGTCAAAGGCAAATAACTAAATAAAGGGGTGGTAAAAGGAGTCAGGCCAATTAGGGACCAAAAATAGGATTCAGGCGTGGAGGCAGAGAGCATGGTTCAGGTATTACATGAATACGTTGCATCTTTCCCAAGGAAGAGAGTGTGGCCTGGGTCATGATAAAAGGGGAGGTAATTCAAACACTTAAATGATTTAAAATTGATTAAGGTATTAGCCTGGCTGTCTGCACTTAAAAGTTGACATGTTACCAGGAGTTGATGAAATGCATCCAAAGATACTGAGGGAAATGAGCATAGAAATTGCAGAGGCATTGGTCCCAATTTTCCAATCTTTCTCATATTTGGACAGTGCCAGAGGACTAGAGAATTGTGAATGTTCCACCCCTGTTTAAAAAAGGGCATAAAAACAAACCAGCAATTACAGGCCAGTCACTTTAACATTGGTGATGGAGAATTTGATTTGATTTGATTTATTATTGTCACATGTATTAACATACAGTGAAAAGTATTGTTTCTTGCACACTGTACAGACAAAACACACCATTTATAGAGAAGGAAGCAAGACAGTGCAGAATGTAGCGTTACAGTCATAGCTAGGATATAGAGAAAGATCAACTTAATGCAAGATAAGTCCATTCAAAAGTCTGACAGCAACAGGGAAGAAACTGTTCTTGAGTCAGTTGGTATGTAACCTCAGACTTTTGTATCTTTTTCCCAAAGGATGAAGGTGGAAGAGAGAATGTCCGGGGTGCATGGGGCCCTTAATTATGCTGACTGCTTTGCCGAGCAGTGGGAAGAATGGACAGAGTCAGTGGATGGGAGGCTGGTTTGCGAGATGGATTGAGCTACATTCGCGACCTTTTGTAGTTCCTTGCGGTCTTGGACAGAGCAGGATCCATACCAAGCTGTAATACAACCAGAAAGGATGCTTTCTATGGTGCATCTGTAAAAGTTGGTGAGAGGCTGACATGCCAAATTTCCTTAGTCTTCTGAGAAAGTAGAGGCGTCAGTGGGCTTTCTGAATTATAGTGTCTACATGGGGGGTAGGGGGGGGGAGGGAACCAGGGCAGCTTGTTGGTCATCTGGACACCTAAAAACTTGAAGTTCTCGACCTTTTCTATTCCATCCCATTGATGTAGACAGGGTCATATTTTCCTTTATGCTTCCTGAAATTGATGACAATCTCCTTCAGTTCGTTGACATTGAGGCAGAGATTATTGTTGCTCAACCAGTTCACCAGATTCTCAATCTCATTCCTGTACTCTGTCTCGTCATTGTTTGAGATCTGACCCACGACAGTGGTGTCACAGCAAATTTGAAAATTGAATTGGAGGGGAATATGGCCACAGTCATAGGTGTATAAGGAGTGTAGTAGGGGGCTGAGAACATAGTCTTGTGGAGTGTTGAGGATGATCATGGAGGAGTTGTTGTTGCCTGTTCTTACTGATTGTGGTCTGTGAGTTAGACAGTTCAGGATCCAGTCGCAGAGGGAGGTGCTGAGGCCCAGGCCACAGAAGATGAATTTTGTGGGAATAATAGTGGTGAAGGCTGAGCTGTAGTCAATAAATAGGACTCTGACATAGGTGTCCTTGTTATCCAGGTGTTCCAGGGTTAAGTGCAGGGCCAGGAAAATAGCACCTGCTGTGGACCTGTTGTGGCAGTAGGCAAACTGTAGTGGATCCAGGTAGTCCGGAAGGCTGCAATTGATTCGTGCCATGACCAACGTTTCGAAGCACTTCAGGATGATGGATGTCAGAGCCACCAACGATAGTCATTAAGGCACGCTGGTTGGTTTTTCTTACTTACCGGGATGATGGTCATCTTCTTGAAGCAGATAGGGGCCTCAGATTGTTATAAAGTGAGGTTGAAGATTCTGTGAATATCCCCGCCAGCTGATCCACGCAGAATCTGAGTGCATATCCGGGTACCCCATCCAGACCAGTCGCTTTCCATGGATTGACCTTCAAGAAAGCTGCCCTGACATCTGCAATGGTGTTTCACAAAACAGTTGTTTGGGATGAAATTAATAGTCACCTATATAGATTAATTAAGGAAAGCCAACGTTCTGTGACTGGAGGTTTTTCATTCGCTTTCTGGAAGCCAGGTAAAACAGGGTGTTCATGAAGGTAATGCTGTTGATGTAGAGTACATGACTTCCAGAAAGCTCTGGCTTGTGAGCAAAGTTATAACTCGTGGAATAAAAGGGACAGCAGCAGTTAGGATATGAAATTGGCTGAGAGAGGAAGCAGAGGGCAGTGGTTAATGGATATTTTTCAGCCTGGTGGAAAGTTTGTGGTAGGACAGTTGTTCCTCACATGTACTAATGACCTTGACCTTGGTGAACAAGGCACATTTTCAGAGTTTGTGGATCTTATACAAATGTTGAAAACATTGTGAACTGTAAAGAATATAGTGTAGGTCTTGGAAAGGGTGCAAACAGGTTGGAGACATAGGCAGAGAAGTGGCAGATGAAATTCAATGGAGAGAAATGTGAAATGATTGATTTTAGTAGGAAGAACAAGGAGAGACAATATAAAATAAAGGGTACAATTTAAAAGAGGGTGTATGGTGAGGGGGATCTGGGGGCATTTGTACATATGAGTTGAAGGTAGCAGGAAAGATGTTAATAAAGAATCCCAGCAGAAAACACAGTAACATCAGCCACAATCGTGCTGAATGGCAGAGCAGGCTCGAAGGGCCAAATAGCCTCCTCCTGCGTCTGTCTTCTATGTTTCTGTGTAAACTTGGATAGACCACTAGTTCAACCTCAGCTGGAGTATTGCATTGAGCTTTGAGCATTGCACTTTAAGACAGATGGAGGGGGGGGGGGCAGTGGAGAAAGCGCAGACAGAGTTTACAAGAGTAGATCCTAGGATGAGGAGATTCAGTTACCTAGATAGAGTGGAGGAGTGGAGAAAAAAAGGTTGAAAGGAGATTTGAGAAAGGCATTCAGAATCATGAGGGCCCAGAGTAGATCGGGAAATATTGTTCCCATTGGTGGAAGGATCAAGAACTAGAGGGCACAGACCTAAGGTAATTAATATGAGAAGCAATGGAGACATGAGGAGAAACTTTTCACACAGTGAGTGGTTAAGCTCTGGATTGCACTGCTTGAGAGTGTGGTGCAGGCAGGTTCAACTGAAGCAATCAATAGGGAGTTTGATTATTATCTGCAAAGGAAGAATATGCAGGGCTATGCAGAAAAGACAAGGAATGACAGTAGGTGAACAGCACCTTCAGAGAGCCAACACAGTCATGATGGGCTAAATGGTTTCCTTCTGTGTTGTAACAATTCTGTGATTCAATTTGGATTCCTGGGTTCAGAGGATTTGCAGCCTTGCTAAAACATCATTGTCGTAAGGACTAAGTATCAGGTAATTAGTAAGTTGTTTTTGAATGTATTAAAAGGAACAGTACAGTTTTACATGTGTGGAAAGATAAGATTTCACTTTGCACAAGTGCTGTATCAAAGCCCATGCTTTTAGTGCTGCAGTTGCTGATTATGACATTCAGCTGCATATTGAACATCCCTAATGTTCTGCACATTACAAAGGTACCAGCAGCCTGCTAATCTATACAAGGAAGAAATGGATGATGTCCTTTTCATTACTCTGAGTCTAATCAGGATCGACTTCAGAAGTGCGGAGGAGGTAAAATTATTACAGTACAATATCTATGCTACCAAATTATAATGGAATTTACACAAACAATATTTTATTGTACTGTGCATAATGGTCTCTGACAACAGACATGGGGGAGGGGAGGTGTGGGTTGTAAAATCTTACCAAAAAAATTTTAAGTGCCAAATGAGTGTGGAAATGGGAAAGAATTACACTCTTTTTTTGTGAGAGCTGTCAGTCACAATCTTATGCCACTTCATGCAAAAAAAAGCAAAAGTGTGTTTTATGACAGTAGGGAAAGTGGATGGAGTCGATCCTCACTGGGAAGCCAGCTGCTGACCATGAGAGGCACCATTGCACATGTGCGATCTCCCCATGCATTAGCTGTTTACAAGAATACACAGTTAATGCACTGGGAGGTATTGCATTCTCCCAGCCTCCTGGAATCACAGCCCCAGCATTCCCCCCCACCCCTCCCCTTGATCATGCACCCTGCCTGACTGCCCCCACTGATTGTGGAAACGACTGATCATGGCACCAATCTTCTCTCCCAGCAAATCCTACCCCTATCCTTGTTCCCATACCTAGCCAATCGCCACCCTGGTGATCCCCAACTGCAGAGTACGCAATCCCCCAGCCTCCCTTTAGGTCTGCCCTCCCCTTCAAGTCATACCTCTTAGGCCCTGCTCCTTGGCACTGCATGGTGCTCAGTGGATAGTGCCAAGCTTTCTGATGGACACTGCCAGGGTGCCAGCTGACACTGCCAGGATCCTAGGCTGCCAGTGTCAGACTGGCAGTGCCTGACACTGGCATTGCTCCCCTCCTTCAACAACCCACCAGTGAGGCTGTCACATCTGATTGCTGGGGACCATCCATGACCCACGCCGGTGAGGACCTCCACTGACGAGGCTTTTGAGATAAGTCAGCCCAGACGATAAAACTTAAATTCAGATTTAAACATTATAATCAATCTTGCATCCTTCCCAGGCGCGAGGCTGTTCATGCTGGTTTCACAATGTTGGTAGTATCGCGAAAGGTGAGAAAAAAAGGGTGTGAAAGTGGTTTTTCACCTCTCTTGCGAACTTACCAGCTCGCCATGTGACCAACCAGTGGGTAAGCCAGTAAAATCACCCCCTGCGTTTCTTTAGCAGTACAATATGTTTCTCTATTCCCTGTCCATTTATTTCTGTTGTCTTCTTGCAATAGATTGCAAAGCTGCTTCACCATCAACTCCTGAGTGCTAGTCGCTTCTTCAAAGAGAAAAGAAACTGACCAACAGGTATCCCATGCTTGGTTATAATGTAATGCATTTGGGAATCTTTTACAATCTCACTAGCTGCTGTCAGGTTTTAGACATATTGGCCCATCAAATATATCGAGCAAGGCTGACACATTAGGATGTTCAAGTGACGTACTTGGGATTTTCGATTCTGGACTTTTTGTAAGGGTCTTGGGAGGCAGGCCAGTAAATTGGGGTATTTTTGTGAAAAATTGAATGCTTATTGAATTTATAGAATAGTGAATTCATTTTGAAAATTTCATGCACTTTAAAACAGAAGAACTTTTAAGCCCCACATAAATGCAACTGTTGCATGGTATGCAATTATTATGTACTTTGCGTTGCTGAAGAGGAACACTGTTGTTTAAATATGCTATCAGGAAAAATTACCATGTAATGTGCCTAATATATTGAGAGAGGTTTGTGAAAAGCATGTAAGGTTGTTCACAATTAAAGACTTTTTAAAGAGTAATGTGGGTTGCTATGCTCTGTGTGCAAGGCTTTGTGCAATAAATCTTCAGTAGAGCTGCTCACTGGCATTTATGTCCAAGCATGTTTGGACATTCTTGGGATTTTCTTTTTAATGTTGGGATTTTGCAGAGTATTGTTCAGCAGAAGTTGCAATGAATTGCACAGTGGATTTCATGAAATGAACTTGAGAAAATAAATACTGCAGAAATCAAAAAAAAACAGGATATCAATCTTCTCTCTTCTCATTGCCACATTATTCACTGTAAGAACATTGATTGAAAACATGAGGCATTTTTCTTCAGAGCATTTTAACTTTTGCAAACACCTCTCTAAACATAAAAGAGAAATACCAGTAATCAATTATTTTTCAACTTCTAGCACTGACAAATGATACTGATAGATTTCATGAAAATCATCACACATTCTGAGAGCATTGTGGAAAGGCAGAAGCAGACACATTTTAATTGGCTGATGAGCTGTGAGATGCACATCCTGTTATGTTAAGTACTGGATTCGCTCAAATGGTAAAACATTCCAGCCAGAAGGAGTGTGGTTAGGTTTAAAAGCTGATTTTCAGTGCATCGGTGTGCGTGCTGTACATGCTGGTGAGATTAAACCAGGACCAGTTGGATTATACAGAAATATTACAAACACTGGGATGAAGAAGAGTGGATTTACTCAACATCAGGATCCCACATTCAGCATTAAAGAAATAAGTCACACGTTAGGTAAGCAAATTGTTTCTTACATTAACCTTTTTACCATTGCATTTACCATTTTTAAACCTTTCCTTTTATATTTCAACTGATCATTGTGCTAATACTATTGAGCTGGAGAGTTACAGGGCAGATGTACATTAAGTGCATAAACATTATTGCTCCATAAAGTTAAGCTATATACATTTATTTCAGGCTAAATTTGTTATAAATAGAAGCAAAATGGAATCCGAAGGTTTGTTTCTAAATAAATATTTTGCAGCAATGGATGCATTGAGCAAACACAATTGCTGTCAAATTAATTGATCTGAAAATATCCAGTTAAAACCCTGAAGGAGAATGTTGTTCAACTGTACTAATAAAGTAGCATTTCATTTATCATTGCTAATTGCAAGGTATTATCAGTAATAATTTAATTAAAAATGTAACTGTGTTTGTATTTGTGTACAAGTAGTTTTAACTGAGGAGAGGGTTCTCCTATAGGTGGGTAGATAAAATTATTTAAATATTCTAGTCAGTTCTCAATTAATAGTTAGGCATATGATGCAGTTGTTTCTATACTGCATGCCATACAAGTAATATTCTCACATTATTGCATTGCTATCTTATGTTGCTTAGAGCACGCGCATTAACAATTTTCTTCATTGTACAGTCTGAATTGAAAATCAGGCACTCGGAGGCAACAACTGCATTAAGCATGGTTTTCTTCATCCTGTATTTGTTATAGAACACTGCTGTGATTTTTATAAGACTATTGTTTCTCAAAAAATGCAGAACTATTTTTTGCAATGCTTGGAACTGAATTTTGAAAACTTCAAGATGAGGAACTGATTTACAAGATTACTGATTTAATACTTCAATTCAGGCAGATGCAAAACTTTCAGATGTGATTACCAACTATAAATTTGATTAGAGCCTCTCGGTTTGAAATTTTACAGTAGATTATCTAATATCAAAGTATACTGGGGATTAGGGACTGGTCAGTTGCAGCAAGTTTTGTACTTCAATCAAGATTCTGTATCAACTGTTGGGCTTCCATCGAAAATCCTACTAAGTGGAAGGCTGTCTGAAATGTGAGCATCAATCGGCTATGTGTTAATGTGGATTTCATCACATTGCAGGTTAACAGTTTGCCTTCAGAATAATTTACTTAATACATTAATTTTGCAATTGAAGCTCTTCTGGTGATATCCTGATTACATCAATGCAAAATTATGTATGGTAATTTTTCAAATGTTTCTGAATTCAAAAGCTTTATTGTGAATTGCAAAAATAAACACTGAGATAGTTGCATTGCCCTTTCTTACCCTGAATCCAATATGTGATGGAAATGTACAAAATACTCTTTTGAGGGCATCGGTTGCTAAGCAACACAAAGCAGGTGTTTTCTTCGGGGTCAAATTGTAAACAATAGCATGACATAAATTAGGGACATGTTAGAAGTGCCAAAAAGTAAGATGCAGTTAGTTGCTTGCACCACAGATTTGTTTATTGTATCCATATTTATCAATATTTTGATTCTACATACTAATATATCAAAGCAAATTGAAACAAAACTATTATTCCCCACTTTATAACAATCTGAAGCTCTTCCGTTAAAATAATTAGCTTTCTATTTTTTAATAGCTTTTAAATTTCACAATGTCTAGTTTTGTACAATAGTTTTAAAACAATTTGCTTGAATAATATCACATTTTAGGTAACAAATTCATAGAACTGGGGGCTATACTTTATACTTTGTACGACAGTATAAAATGTGTATTAGCGAACATGCAGCTTCTCAATTTTTATTCCCATTGACTCCTCCAGTATGAATGGGCTGCTATGCCTGCTCTAGGGTAGGTTAAGGTGGCGGGACATAGCATGGAAGTATCCATCCCATTCACATGTTAGACAGGGCCTGGTGGGTATGCTAACATACCCACTTTTATATGTCTTATGCAGAGCAGTTGGTAAAATATCCGGTATTGTATCTTGCTGTTGGGAATGGTAACAAAGCAGTTATGTTATGGAAAATAAATGCTGGCTTTGCCAACAATGCCCACATCCTGTGAATAAAGTCACGAACTTCTTGTCAAAATTCAATAAGTATAAGATAAAATGAGAGTATTAGGGTTTAAAATTGTTAAATAGTTATTTTTGTGACATTGATAGTTTAAGCAGGTCAATATAGTTACCATGATTTTGCGCTGTGCTGACTGTGAGCACAAAAGATGATGTGGGCACAAAGTCTTCTGAGAGTCAAAAAACAAGGATCTTGTTGGTAAGATCATATTTTCTGTTTCTCCTCACCCCACAATGTAACAAGAGTCTTACCTGGAAGGTCGAAAACCTAATTTTGATAAATTTTGCTGGGGTAGCACCAGTGTGCCAGGGCAGTGCCAAGGGGCAGTACTGGGACAATGGCAGTGTACCAGGACAGTGGCAGTGTACTGCCAAGGGGCAGTGCCAGGGTTTCAGAGTACAGGGGCAGTGCCAGGGGATAGGGTGCTAGGGTACCAGAGTACTGTGGTCCTCTGGGGTACAGAGTGCCAGGGTTCCAGGATACTGGGGAAGTGCTGGGGGCAGTAGTAGGGTGCCAAGGCAGTGTTAGTGTACCAGAGGCAGCAGCCAATGTGCCAAGGGGCAGTGCTAGGGGTGCTCTGAGGAGCTCCCTTGGAGGCTTCTCTTGTATGTGTGACAGAGGGGTCCTCCTTGTGCATGTGGCGGTGGGTGGAGGGTGTTCCCCGTGTCTGCAGAGATGGGTCCCATTGCTTTTTATCGGCCCTTTAAAAAGGCACCCTTTTTTTGAGATTCCCAACTGCTGGCTTTTTCCAGCCCAGTCTCACCAGCCTGAGGATGTGGGCCGCAACTACAGATCTTTTCTGCATCGAGTGCTAGATGATTTGGAGAGAAAAACCAGCAATGCAGCCTGTGAACTTCATGTCGGTTTTCTTACATCAGCTAGCACTCTCTGCACAGAATGGAAAATTCTGCCCTGTACCTAAGTAGCTCTCTCGTATTTGAGTCACAAAAAGAAGAAAGTTGGTGCTGTTTGTGCTGGTGTTGCTCATGTTTCTCCCCTTGCAAGGAGTGGAAGGTAGAACTGCATACACTGTTCCCATGCTGTGGTACAGGCTGACAGCAGGGAGGTGCAGACCAAGATGAGTGAAGTGCAAGGAAGGTGAACTGGCTTCCAAGGACCAGTCAATCAGCAAGGGCACATGGACTGAATAAGTGCTGTGTGCACCATTCTTTCATCTAGGCTGGGACTGCAGCTATTTGGTTCCATTCCCAGCCTGTCAGTTTCACTGAAGTAGCACTCTCAGCTGTGTCCTTGTCTGGTTGACTTTGGCAAGATTTACACAGCTGAGGAAACCCATGCAATAACTGTTAAAGCCAGAATGCTGGGTTAAATCCTGAGTTAATTGCCTCTGAATTTTTAAAATTACTTACCTGGCAGCTCCATGAGGTTTCTGGCATGCCTGCGAACTTGATTAGATTAAGCCTGGGGGTGGATGAGATCCTTATCCAATATAAGTTTTCAGGTCTTAACCCCATACACCCTCACCTGTTTGCATCTAAACCCACCTCCTCTTTGCAATTAAAATTCTGCCCCTTGAGCATAAAGCAGACCGGTCACGCAGACTCACCTTTTTTCTGTTGTCAAACCACTGACTAGTTGTTGCAAGTACTAAAAAAGGAACGCCCCTGTTTTCCTGGTATAGCAAGAGATTTGTGAATACTGTCGTATGAAGGGCATGGCAAGAAAAGAATGAAACCATCAACAGAGCAGTTCCATGCAAAAGAGATAAAAGTAATGTGAAAGAGGTATAATGGGTTCAGCAGGAAAGGGACTCACTTTTAGGCCCACTTAACATATTTGTGAGCCTCGTAAAAACTATCCATTGCTAGGTTTAACAAGCTTGTCAAGATTGTTTCTTTTTAAAGATGATGATTCATTAAGAATAGGGTATAATGCATAACAAGGATTAATTCCAGGGAGCTAACGCATGGATAAAAGCAAAATGCTGTGGATACTGGAGATCTGAAATTCACATGATATGAGCACTAGGATAACTGTTTTTCCATGAGATTTGGCACAATTCATCTTTCATTTATCCTATGAATAGCCTATAAGTGCCTTATCCTGTGAGTGAAAACTCCGCACCATTTCCCTGGAAGATTTCTGGTTAAGTTTTAGGACTAATTGCCGAGTAAAGTCATGAAAATCCTTGCCGAAAGAAGCAGTTGGAGGCAGCCAGGATGGAGGTGAGCCCTTAATATGTTGATCTGACCAGTGAGCTGGCTTTTGACACGGTGACGCCAAGGATGTTGTAGATGATGTCTTCCAGTATGATTAAGGTGAGACACCACAGCCTTTTTTTTTGGCACAGAGTTTCTGTGTTCATATTGCTGAACATCAGAGTACTGATAAGAAGCTTGATGAAGTAGAGGAAAGAATCCTTATTGTCGAGAATGCAGCTTCCTCAATTGAAACCTGCTTCCAATCTTTGGAAAAATTATTGACAGCATATGTTAAATACTCTGATCGATCTAGAGGGTCAGGGTCGGAGGAGGAGTGACGTTGTCAAAGGAGCTGATGGTGAGTTGCTAGTTAACTCTTTGGAAAACTGGCTACTACGTTTTCTTAATTTTAACATGAAAGCTGGGCATATTAATGTTGAAGGGCCACTTTGTATCCTGTTTTTGAGGCCTGACCCCCAACCGGTAACAAAGTGTTTTCATAGCTTCAGTCACAGAGGTTTTGATGAGGCTGGAAAGTGCCTGAAAGCTCTCTGAATGCAGTTTGCCCTGCTTTATCCTGCTACCCTGAAGGTGACATCTGATGGATCCTTAAGGCTGTTCAACAAACCTACTAAGGCTTTGGCCTCACTAAACCCTGGATAGCAATAATTTGTAGTCATAATTTGTTTGTGTTTTTTATTTTGCGGTCAAAGAATCTCTGACAGACTCCTGTAAAGGTGCAGACTGTGCACGTATTCTGGGAAAAGATGTTGTTTTGTATCAATGGTGCCCTTGATGTATCTGGAGATAGGTAAATATGCTTTGGTGTGTACCTGAGAATGATGAGAATCTTTGACCGCTCAGCCCTTTCTATACCTGTGTCAGTATTCCTATATCTCCTTGGCTGAATACACAATGGCAGTATCTACTTTGAAAATGCCAGAATGTAAATTACGTGGCTCTGTCTGTAGTATCCTGTGAGCGAGGGCTTGCACCATTATACGATGTAGTCATGACTTTATCTTGTTATCCCGTTTTACCCCAATCTCTGAGACATCCTTTCATTGTTTGTATCTTTGGAGGCACTGTTTGTAATGAATAATCCAAACCAATTGTGTTGGCGTTCTCTTGTCTCTTTCAGTATGTATGTGTGGAACATGATTATGCTGTGCTGTACCAATCCTTCAGGGTTTTTTGCCCTTTCATCAGAGCTCTGATGAAGGGTCATCCAGACTCGTAACATTGGCACTCTTCTCACTCCATAGATGCTGTCAGACCTGCTGAGATTTTCCAGCATTTTCTGTTTTTGTTTCAGATTCCAGAATCCGTAATATTTTGCTTTTATCTTGAGGGTTTGTTGAATTGTTTGTAAAAATGGAAAAGGATCTTCAATAAAAATCTATTTAAAAACAAATGAAGGTGATGTCATGCAAGTTTTCCAGTGCTTTCCAGTCATCCTACTATCTTAACTGACTTGGGAAAAGGCTTAAGAAGGCTGTGCAATCCTGGTAGACAGGAAGCTACTTTGCAATGACAAGTAAAACCAATGAAATCATCAACATTTCAATGGCATTTTAACCCAGGCTCACATTGGGCCAACAGCAATAGTTTATCCACGTTGGAAGCCATAGCCAAGGTAAATTTAAAAATAAAACTTTTTTGTGGAATCATCATGGGTTCAGAGAAATTGAAGTGACTGGGCCCTATGAAGGAGCCTGAGGACCTTTCCAGCACTGGCCTTGTCTCTGGCCCCAGCACTTCAATGGCTGCCAGCCCCCTTTTACCATTATTAACTTTATGGTGGGGTTTGTTAACACTCCTCCCCAGGCGCCAATTTAACTTGTGCTCCCACCTACAAGCCAGGACATTATTCCAGCCAGTTTTGATAGTTAGAAACATATTGAAAAGAGGTAGAGAACGAATATTAAACAGAACTTCCTCTTATCCCTCTGCTTAAAATTGGCCATTGTATTTTTAATTGCTTCTTATATATTCTACATTTAATGAACAACATTGTCAATTATAATGCTTTAGATCATTTACATCTTTCTGTTTTAAAAGCTTCAGAAGTTATAAACAGTAGTATGATGACAGCATGAAGATTTGCCTCAAGCTGTGTGTCTTTCAAGTTGTGATATTTTGGGATTTCATTTCTAATTTCCTTCTTTTTCTTTAAACTATAGGATTTGAATGCAATTAGTTGCCAGTTTTGCTTGGATTACACAACCAATTTGATTCCGGCCTAAAGGTGATTCTTTTGAAGAGGTATAGCCTGGCCTACTTTTCTCCTCATTGCCTGGGATGTAAATGCACCATGTAATTTAGTTAGCTGTTCAACAAAAATCTTTCAGGATCAATCCTTGCTATTTGCTGAGTTAATTAATCTTGACTCGAAGGGTTGATAGGCATACTGCTGTTAGGCGTAATTTTTTTGGACTAGTGAGGGAAAAATTAGCCATTGGGTGAGGACAGATTTTAATGTTGATTTCCTCAAGCTCAAATAGTCACTTTGGAAATATCATTTGTTAGTCAGAAACTATGAAACTTTATAGCTTCATCAGGGTGGGGCAAGGCTGTAAAATGCAGCAAGCCATCCAGAGGTCCATTGATTTTTGACAGGACCCTAAAATCCTGCCTGCTGATTGTGCCCTATGTTATAAAAGCTAACACCTTCAAGAATGAAGGGAAGTAAATGAGAAGGAAATTAAACTTTGCCTTTGCAACCGTGGTTAGAGAATAGTCCCACATTTTTTAGCTCAATAATGCAAAGAAATTTTGTAACAATGTATTTTAAGACAAATTAAGCTATTTAGAATCAAAGCATAGAGTTTCTGTCTTGGAAGCAATCAGAAAATTGCATCAAAATTGTGTTGTTCAGTTAGCTTTCAAATTTATATTATAATTAATTAGCTCCCAGTCTTATTTTTGTCCTATCAGTCCTACCTGGTCTTATTGTCTACTATACATTTTCTTTGTCCCACCATCTGTGTTCAGGTCTTCAGCTATCGAGGCACTAGACTCATGATTTTCTCCCTGAACCTTTCCTACTCTCTGCATTCTGGTTTCTATATACAAACACACCAGTCAAACATACAGGATTGATAAACTTAAGTAGGTTGCATTTATCTGAAGATTAGCCGGTGACCAGGCAAGAAGGAGTGACCAGCTCCCTTCTATTCAACCTCCTTGGTTGGCCACAACAAATATTTAAGTTTCTTTTTCACAAAGCTATTCCATTTTTTAATCCAAAAATATTTAACTATTTAAGCCAATCAAACAAGGATTTCTTCAGTCAAAGAGCACATTGTTAACCACTAATCTCAAGGAGAAAAGTAACAAAATAGTGACAGTGTACACACACAGATATCAGAAATAAGGGAAGTTATAGTCCAATAAAAATAGATGTATGGTAAGTGTTCCCTGATTGTCTTTGAGGAGTATGTTTTAAATGCTATTGTCAAATTGGATTAACTGATTTTGTGGATGTGGCCAGATGTAGGAGATATTGCAATTATTACAAGATCTTGGTTCATTGGTAGATTTCTTATAAAGCTGTCTTCTGAAACTAGTGATACACTTGCTTCAGAAGAGAAAAAGGACAAGAGCAGCAGCTCTCAACTTGTTTCTTCTGTTCAAAGCTTTTTTATAATCTCTCTGCATTGGTTGCGGTGTGACCTGTTATACTTCACCCATTGTGTATTTTCAAGGGGTTTTGTGTCTGTCTGCCTGTGGCAACAAATATTTCATTATCCAGCACTTTGCATTTTAATGCCTCTTTCTTACACAGTGACAAGTTTTGATAGATCTTCTAGCTGTAGGAAATGTCCCTCTCTTCGCACTCTCCAGATGATAACTTGTTTGCTTCTTCACTTTCACCTTGGAAGGTAGCCTTGCATCTATAAGTAGATTGTTTTCATCTCATTTTGGCATTACTGACTAAGCTATCCCAGACAGAAAGAGCCAAATTTTCCTTTTTTCTTTAAAGTGCTGGATCAGATTGGAAGCGTAGAAAGCGCAAAGTGGAAATACAGAATTCGATGGTTAAAAAAGTGTTGTGCTGCTGTCATTATTTTATTTCACTAAACATAATTAATTTTATTTCATTTTTATACATTTGTGCTTTTCAGAACTTCTTAAAAAGCCAAAACAAAATTATGGCCAGGATTTTACGGCCTCACTTAGGTGAGACTGGAAAATCCCACCTGTGGTCAATGGACCTTTCTGTTGCCCACCCCTCGCCCGCTCCGATTCTGTGGCAAGCAAGGCGGTAGAATTCTGGCAGATGGCTGTATCATTGATTAACCAATGAGATCAATCCTTCTTCTAAATGTACCTTGACAGATATTTACGCACACCCACTTGTGACCACCTCTGCTCCTGGGCCACTCCTCTCTACAGCGCTCATCCCCGTCCAAATCTTTATACTTTCTGTTTTCTCCTCTTACTTCATGTTGTCATCTTTCTCATCAATTCAGCTTGATGGCTTCCTCTTTTAACCTCTTCCACTGAAGCTTCTATCTTTCTCTTCCCAAGGTCATGCTAGCTTTTCTTGAGTACTTACAAGTTCTTTCTCTCACCACTCCTTTTATTGACGTTTGCCCAAACCTTCAAATCCCATTCCAAAGTGATACATGCAATGTTTCCACTCTTTCATTCAAAAGATCTGTTCCAACCAATTACTCTTTCTTCACACACTGCACCTCATTTTACTTCTATCCATTTCACCCTTCTTTTGCCGTGCATTTCCTTCTCTTCTCTCCATTCCTGACACTCTTCTGCTTTGTATTCTATTCCTCACTATCCATTCCGTAACCCTACTTACATATTCCCAACCTGTCTCCTGTGTCTTCCTGCAGCGGGTGGCTATAGGTTCTGGACAATTTTGCCTTACCAACCCTATCACTACTGCCTCCCCTCCTCACTATGCTCCTAACATGATCCCAGGTTGGATTACCTCCTCTGCATACTGTAGCTGAGAGATTTCATGAGGGGATTGTCTAAAAGGTTCTTGTCTTTGAGAGCACACTGAGAGCAAATGGGGGTGAGCAGGGGTGGAATGTGCATTTCAGTAGAAGCACTGGAGCCTGGAGAAATTGGACCTGGGGAACAGAAAGCAAATGCTGACTAAGATGACTCAATGACTCTAAGGTGAAATGCTCAAAGTTGATATGTATGTTCTTACTATCATTGTTCTGCAATTTTATTAGGTTCACTGGTCACCATGGAAACTACGGCACAAGGCTGGATCTTTAATTATATGGGGGAACCTGTCACATTTTTACTTTCCATACACATATTTGGCCGCTGGTGACAAGTATTTTTTCTGTGTATTCCATGATTTCTTTTGAAAATAATGTGTGATGGCTGATCTTTGGTAACAATATATTCCCCACGTAATGCCATGGAGTTTGATGTAAAAATAGTCTACCAGTTACCTATGTTACCTTATTTTTCTTAATTAGATACGCTTGCATTGAAAAATGTTTCTCAGATGTATTTACTGATTCAATATTGTTTGACAGGAATCTTTATTTGATATAGTGTATGAAAGAATATCCTGCACAACTCTTTCTCCCATGTTTTGTTAGGAACACTTGCAAGTGTTTAAAATGTGTTCCTTGAATGACGTGCTGTTTGAATTTGTTGTTGCTGAGTAATTCCTGGAGACCTGGGGTGGAACTTCTGCTGCAAGTCTGATGAGGGCACCTTGGAAAAATGATGATCCAAATGTTGACCTTACTAGGGCATCGTGCTTGGCCTCTTATAAATCCATTCCAAGATCACTGATGTGGAGTTAGGTCAGGACTCAACATGTCTGGATTTCCAAAGATGAAACTATAGTATTTTTCTTTTACTAAATGTAACTGAACGGTATTGTGCCTATTATAGAGCCAAATCCCCAAATACTAAAAACTTGTGACAGTAAAAATAATTACTAAATTTGCCCCACATTAAATCAAATAGCGGTGCATGTGCCCCAGACTGTTCACATTTGGCAATGCATGAGTTGAAAAATCACTTTCTGGTTTGTTAAATATCTTTTTAAGCAGCTTAACAGGTTGTTAATTGGAGATGTGCGTTCCAACACCCCACCATGAACCTCTCCATCTTGCCCTCGCTTTAAAAACCCTGAACCATCCCAAAGGCATCAAGGCACTGATTCAACATCCTGGAGTTCTAATTTCAAAATGCATTCTCTCCTGTTCTGGAGCTTTTGAAATTCAGCCAAGCATTTATAATAGGCTCAGCTGCAATAAGAGACCTTGAATAATCTAAACAATAGGATCTATTGAGACTGAAAAAAACAGATGGCCTTTTTTAAAGCTGCAGATGGTGTTTCATTTCTATTTCAAAACAAATTGCCTGATAATGAATGGAATGGAGCAGGTAGTGAATTTTTCTTTTGCTTTCAACAACAGGGTAATTCTTTTCAAAATGGAAGATATTCTTACATGTGAATCACAGTCCAAAGGAGTTTTTGCAACACATTTTTTAACGCAACTTTTATGCATCTCAAAACTTAAACAATGCTGGTCAATGTTGTGGTCAACTTACTTTTTCTAGACAGAGCTCTGTGATCAATCCCAACCGCTAAAGCACAAAAGTGTTATATTATAGCATCTAATAGTAACATAAATCATGGCCAAAACATTTAACTTTTCCATATTTTTCCAATTCCTTAACAGGTTTCCCACAGTGGTCACAAACTCCCCAGTGAGATGAATTTTTTGAGCTGGGGGGCTTTCAAAACCCACACTGGCAAATGAAAATAGGTGAAGTTCAATTTTTCTGTTAGGCAGACAATGGCAGCCCTGACCTCAGGAGAGATGCATGTGGGGTTAGGACCCAAGGTCATCCCAACCCACAAATAAGGTTACATAAAAATAACATGGGCTCAGGAGAGAAAATCCATGTTTTCAGTCCAAAAAGTCAAGATTTCAGCTTTCTTGACACCATTCACACCTCCATAGGACGATGAAACAATGACCTTTGGACTCAAAAGAAAAAGTTGCAACAAATCTTTATATATATTAGTTTCCCTCAAATTGTGAAGTATAAGGGATGATTTGATTTGAATTTTAAAGTACTAAGGGTAGATACAGAAATAATATTTCAGCTAGCTGGGGACAGTAGAACCAGGGGACATAGCGTTCCAGATAGGCGAAGTATGATGGGGATGATTTCCCTTTTTTCCACGCCTTGAGTGACCAAAGGTAGCATTTTCTTTAATAAAAGTATTTAATCCTTGATTTTTTGGAATGTCAGGAGTAGACAAATGACAGATTTTCTCATAAATTTTAAAAGTTCGAATGTTTATTGTTCAACACCTGAATACACACAGCTACACCCACTCTCACACTCATATACACTCAGGAAAAGATTGCAATTATTAAAGTGGTATGCGTTTAGGTCTTACGATTTCAAGAGTTCTTTGTTACACTTCCCCAGAGTTTTTCCCACAGGGATGAAGATTTGAAATGTTGCAGGCTTGTAACCTTTGTTTTTTTTTGTCCACTGAGGAAAAGTTCTGGAGCTTTAGGATGGATTTTCTGCTCTTTTATTTTTGCAGTAGCAATTTCTCTTATTCTACTCCAGTCAAGGTGCAATGGCAGAGGCTTGTGGTGAAGCTCTGATATAATTCCCTGGTAAAGAGGTCAAGGCCAACTTGAATCTCTGCCTACCAGGCTAAAGGCTGGTGGTCTTAGACAAGAGTATTTTCTCTTTTTTGGTATCAATGTTTCAACTGTCTGTCTGATCTGAATATGTCTGATTAAAACTCCTTATTAGAAAGCTCATTTGTGTAATGGAGCCAGAACATCTCTTTCCAATATGCTCATAAATAGCACACTGTGAGGTCACTGAGTTATGGTTGTCAGGCAGAAGAGTCTAGGTATCACTTATCCATATGCCATCTTGACAAAATTGAGCTTTTCACACCCATTTTCTGGAGTTCAAATTTGGAGTTGAAGAGTCTGCAAACATTGTTATGAAATCAGTCTTTTTAATTGGTTCTAGAAGTGCAACCATTAACCACAGGAAGGGTTGTTTGAATTTTAATGATGTCTCAAAGATTTATCCAGAAAAGTTGTTTGCATTTTAATTACTTTTGTCAAGACTTGTCCAGACATGAAAATTAGCTCTGGCTTCTCACAGTTCCATGCCTATTAGCATGAAAGAAAAGGTCAACTTGTCTCTGAACTCCATTTTGTTTTACAGGAAAGTGTCAATTTTGAGCATATACTTAATAAGTTCATTTTCATAGTTCATACATTTGTATTCTGTAAGCGTACTAATAATTTTAAAAATTAGGACCAAGTCTTTCAGAAGTGAAATTAAGAAATATGTCTACACATGAAGAATGGTAAAACTCTCTTCCTCAAATGACAATTGATGCTAGATAGTTAATTTTTAGCAACATCAAAATTAAAGATGACAATTTGGCACCTCAAACGTATACTGCCAATCAATGAGATGAATTTAAATATGAAATTGTTCAACAAGCATAAATCAAAGGTGTTAAGAGATAAGGTGCAATAGCTGGTATTTGGAGTTGGGTTGCAGATGATCTATCCATGCGTGGTAGAACAGGTCTGAATGATAGATCTGCCAGCTGAACCTAATGATAATCAAGGCACTGCTTGATTTTGGTCAAAGAATTTTGATCATTTCTTCCTACTTGCCATTGGCCAGAAACATCTTAAGATGCTGCAAAATTCCAGAATGTGGAGGACTCTCTCCACAGAAGCAGATTTTCTCATGCCAGTTTCCATAAATGCGGTTCTCCATACTAGGAGTCCTTTGATCTTGTAACTACTCCCACAAACTACAACCCATTCCCTTTTTAAGTGAACGTTTCTCTTCCTCCAGATGCATTATTTTTAATGCATCTTTTGGAAGGATCCATGATACTTCTGTTTCCAAGCTTACTGGTCACATTGAACTAGTGAACATAAATTATTTAATTTAATTAATCGTGAAAATTCTGTTTGTTTGTCCTAGGACTTCAATTTATTTGCACGCACAATGCTAATTTTGTTACAATTGAATACGTTATATCAAACTTCAAAAATGCAGATAATGGCCTGATTAGGATAAAATGTTAGGGTGAATGGGAGTTGGTATGTTTTAGGAGTGTTCAACTCTGAGTTAATTGAAAGAAAAGCTGGAGAATTTCTTTACCAGTGTGTCTTCTGACCCACCTGATCACAGTGGGCACCTATTGTCTAGGCTCCTAGCACTAGGTTGCTGTTCCAAGAAAATGAACTGAGATGAATGCTAAATAGTACTGAGGCTGGAAGTCTGAAATGAAAACAGAAAATGCTGGGAAAAGCAACATGTTTGGCAGCATTTTTGAAGAGCGAATAGAGTTAATATTTCATATCCAATGTCTTGTTCTGAAGAAGTCACATTGGACTCGAAACATTAACCCTGTGGAGAGACCTACAGTTGAGATTTACAGACAATTTCTGTTTTTTTATTATTAAAGTGCAAATAGAATTAGGTTCGACAACACCATCTCCTTTGACCAGTTCCACTCACTTGTTTGTATGCAGTTTGTAATCTCGCTTTTTGAAGAGGTGTTTAGTTGGATGCCGAAGGAACTATGCATGGCTGTAACTCACTGATATTAGGAGAGAAGAGAAAATTGGAGTTAGGCTGGGGAGAAATATCCTAGCCCAAATATTTACGTGGAAAGAGGGGTGGCTGCAGGTGATGCCACAGATAAACCCAAGAAGGGGGTGAAGTGAAGGTGCTCTGGCCTCATTAACATCTTGTATCTCCTTTCCCGTCCGTCCACCTGAACTACTCCATCACGTTCACGGTTTTTCCTCACCAAAGCACATGGAAATACCATTATGTTGCGTGCTTTCCAACTGAAACAACTTTTTTTTAAAATGCTAGGGTCCTGTGACATTCATCAGGCTCCTGTCCACAGGGCAGAATGTACTCAATGAAACCTGGTGGCCAAGAAAGGGCCAGTGCAAAAATGATGTTTTTGGGGCTAGACAGAGCAGCAGTATCATCCACATCACCACCTCCCATTGCCACAGGATACTACCACCCCTCCAATGTCTCCTCTTCCCAAACTTGTCCTTCCCTGTTTGCACACAATGTTTGATTAAAGACGTACAAATATTTCAAACAATTCATTGTAGTAATTTATACAAAAGTCGGAATGATGTCATCTAAGGGCTAGACAAAATACTACGGATGCTGGAATCTGAAATAAAACAAAAATGCTGGAAAATCTCAACAGGTCAGAGCAGCTGACCAAGGACCTTCAGACTCCAAACGTTGGCTCTATTCTCTCTCCACAGATGCTGTCAGTCCTGCTGAGATTTTCCAGCATTTTCTGCTTTTGTGTCAGCTAAGAGCTACTGATCTCCACAGGTTAACACATTGCCATCATCTTGCTCAGCTTCACCTGGCCTGCTGTTGTATCCAGATCTTTCACACCTGTGCGCGCCTCGCGCCAGCCCCACCAGCCTCGGTGCGGGAGCCCGACGTGATGCAGGGCCCGTTTGCGAATGGAAAGCCGAACTCGCATGTCAATCAGGCGAGCGCCCGCCCTCCACTCATCGAGCCCGCGTGTCGCTGGAGGAAGAGATGAGCAAGAGGTGGTAGGAAATTGAGTGCTGACTTACTGCCCGAATGATTAGCTAATACTTTTTATTTGAAAAAAAAGGAGGATTTGCAAAGTATGCTGCACCTTGTGCATGCTCCCCTCTTCTGGGCTCTGCCCTTAACACTTACCATCAATCACATTTAAAAATAAGAGTGCTTATGCAGGTGCTTTGAATGTTTTTATTTTAAGTATTTACATTTTAGATTGATACAATTATTTTTCCACTATCAAAGTAAAAAACAATCAGCTTAAAAGGTAAGGGAAGGACACTGCAAATGAAGATTAACTTACGAGCATTAGCCACCAAAATTTTTAAAAGTTCACCATATTTATCCAAGGAATATTCTAGAACACTTGTAATCTGCCTCCACCATTTTCTGCAACGTCTGTACAATAACGGCCTTCATTATATTTTTAATTGCCTATCTTTATTTTAATTTTAAACCATCTAAGCAAAACAAGCAGCAGTTCCACTGATCAAATGGTATATATAAATACAAATTATTGTCAGCAAATTCTTTTATTTAACTGCCACAGTACCATCAATACTGATGACTGAGAGTCCACAGTTCATAATTTAATGCAAATTGCAATACGTTACAGTGAAATGGGAATAAATAAACCTCTATCTCTTTGACCAAGTATTATCAATATCTTCTTTTGCATGCTGAGATATTAGTTAGCCAGCTATCCTTGGATGCTTATAACAAATCCACAATACCGGCGTTAGCAGCACTTTTCAAACATTGATGATCCTCTTTCTGTAAGAGCAACTTCCTGTCATCTAACTGAATTTTATGATTATGTAACTTACACATATATCCTACAGTTCTATTTAATTTGTATAAGTGAACTGGGTTTGACATGCATACAATGTAATCACGTCATGATTTTAGGGATTTGAACAATTCTGTCCAAAATCTTTTTGTTTCCATAGTAAAATGACACAGTTCTTTATGACTAATGAAACATGGTGACAGATTTAAATAAATCAGCGCGATGCTACATTTTAAGCAACAATGCTTAAATTTTGTTCCACCTACTGTAACAATTTAACATAAAAGGTGGTAAATTTGTAAAATGCGCTTTCCTTGGTTAGCTAAGTAGTATGATGCAGTTTGAGAGAAATGGGTAGATATTCGAGGGAGGGTGTAAGTGGAAGAAATTGTTTTTTCTATTAGGCTGTGGTTTATATCTGTAGCCTGTTCTTATCTCTGTTCCTTGAGAGTGGGAGAAGTCACATGACTGCAAGATCTGGACAATATCCAGGTTTGGATTGGCAAGTGGCAAATAACATTTGCACCGTCCAAGTGTCTGACAATGGTCATCTCTAACAAGAGAGAATCTAACCACTGCCATTTGATGTTTGGTGACATTGCCATCATTGATATCCCACTATCAACATCCTGGAGGTTTCCATTGACCAGGAACTCAACTGAACTAGCCATGTAAATACCATGGCTACAAAAGCAGGTCAGAGGCTGGAATCCTGTGGTGAGTAACTCACCTCTTGACTCCTCAGAATCTGTTCACAATCTACCAGGTACAAGTCAGGAGTGTGTTAGAATGTGCTCCACTTATCTGGATGAGTGCAGTTCCAACAACAACACTCATCATCCAGGACCAAGCAGCCCACTTTCTTGGCACCCCTTCCACAAACATTTACTCCCTCTACCACTGATGCACTGCAGTAGCAGTGTGTATCATCCACAAGATGCGCTGCATGAACACAACTAGGTTCCGCAAACAGCACATTCCACACCCACGACTACGACCATAGAATCATAGAATGATAGTGCAGAAGATGCCCTTTGGCCCATTGAGTCTGCATGACACATGAGAAACCTCCTACCTAATTCCATTTACCAACACTTGGCCCATAGCCTTGAATGTTATGACGTGCCAAGTGCTTATCCAGGTATGTTTTAAATGATGTGAGACATCTCGACACTATCACCGTCCCAGGCAGCACACCTACCACCTGGAAGGACAAGGGCAGCAGATGCATGGCAACACCACCAACTGTAAGTTCCTCTCCAAGTCACTCACCATCCTTCCTTAGAAATACATTGCCGTTCTCTCAGAGTCGCTGGGTCAAAATCCTGGAACTCCCTTCTTAACAGCACCGTGCATGTACCTACACCACAAGGATGCAGTGGTTCAAGAATATAGCTCATCATTATGTTCACAAGGGCAGTTAGGGATAGGCAATGAATAATGGCCTAGTCAACAAAGTACAAGTCCTTGAATGAATATAGATATATATATTAGCTAAACATTATTAGATTTACTGCTCAATTAATTGCTAATGTCTTCCGAAGGTATGACAAATAAATTTATTCCCTCTTTGAATATAAATGATTGCTATCACTCAAAACTAGAAAATTCTCAACTGGTTAACACATCCTGAAGGACAAACATTTTGTGCACAGTAAGAGTCTTATTAAAATATATATTTACAAGTGCTACACTTTAGGAAATTGTTCTGTTTTACTGCATGCTGCTTTAAGTGTTGTAATTTGGAAGACTTAAGATTTACTAGGCTGTTATAAGAAAAGTGCTATGTGTGTGCTGATGGTCCTTTTCAAAATTGGTGACAGCATTTTTCAAAATGTCATGTTTTAAAATATTTCCTGTTTCTATGCATGCCTAGAGATCAATGAAACATAAATCGCATCAGGAATCAGAAGTGAAAAGCAAATCAGTGTAGCATAACATTCTTTGACAAAACACATCACTTCAGGGATCAGCTGACCCCAATTCAAAGTGAAAACAAATATGAAATAATCACATTTATTATTTCTATTCAATTGTATTTTAAATCTTGCAACTTTTTTAAAAAAGAAAAACTGTTGTGCAGTAAGATGCTGCAGAATATTTGAGCAAGAATGTTTTGGGTTTATATCACTAACTCCAATTTATCATCAACAATGGAATACCACTTATTATAAAAATGTATTTTCTTTCCTGGTAAGTAATCCTGCCATCAGGATTGAGAACAGAGCCTGTTCCCATGCTGGTGGGCAGCAATTTATCATTGACAACTAATTAGGAGGCTGTTGGGACCATGTGAGGCACCTTTAAAGGCAAAATAATTTTATTGTGTCCAAGCAGGCAGTGGCGATTGGGTAGCATATCCCAGCAGCAATGCTATAGCTGCCGAAAGGCCATGGAGAAACCCATAGAGGAATGACCTCTATGTCTGGAATCCGCTGGAATGCTGTTAGGATTTATTCGAGGTGATAGAGTGGTTTAAATGTACTTCATTCAATTTAGTCAATCATGTTCATTTTCTCAGGATTCGGATTGCTGTGCAATGGAGAGATCAAACGGCGATTGGGGGTCACTGCTTTGTGGAACCCAATGCAGTCCCAGCAGTGGCTACCTTTAACCTGCCTGTGAATCTTGAGAGCTTGATTCTGAAAGATTATCTTGACATTGGGAAACTGATTTTTGTCCTCACGCTATTATGTTACCCCACCCGCCATGCTTCTTCCCACTGCTGGCGGAACTGGAGGATTCCGCCCACTATTTAGACAAAAGCAACAGCCAGTTGTGTGCAGCAATGTTCTACACCAGTGAATGAATGACCAGGGAAGCCAGTTTTGTTGTCTTACACCCATACTAATTTATTTTTCCCATGAGAATGTCTAAATGTGTATGTATATAATGGCATTTCAGTTTGAGTTTTTGAAAATGATTTAAGTATTATCTAAATGATGAATTCAAAAGGTTTTTAACTGAATTTTTCAAAGAAAGCTGTCAATTTTATATTTTTGGCAGTATGTCAGGATGAGAGATAATACAAGAGACACACACATCAATGTCTTCCATTATCCCTCTTTCATATGTCTAAAGAAAGAACAAATTGAACATTGAAACTTTATTAACTGATTAGCATAAGCTGTCTTCTGTAATTGTGTAACTACCCTTGCGCGGATGTGAAAAGGAGACAGAAACAGGTATATTTTCAATGTAGTAGCATGGCCCTAGCAGTAGTGTGTGGAGTGAAAAAGTTTCACCAATACGTTTATGGTTGCCGTTTTACCAGCATTACTGATCATAAGCCATTATTGGAATTGTTCTGTAAGGATAATCTGATTCCACCCATTGCTCCGGCTGATTTGTGGAGGTGAGCTCTACTTCTGGCTGCCTATAATCATGTTTTTCAACATCAGATGGGGACTCAGATTTCCAATGTTGACGTTCTGAGTCAATTCTTGCTCCCTTCGAGTGTGATTCCACCCATGGTGCCACAAGAGATCATCCTAGCTTTAAATTTCTTAGATGCCTTGCCCATGTCATTGAGTCACATTAAGAATTGGATTCAGAGGGACGTTCCTCCAAAGTTAAGCGAATGGTTTTATCTGGCTGGCATTATGATAAATTGGAGCAGCAAGGTGAACTAAGTTGCAAAGATAGGGTCTTGTTTGGGGGTCCCGGGTAATGGTACCACCCCCAGGAAGAGAGTCACTGCTACAGAAACTACATTGTGTGCATCCTGGACAAACCAAAATGAAGGTGTTGGCCAGGAACTACATCTGTTGGCTGTGTATAGACAAAGACATTGAAAATTTCATTCACCGTTGTGACTTTGAAAATCATAACAGACCTTCCTGCCTACGGCTCAACTATATCCCTGTGAATGGCTAGACCGCCCTTGAACAAGATTGCATAGAGATTTTGCCAGTCCTTTCTTAGGTGAGGAGAGTGGAGCGAAGCAAGCCATGCAAAAGAAATACCATGATGACCAAAAGTGATAGATCTTTCAAAACAGCCAACCTAGTTGTGGTCAAGAGTTTCGGGGTTGGACTAGCATGGTTACCTGGGAGAATTATAGCGAAGTCTGGGCTTGTATTTTAGTTGGTGAACCTGCAAGGGGAAGAGGTACAAAAGCACATGAATCACATATGGAGAGAGACTGCATCCCCAACAAGAAACAAGATGATCCAGTGTTTACTTCTTATGTTATTTCCATCAGAGTCAGAAATGACGGAAGAGATTGTTTCAGAAGAGACCACTCTTGCTACTTCAGAGGACAGTGGAGAGGCTATGGCACTAACGCACCTTCCAAGATTTCTAAACAACCATTTGTTGCCAATGACACCACTACACTGTTAGTGGACAAACAATCAGAGAATTGAAGCCTTCCATCAGAATTTGGAAGTTGCCTGATAGACTAACTTTATGCAAGACTGTACCATATCAGGCACCCCCCCCCCCCCCAAACCACAACCACCACCACCACCCACTGTGTGGCTTGGCCCTTGTTGTAAATAGTAACCTGTTATTATCCTGTTATATACATATAATATTGAGGTACTTGAGGAGGGAGGCTTGTGGTAATGTAGCCCTTTGAAGGGGGCGATTGTTTGTGGGTCACATGGCTTGCCTGGGACCTATTGCATGAACCTTGGCCAATGGGGAAAAAGCATGCACATCCCGCTTGCAAAGAACCCCCAGTGTGAGACCAGGAGTCAAGGAGTGAAGCCCTGTGTTGAAATTGCTGTGCTTGTATGTAGTTTAACTTCATGCCTGTTAAATAAATTTTTGTGATTTAAGCAGCCACTTTGTTGATATATCGTGCCATAACACCCAGGGACCAATATTAGGGCGTGGCACAGAGGTTAGCACTCCTGCCTCACATTGCCAGGGACCTGAGTTCAAATCCGGCCTTGGTCACTGTCTGTGTGGAGCTTCCACATTTCCCCTGTGTCTGCATGGGTTTCCTCTGGGTGCTCCAGTTTCCTCCCACAGTCCAAAGACATGTGGGTTAGCCTGATTGGCCATATTAAATTGACCCTAGTATCGGGATTAGCAAGGTAAATATGCAGGGTTATGGGAATAGGGCCTGGGTAGGATTGTGGTTGGTGCATTCTCAGTGGGCCAAAAGGCCACCTTCTGCACTGTAGGGATTACATGATTCTCTGCTAAATTATTGAATTCATTGATTGAAAAAATCCCTGGGCAACGTATAAAATAGTTCAGCCTGAACCTGCAACACACTCACCCAACATTACTGTCCTCTGAAAAACCCTGACCTGAATCTGCAAATAGAATAAAAAGCTCCTGGGCCCACAAATTTGTGGCCATTTAAATGGTCTTCACCATACCTGTAGTCTATCAGCAAAAACTCAGCTGGGATTTATTGACACCAACAGGATGGCATTGTGGGGTCAAGTTACTAACTGTTCCTTTAAAGGACTCTTGATGTAAGTGAGATTGGGCTAAAGGGGCGGACTTCCAAGCCATGAGTTTTCTTTGGAGTGTGATGTATTTGGAAGGTTTTCCTGGTGACAGTAACTATACAGACTGTAGCATAGAGAATGTTTTTGATTTGATTTGTTATTGTGACGTGTTGGTTTACAGTGAAAGGTATTGTTTCTTGCATTATACAGACAAAAGCATACTATTCATAGAATACATAGGTTAGAAAGGAAAGGGTGCAGAGTATAGTGTTATAGTCATAGCTAGGGTGTATGGAAAGATGAACTTAATATAAGATAGGTCCATTCAAAAATCTGATGGCAGCAAGGAAGAAGCTGTTCTTGAGTCATTATGTGATCTCAGATCTCCGATGGAAGGAGGTAGAAGACAGTATGTCCAGAGTGCGTGGGGTCCTCGAGTATGCTGGCTGCTTTTCTGAGGCAGTGGAAAATGTAGACGGAGTCAATGAATGGGAGGCTGGTCTGCGTGATGGGCTGGGCTGCGTACACAACTCTTTCTATGAGGGCCATGGAGACCAATTAAAAGTTTGTGTTGTGGACTTCTCTCTCTCTCTCTCTCTCTTTTCTCCACTCCTTCCCCCCACACTCACAGGCAAAGGTCTGTCACTTTTCTAGCTGGTTAGTTCATTTGGAAAACTAAATCCAGCTGGAGCGAACGTGAATAAAAACAGAGGTATACTGACGAGACTAACTTTTAACACATTTGTGGAGCAGCATAATATTTAGAACATAACATTTCAATCAAAAATTAACTAGTTTTAAAGAAAATCTAATCTTTATTCCGAAGCATATATTGCATTTTTGAATTGCTGAAAAATGTTCTCATTGTCGGTTAAATGCTCCATTCACCAACATTTTTTCAATTCCAACTCCCTCACTTATCCATCTGGACTCCTGTTTTATTGCATTTTTATCATCTGTCAGGTTCCTTCCCACTTAATTTTGATTCCCAGCCTTTCATTTGTGATGCCAGTTTATTTCCACTTCCTAACCACTACAAACTTTATCTATTCTCCATGTGTAAGACGCAATCTTAATGCTACAACCAATAAGGCTCAATGCATTCATTTCAACATTTTATCAGTACGTCATTCAATTTGATTATTTTTAAATCAACTTTCAGCTAATTTCTCTTCCTTACCTTAAATGTTATAACCCAACTTGTGAATGAATTATAAACTCAATATTCTAATTAAGTTGCTCAATAAACTATCACTAATTTTACAATTTACTTGATCACTAATTAATTTCATGACTCTTTGATTAGAAAATTCAATGAGCAACTTAATTAATAACTACATTGAAATTGCTTCCTGCATTCATCAATTAATTACCATTTAATAATAGGTATCTCTCAGTTCTATGAGTGTCATAGAATCGTAGAAGCCCTACGGTGCAGAAGGAGGCCATTCAGCCCATCGAGTCTGCACCAACCCAGTCCCACCCAGGCCCTATCCCCCTAACCCCATGCATTTATCCTAGCTTGTCCCCATGATTGGGGGGGGCGGCATGGTGGCACAGTGGTTAGCACTGCTGCTTCACAGTGCCAGGACCCAGGTTCAGTTCTGGCCTGGGGTGACTGTCTGTGTGGAGTTTGCATGTTCTCCCTGTGTCTGCTTGGGTTTCCTCTGGTTGCTCCAGTTTCCCCCCATAATCCAAAGATGTGCAAGTTAGAGTTGATTGGCCATGATAAATTGCCCCTTAGTGTCCCAGAATGTGTAGTTTAGGGGGATTGGTGGGGTAAATACTTGGAGTTATGAGGAACAGGTCTGGATGGGATTTCCCCTTACCATCAGGGGGATTACAAGGATAGCGCCTGGGTGGGATCATTATTGGTGCAGTCTCGATGGCCAAATGGCCTCCTTCTGCCCTGTAGGGATCCTGTGAATAAGTCATTAAAGTTCAATTAATCCATATTCAGTACATTTCAAAATTCAGCAAGTTGCTCACTATTAATTTTACTAACATAATATTCTTCTTTTAATAAAAAACTTGTATGTATGCAAGGAAGAACTTTCATTTATTTGTGCCTTTCACAGCGTTGGGATGTCACAAATCACTTCAATGCAAATTAGGTTATTTTGAGGAGTAGCGTGTCACCTTTATAATGCAAATCATGTAGTAGCTAATTTGTGCGGAGTAAGGAGATAAATAATCAGATATTCTGAATGGTATAGACTGCAGGGTTACATTTTGGCAAAACCTCCAGAAAAACACCCCCCCTTTTTCTTGAAATAGTGTCAAGGATCTTTCATCTTCACTTGAGAGATGTCAGATGGGTCTTTGGTTTGACATCTCCCCTCAAAGATGGCACCTCTGACAGTGCAACACTCCTGCAGTCTAGTTTATATATTCAAGTCTCTGGAATGGTGCCTGAAATCATGACCTTCTGACTCTGGAGGCAAGAAAATGCCATCACTGAGCTAAGCTTGGCACTCCAGTTAATCTGTGAAGAAGCAATGGAATCTACTGTGAGATATTGATTACTTGGATTTGTAGTGGTCAGCACCCATTGAGGTGTGAAATCTGCTTTTTAATTCTCAGATAAGTTTTGGCTGATGGATATGGATTTCTCTAATAATGGCATTTATTCAAAACACATGTTTGCAGCCTCAAGGGTGAATTGCAATGTGACTTGCATGAAAATCCCCTAGGATAAATTAACAGGATAAAATTGAGCAAACCAGATAGTAACAAAAATAGAAGGACAAATCTGGCAGATATCAAGGAAGTGGTAACTTGAATTAAAATGATATTAAAAGTACAAACCATACCCCATTCTTACATTACAGACACTTGCAATTTGGGCTCTTTCACACACCTGTTTAATTTTTAATGAAAACGCATAAATACTTCAGAACAAAGCTTTAGAAATGTCTTCTTGTAGCGTTTCTGGTTTTTGAAACATTTTGTTCATTGCACACAGGATAGTAAATCAATGAGAATGTAAATTCAGACTCGAAACATTAACTCTGTTCTCTCTCCACGTAAGCTGTCAGACCTGCTGAGATTTTCCAGTATTTTCTGTTTTTATGATAGTAAGTGTTATCCTTTTGCTACAATAGGAAGTGAATTGTAGTATGCACAAGAAATCTTTTAGGGAACATCATATAACTATAGAAATACAGAAATTCTGAAGAAATTTAATCCTATAAGGTGCAGGACAGAAAGGAATCAATGTAATCCTATTCCTTATAAAGCTCAGGTCCTCAATGAAATACTTAAATTATGAAATTTATATAAATTTATATGTCCTGCATCGTATAGGGTTAAATTTTGTCAGAATTTCTGTATTTCTGTAGTTGTTCCTTGAAAGATTGCTCTATCATTAAAAATTAAACAGGTGTATGAAAGAGCACAAATTGCAAGTGTATCACAAACAGAATTAAAATTTAAAGCTCTACAGCAATGTTTTGCTTCATTAATAAAGAACAATTGTAAAGTTCAAACTAGAATATAAAGGTAGTTTTCTTAAATATAAGCACAAATCATAAATATTAACATATTATGGATATGAAACTGTACATACTACAGTGTAAAAACATCTGAAAATAATTACAGGCAATTAGGAAGCAATAAGAAATTGTCACTGCACAGTCAGGAGAAATATACTCCACAGTGGATGTAGAGACTTTGTAAGGCATTTAAATTTATAGATAATATGTAGAAATTCTTCCCCTGTCCATGCAAAATATGACTACTGATAAAATGCAGTTCATCGTCAATTGTTATAAGTTTAGAAACTCCCATCTCACTTTTGGAATAGTTCTGACCAAATTGGACAACTTAACTTGTAATAAATTTTCAGTTTATATTAAACAAAGTTCTGATGATGTAAGTAAGCAATATATTTCTTCCCATTGTGTGCTTGTCATTTCTTATTGCTTTATTTGAACTTTATAATGATGAAGCAAAACATTGCAGTAGAACTTTAAGCTTTAATTGCATTGGAGCATTTTATTAATAATATCCTCTTCTACGTTCAACAGTACTAAAAATCTGTTTTAACTGTGCCAGCTTGCCATTTGAGTTTTGCTATGGTTTGAAATCCAGTGATCTTTTTAGACTTTGAATAAAACTGAACAGTTACTCCATTGGGCCTTTGAGAAAAATGGAGCAGACAGTTGGAAATTTAATCAAACATTCTCAAAGCATCTTTTACATTGTACTGTGCACGATGTTCATTCAATTCTATATATTCATATTATGAATGCATGGCAGAGCTCCAAGCCCCACTAATGGATGTAGCTCACCAGGATTTGTTTACACAGCCATGAGGGAACAGTGTATGCTTGTTTTACTTGAAATCTTTAGATAATAAGTAAATAATAAGGTTAAATATTTGGAAGACATTTTGAATGGTTGTTTATTTTGACAGATTATTGAGCATTTGAGATAAGAGAATTTCTTTTCGAGCACAATTTCAATAGCAATGTGTTTCAATTTTATAAGCTTCTCAGAAGGGTATGCCTGTCTTTCACAAGGCTTTTGAATTGCTTTTTTTGTATTATTTTCTGAGCATTTAAAATACTTAGTGTTATTATAAGGTTGATGATTTCTGTACATAGTGAATACAGGGTGAGTGGATGTGGAGGATGCATGGGGTCCATGGAGAAGGCTAGAGGGCCTAACAATAATGTAGACAGTTGGGCCAAAATCCGATTGGAGAATGTTACAATCCTAGCTGATGTTACTATTGGACAATCAGATCTCAGAGTGGAACCCAGCTTGACAGATCCTAACTTGTAGTTTTTGTTTGGAGGCATGGATGAACAGAGTCAAATGACTACCAATAACTTTTAACAAAAGAATAAAACAAAAATTAAACAACAAAATATTAACCATACCACACTATTCCTTCAGCCCGGCCATGGTTGCACAGATATTTACAATTTTATAAGATAACACATGTTACAAATTTTATCTTGTATTCTAATGTTCTCAGGAGGTACAGTCCATGTCAGCTAATAGGTAAAATGTAGTCAGGCACACCACACTCTGAAACCTAGTGACAGATGCCACCCAAAACAACTTATGTGGATTTCTCATCAGATTATCAAAATACATGTTATACTATGAGCCAGCTGGTCTCACCGGAACTTTGACTTCCACAAGGGTTTTCAGTCACCAGTCTTGAAGGATATGCTTTGGAACCTTTTCCCACAGAAGGCTTTTTTCAGATAACTTCTCCAAGGGTCCATATCTGAGATTTCAATCTCTATTAGTATTCTTCTGCCTTCAATTGTTAAGTACATTCAAGCTTCCAAACAATCTTCAAGTACCCAACCACTTCAACAAAACACTACTGCTTCACAGGTTATATTGTTACCAACCTTTGGATTATTTCGGATGTCTGGCTTCTCACTGATCAACTTCTCTGGGTGTGCATCATTTAGTTTTGTCTTTAACAGCAAATCTCTCTTCACCCCTTTTTTTAACCTCCGTGAACAATCATAGAATTATAGAATCCCTACTGTGCAGAAGGAGCCATTTGGCCCATGGAGCTTGCACCAACAATGATCCCACCCAGACTCTATCTGCATAACTCCAAGTATTTACTCTGCTAATTCCTTTGACACTAAGGGACATTTGAGAGCGGCCAATCCATCTAACCTGCACATCTTTGGAGTACGGGAAGAAATTTGAGCACCCAGAGGAAACCCTGCAGATGTGGGGACAACATGCAAACTCTACACAGACAGTCATCCAAGGTTTGAATTGACCCCAAATCCCTGGTGCGGAGAGGCAGTGCTGCTATCTACTGTGCCTTCGCGCCGAACAATACTTTGTTCCATTTCCGATTTCTTGTTCCTTAGACTTCAGCCTTTCTGGGTCTCCTCTTTTCATTCTGCCCCATACTTTAATATCCTGTCTGTGCTGGCAGTTTCTGTGAGATCTGCTATCTCCTCAGTTATTTGGTTCCAACTGAACTCAAGTGTTTGTGCATTTCAGTGTGGGCCTATGGTTGCTAAGTAACAGCTTCACTTTCAACAAGTTTTTATTTGCTTTTATATCATAAAACCTCAATTACAATGCAGAAAAAGTTTAAAGTGAAACTAGGTTATAGACTGGTAGGTATCTTTGCTTGACGTGAAGCTAACTAAAATTTTAACCTTTTCTTAGCACGTAAATAAAGAAACACAAATTAAGCTTAAACTTATGTCTTATTTCCAATGCACACAATACAAAATATAAATTACTTAAGCTATCTTTATCCCATAACAAAATAGGTCTTCTAATCAAATGGCCTCAGCATCTACTGACCTCTGTTCGTGCCTTGAGCTTGCATCAGGAGATAGAAGCCATGATTCCACCCATCCTGACTCTGGGTAAATGGGCAGACTTTCAGTGGCGGGAGTGCGATGTCAGGAATTGACGGGATTTGTGCTTCCCAATTCGAAGGCGAAATCAAGCCTTTGGAAACTATAGAACTCCAACATAAAACAAAATTCTTTCAAGCACCTTCGTGTATTATAAATGAGACTTGAAAGTCCCCTGACTTGTGCTATGCAAATACTGGCAGTTTAGAAACGAAGGGCAGAATTCTCTCATTTTGAGATTAAGTGCATTGGTGGATTGCTTCAGGCTTGCGTCTGATTCTATGTGTGGAACCTCTTTATTTATGCACAGGTGAGTCCCCCTCTGGGTCACCCAGCAGGCTGGCAGTTGATTTGTCTGCCTGCCATCTGTTGGTGGGTTTGAAGGTCCCGGGACCATTTTTAAACATCAGTCCAGTACACTCATATCACACTCTCCAGATCACCTGTCTTCACCAGACTCTGCAGGACGTCAGTAATCTGGAGGGAAAAGGTTAGCAGCCTCAAGAAAAATTCTGTTCCTCAATTCACTTGCCCTCCCTTTGAGTCCATCACCTGTGAGGCATTCACCCCCAACTTGGAAATTTGCCCACTGCAGCAGGAGCCTGTGTACATCCCTTTCCAGTAATCCCTTTGACACCCTTGTTTGTGAGATTTTTATGCAGCCTTGTTGGGGTCCAACTTCTCTCCCCTCCATCTTCTCTCTGCCATTCATTGTTCATCTCTCTGCCATCATGAGCCCTCGCCCTTATCTCCCTTCCTAATATAGCCATCCTTCCATGTTGCCTGTCTCTCATCTTTGTCAGCCACTGCACACCCCCTCACATCTCCTCGTAACCCACCCCACCCCCACCCCTCCGCCCCCTGCCCCCAATTGATGATCAGCGCGGTGAGCCGGTAAGATTGCACGTGAGTTCAAAAATCTTGTTTGCGCCTCGCAAGCAGTGTTCTTGACCCTGTTTGCTGCGAGATCGGCTTCACTACCAGAAAAAGTGCTAAGCCAGTTTGTATCGGATTGACTTTCCTCTTGCTGGCTTGACCTCACATCAGCGAGAATCACTACTGCTTTCCATTAACAGGGACCAGGTTTGGTGGCCTCGCCGGGGGATCGGAGGCCATTGATGCCCGGAATGGTCAGGGGTATGGCTGGGCATTGCCCATCAGGTGGGGGGGCTACGCCAGGAGTGGTGTGTGCTGGGGGGTGAGGGTGCGATTGCATAGGGGTTCTGCCAGGGGACTCATCGGGAAGGTCCTGATCATGAGAACCGTGTTGGTGTAGAGGAGAACATGCCACCAATGATGTGGGTGGGGTCCAATATTTATGGGATGGGGTGTGGGAGGAAGTCTTCCAGTTCACTGAGAGATCGGGACAATGGCTCTGAGCTTAGGCTTTGCCTCCCTCCCTACCGTTGCAAATCTCTCTGCTGTCAGAAAAACTGATGAAGTGTGGTAAGATTGATCTGGCAAACCCACTCAAAGACATGTGTGATACTTGGGAAAAGTCTGTTGATGGTATTTGGACCCAATAGAAGGTGAAGTATGGATGGGATGTATATGTTTCTGCATAATTTAAGGATTAGGACACCTGATCATTTTCTACAAAACTTTACCTTGCAAACATTGCAATTAACAGTGTGAAGTAGTTCATATTTTTGAAAAGATTACATAATTAAAATCATGCAATAAATTCTGAATGTTAACATCACATGTAATCACTTTAGATGTGATTCTTTGATGCATTTATACACAGTTGTTCTAGTTTAGCAAACATAAAGCTGGTCTTGAAAAATGCCATAGCATATAGAAATCTGAACACAAGGACTGGGTAGAGGGCAAAAATCAGTTTCACTGATTGCATTTGGATTCAGTTTTTACATAGCACATTGCTGCTATTGGAAGGCAAGATTTATTGCTTAGTGAAATTACATTGTCCTGGGAAACAAATGATTGTCTTTAATTGAAGCATAAATGTTGTCATATTAACTGCCAGTATGTCTCAAGTAAATAACTTCATAAGGGAGGATAAATAAGCAAAGCAAATGTTTCACAAATGTTGAATTAACTTGCAACGCCAAGCTAATCAATAATCCAGCCTGATGTTCAGATGAGGCGATAAAAAGATCAACACTGCTAGAAAATGCAGTCTTTATTATGACTGATATCAATATCAAATCTGCAAATCTTTTGCATGAGCTTTTCCAGAAGTAAAGGTGTACATTTAAAATATGCGTACAGAGAACAGAATCCATCAATTAATGCTATACACTCTTAGCTAATGAATATAGTGAGTGTCAATCTATCACAAAAGAGCTATTAGTTGCTGCTAAAAATACACTTCAGCATTTGTACTTCTACAGTTGAAACTTTGACACCTTCACCATTTCAGATAAATACTATCTTTAGATTTTTCAACATATTTGGCTACTCTAGAATCCTAAGCCAGCCCTACAGATAGTCAGTGAATGAATCCAAGAGTGTTATCTATGAATAACAGAGCTCTTAATCTACATTCATTAGACTAGGATATTGAGAACTGAGGAGGATGAGCAAGTGCCAGCATTGTCCCAATGAATTTCATAGAATCCAGCATTGCAGAAGGAGGTCATGCAACCCATCAAACCTGCATTGACTACAATCCACTCAGACCTGATCCCCGTAACCCCATGCATTTACTATAGCTAGTCTCCCTGCCACTAAGGGGCAATTCAACATGGCCAATCCACCTAACCTGCATATCTTTTGGACTGTGGGAGGAAACTGGAGCACCTAGAGGAGACCCACGCAAACACGGGGAGAATGTGCAAACTCCACACAGACAGTGACCTAAGTCTGGATCCCTGGCGCTGTGAGGCAGCAGTGCTAACCCACTGTGCCACGTACTGCCTGCTGTGAGATTTCTGTGAGATTTGGAAGAGCACTTCCACTCATTGTTACACAAAAGTATTTTAATATTCATCTTTCTATGACTGACTCCATTTCCAATGAAACTGGTGGAAGCACACATAATGCATACTCAAACCAATCCTATTCTAATTTTATAAATCATAAGACCTTGGTTTTCAGATTGAAAGTGCTTACCACTGGAAACAAACCATTGCTCCGAAGATCTAATGGTAGGTCCCTAAAAATGGCAGCAGGCCAATTGTCCCACTGCCAATACAATTTTAATGCTCAATAGGTTAAATGCTCAAAAGGTTTAATGCTCGTTAATGCTCAGTAGGTTAAAATAAACTTGTCCTCCCGTTCCGGTATGTTCCTGGGTGTCAAACAATGTTGCCATCGTCAATCAATCTACTTTGAAAAACTTCTTATTGGATGAGATTTATAATGTACTTATCTTCACAGACTAATTTTTTATATTAATGCTTATGAAGTGAAACTACTGATTGTTGCTTTTGGCCAGAATTCAGTGGTTTTGGAAATGAAACAAGGTAATGTATTTATCAAAAAATCATTCATAAATAATGAGAAAACCTGAAAATCACATTACTATGGCACAATTATTATGAAAGTTTACCATTGTAGTTAAAGACAAAGCTTATACAAGCAAAGATGAAGAGTTTATGGGTGGCACGGTGGCACAGTAGTTAGCTTTGCTGCCTCATTGCAGGGCACCGGGTTCAATTCCAGCCTTGGGTGACTGTCTGTGTGGAGTTCACACATTCTCCCTGTGTCTGCATGGGTTTCCTCTGGGTGCTCCAATTTCCTCCCACAGTCTGAAGATGTGTGGGTTAGGTTGATTGGTCATGCTAAATTGCCCCTTAGTGTCAGGGGGTTTAGCAGGGTAAATACGTGAGGTTATGGGGATTGGGCTTGGATGGGATTGCTGTCAGTGCAGGCTCAATGGGCTGGATAGCCTACTTCTGTACTGTAGAGATTCTATGATTTTAAGAGTGATTACTGAGCTGTTGAAAGACCCAAATCAGTCATGACCACAAAAGATTCCTAAAGTTGTAGTTGATTTGCTGGGAAAAGACCAAAATGTTTGTGAGTAATATATAGGATTCTAAGTGTTTTAATGTACATGAAAATAATTTTAAAAATATCCCCTAGCTCCTTTTAAGGATCAAGACCTGTGATCAGTCACTACACTGAAAACAAACTGACATCACTCACCACAATTATGTTATGATAATTGAAGTTGGAAAGACCCTTTTTTTTAATATAGCTGTCAGAGGGTTCCTGACTTCACACGAGCTTCCAACATGCTTCAGGAACTCACCAACCTCAACAAAAATACCAATAGTTGTATTGTTAAAGCAACTTGAGTATTGCTGAAAAAAGGAACATTTTTTGTTTGCGCTTTCTGTTACATTCACTGGTGCATTCACTATTATAACACCTCTACCAACCAGAGTCCAATTGCCAACAAATTAGCACTCTCTTCTCATATAATACAAACTTGTTGATTTCTGTTACTTTGACGAGAAGCTTTAACAAGAAACTCTCTTTTTTAAGCAAAAATACCAATGCTAGAGAAACTTGCATTTGCAGGAGGCATTTAAATGGTGACCTCCGACATAACTTTACACGAGCATGGAGTTGTTGCCCATCATGTTTCCTGCCACCCAGAATATGTTGTATGTCGGGTATTTAAGTTTAAATTATGGCCCCCAATGCTTCCATGCTGGATCCCCCAACGTGAGTTGCCTCAGTATTGGGAGGGGAAAATGCTCCCTCTTTTCCTCCACAATGCGTGTTTCTTGTACTGCACAGTCCATTTAAGATTGCCACAACGGGGCATGTTGAAGAGACTATTGCTTGTACGCAGGCTGTTTGTCTCCTGCATGGCTTATTGCAGATTGTTGTATAGATGCAGACTTGTGCCGTTTAGAGGGAACGCTGCAGAAACAGATTTGATTTAGGGCAAAATATTCAATGCACTTATGGTCATAATCACCAATTATAAAGGAAAAGAATATTTCAACATTTTCCTGATAATCATGATTTCACCTTTTGCATTTTATTCGCTTCATAGATTTTTCTTGCTCTTGGGTTTTAGCCTCTTCTACCTACCAATTTTGTTAGTAAATATCATTATAGTCATTGGCACATAATATAATTCATAAATTGTCTTTTTTTCACCTGTAATACCTTTACACTACTGTCATCTCTTTTCCACCAAGTTTCATCTACTTTTATATTCTGCTCACAGAGGAGCTATCAGCTCTGTCAATGCCAACAGTTCAGCATTGTGTAACTTAGCGTGTTATGGAGTCAGTTGCAGGTTAGCTTTGTGACCATCAAAACCACTTATCCAGACAGTGGATTTTCTATCTCAAACCTGAATGAGGTTATGTAAAATCACGTGTGCTGTACTGTTTGCGTCATAGATCATAAGATCCTTTCTAACTTTAAATGGCAGAAATTGATGTAATACAAAGCAGAAAAAGCTGTCAAGGTCATTTGGTGCACAGCCTTACATTTCCCTTCGGACACTTCCACAGACCACATCATGCCAGAGGGACACATTCATCAGTTGACAGTGCATTGATTTTCTGTTGTATAGCATTGCCTCTGACCCAGACAAAATGGGACACAGTGGGTGGAAACTTATCAACATTGTTAATAGTTGTGATTCAAGATCATTTCCAGGTCATGGCTCTGTAAGGATCAGAGGTGTGCTGATTGAATGGATGCAGTACCACTTCTCTCATATAGCTTCAGGAACAGAAGCTGTTAATGTCAGGTTCCACAACCAGGCCAATTCCCCACTCAAGAGCAAGTGTAACTACAGGCTGTCACCCTCTAACCTGAGTTCAGAGTAGGACGTTATCATGTGCACTATGGTTTTCAGTGGTCTACACTGCCAAGGCAGGTGGGGAATATGTGGGTGCCTTAGAATGAGAATATTTTGAAATGCCTGCTTAAATGTTAAACATAGCCCTTGGGGCCATGGGAGACACCTTCTTAGGAAGTTAAGATCAAAGGCGTGATTTGTTATTTCTGAGGGTCCCTGGCACTGTCAGCCTAGCACCGTAGCATTGCCAGCCTGGCATCAGAAGTTGAGGCATCTGCAGCCATGAGATCTGTTCAGAAAAGATGAAGGGTCACATAGCCAGAAAGCTAATGGAAGGTCTCCCGTATAATCCTACCTTGGACGATAGCTGGAACACCAAGAAAGTTAAAGTGAAATTCAGAGGCAAACTCCGTGGTATACCTCTGGATTGGTGTCTTGAGAAGTGAATATATCTTAAAGATTGTTATAATGTATGATGGAATTCTTGGTGGAAGAACTAAAACTGAGATCATAATGTATGCAGTCATCAGTTATGGCATAATTTAGTTGTGCCTCTTTTGTTTAATTTTCAAACACAATAACTTTTGTTTTTGTTTAAAAATGTGAAATCTTGTGACATAGTTGTACCAGTTAATTGCTGGTTGCTTGGATTTCTTCTTTAAACATTAGCAGGTCCTAACAGGACGTAACACTGTTCAACCACAGAGCTAGTGAACTGTATCTGGGACAATTAGTGCTTATTGACTTTTTCTTTGCAGCTTTCTTTTCTAAAGACATTGAGATCAGTTTTCTCCTCCCATCATTTCCTTTGCTGACTTCAGGTAACTCTGCCTGGATGATTGGTACAACTTTTTGATATGTATGGCTCGGTACTGCACCGTTGGGTGCATTTAACTGCTGAGCTTTAAAGCACTTTCAGGTTATTAATGTATTCAAAAATTACTATTCATAATTATGACCTTTAACAATATGGTCTTGAGCAAAGTCTGCACATTTGAATAGATTTTATTTATGCAAATGTCAAATTCTTATTATAATGCCACTGATAGTTTGTTAAATGTACTGAACAGTGAAGCATCTGGATAAATAATTGTTGCAAGTGAAACAAATAATTCAGATACAAGAATAAAATCAAGCTATATTATTACCTCTTTTTAAGGTTGAACAGTTTAAATATCCCTTATCTTTATTCACAATGCAGTTCACTGACCATGGAGATCAATCTTGTTGACTCTAAGATTTGAATCATTGAATCAACAGCACACATCTGTGCTGGCGCTCTTCAAATGAAACAAACTCTTCTCTTCCCGTCTGTTGCACCCTTTTACAATTTTCATTTTCAAAAACTCATTCAATCCTCTCTTAAATCATGCTATCTTCGCTTCCTCAGTAGTTATAATTTCTAACAAGCCTCAGAAATTATTTTTGACCTTCCCCTTCATTCTTTAACATTCTTCAGCATTGTTCCCAAAGCCAGTGGAAGCAACCTTTCACATCGATGTTTCAAAATCTTTTATAATTTTAAAACATCCACTCATTCTTCTCAGAATTTTTATGTTCCAATAAAAAGCCCTGAGTGAACCCGTGTTTCTTTGGCACTATAACCTCCTCCTTTGTATCATTTCCATGCACGTATCATGAAAGTATGGTGGCACAGTCGTTAGCACTGCTGCCTTACAGATATAGGGACCCAAGTTCAGGCATGGCTTGGGTCACTGTCTGTGCAGAGTCTGCACGTTCTCCCCACGTGGGTTTCCTCTGGGTGTTGTGGTTTCCTCCTACAGTCTGAAAGGCATGCTGGTTAAGTGGATTGGTCATGTTAAATTCTCCCTCAGTGTACCCAAACAGACGCCGGAGTGTGACAACTAAGGGGCTTTTCTGGTAACTTCATTGCAGTGTTAATGCAAGCCTACTTGTGACACTAATAAATAAACTTTAAACTTTACTCTGTAGCTCAGTTGACCTACTGCAGAGCTGCACACAAGATTCTGTCATTGCTGAGAGCAAACTCTTTCCTGCAGTTCCCCTGACATCGGGCAATCAGTCACTTGAAGCCTATGTAAGTTTTCAATTTTTTTTTAATGTATTAGTCATCCTTTTCTGAATTTTGTCAGCTTTGCGATCTGAAAAGGCTGTTTTCAGTGCTATTGTTTATCTGGATGGTAAATCAAGAATGTTAGAATTTGAAACTTAAGATGTACGGAATTTTATATGTGTTCCATCCCATTTATGAGGTCTACAAAAACAAGTAGGCTATGAGAGACAACAGTGAAGTTTCCCATGGACAGGAGGAAATGATTCACAGACCAAACAGGCATGGTTGGAAATGAGCATCAGGAGTGTGATTCTTTGCACCTGCAAGACATTCAAAGACCTCATGTGAACAGGAAAAGTGAGTTGTTTCCATTTCAGATTCCATCCTCCACACTCTGTCATCTCTAGCGTTCTCCTGCACAACATTCCTCGACCAACACACTTGTAGCTTCACTCATTCCTCTCTCTCCAGACAAATCCTTATATCCCCATCTAATCTGTACCACTCTTAGTCACCGTCCTCATTGCTATCTCACATCCTTCCTTCACAGTCCCTCTCTATAAGTATGCTCTTTCTGTCCATTCCATACCATCCATTTCTCATGAGAATACTTTGAGATGCCTGCTCAAATATTAAACATTGCTCTTGGGATCCAAGGGAGACACTTCTCAGGAGGTTATGGTTAAAGGTGTGATTTTTTTTTGTTCCTACGGGATCTTGGCAGTGCAAGCCTGGCACCCTGGCACTCCCAGCCTGGCACCAGAAGTTGAGGCATTTGCAGGCATGAGATCTGTTAAGAAAAGGTGGAGATCACATGGTCAGAAAGCTAATCTCTGCTTCTTGTCCTTGAAGGAGAAGAAAATGCACAACTCTAGGGACAGACAGGGAGACAGTAGAGTGTGAGGTGGGGTTGCCCTCCGGTGATGGCCTGCTGAGCTCGGTGGAAGAAGTGTCTTTGGAGATCACAGGGATGCTCAGGTCAAGGCCACATTGGTGATGGAAAGATAGGTTTCTCACAGAACCATGAATAAAATTAAATATTGTCACTTGGCACGTAATAGTCATTGAGATTGAATTCCTGTTACCAGTAAGTGGAATATGAATTTATGCACATTAATGACTTTAAAACCTTCCCCTGTATCAGTTCTAATTCATGGGGGTGATATTACCAAAAAAATTCTAAGTATCAATTGAGCGTGAAAATGGGAGAGTTTCAAATCTGTTTTTTTGGTCTGCAAATTAAATTTTATGGCATTTAGTTCAAAAAGTGATGCACTATCTGATTCCTGCAGGAAGGAGAAAGGGGCAGGGCTGAAGCTCACCAGAAAGCCAGCTGTTCACATTGGAGGGCGCAATTGCACATGCACAGATCTCTCTGTTCTGTTGCACAGAAAAGAGAGGGTTGTTATTTATCTCCTGTTGGCCTTCCCTGCCAATTGGCACCTAGCCCCCTGGATATCGCCTTGTCCTCCCCTGGGCAGTACCAGGGTGATCTGTGGGCACTTAGGCCACCAATGCCAGTGTGCCAGGCTGGCACTGCCCAAGGGGCACTTCCTCCGACTTCTTGGAGTTCCTCAATGGCCTCTGATCCCACCAGCGAGGCCATCATGTCGTGTCCCAGTTAATGGAGACCATACGTGATCCTCACCAGTGAGGATCTTTTACCAATAAGGCTGTTATGGAAACTGAGCCCAGATAATTTCATCCTGGGATCACTAATTCTATAGAAATTCTAATTTAGAAGGGCGTGAGGCTGATCACATCTGAAAACTAGGGCCAGCAAGGTCAAGATCATGAGAGGCAAGAAACCATGTGTGAACCTAACTCTCACGTGCTCTTACCAGCTTGCCATGCCCACCAACTGACACAGCCTGCCAGTAAGATCATTCCCCAATATCCTTCACCTTGAACAGGCCCTTACAGCATGGCCCAGGAGTAGCAGTGGAAGGAAGCACAGGAGGCCTCAGAGGGAGCTGCATACTCATGCACTCATTCCATCAGCTCACATTCATACACCTCAGGACTTCTAATAGAAATGACTAGATTGTCACATCAAACAGAAAATGCTGGAAATACTCTGCTTGCCTGGCAACATCTGAGGAGAAAGAAATAGAATTAGTGGGTGGAATTTTCCATTTTGCTTTCAAAGTGTTGTCTCAAGTGGGAGAGGTGGTGTGCGGCTTGCAGGTTGTGTTGCCACCTCATTCTGCTGAATTTTTAAGCACTTTGCAAAAAAATGCTGGAGGTGTGTCCCCTGATGTTATGCTGGCCCAGAGCCCACCCCACCAGCACCCCAATGGAAGCCATGCTGGGCATTGTTCCTAGCACAGCAAATGTGTTACAAATAGGAACCTGCCACAGGCTGATGTGAGGCCAGACACACCACAAATGTGCCGCTGACATAATCTCTGCAACTCAATATACATACAGACCTCAAGGCTGGAAGCAGTTTAGAATTCAGCAAAAGAGGTTTAAGAAGGGGAAAACAGAGAATAGGCAACATAAAAACTGACTGCAAAAGTTTCTATAAGAATGGGAAGAAAAAAAGATTGGTGAAGACAAATGTAGGTCCCTTACAGTCAGAAACAGAGAAATTTATAATGGGGAACAGAGAAATGGTTGACCAACTAAATACGTACTTTGGTTGTAACTTCATGAAGGAGGACACAAATAACATATCAGAAATGTTGGGTAACACAGGGTTTACTGAAAGAGGAGAATTGAAGGAAATCAGTATCAGAGAAATGGTGGTGGGGAAATTGATGGGTTTGAGGACCGATAAATACCCAGGGCCTGAAAATTGACATCCCACACAACTTAAGGAGGTGGTCCAAGAAATAGTGGATGCATTGATGGTCATTTTCCAAGGATGTATAGATTCTGAGATAGTTTGGAGAGTCATTAATGTTACCCCACTATTTAAAACGGAAGATAGAGAAAAAACAAAGAACTATGCATCTGTCAGCCTGGCATCAGTAATAGGGAAAATTCTAGAGTCCATTATCAAAGATTTTATAGCAGGCATAATAGCAGGTAATACTGGTAGAATTGAACAGTCAGCAAGGGTTTATGAAAGGGAAATCATGCTTGATAAATCTGCTGGAATTCTTTGAGAATGTAGTAGAGTTGACAGAGGCGGGGGGGGGAGTGGCAATGGATATGATTTATTTGGAGTTTCAGGTGGCTTTTGCTGAAGTCCCACATGAGAATTTAAAGTTTGAAATTAAAGTGCATGGGATTAAAGGTAGTGTGTTGAGATTATTAGAAAACTGGTTGGCAGACAGAGTAGGAAGAAATGAGCCATTTTCCGAATGGCAGGCAGTGATAATTGTGATATGGCAGGGATTGGTGCTCGGTCCCCAGCTATTCACAATATATGTTAATGATTTTGATGAGAGAACTAAATGTAATGTCACCAAATTTGAGAATAACACATAGCTGGGTGGGAGAGTGAGCTGGGAGGAGGATGCAGAGATGCTTCAGTATGGTTTGGACAAGCTGCATAAATGAGCAAATGCATGTCAGATGCAGTATAATGTGGTTAAATGTGAGGTTATCCACTTTCATAGCAAAAACTAGGAAGACAGATTATTATCTGAATTGCTATAAACTTAGAGAAGGGATTGTGCAATAAGACCTGGGTGTCCTTGTACAGCTGTCAATGAAGGTAAGCATGCTGGTGCAGCAGGCGGTAAAGAAGGCAAATGGTATGTTAGCCTTCATGGTGAGAGGGTTCAAGTACAGGAGCAGAGCCTTGGCGAAGCCACATCTGTAACGTGTGCAGTTTTGATCTCCTTATCTGAAGGAGGATATTCCTGCTGTAGAGGGAATACAAAGAAGGTTTACCAGACAGATTCCTAGGATGGTGAGACTGATGTAGACAGAAATTGAGTCAGTTAGGATAACATTTGCTGGACTTTAAAAGAATAAAGGGTACTTATAGAAACCTATAAAATTCTAATGGGATTAGATAGTGTATATACTCCACACAGGAAGGATATTCCTGATGGTGGAAGTGTCCAGAACCAGGATCATAGTCTAAGGATGTGCGATAAACATTTTAGGACTGAGAAGAGGGGAAATGTCTTCACATTAGAGAGTGGTAAGCCTATGGAATTTGCTGCCACAAAAGCAGGTGAGGCCAAAACATTGTATGATTTCAAGAAGGAGTTAGTTATAGTTCTTGGGTAAAGAGAGCAAAGGACCTGGGAAGGGGAAACATTTAACTGAGTAGGATGATCAGCCATGATCAGAATGAATGGCAGAGTAGGCCCAAAGGGCCAAATGGCCTACTCCTGCTCCTATTTTTTATGTTTCCATGCCATTGAGAAATAAAAATTTTGCTTGTCTTCTAATTAAATAACCCAGCATGTCATGTTTCCCTCTCTTGCCATAAAATCCACCCTGCCCATTAAGACTCAGCAATGCTATCGGATCCGTGTATTTGTAGTGCTTTCTATTTTACTTTCAGATTTCTAGCGTCGACAACATTTTGTTTTCGAATGTAGTTTGTCACATGGTGAGGTGCGTGTCACAGGTGAACCGGAAAAAATGTTGGAGACAGAAACAATACTGGAGAGCCTCCTTTGACAGGTGCAGAACACTCCAAGCACTCAAACAGATGTTGAGCTTCATGGTCATTCATGAAGAAGGCACTAGTGTAGTAGCAGCAGCAGAAAATGTGCATGACTCATTAACATTTCCGGAGGCATTGCCCGCCCTCAGTGAAAGATTGGAGGATCCCTCTCAAACATGAATTCCTTGATTTCTCAGGTGCTTTGCTGTTGTCCACCTCCCTGGAGAGAGTGGCCATCGGCATTGAGAATCGGCTGTGGCAAGCAACTGCATGCAAGCTTGTCTTGGCAAATAGCATCATTCTCTTTCACATTAAGTAAGATGGATCCAAGCCCCACTTTGGCCCTTTAACAACTCACTTATGTGCAGCAACCTATTCTCCAACATTTGGCTAGCAACAAAGTGTTAGGGAGCTATGAGAGCAAAAATGGAAGTATAGTACATGGCAGTGCTGTCAAACCCGGGTCCCTGGAGCTGTGAAGCAGTAGTGCTAACCACTGTGCCGCCCCCAGTATGTGAAAAAGTATATTCACCTTGCTGTTCTGGTTAGATTATTGAACAATTTCTTGCCTTGAATCCAGGTTCGAGAATGTTGCTCTATCTTTGACTACCTTTGCTACTTCTCGACAAGCTTACTGAATGTTCTGTATAGGAAACATTTAATCATCACTACTACAATTAAGAATATCACAGATATCAGAAAAACACATGGCTTCCTTCTGATTCAATTTCAAGATTGAGATATTTCCAGCAAATGCAGAGACCAATACCAGTAATGTGCATGCAGCATTATTTAAAAATAATGTAGATTCTGGTAACAGAGATATTCTGGATGGATAAGAGAAAGTAGGCTGAAGAACTTCCTCAATTTCAAACTCCTGATTTTGATTGCCTTTCTTACTCAATTTGATTAAGTGCTTTTATTTTTGTTTTGCTCTATATGCCAATTCCTGATTTTAAAAAAAATACATATATTCATTTTTAATTTATTATGCTTCATTGAAGTGTTTGGCTATCATAAATAGTTATCTGTGACACTTGTATTTTCATCGAACTTCATCAGTGCTGAACCTCTGACCTACTAATGAGTCAGTATTCCCGCAGGCACTTGTTTGAAGTGCTGTTGGTTTGGTATTTAGTTTATGTCTGACTCACTCTGCACTCAAAGTGTGACATCTGTGCAGCATAAATTGATTGTTCTCAGAAACACACAGTGAAGTTGTATACCCATTAGCCAGGAAATTATTGATAGAGAGGTGAATGTTTAGCACACAGTGTGACATTCATTAGTCCATTATTTCAATGACTGATGTTAACCCATTTTAGCTATCCAAAATTACCATAAACCCTGCTAGGACCCAAATGCACTGAGTGATAATTGCAGGGCAACAATTTGGCCTTGCTGAGAGTTAATGCTGAGTCTCACTTGTTGTATCTCACCAAAACAAGTTGTTGTCACCCCACAGGGGAGGTGATGGCCTAGTGGTATTATCACAAGCCAGAAACTCAGCTAATGTTCTGGGGACCTGGATTTGAATCCTGCCACACCAGATGGAGGAATTTGAATTCAATAAAAAAAAAATCTGTAATTAAGAATCTACTGATGACCGTGAAACCATTATTGATGTCATAAAAACCTATTTGATTCACTAATGTCCTTCAGGAAGGGAAATCAGCAGTCCTTACTTGGTCTGGCTTACATGTGACTCTGGATTCACAGCAATGTGATTGACTCTCAACTGCCCTCCACAAGCAACTAGGGTTGGGCAATTAACACTGCCCAGTCAGTGATAGAATCCTACAGTGTAGAAGAAGGCCACCCGGCCCATCGAGTCTGCACCAACCACAATCCCACCCAAGCCCCATCCCCAGAACCCCATGCATTTACAGTAGCTAATCTTTTCACTAAGGGGCAACTTAGCCAGTCCACCTAACCTGCACATCTTTGGCCCATGTCCCCCAAATTAAAAAAAAGCATAATTGGGTGCTCAGTTCCAAAAATAGGGAACTGGAATTTGAACAAAATAAATGCAAGTGACCTTCTGATTTGCAGTTACAAATATTTGCAATGATACTATGATATTGTGGAGCCAAAAATTTGCAAGCCTGGTAACATAATTCTGCTCTAACTTAGGGCAATAGCAGCCCCCCAGAAGGACTGGAAGCTTGGCCTATTGCCAGCAATATGTTGGGGATTCCAGCATGTTACTCCTGTACTTATCTGTCTTTCTACCAGCTATTTTTCTGGTTCTCTAAAACTATTTTTCACACCCACCCCTCCCCTCCACTAATCCACTACCCTGCTTGTTTATCTCAGGATGCCTCAGCACAAGGGCACTGTTATTGTTAGTGTATCTTCACACTCATCCTGTTTTTTCACCCTTTGGAAATAATGGGGGAAGTGGTGGAAGCATTTCCCAGCTGATTATCAGCCCATTGAACGCTCCTTCCATGGCCAACAAGTTCTGACACTGGACTCAAACCTAAAGCTTCTAGTCTAGCAGCAGGGGCTGGATCACAAGGCCTCCCCCACAATGGCACTATCTAAATCTCAGCCTTACAGTCCTCATCTTGGCAACCAATGGCTTCTGAGTCTCAGCCTTGTAAGGTCTAAGGAGTGTAGGGAAGGTAGGAAAGAAATTGCATACATTTATATGAGACAACTAAACATGAGTCTGGGCTAAAATGATGCAGTGGTATGGTGGTTTCATCTGCTTTTAAACAGACACACCCTGCTGCACTAAGTAAGATTTTCCTGATCATAACATTTCGAATACTTCCAATGTCTAAAGCACTGGTAATGAAGAAAAGGAACAGCAAACTAAAATAAGTCAATTATCTCAACAAATGATATATAGCAAGTTGATTCATGTATTACATCTATTTTCCAGTTTACCAGAAACAACAGCCTGGAAGCAGGTGAACACTTGAGTTGAAGAGATCTAAAATTAACCACAACTACATAGAGAGGGAGAGTTTACACTCAGTGGACTATTCCCTTCTCTCCCCTCTTATCTTTGTATGTTGCTATAACATTTTGGCAGAAGGTTTTTTGCTGAATATTCTATGGTGGGTTGTAGCAGCTTTATAACTATTCTTTCCAATCATCCTCTTTATTTTTCAATTCTCATAATAATCTTTCTCCTATAGGAATCACATTAATAGCTGAGAGCCTTTTGATATTTCAAGTTCATCTGAGCGTCTCGATGACAGATGTCTTTCTATTTTCAGCATATCCTTTCTAATTGAAATGCTGCATTTAATGAAATTACACTGGCTTTGAATTTTGTCCATCATTTACAGCATTTCCTTGGCACTAGGATGATATTGGGTGCATTAAGACTTGAAAATTGGGAAGGATTTCACTTGACGCCAGGTTTCTATCCTGTAATGGCAATGTTCCCATTTCTGGTCAGGCCTGGAGCTCTCTGAAACAAAAACAGAAAATGTTGGAAAATCTCAGAACTGACGAAGAGTTATCTATACTCGAAACGTTGGCTCTATTCTCTCCCCACCGAAGCTGTCAGACCTGCTGAGATTTTCTGTTTTTGTTTCTGATTCCAGCATCCGCAGTATTTTGCTTTTATCTGGAGCTATCTGATTGTTCAGTGCACTGGTGCCACCGGGAGCTCATCATTAACAGCTCAGTCCTGCCTCCTCTGCCACTCAGGTGCTGCTCTGAGGAGGGAGGTAAGATTACTGGCATGCCAGCCTCAGGTTTGACAACTCCATCTGGTGGTATTTAAATAAACCATGGAATTATTTGTCTGCTAATTAGAAAGATGGCTAGCCTGATGGATACAATTAAATCCTGAGAGACAGCTGCCTATATTTTCCACTCCCCCCACTGTCTGAAAGTTGGTCTGCAAGACTCCATCTATCCAATTCCCATACTGTCTCACAGTTCGCTGAATACCTTTCCATAGATGAAGAGACACAATGGGTCCTGAGCCATTTGTGAGACAGCTCCTCCAGAGACTCCATGGAAACCGACACATACTCCATTGATGTCTGTAAGTTGGTAGAATCTTCCATGCCACAGATGAATTATTGTAACACATCTGTGGTAATAGTGGTCTATCTGTTCAAAATTATAACCTTTAGCTTATATTGCCTCAACTTTGTATCAAAATTTATCGCATTTCTCTGTATGAAATTCAATCTGCCGCCTATCCACTCATCATACCAGCCCGTCTTCTTGAGGTCCATCGCTGTTGTTCTCACAGTTCACGATGCTTTCAGGTTTTCTTGTCTAATTTTCCAGGGTGCTGAGGCAGCTCTACCCTGTAGATATGATCATAAACTCAGGTCCTGTCTGCCTGAGTGATTGGTTTGAGTGGGTATTAAAAATCCCATGGCAATAGTTGAAGCTGAGTGGGGAGTTCCCTGAAAAAAAAATTCCCTTTTAACTAATAATACCCTAGAAAACACCAGATTGCATTGTCATTTATCTCACTGCTGCCTGTGGTGTTTGCTGCACACAAAAATGACTACCAGCTTTGCCTATAAAATATTTGCATATTGCATATTAGTTTGTTGTACGTGAAGCATTTTGGCACATTTGAGAGACTCGGGACTGAAATTTAAGGTCCCGATAGGGGCAGGTGCAAAGGCAGACAGGAAGGTGGGTAAATATGTGATGTCAGCTGATGTTGGTTTCCAGGCCCCGTCCCACCCCTAGGCCATTTTCCCCGTGGTGAGTTGGGAAATGTTGGTGACAGGGCTACCCAACATACATGTTTTCAAAATCCAACTGGAATTGTGCAGAGTTTTCTGAAAGGGTCCTTCCTGCCTTCCTGGACTCAGTAGTAGCTCCAAGCCATCATATTAAAATAAACAGTAAAACAGGGAAATAAGAATACTGCTCCACAATAGTGGTCTGGCTGCTGAGGCCATTTTAAAAAAAAGTTGGAGAGAGGGTGTCCCAAGCTTGTGCCAGAAGACTGTGAAGGTTTGGTATTTGATGTCACACAGCCCAACTACTGAAGCAACACCAGGATATCTAATTTGGCCCACACAGGTCCAGTCACTATATTTGTTATTCACTCATCAACCATCATGTCAAACTGCAAAATGGGCCCTTGCTATTTGTTCCTTAAAGTGCCAAGCAACTCATTGTAAGTACGGTATTTTTTAAGAACTTCTGCTATTCCAAACAGTTGGAAGTACTTTGGAGTACTTTTGGAGAGGATGTGACGAGTTCTTGAATTTACTGTATTGTTGCTGATTCCTGATAGGGTTGATGGAGAATTTCATGACTTGCCAACATGAAGGCTATAACAGATAAGAGGTCAGTAGTGGCAGCATCTCTGATTCTATAGCACTGGAAAAAGTTGGAGCAAAGGGTGTGGAGACGTGTTGGGCACGTTTTACAATAGTCAAAAGTTGGAGGTCTGTGAAGTCAGTGAGCAGTGGAGTGAGGCTGGCAGTATTGGTAGGTGTGCGAAGGTGAGCTGGAGTATGTAGATGTTAGGTGTTGGCCCTGAGTGTTAGGGAATTTTGCTAGGTGAGTAATGATGGTGTTGTTCTTTGAGCAGTCTGAGAGGGTGGCAGTGCGGTGGGTAGGAGGTGTGAAGATACGTTCACTGACCTTGACCACCCACCTGAAATTGTTAGATTTCTTGTGGCACTGTTGCCAAGTAATTGGTGACATTTACTGAGAACTGACCTCTCTGGCCACTTGTTATTCCTTGGGGCCTCTAGGCCTCCCATGGAACTATGATGTCTCTCCTCTTCCTGCCTCTAATACAAGCTCTTCCATGGCCAAATATGTCATCTGGATCCCCCTGTCTGCCCTGGATTTTAATTTTTCATTATTTATATTCCACCAATATTATTCAGTAAAGATTTGATTTAAGAGGGACAGCCTACCTTTAGGAAGTGCAGGCACAATGTGACATCTGCACAACATTGCTTGATTCTCTAGTACAGAGGCCGCTGGAAGCATGAAGAAGAAAGGAGAAATGTGGACCCATCTGGCCACATGCTGCAATTATACAGATGATAACTAGCGCATAAAATTCACCTTGATTAGAAACAATGCAGACAGATCAAGAATCACATCATGCATGCTTAAAATCTGGGTTGCATAGATTTTTCACTCAGTCTTTAGAGAAATTGGGCCCTAAAGTACAGAGGATACAATTTCAGCAATTATATTGATACACCAACACTGATCATGTTAAGCTATAAAAAAGGCAAAGTAGGGGTATTTGATTTACATTGGTATGGTTGGCATCTGGGTATTGTGAATGTACAGTTTTATAGACATGCCAGCCAAGAAGTGGGAACTCTGAAGCAGTTGACCCTTGCCTACAACCTGCACCCTTGCAAATATGGGAAAATCCCACACTTAGGATGGAATTTTCCAATCCTGTCAGCCACGGGAATTGTAGCAGGTGGGACATAGACCATGCAAAAGTCCACTGATCTCGGGTGAGCAAGGCTGGAAAACCCCGCCTTTAGTTTTAATTGACATCTGACTTATCTGGGATCTTGGCCTATTTCTTAGCTTTTTGACCAGTGTTACAGTTACTGTCTTCTGGGGCAGATATTGGAAATTGGAGATACAATTTTTTTGTTTGATTATGCAAGAATGTAAAGGTACAATTTGAATATGAATATGTTACCCTATTGTAGAAACAATGTCATTATTTTGGTTGTACGTTGTTCTGGCGAGAAAGTACAAATATCAATGCTTCTTCCTTGTAACCCTATTGAGACTTAACATTGATATATCCAAGTTGCAGAAAATAAAAGTTTTTGATATCAAATTGAGAACTGGAATGTCACGTTTACTGAACATTAATTTTCTGACGCAAAAATGAAGTCATGCTTTCCAAAAAAAGAAAAATTAGAATGACGAAGATTGTAGGTTTGTGTAACGACTTTCCTCTTTTCTACATTGGACATGTTTGTATCCAGACTAACTTTAGATAATGGCCCAAGATGTTTTGTAATTAGTGTACAAATTGCAATGGAAAGAACGTGTCAAAAGCTTTATGCTTTTAGAATGTTAGGCCAAAAATCTCTCAGCATAACACAGAAATGACATTGCCCGAAAGGCTTTGCATTAAATTACAATCCTTTCCTTATTACCTCATTCTAAGTTTAGCTGATGGGTGTAAGCACAATCAAACAGTAAATAGCAGCCTTGAAACCATTACCATTTAACTAAGCGTTTTAGTACTGTTATCACATAAACACAAGGGAGTTAGTTTTTTTTCCAAAATTATAGCTCTGGTTTGTGAGATTTTAGTTTTCCATTATGAATCTCAGGTCATCAATGACGAAGATGCTGACCGCTAGCAGTCCAGTACGGTGAATTCTCATTCTCCAAACAAAAACAGTCTTTCACTTTTCCCATGCCTAGCTTTCTAAATACTAGCATTATGAAACTGAGTCCTAATTTGATAAGGGCAGCTCTCACAATGGCATAAACATGCTGGTATGGAGATGATTAAACATGGCTCCTCTCCTGTTTTGATCTGCTGAGAAAACATGTTTCCATGGCAACTATCTAATCTCCTTGTACTAACATTCCAACAGTGCATCAGCTGAATTAACCATTTACATATGTAGTATTTACTGGGGACTGTAGTGTCACGTCCCACTTTCTGTTTCCTGCACTGTTCAATGGAGTGAAGTGATACAGACCTGTATTGATTTGTATTCACACAGGAAAGCTAACATTGCTCTGGCAGTCTCCCATATGTGGAGATGCCGGCGTTAGACTGGGGTAAACACAGTAAGAAGTTTCACAACACCCGGACTTTAACCTGGTGCTGTGAGACTTCTTACTGAGTCTCCCATATATCAAACAAAGATTGAATGCAGCATTTGAAAAGAATGCTGCTCTATCTTTTTCCCAGCTTGCTTGAGAATAGAGGTGCACGCCAACTTATACCGTGGCTTTTTTGACCTCCTGAAGAGGGGATAACATTGCAAATTTAATGTAAATCAATGTCAAGGCCTCAGCACTCTAATAGTCTTGAGCAACACAGCCTACAGTAGTTTTATTTGCAGACAAATAAATCCACTTCTCAATCTATAGCCACCACTGAAGATCTGTCTGTCTTGAGGGACAAGTTAAGAAAACAGGTTTTAATTTTGTTTAAAAAGAGCAAAAATTGTTTTGGTTTTGTTTCTGTACTTGTTGTTTAATGATGCTGGTGCTTTGCACTTTAATGATGGAGACAGTGTAAGGTACTGTACCACCAGTCTTTTTATAGTATTCATGACTTCTTTGGTTGTGGCCAAGCAAAACCTCCACACCAATTGTACCCCACTACTCATCCTACTTGTCTAGAATAAAAAGGACAAAAAAACCAGAGCAGGCTTTCTGACCTCCTCTTTCTCTTCCAACTGTTTGGCGCCAAAACAGTGCATCCTTATGCCTCCAGTCAGTCTTTAGCCATGGCACAGCAACACAAAATTAAGTGAACGGCTTCTTTTGAATAAATGGAATTCACCAACCTGCAAATGACAGCTTCTGACACACGTACATCAAATAAAACAAAAAAACTTCCTTCACCAGACAGCTTACAGTTAATAATACGTTTGCAAGAAAAAAATCCTTCTTGCTCTTTCACCAGGTTTTAATTGTGCCAGTGCCTTTACTACTGCTGATGCCATTAAAGCTCAGGATGCGTCCAGACTTATTTTTCTGTCCATGATTATGCAAAAATGTAAACCCTTTGGATGCTTGCATGACACTTATGTTAATTAAATGGGGTACAAATGCATTCTCGCGTGCTAAGCTCCTGATCTATAAGATGCAAGGCACGTTGATTCTTTGATGTTGACGGTGACAGCAACAACATCAATTTGCAGTTATATAGCACCTTTAATGTAATTAAATGTCGCAAGACATTCCACAGGAATATATAACATTGACATTGAGCCAAACACAAGGAGACAGGTTGCAAGGAATGTTGTGAAGAAGGCATATATAAGGAAGGCAGCTGAAAGCATGGCCATCAATGGTGCAGCAATTAAATTGGGGATGCACAATCTCCAGTTGTGGAGGAAACAACGGAAACAAAGATCTTTGATGTTGTGGAAATGTCAAAAGTTACAAAGGCAAGAAAGGGCAAGAACTGTTATGTATGCAGAGCGTAGCCCCTTTAAGAGGATGGATCAGGTGACCTGGGACAGGGGAGGGGGGGGTGGAGGTAGGGTCACCTGCCCAGGAAACCGCCACTACAACCACTCGCGGGCTGGAGTGTGAGGAGTACTGTTCTTCAATTAACCCTATTGCTCCTGTGGCTTGCCTTTCCATGTGACTTCTTTGTAGCTACCCCTCTGATAGTCTCAGACTTAACAAGAGAGATTCAAAAACAAGTTTGAGAATTTTAAAATCAAAGCATTGCTTACCTGGGAGCCAATGTAGATCAATAGGCAAATAGATGATGTGTGGACAGAACTTAGTTTAATTTAGAACATGGGCAAGTTTTGAATTACTTCAGGTTTATGGAGAGTAAAACATGGGAGGCTGGCCAAGCGAGCTTTATCATAGTCAAAATCTGGATATAACAAAGGTGCAGCTAAAAGTTTCAGTAGTAGATAATCTGAGGTGGAAAAATGGTGCTCTTAACAATGGCACAGAACTGTAGTTGGGCGTTCATTTTGAGGACAAATATGATACCAAGGTTGGGAGCGGTCTGGTGCATCTTCAAACGGTTGCTGTTGAGAAGGATGGAGTCAGTTGCTAGGAAACAGAGTTGGTGGCAGGGTTCAAAGTTGATGAATTTGGTCTTGTCAATAGCAATTTAGAGTTAGCGGAGGGATCAAGAGAGACGTTGATTAGGTAGAGATGGGTTTTGTTGGCAGACATGTGGAAGCTGACTCTTTGGATGATGTTGCTGAGGGATCATAGATGAGAAATGGGAGAAGGCCAAGGATGTACCCTTGTGATTTTAGAGATAATAGTGTATAAGCAGGAAGAGAAGTTTTGTTGGGCAGGTTTAAGTCGAATGCATCTAAGAAGGAAAGTTGTGTTAAGAAGTTTTGTTTAAAGTATAAGTAACCATGTTCATTATTTCTTTGATAGAACTATTTAGTATAGATTGAACTTATTAGTATTCGTGTTTTCATTTTTTCGAGAAAATTATTTTGTTTTAAACTGTGAACCTTATAGCTTTTTTATTTGGAAATAGGAAATTATTTCTGAAAATGCTTGGTCTCTACCAATATCATAATAACATACACTGGAGTCACAATGCATCTGTGGTGGAGTGAGTGAGTGTTTAAATTAGTGGATGGAGTGCTAATCAAGCAGGCTGCTTTGTTGTAGATGGTGTCAAGCTTCTTGAATGTTGTTGGTGCTGCACTCAAAGTGGAGAATATTCTATCTTCTCTGATTGGGCCTTGTAAATGGTGGAAGGGCTTTGGGAAGTCAAGGGGTAAGTTACTCACTGCAGAATATCCAACCTTAGATCTGCCATTGTAGTCACAGTCATTATGGGGCTTGTCCAGTTTAGCTTCTAGTCAATGCTGACCACTAGAACGTTGATGGTGGGTAAGTCAGTAATGGCTATGCCTTTGAATGTCAAGGGGAAATGGTTAGAATTTCTTTCCTTGGAGGTGGCTATTATCTGGAAAATGGAACTATACAGTCTTCAGCCAATACCCCCACTTCTGACTCTATGATAGAAGAAAAGTCATTGATGAATGTCATTGAGAAGTAGCTGAAGACCACTGTGCCGGAGACACTACCCTGAGGAAATAGTACAGCAGTGCCCTGATGATAAGTTTCCAATAACCATAACCATTTTACATTGTGTTAGGAATAACTCCAGTCATTGCTGTTTCCCTTTGATTCCTATCTCTAACACCACACTCAAGCACAGATTTTCGTCCCAGGTTGGGTTCGCTGAGTCATGAGATTTCCTGGCTTGGAGAACTTGATTTTTAAAAATGGCTGCCCACAGGTGGAACATTTGATTAGTGGATAGGGTAGTGGGGGGTGGAAAGATGGGGGAGGGATAGGGAAGATGGTGAGAGAGGTGGGAGGAAGAGAGGGGGTAGAATTGGGGGGAAAGAGGGGGGGGAACGGTGGGGAAAGTGGTGAGAGTGGGGGAGGCCCAGGCTGAAAAATGAATCAAAGTGGGCAATCCCAGAACAAAAGTGCAAGTTTCTGTTTACAGAGGCAAACTGGAAACAAGGCCTGCTATTGTGTTCGATAGTGTGTTGAAGTAAATAAAATGTAGTGATAAAACAAAAACATTACTCCAGTTGGCATCTCCCCACATACTCCCTATGACTCATCCATGCCAATCTATGCCAACACATGCCTCCCCCCCCCCAATGGTTCCCATACTCCTATTCCAACCCAATCTGTCTACTCACCCTAAAACCCTCTTATCCAATGTCAATTTATTACTCCCTGCCCACTCTCATTGTTCCATATCCCAATGTCAACCCTCAATGTCCCCATCACCACCCTTTGTGCTTACCCCATCCATGTCAATGCACCTAGTATACTTGGACAATTCCTTGATAGCTTTGAAATTTCCTGTCAGCTTTGACAGGTCTGACACTTCCTGGATGGTTTTGATAGTGTTGACACTCCCTGAACAGATTTGCTGGCTTTGGCACTTTCTGGACAATTTTTACAGTTCTTTGACAGCTGGACAGCTCTTTTATTGTTGCTTGATTGCTGTACAGTTCTTTGGCAGCTGAATAGATCTTTAATTGTTCCTTGACAGCTTGACAGCTCTTTTACAGTTTGATAGTTCCAATGATTATGTACATAAAAAGTACATCATCATGTTCATTTTTAATGATGCCAAATGGTACCTTACCTCTCTCAAAGGTGTCCTGGAACTCTATACAAAGGGATATCTTGCCTTCCTGAAGTGGTACCATGGCTTTCTAAGGGAGGTTCAGGTTCAGTGCTCCTTATCTGTTTTCATCTGCGCTCTCTGGATTCCATGCTCCTGTTCTTCCAAATTTCCACTTCAGTGGAGGCAGTTGGTGATTTAAAAGCCTATTTGCTACCGTGAGCCACGTATGAGTGAAATCTGGCCCAACCCCAGTCCTGCCCCTTTGAAGATGAGAAATGCTGGATTTAGGGATGGGACTTTGATATTTTATCCATTTCCAGGATTCTCACCATGAGAGTGAGCCTCTCTGTCACCGCAAAAATCCGAGCCTTTGTTACATGCTTTGTTCATCACCAGAGCAATCACTCTTACCTCAGGACCAGGCTTCAGTCCTTTGTTCACGTTTGGATCAATCCAGGTTCGATTTGGCCTTGGATCTCTATCTGTGTGGAGTTTGTACATTCTCACTGAGCCAGTATGGGTTTCCACTGGATAAAAGCAAATTGCTGTGGATGCTGGAATCTAAAACCAAAAGAGAAAATGCTGGAAAATCTCAGCAGGTCTGGCAGCATCTGTAAGGAGAGAAAAGAGATGATGTTTTGTGTCCAGATGACCCTTTGTCAAAACTAAAAGGCATAGAAAGTGGGAGATATTTATACTGCAGGGTGAGGGAATGAAGGATGAGTCATAGCCATGAAGGGAGCAGAGACCCTGGCAGTTCTGCACGTGAGTGTCCTTCAAGCAAGTATCAGATATCGCGTGCCGCTGATAGCTCCAAAAGGAGACAGTGCAACATCTGTGCTTTTTTTTTTGCAGAATCTGATATCTTGGGGCATGGTTGGAGGGGTCACCCACTTCCGGTGACCGTGAAAGTGATGGCCGCCTTAAACTTTTACACCGCCGGGTCCTTCCAGACCGTCAGTGGAGAGGCATTTCCCAACTGTCCGTCCACAGAGCATGTCAAGGAAGTCGCGGACATCCTGTATGCCCCAGCTGGACAGTATATTAAATTTGAGCTGGACCAGGCCCAGCAGGAGGCCTGGGCTGCAGAATTCACGGCCTTCGCAGGGTTGCCAAATGCACAGGGGCCTTTAGACTGCACCTATGTCGCCATCAAAGCCCCAGTGAAGAATCCAGGAAGATTCATGGACAGAACGGGCTTCCATTCAATAAATATGCAACTGCTGTGTGAATATCAGCTGAACATCATGCATGTCTGCACCAGACAACTGGACAACGCGCGTAGCAGCTTCATATTGAGGAGTTCTGATGTCTCAATGGTCTTTGAAGAGGAGCTCAGGATGTAGGGATGGGTCATGGAGAAATGGGGTACTTGCTTTGGACTTAGCTGCTGAGGCCTGGACCTCAGGTGCTTGGACCACACTGACAGGACCCTCTAACATAGCCCCCTGATATTGTCCGCATTATGGTAGTGTGCTGAGCCCTAAACAACCTGGCACAGCAGCAAGGAGACCTTTCGGAGGAGGAACAGGATTTGAAGGCCGACCAGCTGGACGTTGCTAGGTGGAGGCTGCCCAGCAGGAGGAGATAGGGAGGAGGACGATGATGAGCAACACCACCCAGGTGCTGGCGGGCTGGCGACATCAATGGTCAGGCATGAAATGGCAATGAGGGAGGTCTTGATCACCACACGCTTAATCCCACCCCCCCACCCCAAAATCCCCACCTGTCTTGGAGTCCCATGATTCCCTGCAACATTGTACCCAGGCCCATCATGCTGGTGTTACAATGTGTTAGAGAGTTTCTGTGGCAGGCAGGAGGGTGCTGGCAACTCACTATGCGTCATTGTGAAGATGCTCTGGTGCAAATTAGTCTGACTTCTGCTGGCCCAGGGGCCCACACCTAGGTGGTGAGTAAGGGATCACTAAACTCCCATGCAGGGCCCCAGGAGGGTGGGGTGGTTGGGGGGGGAGGGGAGGTGGTGGTTGAGAATCTCTTGTGGGTTCTGGGGATTCCATGACAGATGTTGTAAGTTGCAGCCAATGCATGCCACCCTGCTGTAGTCAGTGAATTATTTGACTGCCTTGATTTTCTGAAGAGCAGTGCATTGAGGGGTTCTCCCACTGACATCAATGTGCAGGGTCCCCCGGTGACCATTGAGGTATGTACATTCCTGTTAGAGGCTAATCAAAGACAAATTAGTCACAGGTGGGCGGCACACTGGTTAGCACTGTTGCCTCACAGCGCCAGGGACTGGGTTTGATTCCTGGCTTGGGTCACTGTCTGTGTGGAGCTTGCACATTTTCCCTGTGTCTGCGTGGGTTTCCTTCAGGTGCTCAGGTTTCCTTCCACATTCTGAAAGATGTGCTGGTTAAGGTACATTGACCCGAACAGGCGCCGGACTGTGGCGACTGGAGAATTTCACAGCAACTTCATTGCAGTGTTAATGTAAGCCTTACTTGTGACTCATAAATAAACTTAAAATAATGTTTATTGTTGCCAATAATAGTACTTTCAAAATAAGTGATAATATAAAAACATGTGAATGTGAGACTTTAAAGTGTCTAAATATTCTATCTACCTAGTGTTGCCCTTCACCCAGGCCACCTGAGTGCCACTACAACTTCTTAACCTTATATGGCCTATCACTATATCTCACTGTCTCTGCAGGATATATACCCAAGGTGGAGGTGGCCAGCTGCCTCTGGCGTCCTGTGGCCTGTGATGTCTTTGGCGAGTATCCTCTGGAGGCCCCCACGCTTCTAGGTAAGAAGCCTCACAACACCCGGTTAAAGATTTAACCTGGTTAAAGTGGTTAAAGACTTCTTACTGTGTTTACACTAGCCCAATGCCGGCACCTCCACATCACGGCTTCTAGGTGTCAAGGACTTATCCGTGACACCCTCTTCATGCTGCTGCCCTGAAATGCCCGGTGTCAGGAAAGGGGAAGTCAGGAGGTGTAGTCACAGCTGCAGTCTCCTGGATGGAAGGCCTCAGCACTGGCTCGAGCCCTCCTTCATCTCTCGGGGTTCCTGTGGGCCCCTAGGTCACTCCATGGGACAACGGTGCTTCTGCAGTGAGCTCCTGAAGCTCCAGTGTCACCTAGCCCTGACAGACCTTGAGAACCACCTGCGTTTTTGCCATGTTGGTTGAGCCCTGTGAGTCATGGGCCAACTGCAATGGCAGCAGCAAATGTCCTCTGAGACTGGGCCACCTCTGCAGACCCTCAACCATGATCCTGTGTGACTAGCCAATGTTCCAAAAGGCTGTTGTCATAGCCCATATCGTGCTGTCCCATTGGGTCTCCTGCAAAGTCTGCAGTTTCTCAGCCATGACTGTCTTTGAATGGGCCATGTTCTCAAAGGCTATGGGCATAGCCCACTATGTCCCAGTACTGTCCCGCTGGGTTTCCTGCAAGCTCTTGAGCCTCTCAGCCATGGGCCGCAGCATCTTGATAGGCGTGTTGAGACCCTCAGCTGTGGCCTACTGTGACTCGGCCATCACTTGGAATCTGCCACTCGTGGTGAGAATCTCCTACCCAAGGCTTTCCACTGCAGATGCCACCCTTGCAGTGTTGGCCTGGGAACCATGCAAGACAAGCAATAGCTGGTCCACCTGAAACCTTGGGACTCTTTGCAACAGCCTGTCAGCCTGTCCAATGTGGCCATCAGCCCCTCCTGCATTCCCTGGCTTCGTTGCTGCATCTCCAGCAGCTGAGGGAGAAGTGATCTCAGAGGCTCAGCATGTAGCCTGGGGCCAGCTGAGTCCTCGCCTCTGGCAGGCCCCCATATGCCAGAGGCTTTGGACATTCTCTCCTCCACCCAATGTACATCAGCAGATGCAGATGCCATGCCACTAACTTGATCGGTTGACTTGGGAGTCTCTCAGATGGAGAGTTGCAAAGTGGAAGCTGAGACAAAACTAGTGTCAACCTCAGAGGATCCTTCATCCCCTTATTGCGAGGAGACTTCTGAGCTGTCATGGGCAGGAGCAACAGTAGGAGCCTCGATATCTGGTGGCCTGGGCATGTTAGGGTCCCTTCCTCCAATACGGGACAAAAACTAAAGTGCAAGGGAGGAAGAGGAATCTGGGCTGCATACAACTTACTTGAGATTTCTCCAAGAGGTGGAGGATTGGCAGGTGTTCACTTCTATGCTTTAGCCTGTCTATGCTGTCGCTGATGGTCTACATGCCCTCCTCTCCCGCAAACCCCAGTACCTACTCCTCAAAGGCAATGAGGACCTGGATCTTGGGCAAACCACCCCCTATCTTCACCCTCTCCTGGCGATTATTGGTATTCTTCCCCTGTGGGGACAAAAGGAGCCATGTAAAATCTGCTGGCATGAGTTCTGCAGGATTTCAGGGGGTGGCCTTCTGAGGACAAGGGTTGTGATACTCTTTGGTGGGAGAAGGAAGGTGCTTGGGGGTCCGAGGATGAAAGCATGCACCGTGCTGGGGGTGGGGGGATCTGGGGATTATTTAGGGGGAAGATGCTGCGTAAGGTTAAATCTCACCCTTGCTACCCAAGTGAGGTCATTAGTTTTTTCTGGCACTGCTTCCTGGTTCTCCTGGCAAGTGCCCTGGCACTAACACATACTGCCATCGCCTCCCAGGCTGCGTTATCATCACTTCCCCTGGAGCAGTGGCATCCTGCAGGGTGGAAATGGGTGTCCTGCCTTGTCTCCACTACTTCCAGTGAGCTGGCCAGATCTGCATCTGAAAAACAGAGAGCTATCTTCCTAGTGACCATTTCTTCCTGCACTGTCTGCCTGTCTGTCCATCCTTGGGGTTTTTATGGAGCTCTCCATTGTTAGGGCAGGTCAGCTGCAGGCAGCTTGGGCAAGTCATGTACCCATTAGAGCATTCCAGCGAGATTAATGCAATTTGCCTTGTTACACTGGAGGGGAGACGAAGTCAGCAGTTGGAGGTGTGTTGATGGAGGGCGGTGTTGAATTTGTGCCTCTCTGATGACTGGGGCTGGGGAGAGAGAGGATCATGTCAGTCAGCTGGGGGGGCTGATGAGGGGGCCATGTGGCAGGAGGTCTGGTAGGGGAAAATAGGAGCAATAATGTGGAGGAGGGGTATCCAATGTCTGTGGGCGGGGGAAGGAGGGGGGACTGAGGTTGGCCTGTGAGTGTTTTGTCAGCAGAGCTGTTTTTTGCCCCCTGCTGGTTTTCTTGTACGTGCGCAGTTTATGGCTCCGATCTAAGCTGTCGGATGTCTGGCAATTTAGGCCCTGCCTACTGCCTCTAATGGCTAGAAATGGTCCAGCCCATATTTTCAAAGACTAAATGCATAAAATTGGACGTAAAAACTTGCCCGAAAATCAGATCAGCAACTCTCTCGTTTCAGGCTAGCTGGACACTTAGCCAGAAACGGGAGAATTCACAACAGGGAATAAAGAAAGGGCTGAACAATTAAATTTGTACTTTGCTTCAGTCTTCACAGAGGAAGACATGAATAACTTGCCAGAAGTGCTGAGAGAAATATGTTTTAGTGAGGAGCTGAAGGAAATCAGCATTAGTAGAGAAATGGGTTTGGGGGAGTTGATGGGACTGAAGGTGGATAATCTCCAGGTCCTGATAATCTTCATCTTAGAGCACTGAAGGATATGGCCCAGGAAATAGCAGATCCATTGGTGGTTATTTTCAAAAATTCTTTGGATTCTGTAATAGTTCCTACAGATTGAAGGATAGCTAATGTCAGCCTTTTATTCAGAAAGGGAGATGGAGATAAAACAGGGAACTATAGACCAGTAAACCTAAATCAGTTGTGGGGAAGTTGCTAGAGTCCATTATCAAGGATTTCATAACTCAGCGTTTGGAAAGCAGTGCTATAATCAGGCAAAATCAGCAAGCATTTACAAAAGAGAAATCATGCTTGACAGATCTGTATATCTGTTATAATGTCCATAAGTGTAAGGTTATCCCCTTTGAAATAATAGGAAGACAGATTATTACTTGAATGGGTGTCAATTGAGGGAGGTGGATATTCAACGAGATCTTGGAGTCCTCGTGCATTAGTCACTGAAAGTATGTGCACAGGTGCAGCAGGCAATAAAGAAGGCAAATGGTATGTTGACCTTCATAGCGAGAGATTTGAGCACTGGGGGTAGGGATGATTTGCTTCAATTGTACAGAGCATTGGTGAGGCCACACCTGGGGTATTGTGTGCAGCTTTGGTGTCTTTATCTGAGGAAGGAATTTTCTGAGGATGTAACTATTGGGTTGACCGAGGAAAACCAGTAGATGTGTTTTATTTAGACTTTCAGAAGGCTTTTGACAAGGTCCCACGTAACAGACTACTATGTAAAGTTAAAGCATGTGGGATTGCAGATAATGTCTTGAGATGGATGGAAAGCTGGCTAGCAGATAGGGAGCAAAGAGTTGGCATAAATGGATCTTTTTCTGATTGGCAGTCAGTGACCAGTGGGGTTCTGTAGGGATCTGTGCTAGGACCTCAACTGTTCACATTATGTATTAATGATTTGGAAGAGGGAACTGAATGTATTATCTCCAAATTCGCAGATGATACAAAGTTGAGTGGGAGGGTAAGAAGTGAGAAGGATGTAGAGATGCTTCAATGTGATTTGGACAGGCTGAGTGTGTGGGCATATGCATGGCAGATGCACTATAATGTGGATAAATCTGAGGTTATCCCCTTTGGTAGCAATAAAAGGAAAACAGATTATCATTTGAATGGGTATAAATTGAGAGAGATGGATACTCAACAACCTTGGAGTCTTCGTGCATCAGTCGCTGAAAGTAAGCATGCAGGTAGAACAGGCAATAATGAAGGCAAATGATATGTTAGCCTTCATAGTGAGAGGAGTTGAGTATAAGGATAGGGATATTTTGCTGCAATTGTATGGAGCATTTGTGAGGCCACACCTGGGGTATTGTGTGCAGTTTTGGTGTCTTTATCTGAGGAGGGATGTCCTTGCTATAGAGGAAGTAGAGCAAAGGTTTACCAGGCTGATTCCTGGAATGGCAGATCCATCATGAGGAGAGATTAAGTTGATTAGGATTATATTCACTGGAGTTTAGAAGAGTGAGAGGGGATTTCATAGAAACTTAAGATTCTAACAGGGTTAGACAGGATAGATTCAGAAAGAATGTTTCCAATGGTGGGGGAGTCCAGAACTAGAGGTCTTAATTTGAGGATAAGGGGTAAACCTTTTAGAACTGAGGTGAGGAGAAATTTCTTCACCGAGGGTGGTGAATGTATGGAATTCACTACCACTGAATGTAGTTAAGGCCAAAACTTTGATTTCAAGAAGAAATTAGATATAGGTCTTGTGGCTAAAGGGATCAAGAGAAATGGGGATCAGGATATTGAATTAGATGATCAGGATGAATGGTGGAGCAGGCTCAAAGGGCTGCATGGCCTACTCCTGTTTCTAGTTTCTACGTTTGTAAAAAATCAGGTAAAATTCCACCCATTTAGCTTCAGTCTCTTGCACTGAAAGCAGATGCTGCATGTAAACGATTCAGGACATTCCTGCATTAAGCCGGATGATCTTTGCAATTCATAAAGCATGACAGAGAAGTAGCTGCTCTTTCATTTTTAATTTGCTGTGTGGATTGATTTCCTAGGTGGAGTCTTGAACAGCATATTTAGAAAACAATGTATACACACCAGTGTTGATTTTGTTTAATTATTTCATTCAATCTTCATTTTTTGAGTGATCAACTTGAGAAAAGTATTAGAAATTAGTGCTTTCATAATTGTTTGTAATATAGATAAGACTTTGTAAGATACTGACATTTGTAATCATTGCTTCTACTTGAAAATTAAATGAAAAATTCATCTGCATGTAAGTGAAGGAATTCAGTGTACATTACACTGGCGACTCATTAAAGTTGCTACTGAGTATATTCATGTAGAGGACAGTACTGGTTTTTAATTTGCATGTGTTGAATTGCTTTGGGAAACAATATGAAGTTATATCCTTTCGTAAAAACTGGGAAGAATCTAAGCTATTACTGACATTCAGAAAGTATATCAAAAAGCTGTTGATGCAACCCATTAGCTTTAAAGTAACCAAATACTCCTGAGTGACTAATGGGTGGTATCTGCCCTTTAGAGCATTTGTTGTCTTGTGATATATGCAACAACAGTAAAGATCTCACAGGGCAGATGAGGAAATCTCTTTGATAAGCATGGAAGTAATTCTTGGGATAACTTTTTTTTGACATGGAAAGATAAATAAGGTAATCAGTGATAACTGATACAAATTAAAAGAGAATCTTGCTTCTGTCCCATGTATTTTTAAAGTAAATATATTTTTTGTCAAATTGACAGATTTCGGGCATTATTATTTCTGAACTTGGTAGTGTAGTGTAAGACTACAATAGGATCTTGATCCACAGGGCCATTGGGCTGAAGTATAGCTGATGGAGTTTAATTCAGATAAATGTGAGGTGTTGCATTTGGAAGACAAACCAGGGCAGGACTTACACAGTTAATAGCAGGTCCTGGAGAGTGTTGTCAAACAGAGGTTACCTAGGGGTGCTGGTACATTGTTCCTTGAAAGTGGCATCACAGGTAGACAGCACAGTGAAGAAGGTGTTTGACACTCTTGCCTTCAACGGTCAAAGCATTGAGTACTGGTGTTGAGATGTTATGTCACAACTGTACAAGACACTGGTAATGCCACATTTGGAGTACGGCATATAATTCTAGTCACCCTGCTGTAGGAAGGATGTTATTAAACTAGAAAGGGTGCAGAAAAGGCTTAATGGGATCTTATTGGGACTGAAGGGTTTGAATTATAAAGAGAGGCTGGAACTTTTTTCGCTGGAGCGTAGGATGATGAGGGGTGACCTTACAGAGGTTTCTAAAATCATGAGGTGCATAGATAAGGTGATTCGCCAAGATCTTTTCCCCAAATTAAGGGGGTCCAAAACTAGAAGGCATAGGTTTAAGGTGAGAGGCGAAAGATTTAAAAGGGACCTGTGGAGCAATCTTTTCGCACAGAATGTGGTGCTATATGGAAGCCAGAGGAGATGGGAGAGGTAGGTACAATTACAACATTTAAAATACATTTGGACAGGTACATGAATTGCAAACATTTAGAGGGATATAGGCCAAGCGCAGGCAAATGGGACTAGTTCAGTTTAGGAAACCTGGTTGGCGTGGATGAGTTGGGCTGAATGGCCTGTTTCTGTGTTGTATATCTCTAGGACGCTATGACTCTCTATAACTTCAGTTTCAGTAACTGTGATCAAATGTAGTATTGCTACGTCATACTGTCCCAAAATTGTACTTTAATCTCAGACAATTGTACTAATGCACCAATGGAATGGATTCCATTAGTTCCTTGTTAGAAAGCTTGAGATAAATTGCCAACTTCTGCAAAAATATCAATCATGATATTAGTTATTGAAAATGGATTAAGAGTGTGCAGAATAGTTTATAACTGATGAAAAAGAGATGAATTTCATTCCATTAGTCTAGCTGAAACCTTCAACTTCGCCCACAGCTGGGATTCTCCAGTGCTTGCTGCAGTGAATGGAGTTTTGGCTGAGCATCATATTCTCCATTCTCACTGGTCCTGGAGTGGGAATTGATGAGATTGGAGAATCCTGCCCCTTCCAGAGGGAAAGGAGTAGAAGACTGACCCATCACACTGTAAATCTGTTCCAGACAGATTGTATGACTTTGGGAGAACTTTCACTCTTTGTCCCACTGATAGTTCTGTTACAACTTTCAAAAAATGTAAACATAACAGGCAATTGTGTTACTCACTGTTTCTGAATAGGAGAAAGAAGTAGATGTTTGATATGATTTTCAACAATTGGCTAAGTATTTACTAGAAAAGAATTCTCATCACAAAGTTTAATATTGAACCCAACAGAGTTGAAATTAAAGCCCAATCAGAGGGAAAGCCTGATCTGCAGCTAGGAGTATGGAACATTGGTGTGTGTGCGTGCGTGTGTGCAGATGCGTTAGGCTGAGAGAGAGAAACCAACAATACTGTTGCAGAGGAAAATCATTGCATCTGGATTGAAGGAATTCAACTGTTTATTCCTAGTCCTTCAGTGCTTGTTCTTACGTTTGGACATGTGGAAGCAAAGATCAGAGTTCCGGAAAGTATGCACTGAAATGTTTCACTCATGTTTAATGCTGAATATTCACTAACTGGTATACAAAGATTAATGGAAAGCAAAAAGGGTGCCGATGCTGGATATTTTGAAACAGTAAATGCTGGAAACATTCAGCAAGTCAATCAACCCTGCAGAGAGAATAAATTTACTGATGTTTCAAATTGTCAGCACAATGATATATAGATTCAATCGAGTTACAAGGTTAAGATAAACTATAAGCTTCAACTTGGAAGAAATGATTAATGGAATTCTGTAAGATTTTACTTTGAGTGTGCAGCTCATCTTGTCTGTAAATAAAGTGAATGAGAAGACAACGTCCGCCAATGATGTGGAGCTGGCAAGCTGTGTTGGGGAGCTTGCAAGAATGATTAAGGGACAACAGATGGAATTTAATACACATAAGATATTACACATTGGTAGGAAAGTCATGTTTCTGACGTTGGCTGAGTTTCCACTGGAAATAGTAGAACGGCGAAAAAATCTGGATGTGATTTTTGACTTTTAATAAAAATTTAATATGAGCCTGATTAAACAGTGGATATTTTTCAAGAGCAATGGACTGTAGGACAGAAATTGCAAGTCAGATATAGTCCTTGGTAAATGGGAGTACAAGGCACTAATAGGACTGATTGTTGTTTTTGTAGTTCCTGTCCTAATAAGTGAAGTGGTTTACTTTGATACCATGTAACTTACCTGTGACATATTTGGAATATTGTAGGGCAGCACGGTGGCACTGTCGTTAGCACTGCTGCTTCACATGGCCAGGGATCATGTGAAGCAGCAGTTGAAGCAATACTTGGAGTACTGTGCGCAGTTCTGGTCGCCTCACTACAGGAAGGATGTGGAAGCTATTGAGAGGGTGCAGAGGAGATTTACAAGGGTGTTGCCTGGATTGGGAGGCATGCCTTATGAAGATAGGTTGAGGGAGCTAGGTCTCTTCTCCCTGGAGAGATGAAGGTTGAGAGGCGACCTGATAGAGGTTCATAAAATGTTGAGAGGAGTAGATAGGGTGGATTCTCGGAGGCTATTTCCCAGGGCTGAAATGGTTGCTATGAGAGGATACAGGTTATACTGTGGCTGCAAAAGCAGGTCAGAGGCTGGGAATCCTCTGAGTAATTCAACCCCCTTAGCTTCCCAAAGCCTGTCCATAATCTATAAAGCTCAAGTCAAGTATGTGATGTATACTTGCAACCGCAGTCCTAACAACACTCAAAAAGCTCAATGTCATCCAGGACATAGAAGTTCACTTCATTGATCCCCCATCCACAGACATTCACTCCCTCCATCGCTGACATACAATGGCAGCCATGTATACTACCTACAAGGCATCCTGCAGGAACTCACCAAGGCTGTTTAAAAGAACTTTAAACTCAGGACCACTGCCATCTGGAAAGTCGAGGGCAGCAGATATCTAGGGTTATGGGGAGAAGGCAGGAGAATGTGAATGAGAATCATATCAGCCATGGTTGAATGACAGAGTAGGCTTGATGAATCGAATGGCCTAATTCTGCCCCTATATCTTATGGTCTTAAGCCAGTCACTGCCCTGACTTGGAAATATATCATTGTTCCTTCACTGTCACTGGATAAAAGTCCTGGAGCTCCCTTCCTAAGAGCACTGTGGATGTACCTACACCACACAAAATCTAACAACCGCGCCTTGACATTCAATGACATTCCTTTCACTGAAATCTACCATTAACAACATCCTGGAGCTTAACATTGAACAGTAGTTAACTGGACCGGTCATATAAATACTGTGGCTGCAAGAGCAGGTCAGAGGCTAGAAATCCTCTGGTGAGTAATTCACCTCTAACTCATCAAAACTTGTCCATAATCTACAAGACACAAGTCAGGAATGTGTTGGAACATTCCCAACCTGTAGTTGACTCGAGCTTAATCAGGGATGGGCAATAAATATTGGCCTAGCTAATAAGGTAAACTAGTTTGAAATGTGAAATATCAGTTATCCAGTGTTACTGTTCAGGAATCTCAGCAGTTGTTAACTGGATCTTTTTTGTGTCAAATACTTTCTTGCAACATCATTTCATATTCAAGTGGCGCTTAACAACGTAAACATCCCACATTTCTCAACGGTTGGAGGAAAATATAAATCAGTTTCCAAGGTGACGCATAATACAGTGAAATGAGTGAATACAATGGAATAGTATCAGTGCGGACAGTGGATTGCAACTTCTTCATATATAGAAGTGTAATAAACTATTTTAAACAAATGGAAATGCTGGTGCCAGGAAATACTTCTTTTCAGTAGGCGTCTATTTGCATTTGGTATTTTTCACAATTTTTACACAATCAGCTACCACTAGCTGTTTTTGATAATATATGACTGTAAATATTGTAGCTGCGTGCAGCTGGTACAAACAATTAGAGAAATCAAGCTGGCTGTTCATAATGAAGCTTGATCTAAACGTTTGCTGGAATATCTGGAAAAAGATGTGGATGAGTATTAGAAAGTTCGCATGGTGCCAATTTGATTTCTTTCCTGACCATAATTTCCCTGCTCTGGTGTTTTGCTATTTGTGCAGCTAACTTCCAGGAAAACATGGCAGCCGTTTTCATTTTATGCCGAATAATAACTGAGGACCTAGTTTGCAATTTGAAAAAGATCTTGCCCTCTTTTATCAGGGACCATCCTGGTGAAGTTAGAAAAGCACTGTTATTGAAAGAGAAGAACATTTAAACAACTGATCTGTGCTGGTTTCCAGCAAATTGGAATGTAGCTGCATATTCTCCAGAATGAGAAAGAAAAACTGCAGCATGCAAATTAAATGAAATTCCGTGTTCTAGGAACCTTAGTTTAATAACAAATTGTCCCAGCGGTATCCAACTTGATGCTTCTGTCCATGTGAGACTAGATCAGATTAACAAAGTACTGAAAATACCTGAGGATTCATTGAAGAAAGCATTTGGTGCTTACTTAAGCAGAACATTTCAATTGTCAGAGAATAGATTGCTTTTAATTGTGAAAAACAGCAGCTATTGATTCAGGATAACCTCTTAAAACAGATGCCACTTGAAGTTACTGAGGAACATGGCTGACAAAACACTATCCCCTATGTTATCAGTTACAAATAACACACAATGAATGGAATATGTTACATATAACGGAGAGTACAAATGTAATTGATACCATGATATTAACTCCTCAGTAATATATTTGAAGAAAAGATTAATCTCTCTTCCCTGTTTCTCTTTTGTAATTCAAAGCATCCCTCCTCACAAAGATTGGAAGTCAGTACCAGTCATACCTGAAATAAGCCCTCTGAGGGTGGTATCCCCCAAATTTACATTTATTTACATAGCCAGCACCACTCAAACAGGTACTTCCTTCTATAGAATATTAAACCCAGAGTGTCAGTAACTCCAGCACTCCATATTATGTACACACGGAGGATTCCTGAATGGACAAGCCATTACTGCCATAATCTGGGAGTTTGTATTATAAGAGTCCACATCGTGAGCCTTGTTAAAGTCATTACACTACCAAGTAGACTAGCCCCTCAGTAGATGGGACACATCCTTTTTTGCTGAGGAAAGTAAGGGTGGATGCTATGGAGGCTCTGACCACAATGTTTCAAACCTCCTTAGATGCAGGAATGGTGGCAGAGGTCTGGACAGTTGCAAATTTTCTATCCGTAATGGAGAAAAAGCTGAGGATATACCTGATAACTATAGGCCAATCAATCTAACTCCAGTGGTGGGAAGTTTTTAGGGATAATAAGCCTTGGACAAAATTAATTTGCTCCTGTTAATTAAAGGTAAATTGTCTTTGATGAACTCGATTGAGTTCTAAGTTGAAGTAATGAAATGGGTTGATGAGGGTAGTACATATGGTCTTTCAAAAGACAATTGATAAAGTAGCACGTAGAAGACCTGTTATCACACGATAGACTTATTAACAAAAATGTCACACGTGGCATTAAAGGGGCAAGGATATAAAATATCTGAAGGGACAGAGTTTCCTTACAGGTGAAAAGTCTGCCTTGCTGTTCCCTAGAGGTCAATGCTGAGACCACTGCTCTTTTTATATCTATATTAATGACCAAGTTTAGGAAATACAGAGCGTACTTTCAAAGTTTGCAGATTACATGAAATTCAGAAAAGTAGTAAACAGTGAGGCAAACAGCAAGGAGCTTAGTAAGATGGGTCAAATGAGCAAAGACATGTAAATTGATTTATTTTAGTAGGAAGAATGAGAAGAGACAATATGAACTAAATGGTTCAATTCTATGGTGGGCAACAGAAAGGAGCTACCTGATGTCAGGGATGTATGTGTGTTTTAGTGGAGAGTAGTGTGGGCGCGGTGTGGCGGAGTGCATAGTATGCACATAAAGGCCTCAGAAGGTATGTCTCAAGTTGAAAACTTGCTAAATTTGTACAAGATCCTAAGTTTTATTGATCCAGATGTCAAGCAGAATTCTAACTTTGAAAGCAAGGTGGGCTGGGATGCAGGTACAGGATTAAATCCCTGAAAAGTGGCATTGGGTTAGGATGTCAATATAGTTGCACCTACTATTTGTTTTGACCTGGGTGAGTTTTCAAGTATGTGGGGAACTCCCATGCAGCTGTTGGGAGAGTTATTAAGATATTCAAACAAGTAATTATCTTTGTCTTTAACCAAGCATTCTGGCTTTAATAAGCCAGTGCACAGGTTTCCTGAGCTTTCTGCGTCTTGCCAGGGTCAATGAGGTGAGGACACAGCAGGCAATGATTGTTTAATGAAATGGACATGCTGTGAGCCTTTAAAGAGTGAAATTTATCATCTAGTGGATTACCACAGTGAAGTGCTCTTACCTGCAAGACTATTGTTCTGACAACCTAAAATCATTAATATCAATTTCAACAATCATAGAATCCGTACAGTGCAGAAGGAGACATTCGGCCCATTGGGTCTGCACTGACCACAATTCCACCAAGACCCTATCCCCACCCTATAACTCCATTCATTTACCCTGCTAGTCCCCCTGACACTAAGGGACAATTTAACATGGCCAGTCCACCTAACCTGCACATCTTTGGATTGTGAGAGGAAACTGGACCACCTGGAGGAAATCCACGCAGACACAGAGAGAATGTGCAAACTCCATGTAGACAGTGACCCAAGCGGGTCCCTGGTGCTGTGAGGCAGCAGTGCTAATCACTGCACTATCGTGCCGCCCAAACTCAAATTAATTTGATGGTGGTATGATTTGAACCCATGCATCTGTAGAAATTGGAGCCTTAATCCTGAGGCTCAGACCACTCGCTCACGCTACCACGATACGTCCAAGTGCTTTGGTGTATACTTCCACTCGTATGAACTTTACTGTAAGATGGGAAAACATTTATGCAGCAGAAGCCCGGGCCCCTCTGATGACGTCAGCAGTAACAGCCATAGCAACATCAATAATGCCAGGAGCCACAATGGTCGTTGCAGAGCCACCAGCAGCAAGAACAGCCAGGGTGCTAATAACATGAGGAGGAGCAGCAACACCAACAGCAGCCACATTCTCTGCTGCTGCTCTATGTGACATAGGGAGCAGACATAGAGCTGCATCTCCAAGGAGGTGAGATCCGCAGAGGGCCCATAGTCAGAGGGTGATCTTCCTCAACATGACAGTGCAACAGTTAAAGGCTCAAGCTTTTGCAGCAGATTATTGCTGATATCTGCAACCTCCTGGAACAAGACCTTCTTCCAAGTGTGAACATGCATTGCCAATGACTGTCAAAGTCACCGTAGCCTTATTTTCTTGCCTATGGCTCCTTCCAGGGTGTGCTAGAGATAACTAGTGTATCTCTACTGTTCATAAGTACTTGAGGGAGAATTTAGCATGACCTAACCAGCATGTCTTTTGGACTATGGGAGGAAACTGGAGCACCCAAAGGAAACCCATGCAGACATGCAGAGAATATGCAAACTCCATATAGACAGTCACCCAAGCTGGGAATCATGCCCAGATATCTGGCGCTGAGAGGCAGCAGTGCTAACTACTGTGCCATCATGCCCCCCTACTGGGGTAATCAAGGAACCGTCCGATGAGCCTGGATTATTCATCAATCATAAAAGATTTCATTCCTTCAATGTCCAACTAATTTGTAACTTCTGGAAGGTGATCATGCCTATCTGTGCAATACATTCAGGGAACAGTCAGGCTTCCCTCACGTATTCGCACAGTATTCCAGACAGCTGGCTCCTGGGTTAAAGGATTACCCTCTAAATGCCTAGTTGCTGACTCCTGGTGAGCAGCCCTACCAGTAAACCAGGGGAGAGAGACAACAGGAATCATAAGATCATAGAAACCCTGCAGTGCAGAAGGAGGCTGTTTAGCCCATTGAGTCCGCACTGACAACAATCCCACCCAGGCCTTATTCCTGTAACCTCATGTATTAACACTGCTAATCCCCTGACACTAAGGGACAATTCAGCATGACTAAATCAACCTAACCCACAAATCTTTGGACACTAAGGGGTAACCATAACACAGGTGATAATGGATAAACTATTAGGCTCCTCAAGATATATGTGGTTCAGGTGTCTGGACAGATCTGAAGGTAAGTACATCCCACCTTCAGGATGGGTATGCTGTGTCCTTCACAATATCATGTTACAAAGAGCAATGAAGTTGTAGTAACAGAGGATGTAGAATGGCTGGTAAGCATGAATGATGAGGAAGGAAAGGAAGAGGAGGAGGAGCCAGATGTAGTTAATTTGCCTGCAGTTGCACACCCCTGGCTGCCATAGAAGTATCCAGATGTGCCTTTTGTATGTGATCTGTGTCATTGGAAACCCTATGCCCTGCTGCTCCCTAAGACCACATTCCAATGGTCAACCAGCCCACCATCATACTAATCCCCGTTGTTACATAAAGGCTGATCATAGAGCTCATCAGAAGCTACTGTGCAGAGTGAATGGAAAATGCAATAAACTAAAGGTTCACTCTTTCATTCATTGACATAAAGTTCATTATTACTGCAATAGCATTGTCATAAAATGCTCAAGTAAATCCCTTGTGGAGCTAACACATCTTTTTAGTCCGCCTCTTCTGGGAAGGTGATGGCTTTTTGGTATTATTGTTTGACTATTAACCCAGAAACCCAGATAATATTCTGGGGATCTGGGTTCAAATCTCGCCATAGCAGATGGTAGAATTTGAATTCAATATAAAAAAAAAAATCTGGAATTAAGAGTCTACTGATGACAGGACAGACCCAGCAGAGGTGGCGACACAGTGGTATACAGTCGGGGGAGAGTTGCCCTGGGATTCTGGACCCCATGAAGTCCCATGGCTTCAGATTAAACATGGGCAAGGAAACCTCTCACTGGTTATCACATACCGTCCACCTTCAGATGATGAATTAGTATTCCTCCATGTTAAACGACATTTAGAAGCAGCACTGAAGGTGGCAAAGGTGCAAAATGTACTCTAGACAGGGAATTTCAATGTCCATCACCAAGAGTGGCTTGGCAGCAGCATTACTGATCAATCTGGTCGGGTCCTAAAGGACATAACTGCTAAACTGGGTCTGCAGCAGATAGTGAAGGAACCAACAAGTGGAAATAACATACTTGACCTCATCCTTACCAGTCTGCCGGCTGCAGATGCATCTGCCCATGACAGTATTGGTAAGATTGACCACCACACAGTCCCTGTGGAGACAAAGTCTAGTCTTCACATTGAGAATAATCCCCATTATGTTGTGTGGCATTATCACCATGCTAAGTGGGACAGACTTTGAACTGATCTAGTAACTCGAGACTGGGCATCCATGAGGCGCTGTGGGTCATCAACAGCAGTGGAATTGTACTCCAGTACAATCTGCAGCCTCATAGCCTGGCATATCCTCCACTGAACCATTACCATCAAGCCAGGGGATCAACCCTAGTTCAATGGAGAGTGCAGGAGGGCATGCCAGGAGTAGCACCAGGCATACCTGGTGAAGCTACCAAACAGGACTACTTGCAAGCCAAACGGCAAAAACAGCAAATGATAGAGCTCTGCAGTCCTTCCACATCCAGTTGCGACTGATGGTGGACAATTAAACAACTCACAGAAGGAGGAGGCTCCACAAATATCCCCATTCCCAATGATGGAGGAGCCCAGCACATCAGTGCAAAAAATAAGGCTGAAGTATTCGCAACAATCTTCAGCCAGAAGTGCCGACTGGATGATCCATCTTGGCCCTCACCAGTAGTTCCCAGCCTCTCAGATGCCAGTCCCCAGCCAATTTGATTCACTCCATGATCAAGAAATGGTTAGAAGCACTGGATACTGCAAAGGCAATGGACCCTGATAACATTCTGGCAATAATACTGAAGACTTGTGCTCCAGAACTTGCTGCTCCCCTAGCCAAGTTCTTCCACTAGAGTTACAACCCTGGCATACATCCAACAATGTGGAAAATCGCCCAGGTATGTCCTGTGCACAAAAAGCAGGGCAATTCCATTCTGGCCAATTACTGCCCAATCAGTCTACTCTTGATCGTCAGTAAAGTGATGGAAGGGGTCACCAGCAGTGCTATCAAGCAGGATCTGCTCAGCAATAACCTGCTCAATGATGTCCAGTTTGGGTTTCACCAGGGTCACTCAGCTCCTGACCTCATTACAGCCTTGGTTCAAACATGGACAAAAGAGCTGAATTCCACAGGTGAGGTGAGAGTGTCATCAAGGCTGCATTCGACTGAGTACGGCATCAAGGAGCCCTAGCAAAACTGGAATCAATGGGTATTAGGGGGCAAACTTCACTTAGCCAGCAATGTCTATGAATGAATTAAAAAAAAACACTTCAGCTGAGCTGGAAGCAGGTGCTTATTCCATTGCTTCAGAACCCATGAGCACCCTGTCAAAGACTGTCCCAGCTATATCTGGATATGGATGGTTTCTGTCATTGGAATAGGAGGCAGCATGTGGGGCTGTGCCTTTAAGGGTTGGATAATGGGATTTGATTTTGATTTGATTGTATACTAAGACATGTGACAATAATAAAATGAAAAGTATTGTTTCTTGTGTGCTATGCAGACAAAGCATACAATACATAGAGAAGGAAAGGAGAAGGTGCAGAACGTACTGACAGTGTAAGGATGAGCGTAGTGCTGACACTGAGAAAGGATACAGACACATCATAGTTCAGTTAGTGGTAATATCAATAGAACATGAGTGACTTAAATACCAAGTGGCAGTGCATCATCTAGTGCTGTTACTAGGTCTCTGGGCCACTCCCATCTTTCCATATATAATGCCCGTGTGTATGTGGCACCCTACCAATCTCCTGGACATCCCCCCTCATGACAGCCAATGGTTGCAGATTCTCTGTCTTTCCCTAGTTTTGAAGGCTCTTCTCTCCTGCAACAAGAGAAAGCAGAGAGCTTTGAGCGTGAGGTGTGGAAATTGGGAAAACATTTAAGCAAGTTGATGATGAGGGATTAATATAAGGATGCAATAAGATTTGTCAGTCAGAGAACTTTTGTGCAGGAGAAAACTAGGGAGGTGAGGGAGTGATAGATATCATCTGCAACAAGTTAGTCACTCATCTTTCTGCGTCTAATGAGACTACTAAATTCTTTGCGACATTGAAACTAGGTCTTGGGCACAAGTCCTGCTATTTACAACCTTTCTTTCTTCCAGCCTCTCCTGCTTTGTTTGGCTGGCTGGCTGGCTCTGTCCTCAGGGTGGAAAATGTCTCTACTGGTCCTTTAAAGCCTCGAGCATGACCCCCGGACAATAGTCAGAGCCAGGGAGCAGTTTCATCACAACTTCCTCTTCTCTTGTTTTCAGAATGCGTCCACAGCAAGCTTTCTTACAGTCATTCAGACTTCTCCCTAGATCCCATTAAAATCTGAGCATTCTTGACAGAGTACAGGCCATGATCATGCTTGCACATAGTCATTACACCTGGAATTATCACACCAAAGCCATGGCTAAGATAAATGGCTATGGGCTCAAGACCTGCTACCAGCCCTCCAGCTGTGAGGGGGCCAGTTCTATTCAGGTTCTACCCATGGAACACGTAAGCAAAGAATTTATATTAAACCTTTATAAAATACAGTTTTAGATCCCAAACTGAAGTATTGTGGCTAACTCTGGACATCACTCTTTAGGAAGGGTGTAAGGCCTTAAAAAGAATTCAAAAGAGATTTACCAGAATGGTACAAGGAATTAAAATGTTCAGTTATGTGGAGAGATTAGAAACACTTGTGTTGTCTTCTTTAGAGCAGAGAAGGTTAAGGGGTGATTAAATTGAGGATTCAAAATCATGAAGGGATTTGATAAAGAAGAGAAACTGTTTCTAGCAGCAAGAAAGTCTGCAATCAAAGGCCACAGATTAAAGGTAATTGACAAAATGAGCAAAGCCAAAATTAGGAAAACATCTTTTATGCAATGAAAAGATATAATCAGAAACAAACTGCCTGAAAGGGCGGTGGAAGAAGTTTCAATAATAACTTTCAAAAGGGATTGGATAAATGCTGAAAGGGCAGGAGGGAATTTGCAATGTTATCAGGAAAGAACATGGAACTAATTATATTGCTCTTTCAAAGACTGGCACAGACTAAATGGTTTCCTCTGTGTAATGTTCTGTGATTCTATGACGTCAGACTATGGCTGGAATTCTCTGACTCATTCATGGCTATAATTCTCTAGTCCTGCTGCAGTGAATGGAGATTTACCTGAGCACCAAATTCTCCATTCTCATTGACGGCAGTAGCGGGGTGTCCCAAGACCAAAGAATTCCAGCCTTATGTCAAAGCCATGGCTAAGATAAATGGCTATGGGCTCAAGACCTGCTACCAGCCCTCCAGCTGTGAGGGGGGCCAGTTCTATTCAGGTTCTACCCATGGAACACGTAAGCAAAGAATTTATATTAAACCTTCATAAAATACAGTTTTAGATCCCAAACTGAAGTATTGTGGCTAACTCTGGACATCACTCTTTAGGAAGGATGTAAGTCCATGCGAATAGCATCCTGCAGTTCTTAGCCCAGACATCAGTTTCTTTTATCCTTCTCTAATTATAATTTTTAAGTTATTGCTGAAAAATGAGACATTTTTTCTTGAACTCTGAGACAGGTGCAAGAATTCCAAATTTCAAAGAAACATCAAATTATTTTGCATGGGAAATTGGGTGTTGATTGACAAGGCGACTCTGATTGAAAAGAATTACACAATTTTAAGGTTATTAGTTGGGCTCACACTATCATTCTCTTACATTTGCTGGGTGTTACATATATTTATAATGTTGGGAACTATCTTCTGTAGATAAAAGGGATATATCAAGACATTGCACCTTTTTGAATAAACAAATACATGAGGGACAATAGCCCCCGGGTGCAATTGTCACAGCAATGTCTTAACCAATCAGAATGGACTTGCTAACCAATCAGTACTCTTTTCTCATACAGTATTGATTGTGGCTCCCTTTGAAATTTGGTATTCTTGCATCTGTTCTGATGCTTGTAAGATGAAAAGTTTCAACAGCATGTTTCGCTTTTCAGCAGTACCCAACTTCTGTAATGTGTAATGACAATTCTTGAATTTCCTACCTAGCTTGAACCAATAAATTCACCTTTTTAGAATAAAACTGTTTACTTACCATGGAGTAATAATACTTCACCAAAAGTGACCTATCAACTCCAGTCACTCCTGGGCTCACAGCCAATGTGTAACCACAGAATATTTTCAAGGAAATTAACATATTTTGTGCAATGGCCATTTTTTTTCTTTTGAATTACAATGCATTATATCTGTGTATCAAGCCAGACAAAAACTTGCCTGGGAATGGAATGAAAACCAAGTTTTCTGCAATTTGGAACACGCTGGCTGAGATGTTTTTTTACTTGCTCGCTGTGAGTGTTGTTGGTATTGTGTGTAATTTCCAGTGTTTGGTATTCGTAAACATTCACATAGGAGACAGAAAATGTCAGGGCTCAGGGTATAGTTCAACATTTGGTCAATGGTAGAAACCCACAATTCTTAGAAAATGGTTTTATTTCATTCACTGTGACCAATTGTCATTGTTCTGTTTCTCTCATTACAAATGCTTCAGAGAATTAAGATTGGAAACACTTGTGACACAGAGTCCACTGACACAATTCAAGATTTCAGCCCATGTGTAAGAGGGAGACCTTGACATAATAGTAGCATGACAGAGATAAGCAATTCATTGTGTTTGATTTCAAAGAAAGAAGTAAATAACTATGATCTGTAGCAGATACAAAGTAAATCGTAAAACTTATTTTGCTGTGCTTTCTGCTTTAAAGTTTTCATCCTGTTTTCCTATTGTAGGTTCTGATTCCCACGCTGTACACCCTGCCCACTATAATCTGAACAAAGAGAATCCAGATGGACAGCTGGATGAGGACAGCAACGTGGACAGCAAATCTTCTCTTGATTTTGGCACTGCGTTTGGCGCTGATGACCCCGGAAAACCAACAGTCAGGTTAGAAAGGCAGCAATAAAACTGAACAGAAAATACTGTAAATCTGAGAAAGGAAACTCTGGAAATGCACAACAAATCATATCTGAAGAGAAAAGACAGGCTATAGAATTTTGGATGTGTTCCCTGCTCTCAAATTTATGTCTTGGCCTTTCCTCTTCCCAAATGTTGTATTTTCCAGAGCTTTCTGCATTGTTTTTATATTGTAATATGAAGCATGTGTTAATAAAACAGAGTTGCATTTTTTAAGTTACTGAAAGATATGGACTGTAACTTCTGATGGTGTGGCAGTTGAGTCAGAATGCTCTTTACTCGCAAATCCTTACCTTGAAATCCAGGTGATTCTATCTTGCCTGACCTTTCAGATCAGTTTGAGCGAGGTCTGGACTATGCAGCTCATCTCTGGGATCTAGCATTAATAGCTGCGGAGTCAAAGGAAAGTAAGATGCGCTCCTTTATTATGGTACTAACTGCTGTAGATCAGTTAAGTTTAAAGTCAAGCCAGCCTTAAAGGTTTTTGACAAGGTAAGTGTACAATGAGTAGATCTGGGGGTGGGTGAGGGGTTTTTGCAGGTATTGTTGGGTTGGGCCTTGTGCCTGGTGGGGGTTGAGTTGGGCCAATCTCTGGAGGGTGTTGGATCGGATCAGATGGAGTCTTGAGGGGATGGGATTGGGAGCAGGTTGAGCTTTTGAAGGGAATTGGCTTTTCGGGGGTGTGGGGGAGGAATCATGTTGGGTAGGGCTTCATGTGGATGGTGGGTGGGTCCTATGGGATAACAAGGAGTCACTTGTAGGTGAGAAACCTATGGAGGAGCTGGGAAATCCTGTGGCAGGGAGTAGTTGAGGAGTGGAGGGAGTCCTTTGTGGGTTTATGCAACAGAGCCAAGTCCCAAGGAGATACCAGAGTGAATTTGTACAATAGATATCTAGAAGCTAGAGGTAGTTTTAATTTTTCTAATTGTTTCTGGGTAACTATTGATGTAACAAAGTCAGAACAATCTGAAGTTTGTGATTTAATTCACAATTTTCAGATGGTTCCAGGTGTAGGGCAATTGCATTTTCCAAGCAGTTGCCATGCAGACTTTATCTGGAAACCTTCAGGTGGAGTTTGGGGGGAAGTTACAACCCTCTGAAGCCAAGCAGCTTTTAAATGATAGGCATGAAGAACAGAATTTGGAGGGTTTCCTGCCCTCCATCTGAAGAGTCAACAGGGAACATATTCACACTGATACTGGCTATCCCACAGCCACTAACTGTTTGTCGGAGCTTTAATTGGCTGAACGTGAGACTTTGTCCCAATTTGGGAAGGAAGTCCCACCTTAGACAGCTGGTAACCAATCAGATTGGCCAACAGCTCTGTAGTTCCAGCAGCACAGAATCCCTACAGTGTAGAAGGAGGCCATTCAGCCCGTTGAGCCTACACCGACAACAGTCCCACCCAGGCCCTATCCCCATAACCCAAAGTGTTCACACTACTCATTTCCCTAACACCAAGTGGCAATATAATTTGGTTAATCTACCTCAGCCTGCGTAACTTTGGAAGAAATCCAGACACTTGGAGGAAATCCACATAGTCAAAGGGAGAATGTCCAAACTCCACACAGTCACCTGAGGCTAGAATTGAACCTGGATGCCTGGTGCTGTGAAGCAGCAGTGCTAACCATTCTGCCACCGCGTTGCTGTAGAGTTAGTTCCCAAAGATGTGGAGTTAGTGGAGGCTGGAATGATGGTAAGTCTAGGGAATTGACCAGACCTTATTGGCATACCCCAGTGAGGGGAGTGAAGGGATTTGTGTACCAGGCTTGAGGGGCTAGTGGTGGGGGGATAAAAGGACAATGATTTTGCCTTTGATTGCACAGTGTTCCTCCAGAGGAGGAGCCCCACCTTGCCTGATACCAGCCTGTGCTAAAGCTGTTGGATTACCTTCTTGGTGTGGGCTGTTTCCTTTTGCAGGTAAAATAGATTGCTGTTGGGACCACAGAGCTGCTGGCCAATCTGGCTGACAGCTGTCTAAGGTGGGTCTTCCTTCCCAAATTGGGACAAACTCTCACCCTCAGCCAGTTGTAGCTCTGTCAAACATTAAGTGGTTGTGGGGCAGCCAATATTGGTGGGAACATGTACCCCGTCGACTCTTCGGATGGAGAGCAGGATAAGGCATTTAAGTGGCTATTAATTGACCACTTCCTCCGCCTTTAAACTCATTGACAGGGGAGCATAACATTCCATCCAGCGAAACAATAATTGCACTTTGGGTCATATTGCAAAATAACTCAAACCTCTGTACTTAACATCTCTATCCTTCTTCCCAGTTTTCTATCTGAGCACAATCTCAACATTGCTGGCAACAAATCCCATTGTTTTGTTACTTTAATAAAAGGTCAGTTTGTACAAACTGTTCCACTATTGTACGCCGCCTTTGTTTTCTCTTACCAAATATCTCGGGTCTTTTCTAGTTTGAGCTTCAACTGTGATACTTGCCAAGTCAGACTGTTGACAATAATGAGATTTTTATGGTGGAATAAAAACTTTAATGCAGATTGAAATGAATAGAACTGAGCTTACCTTCTGCAGTGATGGACATGACAAACTGTTCCTCTTTGACCAAATTTCATGAGTCACGTAGAAAGCAACTGACAATTAACTGATCACATTCTTGTTAGTATACAAAGTTCATTGTTATACAGTATAAAAGCAAATTACTGTGGATGCTGGAATTTGAAACTTGAAGAGAAAATGCTGGAAAATCTCAGCAGGACTGGCAGCACCTTCAGAAGAAATAGGAGCTGACATTTGGAGTCCAGATGACTCTTTGTCAAAGCTTTGACAAAGAGTCATCTGGACTTGAAACGTCAGCTCCTTTCTCTCCTTTACAGATGCTGTCACACCTGCTGTAATTGTTATACAGTGTTAGGTTTGGTATTGAATTTGCACCAAATTATCATTAAGTTCATTACTTGTTAGAATGAGACTGCCCCCAAAGGTCTTTTCACTGTGTTGTTCTGATGATGTTTCTCAATTGCACTTTATAATTTTGAGTCTAATTTGCACTTGCCACATTTGTCATGGGAAGATGATAGATATCTCTGGATTATACTTTTTTATTGAATGCCTGTTTCTTGTGTAGCCCAATCCATATTTATTGTAACAATTTGGCTAGATCATTACACATTTTCACAATATGTGGTTTTTAATGTACAAGTGTATTGGTAATTTGTAATCTAATTATTAAAATTCCTATTTGCATTAGATTACACTGTAACAAATTAAAATTAGTTTTGAATATGATGTCCATTATTATTTTTGAAATAAAAACAGGAAATTCTGGAAATATTCACAGGGCTGGCAGCATCTGTAGAAAGAGAAACTGATTTAATATTTTTAGTTGAATGTGTTAAATATGCCTCCAGTTCAGAGGGAGATAGAAATTAGATGGTTTTATGCTGTTGGAAGAAGGAGGGGTGGAAGAACTAAAAGCAAAATCTTGGATGGGTAGAGAAACAAAGTAATGGTCCAGAATGAATGTTAATGGCAGGACAGTGGGCATCTCTCTCTGAAGGCAAAAGTGTGAAACAAGTTACAGACTGAGACTTGGCAAAAAAAAATCAACAACTCAAAATGGAGGTCAGAGTTCATGGTCCGAAGCTGTTGAATTCAACAGCTAAGTCTAAAGCTGTAAAATACCGAATTACAAGATGAAGTACTTCCTGTTCCTCAAGCTTGCATTGAGGTTCACTAGACCACTACAGCAGACTAAGGATAAAAGTGTGAGCAGGAGGGCAAGATTGTGAAGTAAAATTAAATAGAAGGTCACAATCATGCTTGCAGTCTGAGTGAAGGTTTTCTGTAGTAGGGTCAGCTAGGCTGTGTTTGAGTTCCCTACTATAGAGGACACTGCATTGCGAGTGTTCAGTACAGTGTACTAAATTGAAAGAAGTACGTATTGCTGCTTCTACTGGAAGAAGTGCTTGGAGCCTTGGCCTCTTTTAAGGAAAAAAGAGGCCAAGGCTCCAAGCACTTCTTCCAGTAGAAGGATCATGGGTAGATAATGATTGCACGGAAGGTGCTGTCAGAAGGGGAGGGGGGTGAGGTGTCGGGGATGAAGGAGGAGTAAACTAAGGTGTTGTGGAAGCAATGTTCCCATCAGAATGCTGATGGAGTAGGAGAGAGGAATATATGTTTTGTGGCAGCAGCACACTGGAGATGACAGAGGTGGTGGAGAAAGATCCTGTTAATATAGAGGTTGGTGGGGTGAGAAGTGAAGACAAGGCGAACCTTATCACAGTTCTTGGGGTGAGGGAGGGGGAGGATTGCAAGCAGAAGTTTGAGAAATGGGTTGGACACGTCTGAGAATTCTGTCAACCATAGTGGAGATTGGGATCCACGGTTAAGAAAAAAGAAAGAGAATGTTGGAAGGACCATTGTGGAAGATAACATCATTTGAACTGATGTGATGGAGAAGGAGAAACTGGGAAAATGCAGTGGAGCCCTTACAGGTATCAGAGTGTGAGGAAGTGTAGTTGAGGTAGCTCAAAGAAAGGTGGTTATGGTTTAGAAGGTCAATCATCTCAGTCCTAATACATCACTGTAGGAGTTCTTCAGGGAATTGTCTTCAGTCCAACCAACTTCAGCTGCTTCATCACTGATCTCCCATCCATCATAAGGTCAGAAGTGGGGATGCTTGCTGATGATTACACAATGTTCAACACCATTTGCTGCTCCTTGGATACTGAAGCAGTCCTTTCGCTAAAAATAGTATGAAATGGAAAGAACAATTCCACAAACATTAATAGACTGAAAATTTAAAAAGCAAACAACAAAGATTGACTTAAAAATCTTAAAAGAGCTTAAAAAAGAGGGAAAAATTAGTCTGTGAGAAAGCTAGCTAGAAATATAACAGTTTGTAGTCGGGATTGAAGCTAGTGGGTGGAATTTAATGCATCTGTAAGGAGCAAGGTAAAATCATTAATCAGTGGAAAGGCTCAGGGTGGACAGCTGTCACTTTCCTAACTCTGTCCCCTCAAGGGCAGGGAAGATAGAAACCAGTCTTTCTCCCATTTGGCCAATTAACTAAGTAGGCAGTTAAGGGCCAGCTTAGGGCCTAATCCCACCAGATATATTCTGCTGGTTTACATGTGGGCTTGGAGGTGATTCCTCTTGATTGTGCAGCTGCCAGCAAGTCTCCCCTCCACTAACCCATCCACACCAACTACCCTGCTCTCCCTCCCCCATCCACACCAACTACCCTGCTCCCCTCCCCCATCCACACCAACTACCCAGCTCCCCCTCACCCATTCATACCAACTACCCGGCTCCCCCTCACCCATTCATACCAACTACCCTGCTCCCCCTCACCCATTCTCACCAACTACCCTGCTTCCCACCCCCACCGTCCACATCAACTATTCTGCTCCCCCTCTCCACCATCCACATCCATTACCCTGCTCTCTCCGCCCCCACCATCTACATTCTCTATTGCCTTGAACATAGTGCCTTGAATTTTCTTTAACAGTCAGAAGTGATATATCAATCACACACAATGACAAGACAGTTGACGATCATTAGCGAAATCAGCCCCTTCCATCTATGAGTCCAACTGTGCTCCCACTAGCAATGACCAGTGTGAATGCCGACTGGAAGCAGTTAGCAGCAAAATCAGATAACATTAGGTAGGACTGTCTGGCAATAAAGTTGTAAAATATTCAGCAGAAATCCCTGCACCTAACACATATGCCCTGAAAAGACGATGTTGCTTGGCTAACGTTGAAGAAGTTGTCAAAATAGATGTGGAAAGACCTTAGAGATGCTAAAAAGAAATGACTGATGTAGACAAAACTGCTGACTGTAGGCAATGCAAGATTGCAGCAGAACAAGATTGTAACTGCAGGATTTATCTGTGTTCAAAGAAAATGTTGATGCAGCTCTTTGTGAAGTTTCTCTTCCGAGAAAATAAGAGAACACCCTTTTCTCTCCATATTCAACAGCCCAGCAATGAATATATGGTTTTGGGAATTACGTACTTCAAAGCCTCATATTGTCATCATTTTGCCATTGGATCATCTCTTTTTTTAGTTACAATGAATTTTACCAACATCATGTCATTCTGAAATCATGAGCTTAATCAATATGATTGTACACCTCAGACTGTTCTGAGACAGGCTTGGTACAATATGGCAGACTTCTTGCAAAAGAAGATGAATTAAAGCCAACAAATTGCACTGCTAGATTTGTGATAGATCCATAGCCATTATGATTTTACCATGCTCAAATTTGATCATTAAAATATATAAATTGATTTCAAATGCTATCATAGAATCTACAGTGCAAAAGGAAGTCATTTGCCCATCGAGCCTGCACTGACAACAATTCCATCTAGGTCCTGTCCTATTCCCATAACCCCACATATTTATCCTCCTACTCCCCAGGACAACTTGGCATGGCCAATCAATCTAACCTGCCCATATTTGGATTGTGGGCGGAACATTGACCTGAGGCTGGAATTGAACCTGGGTCCCTGGTGCTGTGAGGCAGCAGTGCTAACCACTGTGCCGCCCTCATGATTTAATTATTAGTTTAAAAATTGGTGAGCTGAAAACAATGCAGTGCAATCTGGACTTTGACATTTGTAACTGAATTTTATCCTGACTCACAGGCTGGAATTCTTTAGCAGTTCACCCCCAGCCCCACTGCTGCCAGCAAAAACAGAGAATTTGGAGCTCAGTCAAATCTCCACTTACTGCGGTGGGACTGACGAATCCCTGCTGTGGACAAGATTAGACAATCTGGCCCAAATTTTTGGATTTTACTAGCCCTTTGGGAACAGACTGTGAGGCTGGGTGAGGCCTGTAAAAAGGCTGAGAAGCTAGAGTGGAGTGCTTATTGCTTTCCCACTGACAGAACGTTTCACTAATAGCAGGAAAGATGGGAATGACTGAATTGCCCAGAGACTAATTGAGATACTTAAATAACCAATGAAAGACTTTTACCCACTATTGCTGTTATTTTAGCTGCAGTAGGTGGGCCTTCTGCCATGCGAGGAGACCATGATGTGGAGAGGCTTACGTTGGACTGGGGTAAACACAGTAAGAAATCTCACAACGCCAGGTTAAAGTCCAACAAGTTTATTTGATAGTAAATGCCACAAGCTTTCAGAACGCTGTTCCTTCGTTAGGTGAACTTTCCACTCACTTTGGACGCAGAAACACTTGGACAATCCCTGTGGAAAATCACCCTCAGTAGTTTTATTTTTTCTTCATTCACTCATGTGATATCAGTGTCATAGGAAAGGCAAACGTTTAGAACTCATTCCTAATTTCTGTATGAAAATGGTGATGAGTTGCTTTGTTGAAGTAATTTGTATGGAATGGATCCATGCACAATTCTGTTAGGCAGGGACATCCAGGATTTTGACCCTACACTAGTAATGGAATGATATATTTCTAAGTTAGAATTGTGTAAGTTGGAGGGAAATTTGCAGATGGTGGTGTTCCATTGCCTCTACTACCCTTGTTTTTCTCAATGGTATAGATTGCAGGTTTAGAAGATGTTATCAAAGGACCTTGGATCAGTTGCTAAAGTACATCCTGTAGACAGTACATACTGCTGCTACAGTGCCTCAGTGATAGGAGGAGTGAATGTTTACAGTGGTGAATGGGGTACTGATCAAATGGCTGCCTTGTCCTGAATGCTGCCAAGCTTCCTGAATGTTGTGTGATGATACTGTGCTATTAACATATTTTATGTTTAAGAGGGATTTGCTTTAAGTGACAATGTTTTGTTACAAGCAGTTGGTTTGTCTGGGAGGAATGCAGAAGATGCTGCGAATGCAGGAAAATTACTCATTTTAGCTATGTAAGTGTTTATTTAGCAGAAGGCTTAATGGGATTTTTAAAAATTAAAGTAATAAGGTGAATTGGGTACACAGAGAGAATCGTGTGATACTGGAAATGTGAGGAAATAGACTTGTTGAAAAAATCTTTTAATTTTGAAATAAAGAACACTTGCTATCTGGAGCTGTTAGAAAGAAGAGACTCTTTCTCTTTCTCTCTCTCCAAAAGTTTTATCAAATTTCCAAAACTATTAACATAGGTTAAAACAAGTAGGCCTGGGTTTTGCTAACTATGTTTAAAGTACGTTTTAAGTCAATGAAAAATGTTGCTTGATTTGAACTGATATAGTTTCTTTTCATTTTGAGTATTGCTCAACTGTTAAAGATTAAGTTAAATTATTTGTAATAGTTAAACTGTGTTATTAAATAAAGTTTGTTTTGATAAAAGCTCCCTGATTTGTCAGTGGAATCACACTTGGAGCAAAACATCCTATCCTCACATTAATGTCAAAATAAACTAATCGTTGGGGTCTAGTCTGGCTTTGTAATATATCTTGGGGTTTCTTATCCAATTTCCTAACAAATATTGGGGACTCTTGCTGGGATTAAAACTATAATTCCCTGTTTGTTTTAGCTTTATTGAATGCAAAGACAATGAGTTTGAGGAACTGGTGTTTTTTTTCAGGTGGTGCAGTTAGTTTCAAATGGAGTGCCTTGTAGAAAAATGGTTGTTTCTGTAGCTGAAGATTTCCTGGGTGTGGAGGGGGGGTCACTTGGAGTGGTTTGCAAAAGATGGTTAAAACAAAGCAAATAAGCTGAAGTTGACTTTGTTTGAAAGGGTGAGGAAGAACAAGATAATTTTAGTGATAGTTTGGCATTTAAATTTGCTAGAAGCACAGTTTGAATCATTGGAACTGTCTGGAATTCAATTACGAATGAAACAGGTGCAACAAGTAAAATAATTGAAACAGTTGCACAAGAAAAAGAAATTAGACAGCTTGAGTTACAATTAGAAACAATAGAAAGGGAAAGAGAGTAGTCCTGGCAGAGCTAAAGGAATATAAGAACGTAAGAAATAGGAGCAGGACTAGGCCATCTAGCCCTTCGAGCCTGCCCCGCCATTCAATAAGATCATGGCTGATCTGTCGTGGCTCAGTTCCACATTCCCGCCCTCTCCCCGTAACCCTTAATCCCCTCTCTTATCAAAAACCCATCAACCTGCGTCTTAAAAATATTTAGCGAGGTAGCCTCCACCACTTCAATGGGCAGAGAATTCCAGAGATTCACCACCCTTTGAGTGAAGAAGTTCCTCCTCAACTCCGTTCTAAACCGCCCCCCCCCCCCTTTATCTTGAGGCTGTGCCCCCTAGTCCTATTATCCTTTCTGAGCAGGAAGAGTCTCTCCACCTCTATCCTATCCATCCCATTCATCATCTTATACGTCTCAATGAGATCTCCCCTCATTCTTCTAAACTCTAACGAGTACAAGCCTAGTTTATTCAGCCTCTCCTCATAGCTCAACCCCCTCAACTCCGGCATCAGCCTAGTAAACCTCCTCTGCACTCCCTCCAAGGCCAAAATATCCTTGCGTAAGTACAGCGCCCAAAACTGCACACAGTACTCCAGCTGCGGCCTCACCAATGCCCTATACAGCCGCAGCAAGACCTCCCTACTTTTATATTCAATCCCCCTCGCTATGAAGGCCAGCATCCCATTCGCCTTCCTGACCACCTGCTGCACCTGCAAGCTGGGTTTTTGCGACTCATGCACAAGGACCCCGAGGTCCCTCTGCACCGTCGCCTGCTGCAGTTTTTCTCCACGTAAGTGATAATCCTTCCTACCATTATTCCTACCAAAGTGGACCACCTCGCACTTGCCAACGTTAAATTCCATTTGCCATTTCCTGGCCCATTCGCCCAGCCTATCTAGATCCTTCTGTAGACTCTAGAGAGAGAGAGAGAGAGAGAGAGAGAGGAAAGGGGAAAAGAGAGAGCTTTTGAGCTACGGAAACTAGGACCGAAAAGAGAATGCCAACATAAACTGATGTAGGCAAAAGTGAAAGTTGAGAAAAATGATGAGGTAAGTGAGGAATCATCTTAGTCAAATCTTAGTCAAAAGTGTGGTGGGGATATGCTTGACATAGTTAAGCACTACCAAAGTTTGACAAAGAGGGATGTAGAAACCTTTTTCATTTAAATTTAAGCCATTTTAAGTGCATATGAACTAATACCAGAAGCCTACAGACAGAGTTTTAAAAATCTAAAGAAGAAATCAGGTCAGATGTGTATAGAATTTGAAAGAATCAAACAAAATATCTTTAACAGGTGGTTAAGGGCATTGAAAATAGATGAGACGTATGTGGCTTTTAGGGAAACAATTATTTTGAAGGAGTTTAAAAATTCATTTCCAGAAGTAGTGAAAATTCACATGGCAGAGCAACCTGCCAAGATTGGTAGCAGAAATAACAGATGATTTTGAGTTAGGTCACAAATCACAGTTTGGTTTTCAACCTCAATTTCGATCTGTGAGGGATAGAAACTGCAGAAAGGAGAAATCTCAGGTGGTCAAGACAAAGGAGGTCTCATTGGAGATGGTAAGGATAGTTTACTTTAGGTTAAAAAAAACACGTGAGGGTGGGAAAGAGAACAGACACTTCAGATGTTTTCATTGTAGTGAAGTTGGACACAAAGTTGCAGAGTTGGTGGCTTAAGAAAAGTACTGGGAAGACAGATGTGGTAAAATGGGATAAGCTAGTGGGGTTTGTTTAATTGGCAAATGAAATAATGGTTGAAGTGGAAGATGTGCAAAAGAATGTACAGCTTGTTCAGAGGTTGGTTGATCAACAAGTTCTAGATCGTTTTAAAGATTTTGTTTCTGTGGGTAAGAATTACTCATTTGTATAAGGAGGAGTAGGGAAGGAAATAAAGATCTTGAAAGATATAGGATCAAGTCAATCTTTAATAGTGAAAGGTGAGGAGATATGTAGTTTGGAAAATGTATTGCCAGAAAAGGTGATGACGTGGAATTAATGGTGAAAAGAGTAGTGTTCCATTATGTAAGGAAAGGTTGGAGAGTCCAGTGAAAGGTGGTGGTAGGAATAATAATGAAATTATCTTTTCAGTGGCATGGTTTATCCTGGGTAATGATATAGCTGGATCACAGGTGAGATTGATGCTTACAGTGGTTGAAAAGCCAGTGGAAAATTAGAAAACTGAACTGTTAAAACATATTTTGTTTTGCGACTGTGTGGTAACAATACCCAAAAACCACAGGTCGATACAGGAGGAGGAGAAATCAAAGAGTGAAGATAACTGAATGTCAGCGTCCTTATCAGAAATAATGTTTGCCCAGATAGATGAATGGTAAAGGACAAGAACAGGTGGAGGTTAAAGCAGATATCTTTAGTTCAGGAAAGTTGGCAGTTTTACAACAGAGAGATGTAGAGATAAAGCAATTATGTGAGAAAGTTCCAAATTAAAGAAGTGAATAAATGGAGAAACAGGCATCACAATGAGATGTGAGTGCCATGCATAATGACAGAATAACGTAACAGACAGGGAGATATTGGCAAATTGTGCAAGTTAAAAACCCCAGCACTGCTCAGACAGCACAAAGGTAATCTAGGAGGTCGAGATGGACAACCCAGAAGATGCTTAACCATGCTTCAAAGATTATGGTTCTTAACTTTGGAGTACTGATACCCTTACTAAATTTTTATCCAACAAATTTTAAATGAGGGTCAGATGTCAGCATGACAGTCCTGTCAGTGAGGAACCATGGTTCAAAGACCTTGGGTGGGATTTTACAGCCTTGCTCAACCTGAGACTGGAAAGGCCTGCTCAAGGACAATGGATATTTCCATCATCTGCCCCTTGTCTGCTCTGATTCCGTGGCAGATGAGGCAATGGAGTTTCAGCACTTGGCTTTGAATGAAATACATTTCACTTAATGCATAGGGAGAGTCTAACCTCTAGTCATCATCATGATCCTGGAACAACAGAAAACAAATATTTGAACTGACATCCATCAACAGTGACCAACATTTCTCTCTCCTGAAAAGAGATGCCTGCATGGTCCTGGATCTCCTCCAGACAGCAGAGGATTTGAAGACTACCACTGTTGTTAGCCAGCCAGAACAGTACGGCCCTGAGTGCTCAAACACTGAAGAATATTCAGACTCAGATTTCACCAGTAACCCCTCCTCTTTTTGCGAAGGAGGTTTGATTCAATGTCATTCCAGGGCCTAGAAAGGCTACAATGGTCAGACCAACCTACCACCCATGAGGTTACCATGGCACCTCCAGTAGGCGTGGTTCTTGAGAATGATCATTCTGAGAAGCTTCTCCCTCCAGCTACAATGATGATTGACCACTGTGCACATTCTGTAACTTGCAGCCAGTGTGCCACAACCATAAGGGATTCTGCAACTGGGTAGCAGTTTCTCAGCATTGGCAACAAAAAGCAGAGTTTAGCATGCCACTCAACCTTCCTCTCACCGCTCTTCCTTCGCCTCCAGATGGAAAAGAAAAAGCAGCATCATGGAGACATATACCATCCAAAGGACTTAATCAAGAGTCACAGCAACTATAGATTTTCACAGCATCCGAACCAACCGAGTCGAGATTTAGCATAAAACAATGGGAGAAAAGAATGAAAGCATACCCAAATGTCAATCCAATGGAATGTGGAAGCATTAAGGCCTCCATACTATCTGAATCTCTAACTTCAGGAACTTGAAATGGGGAGAAGGGGTTCTGAGAATGTTAATACCAATGCTGTAATAGCATTAATGTTGAAATGGCATTAAGATTGTAACAATAAGATAAATGTACATGAATTTACAACAACACAAGTCTTGAAGTAACTAAAGTAACTCTATACCTATGGGATAAAGAATTGAGGAGAGGTGTAGTAGAAGGGGTCTGGCACATATAGGGTTAAAACAGGACTGACTACTGTACTGTCCACACAGTAATGTAAGAAAGCATATGAGGTAGACCTAGAGTCAGTGTGGTGATGGCTAGAGATGTGTAAAGACCTAGGATGGAGATAGTTCCATGCCTGTACCCTTTCTTGTATGTACGTGTATGTTTAAAAGTACTTAATAAAGACTTATCGTTAACATACAGGAAACTATAAAAGACTTATTTAACAGACATGTTATATAACCAACACAATTTCAACATTTCTTGCCCTGGGTAAGTGGCGAAGCTGTTTTAAATTGTAACTTCTAAGTATAAAATTATATAATTTTGGTAATAAATGTTAAGACAAGAGAAGAAAAATGCTAATTGTGCAAACTGCTTAAGTATCTCATTAATTTCACAGTTTGAGTTTTAGAATCGGCACAGCAGGACAAGCTTTTTCTGAATAATTTCAGCTGTATGCGGCTTCACCAGAGAAGCAACTGTAGGTACACAGGAGTTCTGTGTGGCACATTGCAAAATAGAATAAATCTACAGTGTAAAGTAAGACATCTGTTAGCCTGGTTCAAACATTGGCCAGTATTACATGGAGAACTGTCAAGTCCTCCGCTATTACTAATAGATACTAGTTTCCTACTGTGATCAGGGATAAGATGCCCAGACCTGTTTGTTGAACATAATTTGATGCTGTCAATCTGGTTCAAGAAACAAGGGTTGGAGTGGGGGTTGGGGGGTGCGGTGGGTGGAAATGGAATTGAATTAAAATCAATTAAATTTGTTTCTGTGGGAGTGATGGAATCAGCTGATAGGTTGCAATTTTATCTATAAAAAGTGAAGTGACCAAAAAGAGTAGATTAATATTCTCACTATTTCATCAGAAGCACCATTTTCCATGTGGAAAGTTACATTTACAGTCAGAACTTCTTACAGGCTGCATTTAACACAAAGGTAGATGTGATCAGGTTGTTGCTAGGTTCTTCAATCTAGATGGCCAGGAGATTGGACAAAATTTGATTAACAGCTTTTGGAAATTATCTCATAATTTCAATAACATTTTTTAAGAGTGCTGGCCTCAGTCCAAGGAGTGGTGACTGCTTAGCAAATCACCATGATTGAGGGACACGATGACACTACAGCTCCTGACAATCTCACTTTGGCTAAAATTTGGAATTTGAGGCATGCCAGAATAGGCTGTGGAGGAACTCACTAATGGTTCCACCATGCCTATTCTGAAAGCAGCAGGGACTATTAGTCCAAAGCCTGTTTGCCTTCAACTGCACAGAACCTTCCATGCCAAAGGTTAGGGCTGATAATCACTGGCATAAATTAAGTTGGCAGCGCTCCAAATGCTTATTCTCCATCTACAAATTAAATATAATAATTATATTGCTAATTATGGATAAAATTGTTTTTAATTTCTATAGTACCCCAGTTCCCTGGCTCCTTTTTCCCCTATTCCCAACATTGGTGGGACTAAGCACCACCTAAGCTGCCAGCTTCTGGTTCTAATTCCTATGTTCCAAGCAGCAGTGTAGGGGAAGGAAAGCAGTGAGGTGGCCACAGGAACCACGTGGTGTTAGTCTCCATGGGACGCACCCCAGAAAACTTCTAAAAACTGTTATAAATTATTTAAACGATTATAACAGAAATATCCTAACTGTTTGAAAATTTTAAAAATCATTAAAATTTCAACTGTTGTTGACTGAAGACTGACTTCAAAGAGCACGTGTTCAGCTTGTGGCAGAACCAGGGATTGTGGCTTCATCAGTAATAGCCCCCCTTGAAGACCTCACTATTCTTCCCAACGCTAACGTCTGCTGTAACAAGAAAAGAGTTTTTTTTTGCCGCAGCCTAGCATCCTAAGATGCTAGGGCCACTACATAATTCAGTGGCCCTCATGAAGAGGTTCTGAGTCTTCTATAGTTTAACAGCGAGTGTTTATTAACTACTCATAACTATGTGTATATATATATATGCAATAGAAGGTCTAAGCTGTGAACTGTCCCGTGCTTGCCTCTACACATGTCTTTATCCAGTACAGAATATCCCTCTAGACACAATGCCTGTGTTCCTTTACGTGGCAGTGTGGTTGATAGTGTACTCTGCCTTACATTAACTCTTTCTATGTCAGATCCTTGTACTACATCGCCATCCAAATCTTTATCAACCTATTTACAATGGAATCATGCTTATCCAGTTTATTTACATTACTTATGCTGTCTCTTCTCCCAGCCCTTAGGTCTCTTGCATTTACAGGTTCAGGTAGTTTAGCAGCTTTATCATTCTTCCAGATCTTGTCTTTTAACTGTGGGGGAGTTGTAGGTTCTGTTGCACTGGGTAAACCTTGATTAAATAGGAAACCATTTTGGATGTGGTCATTGTAGCATTTGGTTGATCTTAGTTCTCTTTGTTCTTTGAAGCTGAACCACTCCTTCTCAAAGTCCCCCAACTGGCATTATTGATGGTTATTGGGTCATCCCATTCCTTATGGGGAGAATAAACTGGCTGTTTGTTTATAGTGTGCATTACACACTACTCCTTTGGGGTGGGGGGAGTGGACGAGTGGACAATGGTGCAAAGGAGAGCGAAGGTGCAGGTGAGCGTGGCTCCTTGATGGCTGACAGCTGCTTTGACGCTGCCTTTGGGAGTTGCAGCTCTGTAAAAATGAAATGAGCTCAATAAAATGCTGCAAATGGTATCAATGCTGCAAACTCAAGCACCTGTCAGCACATCATACCTCATCTCTTAGATATCTTCTTTTGTTTAATTTTGGACATTTTTATCCCACCATGGATGGAGTTTGTAACTAAAACATGAAGGCAGCCTGGCCAATTGGCCCATCTGCCAGTCGTAAAAGTGGACAGGGCACATTAACATCACTGACAATTGACTCCTTAATGGGCTTGATTGCCCAGTTAATTTTTGGCGGGTGGGCTTCTGTCTCCCAAGTTTGTCTGCCAATCATAATGTTGCGTGTGAAGCGTGATGACATTGAGACACATGTCTGACATCTTCTCAGGCAATTTCAAGAGATTCCTGCCCACGCATTCAACATAAAATTCTGGCCCTAGTATTCTTCCAGCTACTTAATGTTTTTCAGCAATTAAGGAAGGTTAGCGACTTTACGTGGAAATATAATAAAATCTATTTAACTTCTTAATCCTTTCTCACTAAGCACACAAAGTGATAACATTCTTGATTTCCACAACGAAGCAATGAAAGTTGTAATTGCCGTCGACAGTTTTCAGTAGCTACATGTTGTGAGCATTTATTCATTTGAAATTATGCACGCATGGCAGATAATCACTTTCTTGGTTTTGTTATAAGCATTGAGCTTGTTATTCCAAATTAGCGTTTTGAAAGAGGGGGAACTTACTTTAATCCTGCTGTTGCATATAAGGTTGCCTGATTTACTTCCTGTGGGTAAGTGAGCAATTTTTGAGTTTTTTTTCAATGACCTTTACAAAAAATTGCTCTGTACTGTTACTGTTATTCCCTAGAAGGCAGCATGATATTTAGAAAAAATGACCAAAATGATGACAAATAAACAGTAACTCCCCCTGTTATTAGGAGAACTATAGGTTGGGGCATTTGCTGATTAGAGAAATAATGTGGTGATTATGTTTATAATAGTTTAAAAAATATTAAAACTTTATTCACAGAACTTATGTCAATGGCATTTTAGACGTCAAGTGAGAAAACTATAACAAAGTAAATGTAGATTTGCAGATTGTTCAAATGCTCTAACTAAATCAAATAAAAATCAAATCAAACGTGATGTGAGAAAAATCTTTTTCACACATTGACTAGAAATGCTCTGCTTGGAAGTGTGATGGAGACAGGTTCAATTCAGGCATTTGAGAGGGCATTAGGTGATTGTTTCTTTTTAAGTAATTTGCAGGGGTACAGAGAAAAGGCAGGGGAACAGCACTGAGACGCATGCCGTTTGGAGAGCTGGTACAGACATGATGGGCCGAATGGCATCCTTCTGCACCATAACAATTCTGTGATCATGTGGCAAGAAAGCTTCTATTTACACTGACAAGTGTATGTAATTGGAGCTAAAGTAAATATTCAGCTTCGAAGACCAAACTTAACAAAAGTGTGTTACGCTCATAAATATGTCATGCCTAAATGTCCTTTATCTTTTACACCTGTCTATTGATCTGCTGCTTTTCAACTCATAATGGTTCCACCCCAATGTAAAAGAGCCACACACAGGAATTACCTATAGTTGCACTGGTTCAAAACAGCCATAATAAATTCTGGATTGCAGGTGTTTTGATGTGATTTTTAAAAATGTTTACCTTTATTGAAATTAGAACTGTATTTTAAGATTTGATAGGGTTCCAGGAAAGCATGCGAGGTAGCCGGGGTACGGTTAGTAAAAAAAAATCAAGTGGGAAGAGGGCCGGTTACACGCTCATTGCCTTGCTGCTTAGGCCAATGAAGGCCCTTAACTGGCCAAATAAGGGAAACTTACTGTGATAGGTGGTTGGGCCCACCACCTTGTGTCCCTGTGGGCTCTGGGAGAGTCACTGCTGATCAGAGCCTCCCTCCCTTCCACCAATCCCCCCATACCGTCCGACCCTCCATCTCAGCTGGAAGGCCACTCATCTGCCTTCACAATTGGCCAGTCACCTCCTTCACCTGGGTCTGCCTGATTGGCCCTGGTGTCCTTGACCACACATCTACACGACAGCTCTCCTCCATCATTGGTCTGGAACTGCTGCAGTCCTAGCAGTGGCCACTACTCAGTGTGGCATTGCCCAAATTGAAGAACTGCCAACCCTCTGACTGACTGGCATCTCTTGGGGGAGGAACCTTCTCCTTAAAGAGACAGAAGCTCTAACTACAAATAATTAATTGTCTGATAAATGTAAAATGCCATTGAGGTTTTCATGACTGGCGGAGACAGGGTTGCCATTGACTTTCTAGCCAGTGCCTGGAGCCACAGCTGCCCAGTGAAATGCTGGCCTCTTTAAATGCACTTTCATGGTTTCAGTAAGAGACATCTTAAAAATTGTAAATTAAATCACAGTCAGATGTTCTGGGATTAGCTGTACCTAATGTGCATGAATAACGGTTAGATAGTTTGGAAATTAATTTTGGTACCTAAAGAAGATGTGAGTTCCATACTTATGAATTGCTTTGACTTGATTTATTATTATTGTCACATGTATTAGTATAGAGTCAACAGTATTGTTTCATGCGCGCTGTACAGACAAAGCTTACCGTTCATGGAAATTGACGTTGACAAGACGGGTGCACGATTATACCCCTAGAGGAAATTTCACCCCAAAATGTTTGCTGCAGCATAAATATTCTGCAAATGTGAACTCAACCAATGCAGAGCAAGAAATTTTGTAGCGTTTGTAACAGAGCTACACAGACTATGTCAATTCCTTAGGGGCAGCCAGCATTAAGAACACTATCTGCATGGTCTGTGCAACATTCCTCAGTAATATCAATGAGGAGGAGATGTACATCACACAGATAATGTCTTCTTTTGCTGCCTCCCCTCTGGGAAACATCAATCTGTAGATTCATAGAATCCTACAGTGCAGAAGGCCAATCAGCCCATCGAGTCTGCACCGATCACAATCCCACCCAGGCCTTATCCCCATAACCCCATACATTTACCCTAGCTAATCCTTCTGTCAGGGGCGATTTAGCATGGCCAATCCACCTAACCCGCACATCTTTGGAAAGTGTTGCAAGAAATTTCACCCCATCAGTCTTTGCTCAGCATGTTAGACTTTGTCCTTAACGGGACAAACGCTTGTACTTCAGATAATTACTACATTGGCATTGGATCTTTCAGTCAACAGCTATTTACACTTGCCCATAGACTTTCAATTAACTATTGCATGGAAGTTTGTGATGATTAGAATTCATTTCAGCACAACACCTGTAGGTGTGACTCCTTAAATAAAATGAAACTTTCTTAATGAGTAGTGCAGCGTATACATCAGGGAGTCTAAGTTTGAATATTTAATTCATTGTTAATTCTGGTAGAGAAAGGTAAATAAAAAGGGAAAGAAACAGAGGAAAAGGAGCAAAAAGAAAAAATAAAAATCTCTTTATACAACCCCAAACAATAATTAAAAGAATGAAACTTCACAGTTGTAAAAGTTAGTTTTCAATAACAGAGAAGTTGTTTGGCAATAATTAAGACAAAACCATTCTGACTATTCCTGATAAGTCCTGACTCTCAAAATTGATTCCAATAATTTGCTCATCACTGAAGTCAGGCTGACTGGCCTATAATTTTCTGGCCTATCCCTTGCACCTTTATTAAATAATCACACAATGTTCACAACCTCCAGTCATCTGGTACCTCATTTGTATCTAGATAGGATTGGAAAATGAAGCTCAAAGCATCCGTTATTTCTTACCTCATCTCCTTCAATAGCCTGGAATGCAATTAAATGGTCCTGGTGATATATTCACCTTTGAAGATGTCAGAACCTCCAATACTTCCTCTTGCATTACTCTTATTGTATCTAGTAGTTCACACTCTTTCTCTTTAACTAGAATTTCTGCATTATCCCTCTCCCTAGTGATGATAGAAACAAAGTACTGATTAAAAATCCTGCCCAAATCTGCCAGTGTTTTTTCGTATCCTTTCTTTGCTTTTGTTTCTTCTCATCAGGTTCACATTGTTCAGCATCAGTTTCCTGATTTTTCTAGACCAGAAATGTTAAACACTGCTGGTAGACCCTAATGCTAGGTAAGCATTCTAAGCCATTTCTCTAACCCCCAGCTTTCACCCCAAGCATGTCCCCAATCACTTCCATTCCTCAAAGATTAATTACATGCCAAGTACTACAGTCCTCCGCCTCAAACTCTATTCACTTGAATAGCGTTTGGTCAAAGATACCACTTCCTGGCTACATTCAGAGCCCACACCACACCAATGTGGGCAAAAATGTGTCAACAAAATTTTACTCTCCATTAAATCATTTAATATTTGTCTCTTAATAAAATACCTTATCTCTTAACTTACAGTCATGAAAGTTCGGTAATACATTTATCAGATTCTCCCCTTTCAGTAAAAGAGTCTTATAAAAATGAAGCAGCAGCACTAAAATCTCCACAGCAACTGACAAAGCCATTGCTGACTGCTGTTGTGCGATCTAATCATTCGTGGGGGCTTGGGGAAAATTAATGCATGAACTTTATTTTATTCATATATTATAATAACCATTTTATAATGCAGTCTAACATTACTTCTCAGCAGTCAACTACTGATTATTACTCATGATTATATTCTAATCAAAAATTCTTCTGCATCAAGACCTAAAGCGCTGAAGAAAATCTTTCCTCATTAAATCTTATTAACGATAATAACTATCCAGCGATAACTATAAGGTGAAAATTTCATTTCTAAATTTAGATGTCAGTTCTAAATTGCTTAAACTTTATTCATGTGCTTAATCTAAATTTCCTGAACAATCTACTACTAAGAACTTAAGAAATAAAAGCAGTGGTAGACCATTTAGTCTTTGAACCTGGTCTGTCATTCAAAAAGATCATAGCTGTAACTCTCAGCGCTCGTTCTCTGCGGACACAAATCCCATTATCACGAGAGAGAGCCATAACAGAATTTGCAGTGGCGTGATCTCAACTTGAGTTTCCACCCCCTCCCTTCAACGGTGGAGAGAGGAATTTGCTGGATGGTGGTGGGTGGGGGGCAGGACAGACACTGAGAATGGGGGGGGATGCTCCCCAATACCAGCAAATATGGAAGAATGCTCTCTGATGCCAGTAAAATGGGGAGGAGGGATTGGCTCACCCTCATGTTGTGAGGGGGGGTGGATAACATGGACATTTTGTGTAGGGGGTGGTTACTAATTGCCATCTCCAGTGGAGACAATGAGATAGAGTGAGAGATCATTGCATCAAGAAATATTATATGGGTAATGCCCAGATAGATTTGTGGATTGTGGATTGTGCCTTCCAGGAATATATAAAGATAAAAACGACCTGGAAAGTTGCCATCTGTGAGTGTGCACTAGTGCTCAGGTAGCGGAACATGTGTGATATTGGAGAATAAGCCAGCCAGCAGCAGCACCCCTGTTAAAGCGTTTTGAAGATATATGCCTTTCTCTATTTCTGATTATTGAAGTAAACCAAGTCAGCAAAGATCAGAATATAAAACCAAAATAATGCAGATGTTGGAATCTGAAACAAAGGCAGAAAATGGTAGAAAATCTCAGCAGGTCTGACAGCATCTGTGGAGAGAGTAGAGCTAACGCGTTGAGTCAGGATGACCCTTTGTCACTAACATAGCTGAAATGAAAACAGAGAAGCCTGTCTGCCAAATGGCAGAACTATTTGCTTGCTGAAACCAGTGCTGCTGGAATCTGAATTACAGCAGCCCCAATGCTCAATCATCTGCTCCTCACGAGTCAAGGACAGTTTTGCACGCCTTTTTTACTTATGTACTTTGGATTCAATGCTCATTCTAATATGTATGAATGTGTTTTACCATTTCCCTGCCTTTGGTAGTTGATAAAGTCATTCTATTTCTAATTCAAGAAAACCTGGTTAAATTGGTTCCTTTTAAAACATTTGCGACTGGTAAAAACAAGGGATCATTTTTAAAATTTCTTGTTATGACCAGCAGAGGGGGTTGAATAAAGAAAGATAAGTAGTCCATCCCTCCTCACTTGGAGTATCACAATTGGGAGGGTGCCTCAGCCAGACAGTAACAAAATGCTTAATCATTAATAGAAATCTCATCAACTTCAAATGGTAAAATAGAATAAATATTTACACTTTGGATGCAAAGGGAGTGCATGGCTCTCAAAATGTTTTGTGCAATCAGCATGAACCTCACTTCTCTTCAGTCATAAGAACATAAGAACATAAGAAATAGGAGCAGGAGTAGGCCATCCAGCCCTTTGAGCCTGCCCCGCCATTCAATAAGATCATGGCTGATCTGTCGTGGCTCAGTTCCACTTTCCCGCCCTCTCCCCATAACCCTTAATCCCCTCTCCTATCAAAAATCCATCAACCCGCGTCTTAAAAATATTTAGCGAGGCAGCCTCCACCACTTCAACGGGCAGAGAATTCCAGAGATTCACCACCCTTTGAGTGAAGAAGTTCCTCCTCAACTCCGTTCTAAACCGCCCCCCTTTTATCTTGAGGCTGTGCCCCCTAGTCCTATTGTCTTTTTTGAGCGGGAAGAGTCTTTCCACCTCTATCCTATCCATCCCATTCATCATCTTAATTATAATGATAGGAAAAAAATTATGCAGACAGAAATCAGCTCAATGTGGAATCCCTGTCAAAAATGTCTTTTGGCCTGCACTCAAAACCCAAATGGCCACATGTGGCACCCGGGCCACAGGTTCCCACAACTATCTGAGTCTATAATAGTCTCCCCCTGGGCTGATTGTGGCTGAAGTACATTTCCCACCCACTGAATGTATGTGCCCATTGGACAAAAGATTCAGGCCCAAGTCTGTAAGATGAGTGACAATTCTAAAAATAACTATTGCAAGAATTTTTCCTACTGTGGAGAGAAGTAAAATACCAGAATGATTGACACACATGGAGTTACTTTTATTGCATGTACTGCTGAGTTATGAAAGCATTTGTGTAATCTTGGGACACCATGCCCTGATTCTAGATTAAGCAGAAGGGGCTAGTGAGTTTCCTAATCGTGTGAGCTCTGTTGTAATTCAGTACTTAAAGTGAAGTGTCATCAGCTCCTGGAGTCACAGACAGTTGCTTTATGGCCTTAGTGACTTCAGTTTGAGATGGCTTGAGGGCAAACTCAACTAGAACGCAATGCTGTGGAAATGACTAAATTTTGTCATCACGCTCTGTGGAGTTTTAGTTCAGAAGATTGTTAAAGGGCTCGGTCCAATGGGAGAGAATCCTATAGTCTGTTTGTTTGAAACTGATTGCCATCTGCTGAGAGGATGAGTGTCATACTGTTAGTTTTGAGGCTATAGACGGATCAGAGAGTGACACGAAATGACTTCAGATCATGTTTATTGGCAGTTTCCTGAAACTGCAGTTTTGTTCTTCCACCATTGATATTTGTCTCTCTTAGTCTGACCTGCAGCATATGTTTTGCACGATGGTATCTGACTTTTCTTGCTGCTGAGTTTTTTGCCAGATGTATTGGATCTGTGGGCATTGTTCACATCATCTAGTGGCTTGTCTATATCCCGGTCATTCTTGTCGATCCAATCGTGGTGTTTCCATCTGACGAATCCAAGAGCCTCAGTTGCTATGCTGTGAGTGACATTCCCTAATATTCCCCAAGAACCTTCATTGCCTGTCTTCTGGGATATGAGGAGCTGTACCAGTCTCTTGGCTGCGTGTTTTAGGATACTTGCGTCAAGCTTCTTCCTTCTATAGATTGACTTTGTGTCATTGTGCTCCTGATGAGCTGATGATTTGATGAGCGTTCAGCACCTCTAAGGTAGTGGATAAAGTGCATTCCCTTGAGGTTTCTCTGTCATATAGTCCAACATGTAGTGTCAATGTTTAAATCTGAGGTGTGTCCATGTTGTTTTCAACTTTTTAGCTTTTTGGAAGATTAAGGGGGCAATTCTTCCATCTCACTGCACTGCTTTTGGAGCTTAGCAGGCTGGGAGACTCGAGCAGAGACTTGATTTGCAAGCTCCCTGCGAATTTCTGGTGGCTGGATTTCCAGTGCCCGGATTCCCTGCGCCATCAGTGCGGAGCTCCTTAAGTTATGTAAATTCTTATTATCATATGTTTTTCATATGATTAGTGGACCCAGGACCGAAATCTCCAGGCTTGCTAGCGTCTCTTCCCTCCCTCCCCCCACACCCCGGCCTGCCAAGAGTGTTTCCCTCCAGCGGGGTTTAGTATTGCTCCCCGCTTGTGGGGAGTTGGTGGTCTGACCCCACTGGAGTGAATTGGGGCCATAGAGGCTCCCCAGAGAGTTGGGCAGTGGAGGTTGGGGTGCCCCCTGGGCATTGGTACCTTGGCAGTGCCAGCCTGGGCCTGCAGCAGTGCTAATGCCCAAGGGGGTATCTTATTTTGGGAGAATCGTCCTGGTAAGGTTAAACTTGCTGCACGTAGAGAGAACAGGGGGCAAAATTTTCCCAAAAAATTTCAGGTAAGAAAACTGGGTGTGGTTCACACTGGATATCAGATCACAATTTTCCCACACTTAACTCTTTTTTGGGAGAGTGCTGAGTTTTACACTTGTTCTGAGGGGGACAGGCCAAAACATTTGCCAATAAGCCTGGCTTCACAGAGATGGCGCGCCATTTTTAAATCTCAAAATGAAATTGAGAACCCGCTCCCTCCTCCCACGGACATCAAGGATGACCCATCCTCTCCTCATTAAAAGGATGTTCCCACCCTTCCCCAAACAAAGATCGCCAGCACTGGGGCACTTCCTATGAGCCCGCCTTTCAAGAGCCCACTCCCACATGAACCCCCCACATGACTGCCATCTTTCATGAAACCCCCCCCCCCCCATTTCATTCCTCGCTTCCTGACCCTCCACTTTGTCCCCCTTCATTACTCCCCTTGTGCCCCAGTGCCCTCATGTTCCAGCTCCATTGGCACTCTCCTGACACCTTGTGGGCACTGCCCAGCCATGTTCCCGACCACCAGTGGCTTCCGCGCTACCCCCGCCACCTCAGGACTCCTGCTGAGTTCAAATGTTGGAAAATCCTGGGAGGAGGGAAGATCCAGCCTTGAATGGATTCTGCATACATAAATGCTCACTTAAATATGCTGATCAAGTTCCTGTCCTGACTGAGCAGGAACCAGATTAAGTCCAGAAGTGGTGAGTGGTAAGATACCGAAGAGTCTTTGAACCGATGCTGAATGTGCTAAACCACTACCCACAATTCTCCAGCTCCACTCTGCTCTAGTGGGCTCTGCACAGGGCATGATGTGGCTGAAAAATTGCAATCTGGGTATTAGAATTTATACTGCCAATGCAGTGGTGTCCTAGTGCTCGCCTCCATGTATTACAGTCTGTACTAACATAATCATCAAAATAACAGACGATGTGAAGTTTGTCTTGGTGGTGTACTCCTCGAATGATCCAGCTCAGATCATCACAGAATGTTACCTGGACCTCGTCTGTGTGTGTCATTGTTGGTGCACAGACACTGTTGAGTGTCATACAGTGGACACTGGACAGATTCTCTGATTGCGTCCATGCCCATCCCACTGCAAGTGAGAATGGGGAATTTGACATTCCAGCCAAAATCCCATTCACTGCAACTACACTGGAAAATCCCAGCCGCTGATGAGGTTGGAGGTTTTCAGTGACTGTTTTCCCCCAAGATTTATTCAAAGTGAAATGAGTTCATGTTCCAATTCCAGAACGAATGACAAAACCCATCCTTGACTCTCAAGGCTGACCCTTAGACTTGCCGACCAAATAGAATGCGTAGTTTTCACCCACTTCCTCCAGATGGAAATCCTCTGCAAACCTTGTTCCAGTTGGGCTGGCTATGTCAATATTGCACCTGCCCAGCATTCTGGCTTTGGGGTATAGTATTGACGAATGGAGTTGAGGGTGTTTGAGTCTCAGCTGAGGAGTTCTTGAAAATATTCCCTTCAGTGAGCACTGACTGCCTCCTGTACTTGATGAGCACACTCCAGCCCATCCTGTCCTACTCTCTCATGCCTAACTCTGAGCAGGATGAGCCCTTGGGTGATCGGGCCTTGACAATAGTGAAGATACCATGCATATCATTGGTATCTGCGATTCATTGGATCTCATGTGCTTTTTCTAATCACCATTTATCAGGAGGAATTTCCCTTCTGTCTGCCACAGGGGATTTCATTGCAAGGATCCTCTTCAACCACCTCCTTTCAGTAACCGAGGAACTCCTTCAAGAGTTACTGCAGTTTTTGGCTATCAAGAGGTACCATATCAGTGGGTCCTGATGACCCAGATGTCAGTGAGCCCATCCGCAGATTCTAGTAGAAATCTGCATGTGTAGTGGCATTTCCTGCCAGCGAGGAGATTCATGATCGGATGAGGCTGATTTGGTTTTAGTATTCTTTAAGAGGCCTGGAGAGTCAGGAATGCTTCCACAAAGAAAGCGTAAGCTTCCCCTGTCATGAATTGAACCTCACCTCAGATCATGGGACTATTGATCCCACTACTTATTAACTGCTGACAGTTAACCTCTGGACTGCAATTTCCATTGACACTTTGTCTGAAATGGCTGGTGTGTCGAGTCGTGGGAGTTAAACGAGGCTCAGATTTTAAAATAACCGGAGTCTTATTTCTGCAGCTGTGGGTGAGTTTCTAACTTGCATCGTGATTCACCCACCAAAACCTGGCCCAGAATTACAATTGCGTTCTTAATGTCTTGCCATCTGATAGCTTATTTTGTTCTCTTTCTGCTGATTTTTCCAACTATTCATTGCAGTTAGACTTTTTGCTTCTATTCCAACAGCTTCATTAGTCCTATTCTTCCTCACTCGGCTGAATCTTAAACTTGCTGCCTGCATGAGCATTGCAGTCACATCTTCCCAGTCATCTCCTTCTTCGCATATCCAGCATGTGATAAAGGAAACAACCTGGAGATTACCATCCTGACAGTTTTTTTTTAACCTGACACTTAACTCTTTATAGTTCATCCCTGCGTGGCACCAGCCACCTGCATTTATAAACTTCCTTTCATGGAGAAACATAACACGGGAACCTAGAAGAAATTAAATGCTGAAATAAAGAAGCAGGTATTAGGCAGATAAGAGGTTGAGTACATCAGAACAAAATGACTAATTCATGCAAGGAATACACAGGAAAACAAACTAAATAATAAACGTATCAGTGCAGTTCATAATTTCTCCCAGAATATTTAACATGTTTGCTTAAATTCAGTGAGACAAGTGCTTTGCCATGCTCTAATTCCAGGATTTCCAATAACTGAAACATGGGCTCTGTGGCAGGGAGTCCTTTTCCACCTTTCAGAGGCGTAGTTCCCAATATCATTAAATATCCTTTCATGTCACAGTATACATTTCAATACAGTGCTGATTTCCTAGCAGAATGGTTTCTGAAGGTAACATTTGCAGATATTGGGGTTGATCTTATCAGAGTTTGGCAGAATGTTGGCTCTGCTGAGAAAAATGGAATGAATAGTGTCGATAGCTTTGGCGTAATTGCATTGAGCCTCATGGACAAAATGTTTTATGGCTACAAGAATCACACACCGCCCAAAGAGGCCGCCCTCTGATCTACCTACCACAGACCCAATTAATCGCACCAATCACTGGGGAGCTCCATAAATGGCTTCCCAGCACTTCTTCCACAGTTGCTGCAGGGGATGGCAGACAGGAGGGCCACACCACGCTTCTCAGAGGGAGACCTGACTAGAATTCCTGATAGAGTGGAGCAAATGCAGGATGCACTCTAACCGCGCTCCAGGAGAAGGCCTCCCACCAAAGTCACTCTGCCCGCCTGGGATGCAGTGGCAGCCCTGGTAAGTACAAGCTTGCTGCAGAGGAGGACAGAACAGCAGTGCTGCAAAAAGATGAATCATTTTCTGCACTCAGCCAGGGTAAGTCTGCTTCATGCAGTCTTTCTCTAGACTCCGTCACACACCCCTCTCACATCCACTGACATCTTTCACTCAGCTATTTCAACCTTTACCAACAACTGTAAGCATCTCCCCTCCCCTCCCCCCCCCTTCCCAATCACCATATTTCCCTTGCTCACTGTCATGCTCCTTACCCTGCAGCTCCCACTCAAGATGCACACCTTGTCACCATCTTAAATGTCAACGCTGCCATCTACACTCTATCTGTGCCATTGCAGGACAAACTCAATCATAACAAGCATGAGGAAGCACTCCCAGCCAGATAACACTGGCGTTCGGAAGAACCTTCATGCCATTTGAGGAGAGAGCCCTCTAAGCTGGCCGGGGAAGGGGAAGAGCATGCCTACACTGATAGTGAAGTTGGGGCAGCAGACAAATGTGAGAATTCTCAAGCCACACTGTCATTCCTCAAGTCTCAAATGAGTAATCAATGTTCCCTCCTTTATCCCTTGTAATGCACTAATACCATCTCCATTATCTTGCAGGCAAAGCCCCCAAACAGGCCAGACCATCCTCATGCCTCCTCAACCTACCAGACTCGAGCAGCTCTGAGGGAGACTTCTCGGACCCCATCATTGAAGAGGTGTCACAGCTGTCACACACACCTGGTACCAGTGCAGATACTCACACCTCATTGGGATCACCAAGTGGACAGGCAGTGATGAGCACCTCACAGCTGATGATCCACAGCAGGTGGAGGCAGTGTTGTCCCAGGGAACTGTTGCTTGTAGGAATGCCAGAGGCCAGAAATCTGTTGGGCTTTTGGCCAATGCCATACCCCTGGGTCCAGTCTTTTCAGAGTTGATGGAGCTGCAAAGTTTAGTTGTAAGTATCAGGAAGGGGAGACAGCAGCCCTCCTCAGACTGCAAGGCCTACTGGAGGAGTTCCATCACTTTATGCCTGAGGAGGTGGTGCCATCACTCTAGCATACTGATGCCAACACTGTGAGGTTGGCATCCACAGTGGAGACGTTGGCACATGACATGCTCTCCATGGCAGGAGATGCCCACGTCAGGGCTCAGCTCATAATCTCCATATCTGAGGGCTTCAATTGCACTGGTGGGAATCCACAAGTGTCAGCGACAGAGGACGGTGGGGCTTCTGGACCTCACTCCAGCTGCCCTTTTATCTACCGGGATCACCAGGCTCCTTGGGCACCCGAAGCGATGAGGATCCTCTGGTCCACAGCCTGGGGCCTTCCACCCAGGAGGCCCTGGGGGTGTCCAGTCCAGGAGTCCCCCCTTCCTGTGAGTGACAGATTCAGCCCCTCACACCAATGGGGTCAACACTGCAATACTTGTGCTACCTGAAAGCGGATCAGAGCCTTCAAGTTCCAGGCCCCCATGTGATGCTGCCAAAGTCATCTCAGGCAACAGGGCATGGAAATTGGCAGGGCGCCTCAACCTCAGTTACAGACCCTGGGGAAGCATAGTGACGTAAGAGTCATGTGGGTGCAGTCCTATCAGTCCTTGTACCTGGGGCATCCTATTAGGTTGGCAATGTCCATGGCACTGGCCTCCTGGCTCACGTAATCCTGGTCAAAGCTGATAGGCATTTCAGCCCTGCCATAAAGGGCACCTAATGCATTCAATTAGGTTTGCATCCTTCCCTGGCAAAGTCAACTTAAAATCAAAAGAATGCAAACCCCTGACAAAAATTAAGCTTTTCCGAACTCTCCGCATTTTGAGCTCGTGACACCATTCCCACCAATGATGAATGCGGGCTCAAGATCCCACCCAAAATCTTTTTCTCTCAGTGCAAGCAAACTAACACTGGCCAAGAAATTAATCAAGTCAACTTCATCTTGAAAGGATTTTGCCTTCAAATGATTCCGTTGTTCTTTTCAAGTGGGTACATTAGTCTTTATTTACAGCCTCATCTTAAAAGACCCAGCTTAAAATAATCAGCAACCAACAAAATACTGTTTCAATTTACGAGCATATAAAGCTGAAACTTGGTTAAAAAATAAATGCAGGGCTTGATTGTGAAGATCATACTCAACGATACTAGAGCTGCAGTACTTAATGTGAGCAGCATACTAGTTGATGACTTGGCCTTATCTAAGTTAATGAAGAGACTAAATGGAATCATTACAAATACGTTTCTTGCATACATTGACCTAGTCATTGAGGTCACAACTGAGATATGAGTGAGACATCAAGTGTGATCAAGCAATATTTAAATGCAAATGTCTGTGCAAGAGGGTAACAATTCTTCAAATTTAAAAAGGCTGAAGACTGATGTATATAAACTCTTCAGCCTTTGAAAGGCAACATCATAGGGAAAGCAAGGAATGGCAAACCAATATGAGTCTGAAGGCAAACGGCAGAATAGCGCACCATCCAATGCTTGTCTGGATGTACTACTACTTCAGGTGGTTACCATGGTGGCATTCCACGTCACCCTCCCCAAAGAAAAAAGTAGTACGCCACACCTGGTAATTAATAGAAGAAGTTCATCATGGTGTATCTACAGTGTTTTGGAAAACCGCAAAAGAAGACAAAATTCCTATGGCATATCCCAATCTCTTGCCATAGCTTTAGTGGATGACTTGTGCCAACACTGAGGACAAGGAGGAGAGTATCTAAAGTTTGCTCCTTTAGAAACAGAAAAAAGAAAACTCATCATGGAAAATGAAGAAATGGCAAAGGCATCAAACAAATATTTTGTCTGCCTTCACAGTAGATGACACAAATTATATACCGGAAATAAAGGGGATGATTTCTCAAATGTGCTGAATTGGTGGAAAAACTGTTCTAGATCACAACTGTTTTTTCAGTGCAACTTCACACTTGAATCATCCAGATGCTTCCAGATTTGTTCTCCGGAAGCATCCAGAGAGCTGCTCTCTTCCAGGCAAGTGGAGAGTATTCTAGATTCTGAAACACTCCAGACTTGTGCCTTGTGGATAGTGGACAGCCCTTGGCATTCAGGAGATGAGATACTTGCCACAGGATTCCTACTCTTTGACCTGCTCTGGTAGCCACAGTCTTTATAAAGCTAGTTCAGTTTAATGATAACCCCCGGGAAGTTGATCATGAGGGATTGAGCAATGGTAATGCCATTAAATGTCAAGGGGTGGTAGTTAGATCTTCTTTTGTTGGAGATAGTCATTTCCTGGCACTTACGTGGTGTGAATGTTATTTGCCACTTTTCAGCCCAAGCCTATATATATATTGTCCAGATCTTGTTGCATTTGGTCATGGCTGTGTCAGTATCTGAGGAGCTGCAAACAGTGCTGAACATTGTGTGGTCATCAGTGAATATTCCCACTTGGTGACTGAGGGAAAGTAATTCTTGAAGCAGCTGAAGATGGTTGGGCCTTAAACACTACCCTGAGGAACACTGTAGTGATGTCCTATAGCTGAGATAATTTACCTTCAACCACCACAACTACCTCCCTTTGTGATATGCTATAACTCCAAATAATGGAGGGTTTTCCCCTGATTCCCATTGACTCCTGTTTTGTTATGTCTTCTTGATGCCATACTTGGTGACATATTGCCATAACGTCAAGGACAGTCACTCTGATCTCACCTCTGGTGTTTAGCTCTTCTGTTCATGTTTAAACAAAGGGTGAAATGAGGTCAGGAGCTGAGTGGCCCTGGCACAACCCAAACTTAAGCATTAATGCTAAGTAAGTGCCACTTGATAGCGCTGTTAATGACCCCCTCCATCACTTTACTGATCAAGAGTAAACTGATGAGGTGGTAACCGGCCAAGTTGAATTGGTCCTGTTTCGTGTGTACAGGACATATCCGGGCAATTTCCCACATTGTTGGGTAGATGCCAGTGCTATAGCTGTACTAAAACAGTTTGGCTAGGGAGACAACAAATTCTGGAGCACAATTCTTAGGACTATTGCCGGAATATTATCAGGGCCCATAGCCTTTGCAATACTACACAGAAGGTTAATATACAACAAAAGGGCTTATGGAATTGGCAATAATGTAGTGGTGTGGCTGGGGATTGGTTAGGGGTAAACAGAGAGCAAAGAGTAGGGATATATGAGGCATTTTCAAGTTGCAGGTGTTGACTAGTGGAATCTGTACCATGGCCTCAGTTATTTAAAATTAATTTCAATGGCTTAGAAGAAGAGACAGAGAATAATGAATTTATATTTACTGATGAGCTCTGAGGACAAAAGAAGACTGCAGTGACATATACTTAGGTTAAGTGAGTGGGCCATAAGATGGCAGATGGAGTATAACGTGGGGGAAGTTCATGGTTATTCACTTTGTTTGTAAGAATAAAAAAGCAGAATATTTTTCAAAAGGCATGAAACTTGTAAATGCTGGTGTTTGGGTGTACTTTTATAATAAACAGAAAGCATGCAGGTACAGCAACCAATATGGAAGGCAATGACAAATTGGCTTTTATTATAAGGGGATTGGGGTACAAGAGTAAGGAAATTGTGCTACAGTTGTAGGGTTTTGGTGAGTCCACAGGGCGAGTACTGAGCACAATTTTGATCTTCATATTTAAGGAACCATATACGTGCACTGGGGACAGTTCACGCGATTATTTTCTGGGCTGAGAAGGTTGTCCTGTGGTGAAAGGCTTAATAAATTAGAATCATAGAAACCTTACAGTTGAGTGTATAGTCTTTGGAACTTAGAAGAATGGGAGCTGATTTCTTTGAAATGTACAAGATTCTGAAGGAACTTGACATGGTAAACACTGAGAGGTGGTTTCCAGGTTGAGGAATCTAGAGTGGGCATACTCACTCAGATAATGGGCTCATCGTTCAGCACCAAGATGAGTTGTCCACCCAGACAATTGCGGATGCTCCATCATTGAGTATATTAAAGGCTGAAGCAGACTTTTGGTCTTTGGATGAACCTGGAGGTAAAGATAATAGGCAGGTGGAAATGTGGCAAAACATAAGTGCTGATCATATTGAATAGCATAGTCAAAGGACAAGATGGTCCACTGCGCCTATATCTTCAGTTTCTCATGTCGTCTAGAGGGCACCACACAGCAGATCACTGTATCACAAACTGGATTGGAAACATAACTGACAACATAATGGGGGAAAGTTTCCCATCCTGCCCGGCACAGGAATCATAGTTGGGAGGAGGCTGACCTTGGAAAGGTTCGTTGACCTTGTATGGGATTTTCTGATTTTAGGGTGAGCGCAACCAGAAAATACCACCTATGGATTTCAGATAGTGCAACCAACAGCAACCCTTTTGACGCTGGGAAATGCATAAACTTTGGGGGGCAAACTTGCCTTCTCCTCCTGCTGGTCAGTGGGTGGAGCAAGCCAGTAAGATTGCAAGATAGGTGAAAAATTGGGCTTGCATCCAGATATCTGGTGAGATCAGCTTCACTCATGAAAAAGTTGCAAGGCTGATCTCAGTATTTAAATTGATTGGTTCTCATCAATGTGGAGCTGTTGTGATGGCCTCACTAGTAGGACTGGAAGTAATTAATGGTTGTCGGGGGCAGGGTGGCACTACCTTTTGGCACCCTGGCACTGCCCACTGGGCACCTTGACACTGCCAATCTGGCACACTGGCAGTGCCCATCAGACAGTGCCAAATGAGTGAAGCCTGAGGAGGCAAGGCTTACTGAAAATGGAAAAGGACCAGAATAAGGGTGGTGTCAAAGAGGAGGCAGCTGGGGAGGATGCTGTGTGCTGTGCAGCTGAGATTGGACAGTGGAGTGGGAGGGGCAGGAAAACACTGTGCATTCTGAAACCGGGGGGAGGGGGGAGCAGTGATCAACTGGGCTGTGTTGGAGGAGGGGGGATGACTGGCTGGGTTAGGATGTGGGGAGGAGGAGTGACCAGGCAGGGTGGGAGTGTGGTGATCAGCCGGGTTGGTGGGGGGCAGGATGAACGGCCATGAAGGCAAGTGATCATGGTGGTGGAATGGAGGCAATTGGCTATGGAAGCCAGAGATAGCCAGGAGGAGATGGGCAATATTCGGCGGGGAGGCAATAGCAGATCAATCTGTTCTGTGTTGTTTCACTCAGCATTGCCCTTATGTACCTTCTGATGTATTACCAAAAAGCTCATGCAGATTAATTTAGAATGATTTTTCTCTGAACAAATCTGTGCTGGTTTTCTTTAGTTAATACAATAAGAAGTCTCACAACACCAGGTTAAAGTCCAACAAGTTTATTTGATAGTAAACCCACAAGCTTTCGGGGTTTGCCCCTTCGTCAGGTGAGTGGAGAGCTCTGGTCACAAACAGAGCATATAAAGGCATACACAGTTTACAAAATGCTGGTTAGAATGCAATCTTTACAGCTAATCAATTCTTAAAGGTGCAGACAATGTGAGTGGAGATAGTATTAAGCATAAGTTAAAGAGATGTGTATTGTCTCCAGACAGGACAGTTAGTGAGATGTTGCAAGCCCAGACAAGTCATGGGGGTTACAGATAGTGTGACATGAATTCAAGATCCTGGTTGATGCCATCCTCATGTGTGTGGAACTTGACTATCAGTTTCTGCTTAGCAACTCTGCGCTGTCGTACGTTGTGAAGGCTGCCTTGGAGAACATTTACCCGAAGATCAGAGACCGAATGCCTGTGACCGCTGAAGTGTTCTCCAACAGGAAGGGAACAGTCTTGCCTGGTGATTGTCGAGCAGTGTTCATTCATCCATTGTCGTAGCGTCTGCATGGTCTCCCCAGTGTACCACGCTTCGGGACGTCCTTTCCTGCAGCGTATCAGGTAGACGATGTTGGCCGAGTTGCAAGAGTATGTACCATGTACCTGGTGGATGGTGTTCTCGCAAGAGGTGATGGCATCCGTGTCGATGATCCAGCATGTCTAGCATAGGTTGCTTTGGCAGGGTTGTGTGGAGTTGTAGTCACTGTTCTCCTGAAGGCTGGGTAGTTGGCTGTGGACAATGGCCTGTTTGAGGTTGTGCAGTTGTTTGAAGGCAAGAAGTGTGGGTGTGGGGATGGCCTTGGTGAGATGTTCGACTTCATCAATGACATGTTGAAGATTCCGAAGAAGATGCCGTAGCTTCTCCGCTCTGGGGAGGTACTGGACGACAAAGAGTACTCTGTCCACCATGTCCCGTGTTTGTCTTCTGAGGAGGTCGGTGCGATTTTTCACTGTGGCACGTCGGAACTGTCGATCGATGAGTCGAGCGCCATATCCTGTTCTTATGAGGGCATCTTTCAGTGTCTGGAGGTGTCTGTCACGATCCTCCTCATCTGAGCAGATCCTGTGTATACGGAGGGCTTGTCCGTAGGGGATGGCTTCTTTAACATGTTTAGGGTGGAAGCTGGAGAAGTGGAGCATTGTGAGGTTATCTGTGGGCTTGTCGTACAGTGAGGTGCTGAGGTGACCGTCCTTGTTTGAGATGTGTGTGTCCAAGAATTCTCTGATTCCGGAGAATAGTCCATGGTGAGTCTGATGGCAGGATGGAACTTATTGATGTCATCGTATAGTTGTTTCAGTGACTGTTCACCATGAGTCCAAAGGAAGAAAATGTCATCAATGTATCTAGTGTATAGCATCGGTTGAAGGTCCTGTGCAGTCAAGAAGTCTTGTTCGAGTCTGTGCATGAAGATGTTGGCATATTGAAGTGTGAATTTGGTCCCCATGGCTGTTCCGTGTGTCTGGATGAAGAACTGGTTGTTAAAGGTGAAGACATTGTGGTCCAGGATGAAGCGGATGAGTTGTAAAATTGCTTCTTATAACTGGCAGTTGTCAGCATTGAGTACTGAGGCAGACGAATGCCATCATCGTGGGGGACGTTCGTGTAGAGTGCCGAGACATCCACTTGATGAGGAGTGCCCCTGGTTCAACTGCTCCATGTGTGCTGAGCTTCTGTAGGAAGTCCATAGTGTCGCGACGAAAGCTGGAGGTTCTTTGTACAATGGGTTTCAGGACGCCCTCGACGTAGCCGGAGACGTTCTTGCACAGGGTCCCATTGCCTGATGTGATAGGACGGCCGGGTGTGTTGGCCTTGTGTATCTTTGGGAGGCAGTAGAGGTCTCCGACGTGGCGAGTACATGGAATGAGAGCACGGAGGGTTCTCTGAAGGTCCAGATCAAAGGTCTTGATCAGAGTGTTGAGTTGACGGCTATGTTCTTTGGTCGGATCTGCGGATAACTGCCTGCAGTGTTCAGTTGTCGGCGCACTTCTTTGCAGTAATCCGTTCTGTTCATTATGATGATGGCCCCTCCTTTGTCTGCTGGTTTGATGACAATGTTGTGTTTGGTCTTGAGAGCGTGGATGGTGTTGCAATATGCTTGGGTGATGTTCTGGGCTGTCTTGTGAGTGTGGTTGATGAATCTGGTGTTGATGCACCTCCTGATGGCTTGGACATACATGTCCAGTCGAGGGTAGTGACCTTCCAGAGGAGTCCAATTGGACTCTTTCCTCTTCAGTTGCTGCACTGCGGATCTCTCTGTTGGCTGTTCCGGTTCATTGGCTATCTCATTGTGTTCGCTGTTAGCCTCTTGGGGTTTGTGGAAGAACTCCTGCAGCCTCATTCACCTGATTAATTCCTCTGTGTCCGCTGCAAGACTGATGGGGTCCATTTTGATGGTGGGGCAGAAATTGAGCCCTCTGCTGAGAACTTCAACTTCATCTGGTTGAAGTGTGTAGTGCAACAAGTTGACAATAGACTCCCCTGTGGTGGTACTGTTATCTTCTGTGGTGCTGGGGGAGGTTTGGTTGTTACTGGTGGTGATGCCAAGTTTCTCAAGTTTCCTGTTCTTGGTGTGCATATAGATAGTGTAGTTTCTTTGTCCAGTCTGCCTGGCAGAGTTTCGCAGCTGGTCTGCGTCCTGAACGCAAGTTGAGAATATGAATTCTATCTTGGTTTCCAGGATGCGGTGTTTGCTGTAGAGCTGGTGTATGAGATGGTTGAGGAGTGTGAGAGAGGTGCGACGGTAAAGTCTCCCAGCGTAGTCTGTGTTATAGGTTGACCTGAGTGGGTTTGTGATCTGTAGTCCTTCCGGTATCTTGTCTGCTTTCATGCATCTTTATAAAACTTGATGTCTGTGTCGATATACGCGATCTTTTTGGAGATTCTCTCCACTTGGAGCCGACAGTTTACAGTGTCGATGATAGTCATGATGTGGAGATGCCACATCAGTTCTTCAGTTTCTTTAGTTAACCCATATGTATCTAAATGTCTATTAATTTTGTGCTGAATCTTTGTTTCTAAAAGCTTCTTTACCACTGAGGTTAAATGTGTCTGTCTGAAGTGGCAGGTTTTTTTTACCTTTCTTTTGAAAAAGAGTGCAACATTTGCAATGCTCAAGTCTCCTGGCACCACCCCTGTATCTAAGGAAGATTGCAAAGTTATGGCCAGTTACTCTGCAATTTCTATCCTAAGTGTCCTTGAATGCATCTCCTGTGGTGCTGGTACTATATCAAGTTTAAGTGTGTCAACCTATCTAACATCTCCTCCTTATCAATTTTAAACCCATCAAGAATCTCAACTACCCTCACTTTCACCGTAACCTGAGCAGCATCTTGATCCTTGGTAAAGATAGACAAAACATTCATTTAGTATCTCAGCCATGCCCCCTGCCTCCATGTGTAAATCCCCTTTTTTGTCCCAAATCAGCCATGTTCCTCCTTTTACCATCCATTTAATATAATATAGACATATGTGTGGCAGACTTCTCAATTCCATTTTATGTTAGCTGTCAGTGCCAATTATACTCACTGGGGGCGATCTTATCATCACAGCCCATCCCGATTTCTCACTGTGATCTTACCGGCACCACTTATCTGGGGTGATCAGCTTCACACCAGAAATTATTTAAATTTATTTTAATGTGGTTGGTCTGCTAGGTGACAGGTGTCTCTGCTGCTCTCTGAGTGGAGACCTGCATATGCACAATTGTGCCCATTGTTGCTATCAGCCAGCTTTCTGGCTCATTAGGGCTATGAGTGCAAGACAAAAATCTCAGCAATACTCAAGTGCTGTACTACCAAATGACTATTCTTTCTTTGCATCTCTTTACTTCTTCAAATCTCCCCTTAACATTGTATGGAATCTAATTCTCTATATAATAATATTCACCTGACATCTGCAATAAGTACACTTTTTCTACTGTCCTGACTCTCTAACTTTTTTGATATCCTGGGACATCTGGATGTTTTTATACACAGCCCTCCCCCTCACAACTTTCACTTTCCTGAACATACTTGGAACATACCATAACTGCGTGAATGTACCCAAACTATTTCTTCTTTAAAGTCAGCTCACTGTTCAGTTACAATGCCTTATCAATGTCCTTAGAAAAGCATAGTATAATTAGAATAAATCAATATAGTTTTATTAAAGGAAAATCCTGCTTATCAAATTTCTGCTAATTGGGACACAAGTAGTCCTCTGTTGTAGCATCACCAGGATGTCACCTCATTTTTTGGTAAGCATGGTGCTGCTCCTAGAAAATAATTATCAAATTCCCTCTTAAAAACTTTGAACCTGCCTCCACCACATTATCAGGCAGTGCATTCCAGATCCCAGCCATTTCTGTATGAAAACCTTTTTCTTCATTACTTTGTTTTTCAATAACCTTAATCAATCCTGTGTTGTTCTCTATTCTTCTACCAGTGGGAACAACTTTTCCCTATCTACTGTTTGGTTATCTGCCAAATCTCCTGTCAACCTTCCGTTCTCCATATACAACTGACCCAACTCTCCAATCTATCTACCTTACTGAAGTACTGGTAGAGCTAGTTTCCTGACTTCCCTCTGGGTGCTCTGGTTTCCTCCCACAGTCCAAAGATGTACTAGTTAGGTTGATTAGACATGCTAAATTGTCCCTTCATGCCAGGGCAATTAGCAGAATACATACGTAGGGTTACTGGGTGGGATTGTTGTTGGTGCAGACTTGATGGGCTGAATGGCCTCATTCTGCACTTCTCCTAATGTAGGGAGTCAATGATTCTACATCCATTTAACAGCTGAAAATATTGGGTGACACTAACAAATACCAAAACGTAAGGAGAGGCCTAAATAGTTTACTGCAAGCTAGCTTGAGAATGTTTTATGTAAGAGTGAATAAAAGCTTCAATTTGAAGAAGTCAAGATCTGACAAGTTGTTGAAAATAGATTACCATTTGAACTCAAGCACTTAGTTGCATGAAAACTCTCATTTGTTTAATAATTTCTAGGAATTTGTTTTAGTGCTTGTCATTTATCTTCTTCAGTTCTCCGCCTGAAGCAGGTCACTGGTGACTGTTTGCCAACCACTCATCTCAGGGCAAGGAGACAGGTCCCACGTATTCCTCAGCCAGCAAAGCGATCAGTTCCCATGATGTTGGCCTTCATCTGATGCAGATGCCAGCCATTTAGCCAACCGAGCTAACCGGCCCCCATTTGGCACCTGTGCACGCACGTGAATGAATGTAAGGATAATAGGGGCAGGCGATACACAGTGGACGTGATCTTACCAGCTGTTCATGCCATGCACCTGCTGCTGCGAGGTTGGAGAATTTGGCAGTCAGCCAAATCTCTGTTCACTGCAGCGGAATATCCCGCTGGCATAATTGGCCGTAACATTCTGATCATTGTTTCATGCTTTTTGTTCAAAAGTCTTGTATTTTGTCAAATTGTGTAAGAAATAGGTTTTAAAGAGAACTGATTCCTCTTCAATATTTTTCAAATATAGCTTTCTCAGGGTGTTAGCATATTTCAATGCATCCTATCATTCAATGCTTTTTGAAAATCTAGTCTTTAACCTGATGATAAGGTGCTTTCAATCTTTTGGAAAAGCAGGGAAAACCAATTGACCTTCAGTGGTTCTAAGTGTTAATTATGGGGGACCTGTGCCATAATATCACATTCTGAGTGGTTTGCACTCTCAGTATAAAAGTTCACAAATATGAACCATTCCATCAGAATGCTGCTGCACCTTCTTTTATTCATTTGGATAAATTTGTTTAGTAACTTTACAAACAAGGGAGAGAGGCAAACTGAAGTATTTTATTTTCTCACCTTCTAACTGGAAGCAGAGGTGTTTTAATTTTTGAAATAAGTTGTGCCTTGTTTCCCTAAACACTTTGTGAAGTTGACTTTTATGTGTCTCACAGCAAAGTCTCCTTTGGGTTAGATCAAAGGCATGGTATATTCATACGTTGAAATGCAGGGGATAATCACCGCAAGTAAGTACGTACACACACACACACACACACACACACACACACACACACACACACACTCTCTCTTGCGCATGGGCACATGTGCACAGACACACAGGACATAGATAGCTAGGAATAACTTAAAATAAGGAAAAATCAAAGATAGGAATATTAATTCATGTGAATCCCACAGTCCAGAATGTCACAGCCCCGTGAGGGTAATTTGTGTTGGAGTTAAAACTAAAGCAGGTTTTGCTGACTAAGAGTAGGAATTGCTGAATTCCTCTGAAGCTGGTGATGATGATGAAAGATGAGACTGGTATACTGAGACATAGGGCAGAATTCGCCCAAAAAAATTCTAAGTGTTGAATTTGTGGGAAAACTGGAGTTTTCTCAGTGGGAGTTCACACTAGAATCTCCCACACTGGCCACCGATGTGAATATCATTAGATTTCAGGTGCGGGGCCTATTCCCACCTGGGAGGCTGAGATCAGCAGTCCTCTGCATGTGCGCAGTGGCCCCGCACTATCAGCCTCCTGTTTATTGGTCAGCTCGATTGATGGCCAGCCTGGGATCCCTGCAGTACTGCCTTCCCAACCCCCCTACGCTCGATCGCAGCTCCCCCCCTCCTTCCGACCATTACCAGCATCCCCCTCTGTCCCGAGAGCCCTGATCTCCAACCCCTCCTGTGCCCCAATGCTGACCACCCCTGGCTGGACACCCCCGGCTGAACCCCCCCCCCACCCTGATGCTGGCCTTCCTTTTGCCTGCATCAATCTCTAGCCCCACCTCCACTGATGCCCCCAGGGGTCCCACCCCCTTGGCACTGCCCCATGCCCAATGGGCAGTGCCAAGGTGTCCCCTGGGCTTGGGTACTTTGCTCCTTGGGCAGTGCCAGAGTGTCCATGCCTGGATTGCCCCCCCCCCTTCACTCTAGAGGGGTTATCCAATAGATCCCCGAAAGTGGGGACTTACTGTAAACCCTGCGAGAGTGAAATACTTCGGCAGGATGGGAGAGGCTAGCGGGCCTAGAGACTTCAGTTCCAGGCTAGCTAATTACATTAAAAACGTTTAAATTATATTGAAATTACTTGCCTGGTCTTCCTGCTGGTTCTCAGCATAAATCTGAAGGCACCAGAAATCCACTGCTGGAAGATGCACTCATGGCAGGAACGTTTGCACGAATCCCCCACATGCCCAGCCATGATATTCTCCCACCTCACTGCGCTCAAATTTGCGCAGCAAGGTGGGAGAATCATCCCTACAGTCTGCTCTAGTTATAAGTTGTAAGTTTTTGTTCATTTACAGAAGACATTGCCAAGGTAATCTGCAGTGAATTGTTCATCCCTTTTCTTAGTTCCAGATATTTGTGACAGGAATCTTCCAGAGAACCAGGCTTTGAGACGGGCTTTGACTTGAGGCAGACTTTGCCGCGCTGCTTTGGTGTTGACAGGCTGGGTGTCAACAGCTGACTGCTTTGAGAGCCCAGAAATGTAGCATCAAAGCTTTCCAAAGTCCAAAGCAGCTTAGATTACATGACTGGTAGGGTTAAACCTGGAGCACAGATAAAAATTGTGACAACCCCAACTCCTCGATGCAGGTTAGTTGCTTCCTCAGCTTCGCCCCTGTTCCAGGTCCCATCTGAAACTGATAGGGGACTGAGGGGATCTGTTTGAGATTTTTTTATATGTTTTTATTCAACCTGACCCAAATTCATTCTTTTTTGAGGAATGAAATTACCCCGCTTGTTTCTTGGTCGAAGATTGAATAAATAAGCAGATCCCAGATATCTGCTTTTAGCACTGTTTAAAATCTAAAAGGAATTTTAGCAATGATGAACAAAATCCATTGTTCATCTTAGCAGATAAATGCTGGCTATTAGCACCTTTTCAGGTGTAATGAGTTTCAATGGCTTTCCCTTTGCTTTAAGTCCAGGCTGCAGAGACAAGACGATCTGCTGCTCACTTGTTTCATTGATTGGAAGGATCTATACCTATAGGTGTGAGATTCCACAAGGATGAAGGTTGAACTTTGTCTTGAAAATAGTGTTGGAAGTTTCCAGAACTGTAGATAACATGAAAATCATGTGACCTGAAGCAGCATAGAACAATATATAACATAGGAATAGGCCCCTTGGCCCAAGATGAGGTGATGAACATGATGCCAAATTAAACTAATCCTTCTGCCTGCCTTCTGTCAAATCTCTTTATGCCTCTCATAATTTTATAGACTTCTATCAGGTCTCTCCTCAGCCTCTATTGCTCCAGAGAAAACAACCCTAGTTTGTGCAGCCTCTCCTCATAGCTCATACCCTCTAATCTAGGCAGAATCCTGGTAAACCTCTTCCACACTTTCTCCAAAGTGTCCACATCAATCCTGTAATGTGAACAGAATTGAATGCAATACTCTAAGTACGGCCTAACAAAAGTTTTGTAAAGCTGCCATATTTTTATATTTTTGATCCAGCAATATCCATTTTTAAGAAAACTATTTAAATCAAACTTTATTTCCTGCTTATGATCTCTTCCATGTCTAATGGAGCTGACATAAACAACTAACACATCTCTATCAACACCCTTCTTAATTGCAGTGCTCAAATGCTACACTTCGGCTATCTTGGCTGAGTTCAGCTCTCTGAACTTGTAGGGAGGAATTGTGACCCTGTTTTCTTGTCCTTTTTCCCAGTAGACTCCACAGTGTTTGCTCCCAATTAGTAATAACAGAATTGTCGTGATGGGAGACTTTAATTTCCCAAACATCGACTGGAACATCCTAAGGGTAAGGGGTTTGGATGGGGAGGAGTTTGTTAGGTGTGTTCAGGAGGGTTTCCTGACACAGTACATGGATAAGCCTACAAGAGGAGAGGCTGTACTTGACCTGGTGCTGGCTAATGAACCAGGACAGGTGTCGGATCTCTCGGTCGGAAAGCATCTTGGGGATGGAGATCGTAATTCTATCTCCTTCATGATAGCATTGGAAAGAGATAGGATCAGGCAGGCTAGGAAGGTGTCTGTCTGGAGTAAGGGGAAATATGAAGACATCAGGCAGATAATTGGACGAATAAACTGGAAGGAGGTGTTCTTGGGGAAAAGTACAGAAGGAAGGTGGCGGATATTCAAGGAATGTTTGACTGGAGCTCTGCACGATAATGTTCTGATGAGACGAGGAGGTTTTGGTAGGGCGCGGGAACCGTGGTGCACGAAGGTTGTGATGAACCTAGTCAGGAAGAAAGGAAAGGTGTATAAAAGGTTCAGAGAGCTAGGAGATGTTAAGGATCTAGAGGAGTATAAGGCTTGTAGAAAGGAGCTTAAAAAGGAAATTAGGAGAGCCAGAAGGGGTCATGAGAAGGCCTTGGCAGGTAAGATTAAGGAGAATCCCAAGGCCTTCTACAAATATGTGAAAAGTAAAAGAATGAGAAGAGAAGGGCTAGGACCTATAAAAGGTGAAGGGGGAAAAGTCTGTGTGGAACTGGAAGAAATGGCAGAGGTGCTTAATGAGTACTTTGCCTTGGCATTCACGGTGGAAAGTGATCTGGGGGGTTGTACTACAGGTTTGCAGCAGTCTGAAAAGATTGCGTATGTGGATGTTAAGGAAGAGGATGTGTTAGAACTTTTAAACTCTATCAAGATAGACAAGTCGCCGGGACCGGATGGGATGTACCCCAGGTTACTGTGGGAGGTGAGGGAAGTGATTGCAGAGCCCCTGGTGATGATCTTTGCGTCGTCGATGGAGACGGGAGAGGTTCCGGAGGATAGGAGGATTGCGGATGTGGTTCCTATTTTCAAGAAAGGGAACAGGGGTAGCCCGGGAAATTACCGACCGGTGAGTCTGACCTCAGTGGTTGGTAAGTTGATGGAGAGGCTTCTGAGGGACAAGATTTATGAGCATTTGGAGAAGTTTAGAATGATCAGAAATAGTCAACATGGTTTTGTCAAGGGCAGATCATGCCTTATGAGCCTAGTTGAGTTCTTTGAGAATGTGACTGAGCACATTGACGAAGGAAGAGCAGTAGACGTGGTTTACGTGGACTTCAGCAAGGCGTTTGATGAGGTCCCCCATGCAAGACTTCTTGAGAAGGTGAGAGGGCATGGGATCCAGGGGGCTTTGGCCTTGTGGATCCAGAACTGGCTTGCCTGCAGAAGGCAGAGTGGTTGTGGATGGGTCTTTTTCTGCATGGAGGTCGGTCACCAGTGGAGTGCCCCAGGGATCTGTTCTAGGACCCTTGCTGTTTGTCATTTTCATAAATGACCTGGATGAGGAAGTGGAGGGATGGGTTAGTAAGTTCGCAGACGATACGAAGGTTGGTGGTGTTGTGGATGGTCTGGAGGGATGTCAGAAGTTGCAGCGGGACATAGATAGGATGCAAGACTGGGCGGAGAAGTGGCAGATGGACTTCAACGCAGATAAATGTGTAGTGGTCCATTTTGGCAGGTCCAATGGGATGAAGGAATACAATATCAAGGGTAGGAGTCTTAGCTGTGTTGAAGAGCAGAGGGATCTTGGGGTCCAGGTCCATAGGACTCTTAAATTGGCCTCGCAGGTGGAGGATGTGGTCAAGAAGGCGTATGGTGTACTGGCCTTCATTAATCGAGGGATTGCGTTTAGGAGTCGGGGGGTATTGCTGCAACTTTATAAGACCCTTGTCAGACTCCACTTGGAGTACTGTGCGCAGTTGGTTGCCTCACTATAGGAAGGACGCGGAAGCTATTGAAAGGGTGCAGAGGAGATTTACAAGGATGTTGCCTGGATTGGGAGGCATGCCTTATGAAGATAGGTTGAGGGAGCTGGGACTCTTCTCCCTGGAGAGACGAAGGTTGAGAGGTGACCTGATAGAGGTTTATAAGATGTTGGGAGGAATAGATAGGGTGGATTCTCAGAGGCTATTTCCCCAGGTTGAAATGGTCGCTACGAGAGGACACAGATTTAAGGTGCAGGGAAGCAAGTACAGAGGAGATGTTAGGGGTAAGTTTTTCACTCAGAGGGTGGTGAGTGAATGGAATCGGCTGCCATCGGTGGTGGTGGAGGCGAACTCGCTGGGGTCTTCTAAAAGATTTCAGGATGAGTATATGGGATCGAATGGGATTGGGGGTTATAGATAGGTCTATGGCTTAGTAGGTATAGAAGTGATTGGCGCAACTAGTGGGCCGAAGGGCCTGTTTGTGCTGTAGTGTTCTAAGTTCTATGTTCTATTAACGGGGGACGTGTTTCCAGAGAAGGTTGCAGTGTAGGAGCAGAATAGGGAGCCATTTGTTGGAGTAGTGATTTCCTGGGGTGGGGCCTGAATCTTGGTTGGGGAAGAAAATAAGAAATAGGAGCAGGAGTAGGCCATCTAGCCCTTCAAGCCTGCCCTGCCATTCAGTAAGATCATGGCTGATCTGAAGTGGATCAGTTCCACTTACCCGCCTGCTCCCCATAATCCTTAATTCCCTTATTGATCAGAAATCTATCTACCTGTGACTTAAACATACTCAACAAGGTAGCCTCCACTGTTTCAGTGGGCAGAGAGTTCCAGAGATTCACCACCCTCTGAGAGAAGAAGTTCCTCCTCAACTCTGTTCTAAATTGCCGTCCCCTTATTTTGAGGCTGTGCCCTCTAGTTCTGGTTTCCTTTCTAAGTGGAAAGAATCTCTCTACCTCTAACTTATCTAGCCCCTTCATTATCTTGTAAGTCTCTATAAGATCCCCCCTCAGCCTTCTAAACTCCGAGTACAGGCCCAATCTACTCAATCTCTCCTCATAAGCTAACCCCCTCATCTCCAGTATCAGCCTGGTGAACCTTCTAACCTTGAAGGTCTGATCCTGGTGGATGGGAGCAGGTCAAGGGAAGCAATTCTGATACTCTTAAGCTGCAGGAGGTGCAATGCTGCCCCTGAGTCCACAAGAAGTGCTGGAATAGTACTTACCTTATCCACATAACAGCATGCAAGGCTATGGGCCAAGTGCTAGAAAATGGAATTAGAGTAGATAGCTGCTTGATGGTTGGCACAGACAGAATGGGCCAAAGGATCTATTTTCGTGCCCTTAGAAATATTAGCATACAGAGGGAACTAGCCATGCAGATCCATAGTTCCTTGAAGGTGGCAATTCTGGTGGACAAGGTGGTCAAGGAGGCGTATGTTATATTGGCCTTCATCAGTTGGGGCATTGAGTATTGGAATTGGAAAGTCATGTTGCAGATGTATAAGATTTTAGTTAGGCCACATTTAGAGTATTGTGTATAATTCTGGTCGCTGCATTAGAAAAATGTTGATGCAGAACAGCAGAGATTTACCAGGATGCTGCTTGGTTTGGAGGATATGGACTATGAAGAAAGGTTGAACAAACTTCCATTGTTTTCATTGGAGCATCAGAGGATGAGGGGAAATGTGACGTGGTTGGGGTTTATGAGATTATGACAGGCTTGGATAGAGTAGATAGTCAGTCTTTTTTCCAGAGTCAAAGGGTCAATTACTCAGGGGCATAGGTTGAAAGTGAGAGGGGGAAAGCTTAAAAGAGATGCAAGGGGCAGGTTTTTCACACACAGGATGGTGAATGCCTGGAACGTGCCGATGGAAGAGATGGTGGAAGCAGATTCTATTATCAATGTTCAGGAGACGTCTGGATAGATACATGAGTAGGCAGGGAATAGAGGGATATGGATGAAGTTAGAGGCAAGAAAATATTAGATTAAAGAGGCATATATGTCAGCACAGACTTGGTGGGCCCCAGGGGCTGTTCCTGTGTTCTACTGTTCTTTGTTCTTTGAGCTGTAAAACTGTAAGACACTGCAATCCTTATCACCTTTTTATCTATTGGATTTCCTGAGAACCAGGAAACATGGCTGGCTAGGGTTAAACCTAGAAAACAGATATAATTTGAGACAACCTCATCTCCTGGTTGCTCCCCCAGCCCACCCTCACCCCTGTTCCAGGTCCCACCTTTGTTAAAACTGAAAGGAGACTATTGGAAGCCGGTTTGAGATTTTAATCCAACCCAACTCAAATCCATTCTTTATTGAGTATTAAAATTCCCCCATTTGTTTCCTGGTGGAAGGGTGGGCAACTGAACAGACCCCAGATCCCTGCTTTTAACACTGTTTAAAACCTAGAAGGATTTTTAGCCTTTTGCCTTCCTCTTACCAGCTCTCTATCCAGTTTACCATTCCAACTTGGCATCCCTATAAACTGCTGTTTTTTTTTATCTTGGCTTTGTTGCTGCACCCACCATTCCTTTTGCTTGACACAGTGGATTAAGATGGAAGGAGATTGAACCAGCTTGTTGCCCTATTTTTGCCAATACACATTTAGCCAGACTTTTAAATAACTAATTTATATTAATGTTTAATTTTAAGTTAATTTTTCAATCTTAAACAATTGCTTTGGTCATTACTTCTTTTAAATGCATCAAATCATAATCTTGTAGGGAATAAAGAGCCACAGTAACAGTACTCAGCAGATAGTCACTAAATTTGAAAGGCCACTGAGAGCCCAGCAGTAAATGGCGCATTCAGTCTTTTCTGAATAGCATTTTGTTTCACATGTTCGCTTAAATGAAACACTCCAGTGGTAAAATAATTGACATTTGACAACAGCTTAACGAATAAGTCATCTGGATAATAAACTGTGCAGATGGTGCTCAGGTTCTCTGAGTGAATCCCAAACACTCAGCCACTGCTCTGCGCTAGGAATGTGCAGAACAGGCAATATGAGAAAACAAGACAATCTGTTGTATTTGAAGAGGAAACAGAGGGCAAGATGATTCAAATCATTTCAGCATTTGTTTTTAGTTACAATATCAACATCTGCTCCTCTTCTAGGTTAGATATGTGGAATAAGGTATCTTATAAACCAAATGAGGTAGGGGAAAAAGTGTAGGAAGCTCCTGACAGCTGTTGTCAAATCACTGACATTTATCAATGTGTAGCATTGGCACAAAGCTTTAATTCCCAACTATGGTTAGCTCTGACCTCTTCCCTGTTTCTGTGGGGAACGACCAAATGGAGAGCAGATGCTTCCTTAGGATGGAGGGAATAATTAGAAAGAGAGAAATTGCCAAGCAGCACTTCTGTACCTCCTGTTAGTCAGCTTGGAACAGCATTCCTGGAGGCCCTGGGCACAGTGCGTTGACCCACTTTCTGAGGAGCAGGCTGGGTAAAACCCAGTGAGACCAGAGGAAATAAAAGTTGGGATGGCTGTGCTGCAAACCAATGGTATTTAGATACAACTTGTGAAGTTCTCTCATGTTGAGGTTGCTATTTTATGTTCTTTACTACAAGCAGAAACTGTCAATTTGTTTTATATCTTGTTTAAATTGATTTTTAAAATCATATAAATGCAAGAGTGTGATATTTATTGCACCAGCAATGTTAAGGTCAGAAATTTCTGACCACACCTGCCCCGCGACGGGAAACTCCTATCTGAAGTCAATGGACCTTTAAATGATCTGTCAAATTTTCTGTTCTACCTACAACAATTCTCATGGTGCGGGGGGTGGGGAGGGGGGGGCAGAAGGGGTGGAGGGGAACCAGAATATTTACCACCTCTATGAGTTACTTTGTGGGGATGATCTTACCGAAAAGATTCTAAGCCCCGAATGAGTGTGAAACAAGAGAAATTTGTGCCTTTTTTGGAGGGGCCTTAAAAATCAAATCTTTCCTGATTCTGTCAAAAAAATCATTACAAACTTGTTTCTTGTCAGTTTGGCGTTTAGGTAGGGCTGAAATTGCTCAAAAGTCGGTCAGTAGCAGCAGAGGGCACAATTGTGCATGTGCAGATTTCTGTGCTCTGACAGAACAGAAATCTGCTGCTCTAACAGGACGCTGTGGCCAAAACTCAGACACCCTCAGGTCTCCACGGATGATCACCACCCATAACCCCACCTCGGTCGGTTATCACCCCCTCCACCAACCAGAGTGTTCACGACCCCCACACCCAGAACAATCATGACTCCTCCCCCCGCCCCAACCGCCGATTGCTGTCGCAGAATAGCAGCAGTCCCCCTCCCCTCTACCAATCCCTGTTGCAGAGTGCGCAGTGGTTCCTCCCTCAGTTGGCTTTGCCCCCTCAGGTTCAACCTGTTGATACTGTCCAGTGCCTTGTAGGTGCTGGCAGTGCCAAGTTGCCCAGTGGGCAGTTCCACGGTGCCAGGCTGGCAGTGCCAATTTGGCACTGCTGAAGGGGCAACCTCCTCTCTGCCCTCCACCTCCCGGTGGGGGGGTCCCTCAGTGGCCTCTGGTCCTACCAGTGAGGCCATCATGCATGGTTCCCGTAGATGGGGACGTTACATGATCCTTGCCAGAGTGAACCTTCCTTGGCAAGGCCAAAGAGGTAAGTGAGCCCGGGATGATAATGATTTTTGGTGCGAAGCTGATCTCGTCGAATATCTGGTGCCAGTAAGATCAAAAGGCAAGAAGTCGGGCGTGATAATTTCTCGGCTCTCTCATGATCTTACCGACTCACCCCGCCTATTGGGAATGGTAAGATTGCAGCTTGTGTGTCAACACAGTATTTGATATTGTTTGATACTATTGAACTGCACAGCACCAGTTATTTTAAATGTGGCAGCTTCAGATTTCTAAAATAAAATCAAGGGCACAGAGGTGCTCAAATGTTAGCCCAAAAACACACATCAACCAGGAAAGTTTGACTTTGCTACTTTCAGGCAGTGCAAATCTAACCCAAGATTTATGATGATCTGATTATGTTTAAAACTGAATATTTTTGCTGTCTATTTTTATATTTGAATCTTTGTTTGACATGAAGCCTCACTGAACATTTCCTTCACTGCTTATCGGAATGTGAAATGAAATTGAAACAAGTCAGAATTCCCTATTTTGCAGCTTGGACTGACTTCAGCACAATCCATTTATTTTCTATCAGTCACCACTTTGACTACCCAATTTACTATATTTATTTTTATGATTTTGTTTGATTATTTTGTTTACATTTTCAATTTTCTTCAAAACCTGGTTTAGTATCATAGTCCTGTTGATTAAAAAAAAGATTTAGAAATAGCAATTGTGGAAGAGGGGGGAGAATTAATGCATATAGTAGAAACAAAGTACAAAGAACAGTACAGTACAGGAACAGACTCTTCAGTCCTCCAAGCCTGAGCCGATCATGATGCCTGCCGAAACCAAAACCGTATGCACTTAACAGAATCTGTATCCTTCCATTCCCATCCTGTTCATGTATTCGTCTAGATGCCCCTTAAATGCCACTATTCCACCTGCTCCCACTACTTCCCCGGGCAGTGTGTTTCAGACATTCACCACCCTCTGTGTAAAAACTTGCCTCGCACATATCTAAACTTTTCCCCACGCACCTTAAACCTGTGTCCCCTAGTACTTGACTTTTCTACCCTAGGAAAGAGCATCTGACTTTCCACTCTGTCCATGCCACTCATAATCTTGTAAACTTCTACCAGGTCACCCCTCAATCTCTGTCGTTCCAGTGAGAACAAACCGAGTTTATTCAACCTCTTCTCTTAGCCATTACCCTCTAGACCAGGCAACACCCTGGTAAACCTTTCCGCTACACTCTCCAAAGCATCCACATCTTCTGGTAGTGTGGTGACCAGAATTGTACGCAATATTCCAAATGAAGCCTAACTAAGGTTCTATATATATAGCTGCAGCACGACCTGTCAATTTTTATACTCAAATTTTAATCTTCAAATGTTGTAATTACTAATACTTACAGCAATGCTGAGAGATGAGAACTATCAGCAAAAATGTTAAAGTTTATTTATTAGTGTCACAAGTAAGGTTATATTAACACTTCAATGAAGTTACTGTGAAAATCCTCTAGTTGTCATATTCACGCACCTGTTCGGGTACACTGAGGGAGAATTTAGCATGGCCAATGTACCTAACCAGCACATCTTTTGGACTGTAGGAAGAAACCCGAACATCCAGAGAAAACCCACGCAGACATGGGGAGAACGCTTGATCTCTGCTGCTGATAGCAGATAGCAATTGATAGCAAATGTGCCCTCTGCTGCTGATAGCAGCAGAGGGCACAATTGCGCACGTGCTGATTTCTGTGCTCTGACAGAACAGAAACTTGCTGCTCTAACAGGTCACATGTGAATCTCCCAAACCAGGAATCAAACCAGGGTCCACTGTGCTGAGGCAGCAGCGATAACCACTGTGCCTTTGTCTTCCCCCTATTGAGCAGGACTGAGAGGTAGGAAGTTAACATAAGCAAGGAAAACAATGCATTTATAACATACCTAATCACATTTCTTGATCCCAAATTTCAGTACACATAATGAATTAGTCCGGAGCGTGGCAAAATAATTGAATGTGGCAGCCATTTTACTCACAACAGAGCAGCACAAATAGCAATGTGATGAAAAACCTATTGACTTTATATTGGATGAGATTTTATTATACATTGCCACCTTTGTCACTTGTTTGTGTACATAGTATCATCTTTGTTGGCTGTATCATAGCTGCATTTTTAGCACTTGTAATAATGTAGTGTTAACAATCAGAAACTGGGTGATGAAGAACTAACAATAGAGCTTTAGTAGAATTGAAGTTGGTGTGCTCTAGCATGAAAGGAAATAAAGTCAGTTTATCTTTGTTAAGCATGGAAACAAGAAAATTCATAATGCAAGTGGGATTTCATAATCTGTTTAGATTTTAATGTAATATATTTTACAAATTATGCATGCTTCCTGCTTACTTTTTAACTTTGCATTTCATTAATCTTCCTATTTTATTTGCAGAATCTTGGAACCTTAGCTGTTAGCTGCTGAAGTAATTTGAATGATGTGACATCTTTGACAAAAATAAGGATTTTAGCATTTTTGAGCTCACTTTATACTTACGTTTAAAATGTATTAAATGCAGCTTAGATGTGGGATTTGAAGAAGAATTTGCAGATGCTGCACTGCACTGATAGAGTTGCAGCTACTAAACCTCTTGGGTAAATTGACAGTTGCCTATTGGGCAGAGTTGCTAGGAGAAGGTGAATAATCATGACTTCACCATCAGCTGTTAACATGTATTTGTTAAATAACAACCTGTGGAGCTCCATCTTATCTGTATTTCTATTTTCAAAGGTGGTGTTGTTCTCCACTGAGATGTCCAATCTGCTTCTCTTTTCTGTTCCCTGAAGAGGTTGTTATTTATTATTTTTGTTATTTGTGTGCAGTTCTGCAGGGCCATTTACCAAGTATCTGTCTCCCTGCTTAAAAGAACTACAGAGAGGCGATGGTAATGACCCAATTCTGTCTACTTCCTCCAGTCCTAATCTTCAAGAAGCTTCAATAGGCATCAGAACTGTGGCCAATATCTAAACCTTTCAGATTTATTCTGAGAAGAGAGTTGTTAGGAGAATCTGAAAGATTAAAAGCTTTTTTGTTGCAAACATCTTAAAGAAACCTGTATGGATTTGCAGCTTTAATGTCCAGCAATTGTGCTTGCTTTACCATTTTAAACTCCAGCACTGCCACATGTTCAAGGACATTGTTAAAATAAGTTGACCCTGCAGTACAAGCATTCAGCTTGTTTATTAAAACAAAATGTTTTCGGTTGAAGGTGCTGTGAAATATACCTGTCTGTCAGAAATTTCCTTGCACTGAGAGATGTTTAAAGTTGGTGAGCTTGGTTCTAACTGTAACTATTTTATCCCAGAATTTTTACCATGGAATCCTCACCCACAGAGATGGAGGAAGTTAGCAGCAGCTGTCTCGAGTTTCTCAAACCAGACAATCCTGAGAAAATGTGGATTCGCTTGCAGGGAATGTAAGTGTTTTCTTTATAATTAACTTGGTGCTTTCAGTATATTGCTATCCCTACATTCTTCAACTTCAGTCGAAAATCTTGCACGTGCTACAAGAGAAAACAACCTCAAGACATCCTAAAGATATGCGTGCTAAGTGAATTAGGAAAGCTGAATTGCCCTGTAGTGTCAGGGGGACTAGCTAGGCTAAATGCTTGGGGTTATGGAGATAGCGCCTAGGTGGGATTATGGTCGGTGCAGACTCGATGGGCCAAATGACCTCCTTCTGCACTGAAGGATTCTATGATGTATTTCTGAAATACTGTACTTTTATAATGCATCAATTATCCAAAAAATTTTTATATTTATGTTTTATAACTAGTAAACGTATCAGGAGTGAAACGAGATCTGTTGTTCCTTATTGAGAGATATTTCTTTTCTTCAAACTCAAAACACTGCGGATGCTGGAAATACAAAATAAAAACAGAAAATGCTAGAAATACTCAACAAGTCAGGTAGCATCTGTGGAAAGAAAAAGAGTGTTAATATTTCAGGCTGATGACCTTTACTCAGAACTGGAAAAAGTTAAAGTTTTAAGCAAGCATAGAGGCAGAAAATAGTGGTGGGATGTGGGGGGAGAGGGGGAGAAAATAACAAAAGGGATGTTCAGGTTGGAAGGCAGAAGAGATTAAATGCCAGAAAAAAATCACTGTGCAAGGTGGTAATGGGACAAGCAAAGCAAAAAAAAATGCATCTGGAGGAGATGTAAATGGCAACAGCATTAACATTACCACCTACGACTTGAGGTTGTTGAACTTAATGTTGAGCATAGAGTGCTGTAAAGTGCATAATCAAAGATAATGTGCTTTCCCTTAAGCTTCCTTGAGACCTTCATTGGGACAGTCCTGGAGGCTGAGGACAGATGTCAAAATGGGTGTGGGGAGGACAAGTACAATATCAGGCAACTGGAAGCAGATTGAATAGAAATGTTGTACTATGCATTGACCCAATCTGTGCTTAATCTCCTCGATGTAGAGGAATATGCATCATGTGGATACAGTAAATGAAAAAATAAAGAAGTAGATCTCTGTTTGAGCTGGAAGGATTGCTAGGGCCTTGGATGGTGAGAAGGGAGAAAGCAGAAGGGAAGTGTTACTTCTCCTGTGCTTTACAGCTGGCACGGTGGTACAGTGGTTAGCACTGCTGATCTAGTGCTAGGGACCTAAGTTCGATTCCTGGCTTGGGTCACTGTCTATGTGGAGTTTGCACATTCTCCTTGTGTCCACGTGGGTTGCCTCCAGATGCTCCAGTTTCCTCCCACAGACCAAAGGTGTGTGAGATGGGTTGATTTGGCCGTGCTAAATTGCCACTTAGTGTCAGGGGGATTAGCAGGGTAAATATGTAGGGCTACAGGTATAGGGGCTGGGAGGGATTGTGGTTGGTGCAGACTTGATGGGCCGAATGGCCTCTTTCTGCACTGTGGGGATTCTATGATTCTATGATTTTGTTAAGTAATTCATGTGATGCGGGTATCACTGGCTAGGCCAGTATTTATTGCTCATCTGTAATTGTCTATGAGAAGTTGGAAGTGAGCTGCGTCCCTGAACTGCTGTGATCAATGTGAAGTGGGTACAACCGCAGTGCTGTTAAGGAGGGGGTTCCAGGAATCTTGACACAGCAACAGTGAAGGAATGGCAGTATATTTCCAAGGAAGGCTGATGAGTGGGTTTGGAAGGTGCTCTCTAAAGAGCCTTCGTGAGGTGCTGCAGTGCGTATTGTTCTTATTACATGGAGTTCTTCTGTGTGTCAGTGGCAGAGGGAGTGGATGTTTGTAGATGAGGTGCTAATCATGTGGGCTGCTTTGTTCTGAATGGTATTGGGCTTCTTGAGTGTTGTTAGAGCTGCAATCATCCAGGCAAGTGGAGCGTATTGCATCACATTCCTGACGTGTAGCTTGTAAATGGTGAACGGTCTTTGCAGAGTCAGATGTGAATCATTCGCCACAGGATTCTTCATCTCTGACCTGCTCTTGTAGCCATAGTCTTTATGTAGCCAATGCTGTTCAATTCCTGGTCAATAGTAATCTCCAGGTTGTGGGAGATTCAGTGAGAGTAATTTTATTAAATGTCAATAAGCAATGTTTCGATTCTCTGTTATTGGAGATGGTTATTGCCTGGCATCTGTGTGGCTTGAATGTTGTTTGCCACTTCTCACCCCAAGGCTGAATATGATTCAGATCTTGCTGCATTTGGACATGGAGTGCTTCAGTGTCTTGAGAAGTTGCGAGTGCTGCTGAATATTGTGCAATCATCAGCAAACATCCTTATTTTTGACCTTGTGATGAAAAGAATGTCATTGATGGAGCTACTGAAGATGATTGGGCCTCGGGCACTACTCTGAGTAACTCATGCAGTGATATCCTGGAACTAAGCTAACTGACTTCCAAAAATCACAACCATCTTCCTTTGTGCCAGGTATAGTCCAACCAGTGGAACCCCTGATTCCCATTGACTCCAGTTTTGCTAGAGCTTCTTAATGAAGTACTCAGTCAAATGCTGCTTTGATGTCAAGGGCTGTGGCTCTCACCTCTGGAATGCTGCTCTTTTATCCATGTTTGAATTAAGGCTGTAATGAGGTCGGGAGCTGAGTGGCGAAATTGAGCATCAGTGAGCAGATTATTGGCAAGAGTATGTTGATAACCCCTCCCATCACTTTACTGATGATCGAGCATAGAGTATTGGGGCGGTTAATAGCTGGTTTGGATTTATCCTGCTTTTTGTGGGCAGGGCAAATCTGGGCAATTTTCCACATTGTCAGGTAGATGTCAATGTTGTAGCTGTACTGGAACAGCTTGCCTAGGGATGCAGCAAGTTCTGGAGCTCTACTATTACCAGAATGTTGTCAGGGCCCATAGCCTATGCTGTATCCAGTACATTCAACCCTTTCAGTCCAAAGATGTGCAGGTTAGGTTGATTGGCCATGCTAAAATTGCCCCTTAGTGTCCTGAGATGCATAGGTTAGAGGGATTAGCAGGTGGATATGGGGATGGCGCCTGGGTGGGATTGTGGTCAGTGCAGACTCAATGGGCCCAATGGCCTCTTTCTGCACTGTAGGGTTTTTATGATTCAATGATTCTTGGTATTACAAGGAATGAATTGAATTGGCTGAACACTGACATCTGTGATGCTTGAGACCACCAGAGCAGCTGATGAACCATCTACTCGGCACTTCTGGCTAAAGATTGTTGTGAATACCTCAACCTTATCTTTTGCGCTAATATTCTGGGTTTCTCCATCGTTGAGGATGGGGATATTTGTGGAACTTCCTCTTCCAGTGAGTTGTTGATTCATGGCTGCATTTGGCTGGGCAGCAGAGCTTAGATGTGATCCATTGGTTGTGGGATGATTTATTTCTGTCTATTACTGCAGTTTATGGTGTCTGATACACAAGTGTTGTAGCTTCACCAGGTTGATACATCATTTTTAGGTATGCTTTGTACTACTCTTGGTATGCTTTCCTGCATGCTTCACTAAACCAGAGCTGATCTCCTGACTTGATGGTATTGGTAGAGTGGAAAATAAGCTGAGCTGAGTCGCTAGCCAAGTTTCACACACATGAGGATGGCCTCAACTGGGATCTTGGGTTCATGTCCCACTATCTGTAACCCCCAGATCTGTAACTTGCCCGGGCTTGCAAAATCTCACTAACTGTCCTGGCTGGAGACAATACACATCTCTTTAACCTGACCTTAATCCTCACTCCACTCATATTCTCTGTACATTTAAGAATTGATTACCTGTAAAGACTTGCATTCCAACCATTATTTTGTAAATTGAGCTTGTGTCTTTATATGCCCTATTTGTGAACAGAACTCCCACTTAGCTGACGAAGGGGCAGAGCTCCAAAAGCTAGTGGCTTTTGCTACCAAATAAACCTGTTGGACTTTAACCTGGTGTTGTGAGACTCCTTACTATGCTGCTACTGAGCCATTATTGGTGAATGCAATTGAATGCTTTGCAGCAGGCTGGAAAGATCACACCCAATGTCTGGGAGCAAGTGCTCTGAGCAGAACACTTCAATTCAGATCCAAAGACTTCACCAACTGTCACACCAGGTGTTGCAGACACTAACATTATAGTGTTTAACAATACAAACCTCCAAACACTTCCGTTAACTCAACAGCAGCCAATAAAAATTAATCAGCAATTTATGTGAAAACAGTTGATGGTCCCTTTAAATAGTTCTATAGGGGGTCTGAATGCATGTTTGGCTGTGTGACATTAAGAGAGCATATTTGATGAAGTATTGGGGTCAAAAATCACACAGCTGGAGTCAAATCAGTGTTAGATGCTGATTGACATCATGATCTGCTTACTCTGCACACTTCCAATACATCCTCCCAGTGCTCACTAGATATTTGTGGAAGGCTAAATTTAAAGTGAATGTCACTAATCTTTCAGGAAAACCTGACCCACATTTCATTATGCAGTTCTGAAATACATATTTGATGTGTTTGAGCCTATTTAAAAATATTTCCATTATTCGTTTCACAATTTAAAATAATGAGCCTAGGAAATTAGTTTCATTTATTTACCAGTAGATGCATGATACCATCTAAGAGAAATTCTTTCAAAATGCAATGCTTTATTTTGACCTCATTCATTCCATACTCCCAATAATTTGAAACTGTAATTGGCTTCATTGGAGAAACTGGTTTGTATTCAATTATTTAAGAAAGAAGAATGATCTTGGTCCAGCGCATTTGAAAATGACGAGGCAATTTCAAGTCTCTTCTAATGAATGAAATTGCCTATCTGTTGGTGCTGGTGATTGAACTGTCTCTTTAAATCATGTTTAATGAAAGACATTCAAGACATGAGACTGTTGCAAAAGCTTCATTTTCTTTTCTGTCTGAGGTAATAAGGTTTTAGAATCAGCAACAATGCTGGAAGATGCAGTTCTTGATTGCAGATTGACATCATGTTGGGTTCACTGACTAAAACAAAATCTAAATAATTACTCCACTGTAGATGTGTAGCATAATAGTGTGACACTTTCTAGAGTCAAATTAAAAGGACATCTGCAAATTGTTATGGTAGATTTCAACATTAATATGTTCTACAAATTACCATTTAGGTAAATGAAGAAGCTGCAAAGCTTCATATTTTGGTTCAATTCCAATGTAAGCTTTTATTAAAATTTGCTGTTGCACATAATTACCATACAATTATTTTAGCAACATTCAATGTTTTGGAATTATTTACTGGAAGTTTCTGTTTATATCACATTGTGCACAATAAAAATATCTTCAGATAATTAAACATGAAAATATTTCTAATTGTTGCAGGCTGAAAATAGATGATACTATAACCTATATTTTGATGAAGACAAATTAAGTCTAATGTCTCTATAAAGTTATGATATGAAAATAAGTTTCAAGATGTCATATAATGCATATATTTGAATCTTTGATTTCTGGATTTTCTTTTTCACTTTGTTCATTATTTGCACAATTAGGCTTTGAAATTGTGATTATTGGTGGAGCAGATCTGGGATGGAGGAAATTGTCCCACACTTAGTATCCCCAATACCATCATAATCCTGGGGTCAGACTGCTTGGTGGGAAGCCATTGAGCTTCCAAGTAGTTCTGGTCTGCCTGCCTGGGTGCAACATCAGTTGCTGCGAGACTCTTGTGAGATGGTTTATTCTTCTAGAAATCTCAGCAGTTCAGACAACATTTTTGAAGAGAGAAGCAGAGTTTATTTCTGATGAAAGGGCATTGATTTGAAATGGTAAGTCCTGTCAGGATTTCCCTGCCACCCCCTGTGATGAGTTTTCTGCCAGCAGCTCACCATTGGTCGATGAGTTGCCCAGTGGCATGACTGGCAAGGCATGGAAAACGCCATTGTCTCCAACAGGACCGGTAGATTCCACCACTGGCCATTGAAAGGCTGCCTCTGCTGGTGGAAAAACTGCCACGTGGGGGGGTGGGGCCAGAAAATCCCAGCCTTTACTTCTCTCTCCACAGATCCTGCCAGACCTGCTGAGTATCTCTAGCATGTTTTTGTTTCTGTTTCACATTTCCAGCATCCACTACCAGCTGCTGCTGTTGGGTTTATATGAATAAGGGTGATCTGCGTTCCTGAAAATCACCTTTTGGGTTAATATGCTCCCTAACCTTCTAACTCCTGATCTGTGTGAATGAACATTACAGTTTTAGGCTGAAAGGCATGGATTTTCCCAACAAACTGAAAAATGGTGCAACCCTGCCAGATCCGGGTTCTATCCCAAATTCTAATCAAACGTCCCCCCTGCAAAATTGCTTTTCCTGGCCTAGAAGTTTGGAATTATAATCTCTACTTGGTATGTTTCTAATCATTTCATGATATATTTTTATGATGAAGGGGTAACAACAGCTAATATAACATTTTTCTTACAGACAGAAATACAAAAGCACATCACAAAGGTAAGGCTATTTATACACACTTATTTTAAAGCAACTTGAAGTATGACTTGTGTCCTTTATTTAACATTTTCAATGTTGAATCATCCTCTTCCAAGAAACTTTTGGATTACGTTACATTTAGAGAATTCGGATTGCTTTGATGTGTATTACAAAACTGAGCACTTTGTAGAATGTATTTTGTGAATATATCTGTGAGCATTTGGCAACAACACACTTATATTCTTTGGACAATGAAATATGCTATAGCATCAATACAAGTTAAAGAAGAAGTGATTTAGTGTATTGTTCAGTTAAAGGCATTATGAATAGATTAATGTAATCTCATCCATTAAATTCACACTGTTCTTGATCTGCTTCCATGAGATCAGTGGAAAGGGCTCTCTCTGAATGATGGAAGCCGCCTCATGAAAAGTTATCAATAGCAACAGATCTTGCTTCCGTTTGCTCCTTACAAGTCAATCAACATAAAAGGAGCTGGGGGCAGGAGTGAAAACTTCCTACGTCAGGGGATTTGAGCATTTCAACCTTCAGGGTTGACAGTGGTACACCTAGTGAGACAACATGTACCACACAGCTGAACAGGTTGCATCTTAATGTTCACAGCCCTGGAAAGAAAGGTTGTCCATTTAAGCTAATATATAAATTCAGAATCGCCTGCAGTGAGAGGTGGGTCCAGCATCCTCTCTCACATTAGATACCTTCCGACTGACTTTCCAATCTCTCTATCAAGTGTCCTAGGCATACTGTTAGTGGCATGGGTCCTTGCCATTTTCATATCAGGGATCTCCAGGACTGTAGACACACTGATAGACTCAGACTCAGATAATCTAAATCAATACTTCTTAACATTTGCGTTGGGATGTTCCTGTTTGCAGCCTTTTGGTCCAAACATTTTATACAGTTCCTGATTGTTGGATATTGCTCACAGCTGTGGATGGGGCCGAAGTAGCAGTTAATGATAGACTGGCTGCTGCTGCTTAGAAGCATAGCATGTTATGGTCCCTGTTGAGTTACTATGTCATTCTGATGTCTTTGACCTAGACAAGGGATGAATGAATATGAATCAATATACCTTACAGAAAGTTGGATTTGTCTACTCAATTGAATGATAAACACAAAGAGTGAATTTTATCTTTAGATATACAGTTGATGAGCACATTTGGAATATTTCTCAAGGAAGGTCTCACTGATGATACTTGTGATGTTGAGGTTCTGCATGCAAGATTTGACAAGTGCTTGGAAACAAAATTGGGAAATTGCTGGAACATCAGCTCAGATCTTGTCATGCAATGGTCTAGTCTGTAGTTTCAGATCAATGAGCATTGGCATGACTTGGAGCCAAGCAAGTGGATCTCAAGTTGAACCAGTTCATTGCAGCACCAGTGTGTAAAGACGAGCATGTCAAATGTCTGCCTATTCAGGCGCCATCTGAATGTTCCCATTGCAAGGAGAATAGGGGTCTATGTAACAGTGCCACAAGTTATGTTTCAAATGAGTAATTTATACATCTGAGAAGTCAATCAATCAATCTGTTGTCATCCTGAAATAAGTAGGGGCTGCATGTCTCCTGCCCCAATTACTCTGAGATATTTTCCTGGACCTGGTTCGTGCTATATAAATGTACGTTGTCATATCCTCTTGATGAATATCAGAGGTTGTTGCACAGTGACCTGGTTAGCCACTTGGGCGCAAATTTATGACGTCAATGCTACATTTTCAATAAAATCCTGCCAGCTCTTCTGCTGTGTCCAGTGTTGAATTAAATGCAGTTATCATCATTTTGAAACAGAGCATCTATGAGTTTGTTAATGTTCTGCCTATGTACATCAAGCAACCCTCTGTAATTTAAATCAATGAAGCAGTCTCTATGCTCAAAGTTCACAACCTCATTCTTGAATAAAATAATTAAATGATTTACACATTGCCACAGAGCCACATGACGTATTTGCATTAATTTTACCATTCTTATTTTCAACTTGAGGATAATTTTTCTGTAAAATACACATGAGGGATTATTTTTAACAACACATTTTGGATTATTTTCACTTTCGTAAAGTACTATAACCATTTGGCTAATGAAATGTATTAGAGCAGTTAACAAGTGTTCTACCACAAATTAATACATCCTAAACTTATTGACAGTTATTTCTTTGTTTCTTCTATTCCTTTGTTTTTTTTTCTTGCATTCCAATACCCTTTGAGAAGAAAACATTTGTAATTTTAAGTAACTTAAATGATGCTGATCTCAAATAGGATTTATTACAAAATGGTCACTTTGTGATGGTGTAGAGTTAAAAACAAAGAAGCAACGTAATGCTATGTCCCAAAGTGCTCCACAGCCAGTGAAGCCTGTTTGTACATGTTAGGAATCCAGCTTCACTCAGTGGTAGCACTTGCTGCTGAATCAGAACGTAGTGGATTCAAATCATGCACCTTATTCATTCCTTGAAGTCACTTGTGACTGGAGGTGGTATGGCTGGGGTTGGGACTCATTATGCATAATTTAATGTAAACTGTGAGGATCAAGAATCAAGGTCAGGTCAGAAGAAGTTAAGAAGGTAAAATATTGTTGATGCTGGTAACCAGGAACAAAAGAAAAAATGCTGGAAATCCGCTGAGATATTTATTATCTGGATACGTGGGAAATGGATGATGCCAGTTTGTCAAAAATGCCTGTCAACAGAGTTCCATTTGCCATCAGAATTCAACACAGTACCATGAGTTAATATGCAAGTTTTCAGGAAGTAAAGAGTAATATTCTGTTTACTTAAAACATAAAGTATAAAACAATACAGTATACAAGTGTGGATTCTGGATAACTTCATAATTATTTCTGGTTGGTAAAGTGATGATTTATATTAGGGGACACTCCAGTTGGTACTACTGGAAAACACAAGATTTACTCCACACAGCAGATCTGGCAGAACATGTGGAAGGAGAAATAGAGTTAATGTTTCAAGTCAGAATTCCTGATGCAGTTTTTGTGTAAGACTTCATGACCCTGATATTTTGTAATGTTCTTCTGATTCCTGTTGTATATCTAGCAGCAGAGCAGAAGCTAGTGAGTAAAAGGTAAACATCAGAAGCCTCTATGATGCTGATATAATAGTGATGTCAGGTCACGGGCAGAATATTCCTCTCCCTCCACAATATGTTTTGCGGTGGTGGGAGGCGGTGCGCCGCTCATTGTTGGCAGAGTCTTATGGTCTTGCTGTTGTCAAAGGGGTTTCCTATTGAACACACCCATCACCATGAGGAAACCCGCAACGCGAGTGCGCTGTTGGCAAGACCACACAATTCTGCCAGCATAAATGCCAACAAGGTTTCAGCATGTGTCTGGAAGAGAAAACAGAAGGAGGAGAAGCTTCAAACTCTTGTAGAGGTCCAAATGTGTAAATACTCGTAAATACTTTATTGTAAATAAAGATTAATGGTTCTTGAGAAAATACAGACTTGACCAGCATACTTTGGGAAAATAGACAATCCTGAACCTCTTGTCTAAACCCCAGCCGTACACACAAACAGAAACCTCAAAGAGCTGGCATAAGTAGCCATTTCTTCAAGAATTCACCAATGTCTACTGCAGTGGTTCAAAACCTTCTGTATGCCATGGCACACCTGTATACTCTTAAAAACATTATGATGCACATTTCCAACTTCTCTGACTTCTTGCCTCACTGAGAACTTGTTTTTAACTTCCTCCTGTCCTCTCACCTTTTTTTTAACCTCTCCCTCTGTCTTTCGCTTCTCCCAGGGTTTTTGCGCCCCTTTTGAATTTTTGCTTTTTGTGTGGGCATATGGGGCCTTTGTCTTCAGCTCCAAGTCCCATTGGTCATGTGCATGGACCTGACCAATGCAAAAAAATCAAAACTACGCATAAGTGGCTGTTTCCCAATCGGCGCAGGTATGGGAGGTCCAAGTTTCGTCAGGTCCTGAAGATGCCAGCCACAGAACTGAAGATGAAGGTTAGTTTTAGTCTAATTACATGGATTTTGAACCATTTTGAATCTTTTGTCACGGTGCACAGGTTGGGAACCACTGGTTTACTGGACATCTCCAACAGAAAATCTAAGCTCTGATTTCAAACCTGATGCTATGTTGACAGATCTTTTATACAGGATTCAGGGTTATGGCAACATACAATTAGTACTACAGATAAATATTGACATTTTTCCTATGGATTTTCCATGGACAGAATTTGACGTAGGAATTTTCAAATAATTTGACATGAAATGTTGCAACTGATGCAGAGATTTTAATATTTGGTAAAGTAGTTTAGTGGCGAGATTTTGTGGCCTCGCTTATCCCGAAACCGTAAAGTCCTGCCCGAGGTCGACCAACCTTCCCATCGTCTGCCCTTTACCCGCTCTGATTCCTGTGGCAGCCAGGGCGGTAAAATTGTAGCCTAGATTTTAAATTCTCCCTGTTACATTGTCTGCTTCCCCTTCCCTCTCCTCTCCCCTTCCATCTGAACAACAACTACTTGCATTTATATAACATCTTTAACATTGTAAAACACTCCGGCGTGCTTCACAGGAGCATTAGCAAACAACATTTGCCACTGAGTCACACAAATAGGGGAGATTACTGAAAGGTAGATTTTAAGGAGTGTCTTAAGGGAAGAGAAAGAAGTAGAGAGATAGAAAATTTTAGGGAAGGAATTTCAGAGCTTTAGGGTCTTGGAAACTGGAGGCCTATTCACTAATGGTGGTGCAACTAAAATTGGGAATGTACAGAAGGCTAGAACTGGAGGAGTGCAGAGATCTCGGATGATTATAGGACAAGAGGAGGTTACAGAATTAGGAAGGTATGAGGCCATTGAGGGATTTGAAAACAAGGATGAAAATTTTCAAATTTGCTGGAGAGGGAACCAGTGCAGATCAGCAAGACAGAGTAATGGGTGAATGAGACCTGTTAGAAGTTAGGACATGGACAACATCCAAAACTTTGTTCTCCAGGTATGGTAGAAGATGAAGGGTCAGCCAGGAAAGCTTTTAAATTGTCAAAGCTAGAAATAAAAGAGGGTTTCCTAGGAAGATCAGCTAAAGGAGGATTGACTATGATCATACAGAGATGGAAGTAGGCAATTTTGGTGATTAAGTGATGTATGGTCATAGGGTCATCCCAGGATCACAATCATTCATGCCAGTCTCCTTTCTGTTCCACAAGTCTTCCTGCATTTCCTCATTTCCCTTCATTCTCAACCTCCTTTCTGACAGTAATCCAGATGCAGTTTCACTATTGTGAGCAAATTGCAGCAAGAATTTGTTACTTTTATATTCTACCCCTTGCAACAAAGACCAAATTCCATTTGCCTCCCTACTTATTTAATGTACAAGAATATCCAGATCCACCTGTAGTATCTCTCTATTTAAATAATATTCTGCCTCTATTCTTGCCAGAGTAGACAATGTCATATTTTCTGACATTGTACTCCATCTGTCAAATTTTTATCTGGGCACTTAACGTATCTACATCCCTTTATAGACTCTTTGGATAGAATTTTATCAGCATATCTGCCCAAGGCCAACAGAGAATGCCTGGAATCGGGGTAGGCCTGCTGTTAAAACTCCGGTCTTTGTATCCTCCTCACAACTCATTTCCTATCTGTCTTTGTATCATCAGCAAATTTGGCTGCAATACACTTATTCCCTTCATCCAGGTCATTAATATAGACCGTAGATAGTTGAGTTCTCAGTACTGATCCCTGAATTGCGCCACTAGTAACAATTTGCCAACCTGAAAATGATCCATTTATTCTGATTCTCTGTTTCTTGTTAGTTAGTCAATCTCTATCCATGCTAATATATCACCCCTCAACACCATGAGCCCTTATCTTGTCCAGTAATCTTTCATGTGGCACTCTATTAGAAATCCAAATCAAACTGAGTCAGGAAGGTCAGATGAGACAGAGGCTATTAAATGCAAGTGAAGGTAAGTCACTATGGAATGTCAGTCTGCTGCTGATTACTACTCTGAGGAATTTAAGGGCCTGTGTGTAACAACGTGGTTGTACTTTTTGAAAATTCATGTATATATTAATAAAGCAATGATGCATCCAAGAAATGTTCCTTTAATTCTAAAACCACATGTACATTTTTTTTTAAAAAAGCAATTTCTTTAAACTTGTTTTGAGAGGACTAATTTCTAACAGGATCTACCAGAGGATCAGACTTTTGAAGTAGTGCCTTGTTAGTCTGAGTGTGTCTAAAGGAATAGAGGAAAAATGTAAGGAAGTGTTGCTGCAGTTGTACAAGGCATTGGTGAGATCGTACCTGGAGTACTGCGTTCAGTTTTTGGTCCCCTGATTTGAGGAAGGGATGTAGTGGTGTTAGAGGCAGTTCAGAAGAAGTTCACAAGATTGATTCCAGAGATGAGGGATTTGTCTTATGAAGAGAGATTGAGTAGTTTAGGCCTATAATCTCTAGAGTTTTGAAGAATGTGAGGAGATCTAATTGAGGTATATAAGATGATAAAAGGTATAGTCAAAGAAGACTTGGAGCAGATGCTTTCTCTTCTGGGCAATCTAGAACAAGAGGTCATAAGTTTTAGGATGGGGGTAACAAATTTATCATAGAATCATTCAGCACAGAAGAAGTCCATCGGGTCTGCACTGATACATTAGAAACAACAGAACTCCCAACTAATCCCATCTGCAGCACTTAGCCCATAGCCTGGATTGTTGTGATGTGCCAAGGTCCCCATGAGAAATTTAAAATAGAGACGAGGAGAAACCACTTCTCAAAAGTTTGTGAATTTGTGGAATTTGCTACCTCAGAGTGTGGTGGATGCCAAGACATTGAGTAAATTTAAGGAGGAGATAGACAGATTTTTAGTTAGTAATGGGTTGAAAGATTATGGAGAACAAGCAAGAAAGTGCTGAGGCCGAGAAGAGATCAGCCATGATCATATTGAATGGTGGAGCAGGTTTGAGGGCTCAATTCCCTACTCCTGCTCCTGGTTCTTATATCCTTACCTAATTGTTGGATTAATAAATTCAGGACTGACTTTCAATAGAATTCAAAATAATTCTCAATGGCAGTAAATTGGGATGCAGGCAACCAAATGACTTGCATTTCATGAGCTTTTTTGGAAGATTATAATAAATCTATTGAATTGAATACCACATAACCCTAAATAATATGAAATAAGATGTCTGTTAACTTCTTGGGATCAATCACTGCCTTTTGTTATTTTGTTTGAAGCTTTAATATCATTCATTGCAGACGTCGTGGAAGTAGCCTCTGCTGAACATCTTGCTTAAAACAATTGTTTTCTTTCTTAGTGTTGTTAGTATTCAAATTAAGCGGGTCATTGTAGATGGATCAATAGATAAAAAGCCCTTGTGCACCTCAGTTTTAAAACATAAGATACATGACAACAAGTGTTCAATGGATTTCAATTAACGCATAACTATCTGCTGACCATTCTCGTACATCTACAATGTGTAGACCAATTGCAACAATCTACTGACCATACCATTAATTCTGAAACGAAGAAGTAATTATGCACATCACCTGTCGCGGGCTGGATTTCCCACTGCCAAAGGTCACAAATGTCTGTAGCATATATTTGCACCATATTGTGACTTCCACACTCTGGAATCATCCCTCCATATTGAATTTAATTGCTGGGTTAATATAAAAGCAAAATACTGCAGATGCTGGAATTGGAAACAAAAACAGAAAAATGCAGGAAAATCTCAGCAGGTCTGGCAGCATCGGTGGTGAGAAACTAGAGACAATGTTTCGAGACTGGAAGCTCCCCTTTGATAGCTCAGCTGGTACAGCAGAGGACTATAGATCCTTAAGTAGCTGGTTCAATTCCAGCTCGAAAGAAACTTGATATCCACTTTTATGGGCGGCACAGCGATTAGCACTGCTACCTCACAGTGCCAGAGGACCTGAGTTTGATTTCCAACTTGGGTTCCTGTCTGTGCTGAGTTTGCACATTCCCCTTATGTCAGAGGTACTAGCTAGGGTAAATGCATGGGGTTATGGCAATGGGGCCTGGGTGGGATTGTGGTCAGTGCAGACTCAATGGGCCGAATGGCCTCTTTCTGCACCGTAAAATTCTATCAGGGCTGTTCAGAGTGGGCACTGAAGCTTGTGGGACAGGATTGGATTCGCACCATAAGTGACAGCATGATCAGGCTGGAACACAGAAGTGAGCATCTGTCAATTCTCCATTCTTTGGAGATATCTGAAGTAAGTTGCATGCAGCCCAGATTCCTCTCCCTCCCTTGCACTTAACCTTGTGTTCTGTGTTGCAGGGACAGACAGATGTGCTGGGGCCATCTGGCATCGGAATCCTCCTGCTACTCCCACTCATCCCCCCCATGACAGCTTGGAAGACTCCTCGGAGAAAGCTGATGAAAGGATCTCCGAGGCTGACACCAATTTTGCATCAGCTTCCACTTTGCAACTCATCATCCCAGAGACACTCACATCAATGGGTCAAGTTAGTGGGGAGGCATCTGGGTCACTCTCTGGTGCACGTGACACATCTGCCAATGTACATTGGGTGGAGGAGGAAATGTCCAAGGCCTCTGGTTCACAGTGAGGACTCAGCTGGCCCCAGGCTACATGCTGGGCCTCTATGATCACTTCTCCCTCAGCTGCTGGAGATGTAGCAACAGAGCCAGGGAATGCAGGAGGGACTGACTGCAAAACTAAACCAACTGTGAGACTGTGCGGAGGAGCCCAAAGCTTTCAGGTGGACCATCTATTCACACAGTCTTCTGTGATTCCCAGGCCAACACTGCAAGGATGGAATCTACGGTGGAAAGCCTGGGCAGGAAAGCCTCACCATAAGTGGTAGGGTCAAGCGATGGCCAAGTCACAGCTGGCCATGGCAGAGTCCCAGAGGGCCCTCGCTGAGGGCCTCAGCAGGTTTCTCAAGATTCTGAGGCCCATGGCTGACAGGCTCGAGAGCTTGCAAGAGACCCAGCAGGACAACACTGAGATACAGTGGGCTATGGCAGCAGCCTTTGAGAATGTGACCAACTCAGAGGGTCATGACTGAGGGACTGCAGAGTGTGGCCCAGCCTAAGATGGCACGTGCTGCTGCCGTTGGCAAGTGGCCAATTACTCAGAGGGCCATCATTGAGGGCTCACCCAACATGGCAAGAACACAAGTGTCATGCAGGACTGGCAGGGCCAGGTGACACCAGAACTTCTGGAGCTCAGTGCAGAAGCATCACAGTCCCATAGATTGATGCAGGTGCCCACAGGGACCCTGAGAGATGTGTCAATGCCAGGATGCCAATGCCCGGGTGCACCCCTGGCACCCAAACCCTTGGGTGGCTCCAATTGTTCCCCTTCATTCCAGTAGGGTCAGGCCACTAGCTTCCCGAAAGTGGGGAGTTACTTAAAACCCTGCTGGAATGAAACACTCCTGGCAGAGGGAGAAGCTAGCAGGCCCGGAGACTTCAGGCCTGGGCCTGTTTTTGATATTTAAATGAGATTTGCATGCCTAATACGGCTCCAAAACTGTTTTCCATGTGGTGCTGACAGTGCCGGAAATGTGATGCTGGGAGATGCGCTCTGGGCTGGATGCCTAGTGCGGATCATGCTAATCCAGCCCCGCTGAAATCTCCTGATCTGCTGTACTAAACAATTGGGATGGGAGAATCATCCCCAGTATACTGGCCAGCCTGTGCACTCAGAGCATCCGTGACCTTCTTCACACACTAGTGGATGGATGATTGGGAAATGCCACAAGGGTCCTCACTGGCAGCCTAGAAGGATCCGTCACTTTCACAGCCATCGGGAGTGGGTGCCCCCTATGCCCTGAGGTACCAGGTCCTGAAACAAATGGCACAGATGGCACACTGTCTCTTTTCGGAGCAGTTGGTGGCACGCGATGTCTGACAGTTGCTCAAAAATGACACTTGCGTACGGAACTGCCCAGGTTTCTGCTCCCTCTTTCTTCTACCCACACTGCTCTCCCCAGCTCCACAGATTTTCAATACATGGCGGTGTGGCCCTGCAGAATGCCCCAAGGACTAAGTTCAGCACCTAGCACACTCCAGAAGATTATTTCTTCAGTCTTGTCAGACGTTGAGGGCACACTCAACCACGGCTGTAGTTGTCCGTGGAAGGGACAAAATAGAACATGATCAGTGGTTATCACTTGACTGACATAGCACTGTATGATGCCCGACAAGGACAAATACATATTCATGGCATCTGAGATTGATTTTTATGACATAAAGTGATAGCAGCTGGAGGAAAACCTACATACAACACCAATAACACTCATGCGATTCCGAACCTGTCTAACATGAAAGAGTTGGATCATCCCTTGGTACTACCAATTCTTAGCACAATTTTAGCACCATTACAACTTTGAGGCTGAGAATCTTGCAGGTTTACAATACCGCATCGTTAACATTCTTAGCCATGCTACTATTGCAGGCTGCTGACATTAAAAACTACACAATTGCAGTGATTTCACATGAGACTGCGAAATGGTCTCATGTGAAGAGAATCAGTGTACTGCAGAAAATAACCCAGTACCTACGGAGTGAACTTATAAAATAGATGAAGAACTGGTCCTGTATCGCAGAGTGCAATGAACTGTAGTGAGTGGCATGGTGGCACAGTGGTTAGCACTACTGCCTTACAGCGCCAAGGACCTGAGTTCAATTCCAGCTTCGGGTCACTGTCTGTGTGGAGTTTGCACGTTCTCCCCATGGGTTTCCTCCAGGTGTTCCGGTTTCCTCCCACAGTCCAAAGATGTATGGGTTAGGTTGATTGAATTGACCCTAGTGATTAGCAGAGTAAATGAGGGTGACGGGAATAGGGCCTGGGTGGGATGGTGGTCAGTGCAGACTTGATGGGCTGAATGGCCTCCCTCTATTGCAGGGATTCTATGAACTCACAGGGCAGAATTTTCCTGTCCCACCTGCCACGTGAATCATAGCGGGCGGGATATGGGCTATGCAAAGGTCCATTGACTTGGGGTAGGAATTTCTGATCTTGAGATGAGTGTGGCTGGAAAAACACATTGTTTGCTGATTGCTGCATCACACACACAACTCGAATAGTTATCATGAGAGTGTTTCAGCAACCTGTATTATTAAAGGTGCTGCACATTAGTTAAAAATCTAAGACTCACTCACGGCAAACCATAATAAAGAAATGCATACTGCTTTGGAGTTCTGTAGCTTTAAGTTAAATTCAGTGCTTAATAAAAGTAATAGTAATGGAACAGCCATGTCTATTGTTCATGAAACTAAAGCAGCTATGTTAGCATTTTGGAATTATTGAAGTTGATTACCAACGCCAGGGTAATGTTTTATCCCTGCACCATGTGATCTCTCGTAGACACCAGTTCAAGTTCTGCCGTGTTGTTGCCAGGTTACCATTTAAGTATTTTCCTACAACAACAAATCCTGTTGAACCCTTTGAGAAATAGGATAGCATTTTGACTACAATAAAAATGAAAAAGAATATGACCACTGATTTTATTTTGCACAACAAAATGTTGTATATCTATAACAGCCTGCTCCCAACATTCAAGTTAATAGTCCAAAATCTTTTACAAATTATTCATTTTAGTAAAGTGATGCGAGGAGACATAGAGTGAGGGGTTAAGTCATTTGATGATTACGCAATGAAAATACACAAGATGTATTTACGATTAAAATGTATTGACAAGTATATATAGTTGGACTAATGGATTTTGCAATGTGGAAATAGACCATCATTTGATCATTTAAGTTAAATTATATTATGTAACCTGAAGACCATTGTCATTTCTGACCTCTGAGAAAGGTTTCGATAAATGCAGTTTTTTGAACTTGCCCATTTAGTGCAATGATCATAAAGAAATAATTGCGTCAAAAAACAACTTAATGGGCTGAATATTACCAGCTTGCCCTGCCCATCGATGAGTGGAGTGAGCCGGTAAAATCACGTGAGAGCCAAGAAATCAGGATCACTCCCGATTTCTCGGCTCCCACGATTTTATGAGAGCCGGATTTCCGGCAAGGTCAGCCTCACGCTGGAAATGGGTGAGAGGCTGAATAATTGACTTAAATATATTATTATGTGAATTTACTTGTGTTTAGTGAGCCTGGTGCTCAATTGTCCAGGCTCACTTGCCTTTATGGTCTCACCCAGGAGAGGTTCTCTCCAGCAAGGAAAACATCTGCTCCCCATGAACAGGTGTGTTGGCCTCACCGGTGGAACTGGATGGCATTGAGGCCCCTGGGGAGGCTGAGGGCAAGGAGGATACCATAAGAACTAAGAGCAGGAGCAGGCCATCTGGCCCCTCGAGCCTACTCCGCGATTCAGTAAGATCATGGCTGATTTTTTTCATGGTCTCAGCTCCATTTACCCGCCTGCTCACCATAACCCTTAATTCCTTTACTGTTCAAAAATGTATCTATCCTTGCCTTAAAACCATTCAATGAGGTAGCCTTAACTGCTTCACCAGGCAGGGAATTCCACAGATTCCCAACCCTTTGGGTGAAGAAGTTCCTCCTTAACTCAGTCCTAAAACTCCTCCCTTTTATTTTGAGGCCGTGCCCCCTAGTTTTAGTTTCGCCCGCCAGTGAAAACAGCTTCCCTGCTTCCATCTTATTTATTCCCTTCATAATCTTATGTTTCTATAAGATCTCCCCTCATTCTTCTGAATTTCAATGAGTATAGCCCCACTCTACTCAGTCTCTTCTCATAAGCCATGCTCTCAACTCCGGAATCAACCTCATGAATCTCCTCTGCACCCACTTCAGTGCCAGTATATTCTTTCTCAAGTAAGGAGATCAAAACTGTACACAGTACTCCAAATGTGGCCTTATGCAGCTGCAACATAACCTAGCTGTTTTTAAAATCCATCCCTGTAGCAATGAAGGACAAAATTCCATTTACCTTCTTAATTACCTGCTGCGCCTGCAAACCAACTCCTTGTGATTCTTGCACAAGGACACCCAGGTCCCTCTGCACAGCAACATGTTGCAATTTTTTACTATTTAAATAATAGTCCATTTTGCTGTTGTTCCAACTAAAATGGATAACCTTACATTTACCAACATTGTACTCCATCTGCCAGACACTTGCCCACTCACTTAGACTATCGATATCCCTTTGCAGACTTTCAGTGTCCTCTGCACACTTTGCTCTGCCACTCATCTTAGTGTCAACTGTGAATTTTGACATACTACACTTGGTCCCCAACTCCAAATCATCTATTTAAATTTTAAACAATTGCGGTCCCAACACTGATTGCTGAGGCACACCACTAGTCACTGATCGCCGACCAGAAAAACACCCATTTGCCCCTATTCCTTGCTTTCTCTTAGTTAACCAATTATCTATCCATTCTAATACATTACCTGTAATACTGTGCATCCTTACCTTATGTAGCAGTCTTTGGTGCGGGACCCTGTCAAATGACTTCTGGAAATCCAGATACACCATATCCACAGGCTCCTCGTTGTCCACTGCGCTTGTAATGTTCTCAAAGAATTCCACCAAATTGGTCAAACTTCGTGAACCCATGCTGCGTCTTACCAATGGGATAATTTATATCCAGATGTCTCGCTATTTCTTCCTCGAGGTTAAGCTAACCGGCCTATAGTTTCCTGCCTTTTGTCTATCTGAGCTGCACTCTGGGGCTCCAGCAATGATCATCCTTGAGCTGCCTACAGTATTGGCAGTCACCATCGTTCCTGCTGGCATTGCCAGTCCAGATACTTGCCAGCTTCAGATTGACCAGCAGCTCTCGGGAGTAATAAGTGCTCATGCAGGAGCGTGGAACCTCAACAGCAATAAGAAGATTGCCCGACTGGGATTAAATTCCGTCGATACTCCAGTTGTGGTCTGCCATGACCATTAAGTTTCACCAATGACATCTTAAGTTTAAAGAGAGCTGAGTATTGATGTTTTTCTGATATCCTCACACCCTTTATCTTTCCTCCTGTTTTAAAAGTAGTAATTCAGGTGGTTCAGTGGATGACAAATGCTCTTTGGTAGCTTGCCTAAAAGGCAATTTTTTTTTTTGAATGAGAAATATTGTGTCAGAGTGAGAAATCATAAACACTGCTTGGCAGGAATCAAAACATAGGAACAATGAACAGGAATTCTGGCTTATTTGTTTTTCCCTATAAACTGGGACCTAACTCCCCCTCACTGCTGCCTCTGTTGAAGTCAACCTACTTTAATTATCAGTCTAATCTGCCTCTTCCCAGACTGTATGAATCAATAGGTTAGGATTCTCTGAACAACTGGATGAGAAAACACCAATGTTGTAAATTGTTTTACTTTGGAATGGAAATGACAATTTAATTATACAACTGTAATTATCAAATACAGCATGATAATTGAAAAATTATTTCTCATTGCTGGATATTATTCAACAGTCATGAAATTATGCCACTAGACGGCACTCTAAGTGTTATGGTTAGAATTAAGTGGAAGAGAAGTCAAGTATTAACTGCAAACTTGCATATCGAGGCCTGGATTTTTGCCGAGTCATGGTGATGCTATGGTATATCCAAAATGGCAGATGGACCCCAGATCCAGAAGTCCTGCCCCATATCTGGCAAGCATTTTCTCTGGATGGAGGGTGCAATTGTGGCCAAGAAGTGCCTCCTACAGGTGGGCAACTTGAACTCATGACTCTTTATAGCTCCTATGTCAACTTAGTGCCAACTTGTGCCCCCCCCCTCCCCCCCCCCACCCCGCAACTCATGGTCACTTAGGACTCCAGTATCCACCATTGGTTGATCTTGATGCCATGCTGAGTTCAAACAGACTGCTGCTGCAAAAATAGATATTTAGAACTTTATTTTTCTCATCTTATCCACCCTATCCCTGATCCACCTACAACCTTATCTGCCTATCACCCTTCTCACCTGTTACTCTACCAAGTTACCCCACCTGCTACCCTATCCATTGCCACCTCATCCACCTGCCACCCTGTCCCTATCCACATACCTCATCTACCTTACCCGTTTACCTACTTACTTTACCTGCCTACCCTTTCACCCATTCACTCACATTCGCAATGGACATTTAAATTTATCTTACAGCAAATTGCAACATAAAAAAATTTGTCTTGCCCCTAAAGCCACAGCGCCACAACGGAGCTCTCCGAGGGATGTTGTGCTCAGCACTTTGAGAAGCTGGGATGGGAAGACCTGGCAAGAAATATGGAGCAATGCTAAGGCATGAAAAACTTGGAGTGGAGAAGTAATCCAATGACGATGGATGTTCTGCAGAAAATCATGGTCAGAGTTCTCATTCTGGCCACAATTGGTTAACTGGATACAAATTAAATTTGTTTTTTAAAGTTATATCCTACCCATAGACATACAGTGAAAAAGTAGAACTCACCAATCATAAATTACATTTTGAAAGTTTACGGAATGCTTATGATTTCGGAACATGCACCGATATTTGACCCATGGCCCATTCATGAAAAGAAAGATAATTTATGGAAATGTACCAAGTATTAATTTCCCTACCTTAAAAGAACTGTGAGCAATTGATATAAGTGACCAATTTGATATAAAATATTGGACTTAATATTCATCTTTGGATGACTAATGAAAATCATTTAGATATTACATCATAAATGGGAATAAGATACGGTGTGTTTTTCCACTTCCTAATTCATAATTTAAAAAAATGTGCAGCAAAGAATAAGTTAAATCAATGAGAATTTTTTTGTTACTTACAGTCCAGGTTGGATATGATGCATGAGAAAGTCAAGCACAAAAACAGCTAATGGTAAATAATTTTGTTGCAGACATTCAGGACTTTTCTCCAACAAAAGTAGGAGTGCTCACTCCTGATAGTATAGTTAGGTGAGTGCAGAACTGAACTGAGAGCTTGAAGTGATCTGAATTGTGTCATTATTGGTTTATTTGTGAATGCCTGATTTGGCACAATTTGGCTCACTTCGGGTTCAAACATGGCTGTCCTGTATATGTGCATGCTGCCCCTCTGCACATTTGAGGTGCTATTTTCCTCATCCCACTTGCAATTCACATACAGAAGACCAGACTTTCCCCTGGCACCTGCCTGGATCATATTGCTGCAAACTGCTCCCTCTAATGTCACCTACAGTCTGTAGTTAAGGCCATGACAACAAAATATGTTTTAAAATGAATATATTTTGTGATAGAAAAATCTGAGAATATTTAACTCTAGCAGTCAATGGCTGTATCTGAATTTTTGCATTGTTAGGCACAAAATATCAATCTAAACGTCATTGAAAGCACTTTTAAAAACTTGCATTTTTTAAGAAACCTTGACGCATTGAATGGTACGGGAGGGAATATGGCGCTGTTTTGGTGTGTAACCCATTGGATGTTACCTGGCATCTGGTGGTCGTAATGATTTAGACAGCCTAGTGTTTGAGTGATATATGCTCAGTAAATTTCTGTTGGTCCAACTTGAAGGATGCCTCTCAGATCTCAGGATATTGAGTATTGTGTTCAGTTGCAGTCTAGTACAAAGGGCCCTTTTTTACCATTTTAATCTAAGTACTGGGTGGATTTGGAACTGGGAGTGTTTCAGGTTCAGCTTTCAGACCTGTTCTCAGGTGTCCCAATACGCACTGTGCCTGAAAAAATAGCAGTGATTCTGAATCGCGCTGCAGAAGCCTATGGGCAGGGCTTATTGCGGCTGAAACACTGCAGCTCCGATCAATGCCTCCAACTGGGCATGCACAGAAAAAATAATGTAGAGAAACGATGACCTGTCACATCGCTCCTGGGCTGGATAAATTGATGTTGCGCCCGTTTAGGACGTGGTCCTGATGCCGGCCATTTTCATCCCTTGGTAAAAGGGGAACTGCTGCGGAGGCAGGTGCAGATTACGTTACTTGCCTCATGTCCATCTTTACCAAGTTTTTGTGCCTGAAAACGAGCACAACTTGATGGTAAAATCAGGCCCAAAGAGTAATGATTTTGCACCTTTTATAAAAATGCATGTTGTTCACTGGGAATAGAAGAGATGTATCTTGTGTTGTAACAATGTAACAATCCTAAGCATTTACCCATAGAAATTAAAAATAGGCTTTATTGTTATTAGGTTTTACAACAGGCCTTGTTATATTTAGGATATTAAATTCGTATTGGAGGTGTACCAAATCAGAAACTAGCATAAAACTAAATATAGCATTACCTTTGAGAACAGAAATGGCAAGCCATTCTGAATTTAAAAATTTGCAGACTGCATTCCTCCTAGATGAAAGTCCAGGAAGAGCACTTTTCGTTCAGACTACTAATCCATTTTCTAAAGTATTAGCCTTGGGACACACATTGATTGACATCTGTGTCTCAGCAGCTGAAAAGCAATTAGCAGAAGCTATGTAAGAGCCTGAGACATGCTACAGAGACATCCAACATAGAAACCCCATGGTATAGGTCAGGAATGTGGTCTACCATGGCGCCACGTCAAGATGTCCCCCATCAGAAAAGTTATTAGGTTATTCGAGTCGGATCTGACTCAATGATTTCCATTCTGTTAAGGAGATTTTATTTTAATGTCAAAGTTTTTCTGAAACTTTCTGAAATATATTAAAAGGACATTATGCTTCAAACTTTCTTTATTTTAAGTATATAGCTGATTGCAGGAAATCATAAGGCACTGAAAATTTTGCAAATCATTTGCACACCAATTTACCACACAAAATTTCAAAATATAATTTAGAATTTTGGATTAGGAAGAATTTTTTATTTGTGCTCGAGTGGGACTTCAAGTAGATTGATCTGTGAGGGACTAGCATGGACTCAGTGGACAGAATGGCCACCTTCTGTGCCGTACATGTCTCCACGACACAACTTTTAAAATGCAAGATGCAGAAAGCGTTATATAAATGCAAATTTTTTTTTGCTTCTTTTGTTAGAAAGATATGCACTAGATAATGTGCTCAATTTCTATGCTACTAACCACACTTCACTGCTCCTCCATAGCCTTTATTGCCTTGACTGCTGACTTTATCCTCAGTCCATTCTGTACCATTGTTTAGTGGTGATTTTCTGCTCTGTTAACCCAATGGAATATTGTTTTAATTGGTTAGATTACAGAATTATATCCACGATAGAGACATGTCTTATGGTCAAACTAGTCTGGGTTTGTGTTGATACCTCACGTTAGTGTCCTGTCATTCCACTTCCCTCAGTTGATATTTCTATTCTCTTTTCTCTCATTATACTTGTCTAGTTTACCTTTAGCAGAATTTGCCTCAATCACTTCATTCTAGATATTTACTGTTGTAAAGGAATATTTCCTTATTCCTCTGTTAGATTTATGAGTGATTACCTTATTTATGAGCCCATGAGTGGAAACATTCCACAGCCACCCAAATCAGCCCACTCATTATTCTAAAGACTTCTATCAGGTTAGCTCAAAGTCCTAACTTTTTTAAAGGAAGGAGACCTGTTTAATCTGCCCAATAACTATGAACTCGTAAGCTTGGAATTTCGCTTCTGAGGTTGGTGTGCCTGCTCAGGAAAATTCCCAGTTCACAGGATTGCCAACACTACAGGATTAGTCTGGAATCTCCAGGACATAACTGTGTGCAAATCTGGCAAAACATCAGCAAGACATTAAAAAATATTTTTGTTTGTCATTTTCTTTGAATATTTTTCTTTATCGGATAGGCATACTAATAAATGGGGAAAAAAAAGCTGTTTGGCTGACAGTTACACATCATCCAATTGGGTTATGAGTCTTTTTGCTTTCCAGTTGGTGTAGGAGAGCAGTATATCACAAGGGTAGATGTGTTCACTGACTAATGGCTGGAGCATGTGGGCGGGCAATGTGCTGAAACTTCCAGGAATATATTTAATCCCAGTTGGCAACCTACAGGCTGCGGCCTTATAGCCTCTATGCCAATTTAGTGCTAACTTAAGACAACCTATGTTCCCCACCCACCACCCTATGCTCTTACACTCTCCAAGCCAACTCACTCAATATCCACCATGGGTATACCTCAGGAGCCATGCTGAGATTAAATAAAATAAAGTTGTAAATATAAAGTGCAGACTTCACTATATATATGCAACAGTCTCATTGATAAAATTTCATTCAATACATTTAAATACCTCTAAGTGCTTAATCCCTTATAAAACCAAATAGGTATTTCCATAGCACCATGTCAAAGATAACTAATCCCTTCATATCTTATTGGAATTGTCACTCAAACTGTTAATTTACAGAGATTCACAATGATAATAGGTTGCGGAAGCAGTGAAGCACTAATAATACAATAATGATAGCTGTTGGGGTTCTGACAACTGTCAGCAATGAGAAAGGCAAGCATTTAAACCAGAGACACAGCAGCTGCTTTTTTTTTCAAAATTTAAAGAACAGGATTTCACACAACTTAACATCATGACAGCTCCATAGACTTTATCAACCTTTTGTCCGTATTCAGGTATACTCTTAAAAATCATAAATCACACACAAAATTTGTATTCAGCCATTTTCCACAACTCTATGAAAATGCGATCCTCGGTACTTGTACCATTCCTGTGAATATTTTTTGCACTTTCACTATCGCTTATTTGTTCTTTTTATAATATGGAGATCAGAAGGGTGTACAGTACTCTAAGTGCAATCTGAGGTTAAAGGGAGTGTTATCAAGCAAAATTTGGTACCAAATCACTTAAGTGGATAGTCAGACAGATGGCCAAATGTTTGGTCAAACCAGTAGGTATTAAGGAGTGTCTTAAAGGAGAAGAGAGAGGTAAACAGTGAAGAAATTTAGTACAGATATTGCCTGTTGCTCATTGTCTTGACATAGTCATGGTAGGTCTGTTTCTAAAACTATTATAGTTAATCTACCAGTTGGAGTTACAACATTTACACTTTGATCAGAGGCATTCCTGCAGGTTTAATCATGTGACATCTATCCCTGTATTGTCAGGTCATGTAGCATCTGTAAATTTGTCTTAGGAAGGTTGGCTACTCTGTAAATGAGTGTCTTTGCTTATCATTTCACACCTGCAGCTAACTCAAAAGTTAAGAGAAGGGAATTCAAAGAGGCCGGGAAAGGTTCACAAATGGAAGCTAAATGTAGAAGGAATTTTACTTCTATTGGTAACTAATAGTAATTCATTGAAATTGCATCCACAATTAAGTAACACTGGTGATGGGCAGTTTCTCATCATAACCAACTAAAATACAGTAAGTCACCGATAGGTTATGTATAACCACGAGTAAAGTGTTAACATTGCAATATCCTACCTGGAAGTAGTAGTAATCCTATAATCCACAAATATTAATTCTGCAACTTCAGCCAGACTTACTCTGCACTGCACAAGTTGTGGTCAGGGTCCATGGTTAATGCCACTTTTAAAAGCATCTTTCGCTCTACTTGCTTAGACTCTAGTTAGGTAGGTGAAGCTGATACCTCTACACAGGAAGCCTTGGTCAGAGCAAATCTGTACTCAGGTTTGACACATCAATAAGGGAAAGCAGAGACATACCTAAATAAAATTGAAACAATGCACAGAGTGAGTTAAGGGCACTTGTTATAGAGCACGTGTGTCCTAAACTCAGTTCCGCACTAACATTTTTGAAGGGCTTCCTGGCCTTTTATTTAACAAAAGAAAGTTTTGATAGAACAATAGAAATTAGACCATTGGACAAGGCCACTTAGTTTTCAGTACTTGTGCCACTGTTGGTAAGCCGCACTATAACTGAGGTTGGACTCTCTTGCTCCTGTTAGTTGTCTGGTTTTCTGCTCCATTCTCAATATGTATTGATGATGAGATCAATTGGCTCAATACACCTGCTGCTTTGGATATTTATCATCATGAACATTACTCCATTTTTGTATAATGTGATTCATTTGAGGTCACTTTCCTTTGAACTGGCTTTGATATCCTGACAGGATGGCAATAGGGGAGTAAGGAATATATCTGGCCATCAAGTTACAAAGTGTGATAGTATGTCATTCTGCAGTCATTGAGGAATGATCAGAAAGTCAAGTTGGTTAGAACAGATGCCTGCAAAGGAACTCATAACTCATTGTGCATCTTTTAAATTAGTGAAAGGAAAATGGGTTGCTTCCTTTGCACACAGATGCTTCAAATCATTGAAGTTTCCAATATTAGCTGTGCCCAGATGATTCAGTGGGCCCGGTTTTACCATTGTGTTGCATCCGTTTTTGGGCACAAAAACATAGCAAGGTTGGGCATGAGGTGAGTAGTGCAATCCACACCCACCTCTGCGCCAGTTTCCCCTTTATCAATGGTCCAAAAATGGTCCAAAAATCAGCACCACGCTCGAAATAAGTGCGATGGCCAATTTAAATGCATTTGGATGCATTTAAATTGACTTAATGGGCTGCATATCCAACCTTATCAGCACTTCCCCCTTTTATCATCATGTTCATCCATCCATAATCAGCACGAAACAGACATGCTCCACAAAAGTCCGATTTGGGCGCTCCAGTTAGTGAGGAGGTAAGTGCCAAGCGTCCGATGGCTCTCTGCTTGAGGTCAATGAGGTGCGAAGGAGGCGGGGAAGGGAGGGTCCGCTGCCACTCTGACTGAAATCAGTGAGGGGGAAGGGGGGGGCCTGCTGCCAGTCTGCCTGTGATCAGTGGGGGGGAGGCGATGGGCCCGCAATGAGTCTGGGTGGTGGGGAGTGGGGGGATAAGGGGCTCAGTAATGTGGTGGTGGGGTAATGTCTGTGGGGGTCAGGGGAAGACATTATCCAGCCCAGGAGCGATGTGGCAGAGGAACCGCATTCTATCTTTTTTTCCTGCGCATGTGCAGTTGGAGATGCCGATCGGAGCTGCAGGATTTCAGATGCGTTAAGCCCCACCCACAGTCTTCTGCAGTGTAATTTGGAATTGCTGATATATTTTCAGGCAGAGTGCGTATGGGGGTGCCTGAGAACTGGTCCAAAAGTCAGATTTGAAACACACCCAGTTTCAAGACACTTAGAATCAAAATGATCAAATAGGCCCCAATGTGTCCATTTGAAAGCCCAGAAAATTTCTGTTTTAATAAGACCTGTAGATACATTTAATTAAAACAAAAGGATGTGTAGGTTAGATGGATCGATCATGTTAAATTGCCCCTTAATGTCCAAAGATGTGCAGCATTGGTGGATCAGGCATGATAACTGTGTGTTGCTATGGGGATAGGGCAGTGGGGAGGGGATGGCCTGGGTGGGATCTTCTTTTAGAGAGTCAGTGCAGACCCAATGGATCGGATGGCCTCTTTCTGCACTGTAGGAATTCTATGGGTCTACTTTATGGTTAAAATCATCGGCTTTCTGAAGTTGCATTTTAGTTGTGTTGAAAATCTGGTGGAGGCTTTCAGTATAATCCAGTAAAAATTTCTACAGTCATTGTTTGCTGTGTCTGATGTATTATCACATTGCAGAAAAGACTGCTGCTCTCTGAAGCTGAAGGAGATGATAGCAATGTAGGGGATTGAGAGACACCTGCATTCCCAGGTTTGAAGAGGTGTTAGAATTCTCAAATGAATCACAAAAAGTTGGTTTGCAGGTGCAATAGGTAATTATGGAGGCAAATGGAATTTTGTCATTCGTTGCCAGAGGGATGGAGTTTAAAAACAGAGAGGTTATGTTGCAGCAGTATAAGGTGCTGTTGAGGCCACACCTGGAATACTGTGTACAGTTTTGGTCTTCTTACTTGAGAAAGGATATACTGGCATTGGAGGGGGTGCATGAGATTCATGAGGTTGATTCAGGAGTTGAGAGGGTTGGCTTATGAGGAGAGACTGAGTAGACTGGGGTTATACTCTTTGGAATTCGGAAGAATGAGGGGAGATCTTATAGAAACATATAAAATTATGATGGGAATAAATCAGATAGAAACAGGGAATTTGTTTCCACAGTTAGATGAAACTAGAACTAAGGGGCATGGCCTCAAAATAAGGAGGATTTAGGACTGAGTTGAGGATGAACTTCTTCACCTGAAAGATTGTGAATCTGTGGAATTCCCTGCCCAGTGAAGCAGTTGAGGCTACCTCATTGAATGTTTTAAAAGCAAAGATAGATAAATTTTTGGACATTAAAGGAATTAAGGGTTATGGTGAGCGAGCAGGTAAATGGAACTGAGTCCACAAAAAGATCAGCCATGATCTTATTGAGTGGCTGAGCAGGCTTGAGGAGTCAGGTGGCCGACTCCTGCTCCTAGTTCTTATGTTCTTATGTAGAGCAGGTTGAACACTTAGTCTGCAGATAGAGGATGGGGGCAGTGACTTCTAGCTGTGAGATTACAACGAATAAAGGTTGCAAGACCAAATCAAATTCCCTCACCACTGTCCTCAATCACTGCCCTACTGCCTCATGAAGATCTGTAGGTATAAAAGGTTTGTAGCATGCCTCCATAATGCTGAAGTCACATTCTATCATGTCAGATTCCAAGACCATGAAGAAAGAGAGACTTGCATTTACATAGCACCTTTTATGATCTCAGCATATCCCAAAGCACTTTTGAGCTAATCATAGAATAATGCAATGGTTATAGCACAGAAGGAGGTCATTCGACCCATGATGTCTGAGGAAGCTTTCTGCAAGAGGACTTCAGGTAGTCGAACTGCTTGACCTTTTCCTTCTAGCCCATCATTTTTTTCTCTTCAGGTGGTTGTCCAATTCGTTCTTGAAAGCCAAATCTAATTGTGGCGTTGCCATTCCAGATTGTAACCACTTGCTGCACAAAATAGGTTTCTCCTTTTGTCCCTCTTGATTCTTTTGACAATCTCTGTTCTCTGGTTCTTGACCCTACCAGCAAAGGGAACAGATTTTCCTGATCTACTCTGTTGAGACCCCTCATGACCTTGAACAGCAGTATAAAATCTCCCCTCATGCCATCTCTCCTCTGAGGAGAAAAGCCTCATCACTGATCTATCCATTTAACTAAAGTCTCTCATTCACCATATTCTTAAATCTTTATTTTACTCTGTTATATCTTCAAATCATTTTTAAAGTGTGGTGCCCGGAATTGGGCACAATTCTTTCATTGAGGTCAAATTAATGTTTTTCAAAGTTTCATCGTAACTTTCTTTTGTACTCATTTCCTCTCTTTATACAGCCCAGGATCCCTTATGCTTTATTAACCACTCTCAACCTGCCCTGTCACCATCAATGGTTTTGTGCACACATACTATTGGGATCCTCTGCTCCTATATTCCCTTTAGAATTATATTCATTATTTTGTATTGCCTCTTTTTTGTCTTCCTACCACAATGTATCACTTCACATTTCACTGCATGAACTTTCATCTGCCATGGATCTATATTCTCTTAAAGTTTATCACTATCTTCTTCATGGTTCACAATGCTTCCTAATATTATGCCATCTGCAAGTTTTGAATTAGATTTCGGTGTCCAGGGCACTATGTCATTAATATAAACGAAGAAAGGCAGTGGTCAAAATACTGTACTGACCCCAGGAGAACCTCACTGTATACCTTACTTCAATCCAAAGAGCAACTGTTCACCACTACTCTCTGTGTCCTCTCATTCAGCCAATTTTGTATCCATGCTGCCACTGTTCCTTTTATTCTAAGGGCTTTAACTTTTATGTTTTGTGATACAAGCCACAATAGAGTTGGTAAGGATGGGGCAATATTTCTGGATTGTGATGAGTCAGTTATGGATCTGAGTGAATGACTTTTACCTTCAAGCTGTCACTGGAAATTCAAAAACACACAACTTCTTTAACTATATAAATAATTGTAATATTCCCTTGAAGCAGTAATGGGCCTGAATTGCCAGGAAGTGTCAATCAGAGTCAGATTGCATTCCTTTCATTACAGTGCTGCCATCTCTGTTGGTTTTTCAAACCATAACACAAGCATCTCAAAATGGATGCTGGTGTGGGCTTCCGGCCCTATTGCCTAGTTTGGTGGGCATTCTTGTGGGTGGGACAGCTGCCCATGGGCCTACACAGTGAATGGAGTGATGTGACACCTCAGAGTCATGTCAAATAATAACCCAGTTAAATTTTCTAAACTCAATCTTCTTCATATATTGGATTACTTGATCCAAAGTAAGATCATGTTTGTTCTGTAACATGTCAGAGAGTTTGTTCGTCTCGGATGTCCAATTATGTATTAACTAGTCTTTCAGCCCCTTTTATCTGCAAGAGCAAGCTGGATGATTTTGGCTGGATAGAAATAATTCCAATGCTTCTCCATGTCATGGTGACACTTTGTTAAATTATGCTCGTTCAATTACTAAGTTTTGCTTAGGGTGACAAAAACTTTGAGTATGGACTCCTCCACTCCCTGCCTCAAGAGAATGTCATCTGCTGTTGGACCTACCGCATAAAGAAAAGAACTGATTTGATGCTTTTGCTCTTTGGAGTGAAGGTCTGATGCTGCTTAATACTGGAGAAAATGGCGTTTCCATAACTCCCACTGCTGGCCTCTCTGTGGGCCCTCAAAGCGATCAAACTAATGTGTAGGGGCAGAAACTGCTCACTAGGTACGGTCATTATTGCCTCTTTCGTGTGTGCCTCCTCCTTCTGTTGATTTGTTAAGGGCTGCTATCAAGGTTTTCTCTATTGTGGTTTGTTGGATAACACCAATGTATTTTTAACATTGATGAGTCTACTGCTGCTACCATGTTCTGAGATGGTCCTTCTATCTAGGACTTTAAGTGTGGCTGTTGGTTATTAGACATATTCTGGTATCTGCTTAACAATTGTTTATTAATACAACATTTAAACTCTAGCCTTATTGTTCCTAGACATTGTGTTCCAACCTCCCTCTCTGTCTCTTTCTTTCTCTTTCTTTCTCTTGAGAGCCGAATACATGACTGATTGATACCGGTAATACATCATCATCTTCGTCATATATTAGCTTATTCTATCTGTTAACCATTTACTATTACACGTGCCTGCTGTCATATTATTGTTATTACACTGGCAAGCGCTGGCTACCTTTACACTCTCCTTAAAGACAAACAAAACTCAGGTTTAGGGTGGCATGATAGCACAGTGGTTAGCACTGCTGCTTCACAGCTCCAGGGACCTGGGTTAGATTCTCGACTCGGGTCACTATGGAGTTTGAACATTCTCCTCGTGTCTGTGTGGGTTTCCTCCAGGTGCTTTGGTTTCCTCTCACAGGCCAAAGATGTGCAGGTTAGATTGATTGGCCATGCTAAAATTGCCCTTAGTATCCTGAGATGTGTAGGTTAGAGGGATTAGTGGGTAAACATGTAGAAATATGAGGGTAATTCCTGGGTGGGATTGTGGTCGTTGCAGACTCGATGGGCTGAATGGCCTCTCTCTGTACTGTAGGGATTCTATGATTCTATGATCTGTGCTTCTATAGTCTACTATGATGGGCAATGTGAGTTCTCTAAGTGGTTTGTAGTTATTATGGTGTATTATTGATTCCAGAGGTGCCACATAAATAGGTCAATTTTCCTTTCGTCTAGGTAATGACACTGAGAGCTCTAGAAGGGTAAGGAAGTGAGTCATATTTCTATCAGTACACTAGGCTACAATCACTACTATGGGAAAAATGACCTTTGCTTACCTGACCAACCTTATGAGATTATTAAATCTTTTGGGACAATGGAGGTTGCCTGCTTCAGCCACCAGTCTCTATAAGTTGTTCACATGTGCTAGTTATCAGTCCCATTCTTCCTAGACCATCAGCAAATAAATTTGATAACACGGGAGTCCTTTTCTGAGGCTGAATTACCCCCACATCTACAGTTACTCTTTTTGGCTTCACCATACATGCTGACAATGCTCCTTCAATCAGTTACAATGTGTTCAACGCTGCAGCAGAATGCAATTTCACTCTCTCTCTCTCTCTATCTCTCTCTCAGTGGCTGTAATCCAAGTGCTAACAGTTATATGTCTGCCATCCTACGAATAGATTTAATGGGGCCCTTAGGAAACTTGAGCTGGTTATTACTGGAGTCTCATGAGCAAGTATTAATCCTGCACACCACTAACCCACCAATGGGAGGATAATCCAGCCCTAAATCTTTTACTGTCTTATCCTGCAAGTCCTCAGTGAGGCCTCTTAAATCAGTGGGACAGGTTTATGGACATGGATTTAATATTCATTACCTTTTTGAAAACGTTTGCTGTGCTTTCACAAACTCCTCTGAGCATTTTTTTTTATTTTTGAAGTTGGCAGAATTCCTGCCGAGGAATACCATGTCACTACAACATCTTAGCCTGAATAGGAAAGTTAATTAGCATAATGGAATTTATTTTAGGCATTCAGGTTAAGAGTTTTAATAATAGTACAAAGTACCATTCACTGCATTTCAGCATATAAATTGCAGTATTAGTTTGCCATTAGACTATTTATTTCCTGCTTAGGATGGTCCGAAGCTTTATCTTTTAGCTTCATTCAGAAATGCTTCAGCTTGCAATGTTCAGAGCCTAAACAAAAGCATTCTTCTGATAAAACTTCAATAAAAGAAGTATATCAGATTGCATTTTGGCAGGATGTAAATGGAGACAACAATCTCACAGATTTTAGCTCCATTCCCCTGGGAGCCCAGAAAAGCCATTTTCATGCTGCAAGGTTTTCTCATTTCCGTCTTGGAACGTGACTTCCACACATCACTCTTCTCTGGTACATTCATGTTGGGTGCCAGTCTTTCTTGTATGCTGTGCTCTATTGAGAGCATGGAGAGCCTGAAAGCAAACAAGAAGAACCTGCATTTGCTTTCATGAAATAGGCAGCCTTAACCCAACAGCAGTGTTACATAGCCATGTTCTGGGTGGTCTAAATAAAAGCAATTTACTGCAGATGCTGGAAACTGAAACCAAAAGAGAAAACACTGTAAAATCTCAGCAGGTCTGACAGCATCTGTAAGGAGAGAAAAGAGCTGACGTTTCGAGTCCAGATGAACCTTTGTCAAAGCTAAAAGGCGTAGAAGGTGGGGGATATTTATACTGCCAGGAGGGGGAATGAAAGATGAGTCATAGCCACTGAAACCAGGGGAAAAGACTGCTAATAGCTGTCCACAGAGAGAACAGAGGGTGTGAATGGCCAAGTGGCAGAGAAGCTGTAAACTGTGACAGATGAAAATGTTGTGTGGGGGGGGGAGGAGGGGGGGGGGCGGCGCAGAGGGTGGGGAGATGGGACAAAGGTAGAATGTAGGAAAGGAAAAGTGGGAGTGGGGGAAGGAGTGGGGTTTGGGAGAAAAATAAAAGATAGAGAACAGCAAAAAATGTAAATGAAATAGAATGAAAATGAAGGGGGGCCAAGGTGGGATAGAGCGAATCATCTGAAGTTGATGATTCTTCAGGTGATCTGCCGTTTGGCCATTCACAGCCTTTATTCTCTCTATAGACAGCTATTAGCTCTTTTCGCTCCTTACAGATGTTGCCAGACCTGCTGAGATTTTCCAGCATTTTCTCTTTTGATTTCTGGGTGGTCTACATTACCATCACTCCGCTGTGGGTCCATTTGTTTTATAGAGTACAGGTGATGGATGGGAGAGCCAGGAGCTGCAGTTGGTGACATGTCCATAAAATAAAAATGGTTGATGAGTATTAGAGTAACTGCGCTGACCAACCTGAGCAAGTCAGGGATTCCGTATAGCCTTATGCAAGTTCTGATTAGTTATCAATTGAAATGCAGTTGTACTTTTACAAGGGACTGGTTTCCAAATAATAGCAAAACATTCCACGTGAAACAATATCAGTGTGTGAAACATCTGAATGGAGGCAAGATATTGAGGTATAGCTACATTAATTTTTATGTTCCTGCCATATGGGACTATGGTCTGACCAGAACACTAAGCCATTTTCCTGCAACTTTTCTGGCTTGTATTGCGCTGTTATGGTTATGATACAGTTCAAAATTTTATTGGCCCTGTAGATTGCTTCTCCACTTTGGCAGACAGATTGAGCATCAGTTCTGCCAAATTTCACGGGTCTCTTTTAGTTTCCTCCTATTCTAAAACCATTGATGTAGTTTGGTACATGTATTGCTTATAGCCTTCAAATGTTCATAGTTGATTGAATTAAATGTTATCAGCCATGCTTTGCCTGTATGTATGTTAGCCTAATGATCCCTCTGGGTCATGCTGGTTCTCCAGCGCAGTTTGCCTGCCAGTGATAAACTGTCACAAAGAATTGAGGAATTTTAAACACAAATTGCATCCCGTGTGAATCGCGTTTCTGCAATCTTTCATGTTAGTTTAAATCCTTCAAGCTGACCCTGCCCATAAAACTGTTGAATTAATCATTGTGACAAGATCCCGCTAATTGCAATGATCAAGAGGCCTTTGAGCAGGCTCTTAACATTAAACTCTATTTTTTGGCACAAGGGCACTAATAGGCATGTTTTAAAAGCTTTTAAATATTTTTAAAAAGTTATTGAGAAACTGCCGAGTGAACACGAATGGAATTACAAGTACATTATCCAAAATTGGCTGTTCAAAAGCTGGAATTTTTCAAAAACTAGACATTTTTCTCTCAGGAGTTTGGGCATTGCTCCTGGGACAAAGTATGTGTGAGAATGAAGAGGAAAATTCTAGGGCTGATTCCAGAGGATGGGATCAACAAAAGATGCATCTCAGAGGACCTGAGTCCATTGCATACAAGCATATGAATTAGGAACAGTCCATTTTTCTCCCCCATCATTCAATAAGATCATGGTTGATCTGATTATGGCCATTTTTCTTATACCTTTTTGACTCACTTATTAGTCAAGAATTTAACTCTGCCTTAAAAATATTCAATGAACCTACCTCCACCTCTCTGTGTGGGAGAGAGAGTTCCACAGACTCACAAGCATTTGAGAACAAAAAAAACTCATCCTTTCTGTCTGAAATGGCAGAACCCTTATTTTTAGTTCAGGAATTTCCCATAAGCGGAAACATCACCTCAACATCCACCCTGTCAAGTCCTCTCAGGTTCTTATTATTTCAATAAGATCACCTCTCATTCTTCTACACTCCAATGGTTACAGGCCCAACCTGTCCAACCTTTCCTCATAGGATAACCCCCTCATCCCAGAAATCAGTCGAGTGAACCTCTTCTGAATTGCTTCTAATGTAATTATATATTTTCTTTAATAAGGGGATGCAAACTGCACACACTACTCTAGATGTGTTGTCACCTATACCTTATACAACTGTAGCAAAACATCCCTACTTTAAATTCAATTCCCCTTACAATAAATGACAACCTTCCAGTCAGCTTCCTACTTTTTTGCTGTACCTGCATAGTTACCTCCTGTGATTCATGCACCAGGACAGTCAGATCTCCCTGTACCCCTTCTGTCCCTTCAAATAGTATGCTGTTTCCTGCCAAAGTGAACAAGTTCTTCCCACATTATATTCTATCTGCCAAGTCTTTGCTCAGTCACTTAACCAATCTCTCCCAGAAATTGGCATGGAGCTGAATAAATGAGTTGTATGGCAATTTAAATATCATTAGCAGGCCTGGAACTGGTGTCCTAGGGGCCACTGCACATGCCCACTGATCTCCACTCTGACAATTGGCGCATGCACAGTGGTCCACTCGGCGTTAAGCTGCCGGCCTCTTGAGCGGGAATAGGCCCTGTCCTCTGATTTTCAGAGTGAATCCCGCTAGGGCACTCTGCAATGCTCAGAGTGTTGGAGATTCATTCTGAAAATCACACTAAAAAATCTGCTGGAGTTATTCCAGTTTTCACATGAATTCGGCACTGAGAATTTTTTTGGGAGAATCACTCTCTTGATTTTGCTTGTAAATAATGCTCCTGTCAATGGATCTGGCCAGTTGATTCCTTTACAAGCTGTGACCTATCTGTATTTATTTTCACAAAATCTCAGTGAATGGATCACTGGAGGGAGGGTAAGATTCTATTGAACAGCAAAGCGTCTCTGGCAATGCTGCCTTGTGAATACCATATCTGGTTTCAGTCCTGCCCTCCTTTAGATAAGGTTATGAGACAATAGGAAACACCTGTCTGCCCCTGCAATCTAATGGTAGATAATTCAAAATCCAAAAATGTAGCATGGTCCCGGTTCCAATGACACAAGATTCTGGACATCAGCCCTGTAGTGAATGCCTCTGGAACTCTGATTGTGTGAAGCTGTTTTCTGGGGAACAACCAAATGTAGTTGAGGCCAAAACATTGTCTGATTTCAAGAAGAAATTAGATATAGCTCTTGGGGCAAAAGGGATCAAAGGATATGAGAGGAAGGGGACAGCAGGATATTGAATTCAGTGATCAGCTGCGATCAAGATGATTGAAGGAGCATTCTCAAAGGTGGAATGGCCTATTCCTGCTTCTAGTTTCTATATAATCATACCAGCTCTTGGAAGGAGAGGAACTGAAATTCCTCATGAAAAGACAGAGTTTGAACAACTTTGTGACCCATGAGATCACTGAAATCTGAGTAGACTGCTGAACCAATTCATAAGCTCTGTCTTGGCTGTGTCACCCCTTAAATGTGCAATTATTATTTATATTCAACCCCAATTTGCCTGTTAATTCATATTTAATTCATGTTAGTTCTGGATGTTAGAGTATAGGATTAATAATATTGAGTGTTTTTTTTGAATCTTTACAGTGGAGCTATTCTATTTTAAACTATGGGACCTTGTGGTTTAGTTCCTATGGTAAATATTAGGGATATTGCTATTAAAAAAAAAGGCTGATCTCTATTGAGATCATAACAATACCTACAACTGCAAGCATTGGTGTAAACCAGCAGGGATCTCCGTGGTGCTCTTTAAATGAATTTTTCTGCTGAATTAGTTAGCAAAATACTGGGGGCCAAGAGATAAAGCAAGAACACTGCTTTTCTGTTTCAGCTCCCTGTCAAATTGCTTTATGGTGTTATTAATATAGTGGATAGAGTTATAAATTTTCAGAAGTCTTTACTTTGAGGACAGCATGCATAGCAACAAGCCAGAGGTAAAGAATGTCAAACTTCACTCATTTAGATCTTCCATCCCACCAAGAGAAACATTGAAGATAAGACGAAAAATATGTATAGATATCATCGTCACCAACAGAAACAGCATTGTCACTTCTGCCACCTGGAGGGAGGTGACACCAGCATTATCCACTTCAGTCACGCATAGGAGTAGAGAATGGTGCCTCCACAAGACAATTTACAATTCTTCCTTGCACTCCATCCTACTCAGCAGCAGATTCTTCATTCCCTTGGAACCATGCTTCGACAACAAACTCTTAATAGCATCATCAATCCCTATGGCTATGCAGCTCTCAACACTTAACAAAAACCTTTTCCCCCACTTTAACCATCTCACCTGGCCTATTGATTTACCTTTTCCTGGCTACCTGTCACACGTGCCTTAACTGCAAGCCTTCATTCTCATTTACACATTTATTTACTTAAGGAATTTGTGTAAAATACTTACCGAAGATAGGCCACCAACACCTCTCCGAAGTCAAGGCAAGAAACATCAACTGGAATTCTCTGGTCTCACATGCTCTGCTACCGCTGCCGGCAAGAATGGAGAATTTGGCACTCAGCCAAATCTCCGTACATAGCAGCAGGACTGGATAATTCCAGCCTGGGGCGTGGTCAGAGAATTCCAGCACCATTTCGTGTCACTCAGCTGTTGCTATAGTACAGTGATGATGTGGATATGCCAGCGTTGGACTGGGGTAAACACAGTAAAAAGTCTGACAACACTAGGTTTAAGTCCAACCGATTTATTTGATAGTAAACTCACAGGCTTTTGGGGTTTGACCCTTCATCAGGTGAAACCCCGAAAGCTTGTGAGTTTACTATCAAGTAAATCGGTTGGACTTAAACCTGGTGTTGTCAGACTTTTTGCTATTGTACAGGTCAACGACATGTAGCCAGCATGTGTAGTATTGCCCAGACATGCCTGTGAAGCACCATACAACTACAGGCTTCCAGCCATTTTTTGATCATAAAGTCCCATCAATCTAAAATGGGCACCCAAGCCCAGTGTAGTGTTCTACACCACTAAGAATCTACATTATAGGGGAGGATTATGTAATGTTAGTAGCAGGAGCTGGAGCCCTGCCCCCCTCCCAGTCCCCCTAAATCACCAGACCTGGCTATTCAGCTGCATCTAACAGAGAGGTAGCTGGGAGCAGCTCCATACTCGACTACTGAGGGAAGAAGAAACAATAGAAGAGATGTCTCTCAGTTTTCAGCTGCTTTATCCATGATATTGGCAGTGGACTGGGATCCTATTGTCAATTCACTTTCTTAACAAAAGAAGTTGAATGACATTGAGGCAATAACATTTGTGTTCACTCTTTGTGCTGGCCATAGTATCAGATGATCAGTGCTATCAGTGCCAGACACAATGGGAGGAATTTCCAGCCTCACTGAACTTGACGCAGATCGTGCTGATCCTGGAAAATAGCGTGTGGGCCAAAAAAGGGGTTTCATACCTGGTGCCAAATGGTGTGCAATCACCCTGGTTCCTTTCTATTGGCGCAAAACAGATAGCATATATAAGGTACTATTTAAATATGCTTGGCTTGTTCAAGGCTCATGTCTCCCAGCTCCCTAAATCATCCGACCCTCAGATTGATGTGTTAGTGGAGCAATTGACTCCTCCAACACATCAATCATCTCTGCTCTATGTGTGGAAAGCATCTCCCATTCCTGGCTAAGAGTCTCTGTTAAGAAATTGCAGTGGGTTAACAACTATTTCACATTGGTAGGCATTAGGCTCACTGCACTGTATATGCATTGCACTAATTGGAAGAGCAGTCTTCTGAAGTTTTACAAATCTAAAGTTATTCAAACATCAACTAATAGAGAACTCATTTCACTAGTAACTTGTACTGTTGCAAATATGAAGAAAATGTGGTGAAGGTTTTTATGTTATAATTTCAATTAAACAGGGCTTATTTCAGTGATGTGTATGACAAAATTATACAGAACATTCCTACCAAATGTAATTGTCAATGCATATGTTGTATTCCTTAATTAGACATATTTTATCTGCTCACACACCAGTTCACTTGTATTAAGATGTACTTGGAGCTGTGTGGGGGAGTAACTCATCAGGTAGTGCTTAATGCTTGGTCTAATATCTCTGGTGCAGAGCTACTATCATTTCCAGAAAATGGTTCAAGGATACTAATCTTTTCAGACCATTAAGCAATGACAATTATTGCTGTCTTAGGCCTGGTTAAGATCAACTCTAACCTTTAAGTGCACCAATGCTATTTTAATATATTTTCATGATAAAATTTCTTGTGTCTGTCTTTTTTCATCTGTCATTTAGATCATGATAAACATTGTTCATTTTGATTCCTCTTCTTCTTTTGAATCAGTTAAGTTTTCAAGGCCCTGGACCAATAAATTCAGATTTTTGGCAACATTGATGTCTGCACTTTCGGTTGCTATGTTCTAAGCTCTTGAATTCCCTCCCTGCACCTCTCTACCTCTTTACCCAATTTTCCTCCTTTAAAATGTTCCTTTAAGCCTCCCTCTTTGACCAAGCTTTTTGTTATTAGACTTTCTTCCAATGTGGCTTTGGGCCTTATTTTATCATTTTCATTCTAAGTGCTGGGAGTATTTCAGATCTGACTTTTAGACCCATTCTCCAGCACCCCCTACCTGAAAAAATATCAGTGATTCTGAACCACGCTGCATGTGGACAGGGCTTAGCGCACCTAATACCCTGAAGCTCCGATTGGTGTTTCCAACTGCACGTGTGCAGAAAAAAATAGAGAAACGCTGGCCTGCCACATCGCTGCTGGACTGGATAATGCCTCCCCCTGACCCTCACAGACATTGCCCCACCCCCGCCACAACAAAATTGACCCCCTCATCCCCCCCATCCTCTCTGCCATCCAGACTGATCATGGGCCCCTCCCCCCTTCCCGTCCACCAGTGATACACAGAATGGCAGCAAACTTCCCTTCCCCTCCACCTATCACACAGAGTGGCAACGGACTCCCTTTGCGCCCACCCCCCCCCCCCCCCCCCCCCAAGAGTGCCATCTGACCCGCCTCCCTTCTCCCCCCAGAGAGCCATCTGAACTGCCTCCCTCACCCCACCCCCTCCCAAGCCCCTCCCCCTCACCACCAGAGAAGCATCTGACCAATCTCCACCTCCCCACCCCACCAACACTGGAAGCTCAGAACTTACCTCCTCAGAAGCTGAAGCGCCTGAGGAGGTAAGCTTTGTGCTTTGTGCCGAATCTGGATGGGCGAACATGGCGGGAAATGGCGACGTGCCAGTAAGTTTGGGCATGCACTGTCCTGATGGTGGCCATTTTTGGCCCTTGGTAAAACGGGAATGGGCGCAGAGGTGGGCATGGATCGTGCTACTTGCTTCACACCCAGCTTTACCAAGTTTTTGTGCCCAAATACAGGCATAATATGATGGTAAAATCAGGTTCTTTGTGTCATTTTTTTAAATTTTAAATTACTCTTCTGAAGCACCTTGGGAAATTTTATTATATTAAAGGTGCTGCATAAATGTAGGTTTTAAGAACATTACACACCACTAGTCACTGATCGCCAACCAGAAAACACCGATTTATCTCCACTCTTTGCTTTCTGTTAGTTAACCAATCCTCTATCCATGCTAATACGTTACCCATAACACTATGCACTTTATCTTATGCAGCAGTCTTTGGTGCGACACTTTGTCAAATGCCTTCTGGAAAACCAGATACACCACATCCACAGGTTCCCCATTGTCCACTGCACATGTAATGTTCTCAAAGAATTCTGCCAAATTAGTCAAACATGACCTGCCCTTCATGAACCCATGCTGTGTCTTACTAATGGGACAATTCATATCTAGATGTCTTGCTATTTCTTCCTTGATGATGGATTCAAACATTTTCCCTAAAACAGAAGCTAACCAGCTTATAGTTACCCGTCTTTTGTCTACATTCTTTTTTAAACAATGGCGTCACATTTTCTGTTTCCTAATCTGCAGGTGCCACCCCAGAGTCCAGCGAACTTTGGTAAATTACCACTAATGCATTTGCTATTTCCCCTGCCGTCTCTTTTAGGACCCTGGGATGCATTCTATCAGTGTCAGGAGACTTGATAGAATTACAAAATCCCTACAGTGCAGAAAGAGGCCATTTGGCCCATCGAGTCTGACCACAATCCCATCCAGGCCCTATCCCTATATCCCTACAAATTTACCCACTAATTCCTCTAACCTATGCATCTCAGGATGCTAAGGGCAATTTTAGCATGGTCAATCAACCTAATCCGCACATCTCTGCACTGTGGGAGGAAACTGAAGCACGTGGAGGAAACCCATGCAGACACGAGGAGAATGTTTGTGTGGAGTTTGCACAATGATCCAAGCCAGGAATTGAACCCAGGTCTATGGAGCAGTGAAGCAGCAGTGCTAACCACTGTGCTACCGTGCTACTTGTCTACTTTTAGCCCCATTAGTTTGCCCAACACTACCTCTTTCGTGATAATGATAGTTCCTAGGTCCTCACCTGTCATAGCCTTCCTGTCATCAATTTTTGGCATGTTATTTGCGTCTTCCACTGTGGAAACCGACACAAAATACCTGATCAATGCCTCAGCCATTTTCTCATTTCCAGTTATTACATCCCCCTTCTCATCCTCTAAAGGACCAATGTTTACTTTAGCCTCTCTTTTTTGTTTTATATATTTGTAGAAACTTTTGCTATCTGTTTTTGTCATAGTAATGTAACTACATTTCAAATTACATCATTGGATTTAGGGTATGTTAACCTATTTCAAGGTAAGGAAATGGCTAAGCAGTTCAGCAGCTGGCGTGCCAAAGACTGCAGGCAGAATTTTACGAAAGAAAAGTTCTAAGTGCCAAATGAGCGTGAAAGTGGGAATCATGCCAATCTTTTTGGTGAGTTCCCCATTGCAATCGAATGGCACTTAGTTTAAAAAAAAGCCCAGATGCAATTCTTGCCAGTAAGGGATGGGTGGACCCTAAGCTCACTGGTGATGCTGGCCGCTGAGCCCTTGGGGCGCCATTGCACAGGAGCCCTGATTTCCCAGTGCACTAGGAAATCTCCTGTCAATCCCACCCAACCCCCACCCCCATCCCCCTGGGACATCAGGACCCGCCTGATGATCACTCCATTAGCCGATCTCCCACCCACTGCCCCCCACAATATTGTTCCTCCCCCGCTGATTGCTGCTCCTGCAGAGTTCCCCCCAACCACCAATCACTGCCCCTGTAGAGTTCCCTCCACCAACCTGATTAACACACCCATCAATCAAACCTCCATCTGCAGAGTTTTCCCCCTTCCGTCCCCATCATGGCTCAGGAAGGACTATTACTTACGTGGCGAAAAACTGCAGCATGCAACGGTGCAGAGGGACCTCGAGGTCCTTGTGCATGAGTCGCAAAAACCCAGCCTGCAGGTGCAGCAGGTGGTCAGGAAGGCAAATGGGATGCTGGCCTTCATAGCGAGGGGGATTGAATATAAAAGTAGGGAGGTCTTGCTGCAGCTGTATAGGGCATTGGTGAGGCCGCAGCTGGAGTACTGTGTGCAGTTTTGGTCGCCGCACTTACGCAAGGATATTTTGGCCTTGGAGGGAGTGCAGAGGAGGTTTACTAGGCTGATACTGGAGTTGAGGGGGTTGAACTATGAGGAGAGGCTGAATAAACTAGGCTTGTACTCGTTAGAGTTTAGAAGAATGAGGGGAGATCTCATTGAGACGTATAAGATGATGAATGGGATGGATAGGATAGAGGTGGAGAGACTCTTCCCGCTCAGAAAGGATAATAGGACTGGGGGCACAGCCTCAGGATAAAGGGGGAGCGGTTTAGAACAGAGTTGAGGAGGAACTTCTTCACTCAAAGGGTGGTGAATCTCTGGAATTCTCTGCCCGTTGAAGTGGTGGAGGCTGCCTCACTAAATATTTTTAAGACGCGGGTTGATAGGTTTTTGATAGGCAAGGGGATTAAGGGTTATGGGGAGAGGGCGGGAATGTGGAACTGAGCCACGACAGATCAGCCATGATCTTATTGAATGGCGGGGCAGGCTCGAGGGGCCAGATGGCCTACTCCTGCTCCTATTTCTTATGTTCTTATTATGTTCTTATGTTCTCAGGCCCCAACCCTCTCATGCTCCATCTCCTTGGTATGGCCCTGGGACTGCCTTGATGCCTGGTGGGCACTGCCGGGCTGGCACTGCCTGGCCCTGCCCCCGACCATGTGGGAGGCTTCAAAGGCCTCCAGTTCCACCTGTGAGGCCATCACCTCTGGTCCCCATTGGTGCAGACCATACGTGATTCTCACTGGTGAGGACCTCACCCAGCATGGGGGTAAGTACAAGTAAGCCTGGACGATAGTGTCCGGGTCTCACTAATTACATGCTAAGCATGTAATACATATTTAAATTGGCTTCTGGGTTTGGGTTAGGGTTAGGGTTTTGCCAGCAAATCAGTGTCGGTAAAATCGCAAGAGGTGGGAAACCTGGCGCAATCCTGATTTTCTGCCTGTTGCAAAATCTTACTGGCTAGCTTCGCCGATTGAACGGTGGGAGGAGCCAGTATGGTTGTGTCCTGGGTTGTTGAGGGCTGCAAATACATATGAAAATGATTTGGCCAGATGATTTTCCATGGAAAAACTTAGTGTTGGAAGAGGATAGGGGATTGGAGTGTCATTATCATTTCAAGAAGACTTAAAAGAAAAAATATATTAACACATTTTTGTAACATCCTGGTTACATTATAAAATTACTTCATTTTAAATATAATGGACAAAGGCTTTATACTGACTAAAGCTAAGACTGGTTCTGACTCACATAAAAGGAATTTCTCACCTTCAGTAAAGCACATCAACCTAATTATCTCTAATGATGCACTAGTGCCCCACATGACTGCATAATTCGAATTCCAAGGAAATACACAAAGTCCCCTTTATATTTCTGAGGGAACACCCTGGCCAACGGAAATGATCAAAAGGACCCTGTAACTGCTGATAAACTTATTAATAGGTGAAACATTAATGCTTTCAAGTACCCAGTTTAGGAATATACAGCTTTTGTTCAATATTCGGGGTAGCAGAGAGAGTTATGTCAAATGATTTCCCCCCCCTCTCTCACACACACACACACACACACATACACACACACATACACGATATTCAAGCAACTATGTCCGGTAATATTGCCTCGTGAAGATGAAACGAAAAGGTCAATCTGATCACTCTGTCATCTTCCATCAACAAAGTAGCAGCAGAACCAAACCAATGTCCAGGTTTAAATTGCTCTCATCAACACTGTTTCTGCTGAATTGTCTGAACAACTTCTGCAACACCAATTATCTCTACCACCTTCTCCCGTCGGCAAAGTCATTGCTACTGGAAAAGTAAATTATCCAGCACCAGCTTCAACCTGCTAACCTCTCCAAAGGAATACACCATTGGACTGTTGATTCTAGACTCGTGAAACAATAATTATAAAACCAAAATACTGTGGATACTGGAATCTGAAACAAAAACTGGTGGAAAAACTCAGCAGGTCTGACAGCATCTGCGGAGAGAAAATAGAGCCAATATTTCAAGTCAGGGTAACCCTTCTTCAGAGCTGACAAGAAGAAAAATCAGACCAAATTTATAACACCTTTTAACATTTTTCCCAGCCTTTATCATTATTATTTACATTCCCTTTGCCTAATTACAGCCTCCCATCCTACCCTCATAGTATAAATCTTGTCTGAATTTCTTGCTTTTCAGCTCTGGCGAAGGGTTATGTTGACTCGAAATGTTGGCTCTATTCTCTCTCCACAGATGCTGTCAGACCTGCTGCGATTTCCCAGCATTTTCTGTTTTTGAAACAATAATTATTCTGCTGTCTGTGGTCTTTCCCTGAACCTCTCTCTTTCTCTTGGCCTTATTTTATTGTATTAGTGCAAAAAGTGGGCAGGGTGGCATTGTGAACCTTCTCCCCAGATTTTGTGCATGTGTAAAATAAACAAACCTTCTGATTTTACCTTATTTTGGGATTGTTGTTGGATTATTAATAAAGGATTGGATCACTCCAAAACACCACCACTTATAAAGAAGAAAATAAAAAATTAAAAAAAACACAAACCTATTGATAAAATTAGGCCTGTTTAAAATTAACCCCTCCTTCCTTTTCATAACAGAAATTGGAAACTCAAGTCTGGGAAAATGCAATTTGAATCCAAGATAACCCAAATGTAATATAAAAGAGCCAATTGGAAATACCCACGTGAGAAGCCAATCTTTGTTTCCTGTAGGAGAGCCAAAGTCAGCAAATGAGGTTGACCTGAGAAGGATCAATGCAGTGTGGATGCTGTCAGGATAGCATGTGTTTACTGAACTGGTGCTCCTGGGTCAGGTGAAGCTATGAGGAGATTTTCTGGACTACTTCTCATACCTCAGACTTGGAAGAGGAGAGCTCTCTTCCTCATCCTCCTAGAATCATAGAAACCCTACAGTGCAGAAACAGGCCATTCAGCCCATCGAGTCTGCACCGACCACAGTCACATCCAGGCCCTACCTCCATATCCCTACTTATTTTACCCGCTAATCCCTCTAACCTACGTATCTCAGGACACTAAGGGATTTTTTTTAGCAGGGCCGATCAACCTAACCCGCACGTCTTTAGATTGTGGGAGGAAACCGGAGCACTCAGAGGAAACCCATGCAGACACAAGGAGAATACGCAAACTTCACACAGTGACTCAGGCCGGGAATCGAACCCAGGTCCCTGGAACTGTGAAGCAACTGTGCTAACCACTGTGCTACTGTGCCACCCTACTTTGTCACAGATCTTCCACTCTCTCCATTTCATGGTCATCTTGCAGATCAGGAGGTGTTGCAAGCACAGCTTTTATGCCTAGGTTAGGTATTCCTCCATGCTCCCTCAATTTAAACATTAAATCTTAAAAACCAACTCCAAAAACACAGCACCTCAGCAAACTCAGCCCAAGCAAAAGTTAGTCAAAAGGTCCTCGTCAGAACTTGGTGAATGGCTTTTAAATAATTGTAGAGCAGGGTTCTGCTATTACTAAACACAAGGGCTGGAAACTTACCACTGTTTGCACTGGTGGGATGTTCCCATCCCACTGCAGTGAACGGAGATTTGGCTGGCCATCAAATTCTCTGACCTTGCCACAGAGGGAACTTGGCGTGGACAGCAGAATCCCTTGCCCCTGATCTTTAGTGACAAGCAAACGCCAATTTTTAAAAAATACTCCTCAAAATCATCTTCCTCTTCTTCCACTTTAAACTTTCCCCTACATTTCATGAGTTACAGCCTCGCTCGTCCTGAAATCATTAAATCTTCCCATTTCCAATCAACCTAACCCGACCTTCCCATTTCCACCCCTCAGCCACTCTGATTTCTATGGGGGGGGCGGGTTGGTAGAATTCCAACAATTAAATAAAAATGTACATTCAGCATCCAGAGAGAGTTTTGAGATGGAGACAGTTCTGGAGTTAAAGTTTGACTTGTTAATGTACTATGCCACAGATATAAGTATTAAATTGTACCCACGCACCTGTAACTGGCACTGGCTCACCAACTTCACTGATGCCAATTGCAGATTTAGAATGCCTCCCCAGCAAGCTCAACTGCCGGTTTCTTGAGCACATTCAACGCACTTATTTTAGTGATTCTCTATATGGCAGCCTGCCTTTCCGGGGAATTATGTGCCTCCTGGAACAATTATTAACACCGTTTGCTGAGGACTACCATATAGAGGATTCCTTCCAGATTGCAGCAGACAGCTTATGTAACACGAAGTACAATTGTGAGGATGACACTCTAATGTGAGAAATTTGAATTGTCAAGGGCTCATCCAAAAGGTAATTAGACTAATTTTCAACATTTCCCCTGGATTGCCTGTTCATTGTTGAACCAACAAAGGTGTTTTTGCCCTTTTTAATGTTTTAAGGAATTATTTTGTTATATCATTTTTTTTGTTACAATATACTTCCATAAAACCTATTTTTTATTGTTTCAAAAGCTTTGATAATATTTGGATAGTTTGAGTGCAATACAGTTTACACTCCTTTGTTCCATCCAAAATACCGTTAAGTCTAATTTCTTGAAAGGAGCACAACTCCATGAATGTGATATTTGAACAACTTTGGGTTGCCTTTCCTTGTAATTTATTTGGGAGGGAAGTGGGGGTGATGGTGGGATGGGCGGAAATGGGGTGGAGAGTTGGGTGGGAATCAGAAAGTAGGTGCACAGGGTCCCTACCAAATGTTCAACTGTCATTCACTGATTTCTCAGATAAGAAATTGATATCAAAGGCCCGATTTTACCATCAAGTTGCACCCGTTTTTGGGTGAGAAAGCTTGGTAAAGTCGGCCATGAGGCGAGTAGCACACTCTGTGACCACCTCCGCAGCTATTCCCCCTTTACCAATGGCTGAAAATGGCCGCGATTTGGACCGCGCCCAAAACGGGCACCTCAGCAATTTAAATAGATTTGAATGCATTGAAATTGAATTCTGGATGATCTGGAGGAGGGGGCTGAGTGTAAGGTAACAAAATTTACTGATGACACTAAGGTGAGTGGAAAAGCAAATTGCGTGGAGGGTGTGGAAAGTCTGCAGAGAGATCTGGAAGGCTGAGTGAGTGGGCGAGGACCTGGCAGAGGGAGTATAATGTTAGCAAATGCGAGGTTGTCCACTTTGGTAGAAATAATAGTAGGAGGGATTATTATTTAAAAGGTGAAAAGCTGCAGCATGCTACGGTGCAGAGGGATTAGGGGTCCTTGTGCATAAATTGCAAAAACCCAGTCTGCAGGTGCAGCAGGTGATCAAGAAGGCGAATGGAATGTTGGCCTTGTGAGGGGGATAGAATATAAAAGCAGGGAGGTCTTGCTGCAACTGTACAGGGCACTGGTGAGGCCGCAGCTGGAGTACCGTGTACAGTTTTGGTCGCTGTACTTGCGGAAGGATATATTGGTCTTGGAGGGAGCGCAGAGAAGGTTCACTAGGCTGATACCGGAGATGAGGGGGTTGGACTATGAAGAGAGACTAAATAGACTGGGTCTGTACTTGTTGGAGTTTAGAAGGATGAGGGGGGATCATATAGAGACGTATAAGATAATGAAAGTGATGGATAGGGTAGAGGTAGAGAGATTCTTCCCGCTTAGAAAGGATAGCAGGACTAGAGGGCACAGCCTCAAAATAAGGGGGGGACAGTTTAGATCAGAGTTGAGGAGGAACTTCTTCACTCAAAGGGTGGTGAATCTCTGGAATTCTGTGCCCGTTGAAGTGGCGGAGGCTACCTCGCTAAATATATTTAAGTCACGGGTAGATAGGTTTTTGATAGACAGGGGAATTAAGGGTTATGGGGAGAAAGCGGGAAAGTGGAACTGATCCACTTTAGATCAGCCATGATCTTATTGAATGGCGGGGCAGGCTCGAAAGGCTAGATGGCCTACTCCTGCTCCTATTTCTTATATTATGTTCTTATGTTCTTACAAATTAATGGGCTAAACGCACAACTTTACCAGCACTTCCCCCTTTACCAACACGTTTGACTGTCCAGATTCGGCATGAAATAGGCATGGTCAGCAAAGGTCCAATTCGGGTGCTCCAGCTTCTGAGGAGAAGTTCCCAGCTTCTGGCAGCTCTTTGACTCAGATCGGTAGTGTGGGGGTGGGTACGATGAGGGAGGCGGGTCAGATTGCTCTCTGGTGGGGGGGACAGGGGGGCGGTTTCTGCTGCCACTCTGCGTGCGATCAGTGGGAAGGCAGGGGGAGTCCGCAGCTACTCTTGCATGCGATCGCTGAGGGGTGGGGAAGGGGGGGGGTCCGCTGCCACTCTGCACGTGGTTGGTGGAGGGGGAATCCGCTGCCCCTATGCATGTGATTGGTGGAGGGGGAGTCTGCTGCTCCTCTTCATGTGATTGGTGGAGGGGGAGTCCACTGCCCCTATGCATGTGATTGGTGGAGGGGGAGTCTGCTGCTCCTCTTCATGTGGTTGGTGGAGGGGGAATCCACTGCCCCTATGCATGTGATTGGTGGTGGGGGAGTCCGCTGCCCTTCTGCATGTGATTGGCGGCGGCAGGGGGGGATGGTGGTCAGGAGATGCAATCAGTCTGGATGGTGGAGGAGATGCGGGGATAGGGGGACAGTAATGTTGTGGGGAAGGGGCAATATCTGTGGGGGCAGAGGGCAACATTATCCAGCCCAGGAGCAATATGGCAGGTGGGCGTTTTTTTTCTGCGCATGCGCAGTTGGAGGCTCTTATCAGAGCAGCAGCAATTCGGGTGCGTTAAACCCTGGCCACAGGCTTCTGCAGCACGATTCAGAATCACTGATTTTTTTCAGGCAGAGTGCTTATGGGGCACCTGAGAAGGGGTCTAAAAGTCAGATCTGAAACAGTCTGCCCAGCACTTAGAATCGAAATGGTAAAATTGGGCCCCTAAATAACTGAAAGTCACAGAATTTAATGTTCTCTCCCAAGGTGAACTTGAAGGTGGGGAGGGAGTTATTTAATTGGATGGAAGTTTGCCAGGTGGAGACCCACTGCTTTCCTGTCTGTGCTCTGATTAACTCCAGGATGGGAAGGCTTGTGGCCTTCCCGTCCTGATGCCAATTGAGGCCCCTAATGTCCACTGAAGAGCCTCAGCCCATTGCTGCTGGGATTCAACCACTGGCAGGTGGGAATTTGCCAATGCAAGGAGTCTGTGAAGCAAAAGCTTGTTGGGTTTTATTGCAAATTCCCAGAGAGGTCCCTCGTTATGAGTACTTACTGTCTGACTGAGGGACTTGGCACTTGGCACCAGGAAGGGTATGGAAGGGGACTTAGGGGAGGGGATTTGAGGGGGGGGGCGGGGAAGGGGGCGACGGGGGTTTGGAGAGGAGTGCTGAATGTAGTTGATATGGCAGGCCTTCCCCTAAGTAGATAGCATGAGGTTCTTGCAGACTCGCCAGGAGGTCACCTGGATTAAAGTCCATTCCACGTTTCTGATTTTTTTAAGTCTATGGGATGGAGTGGGGTTAACGAGATATAATACTGGTGAGTTGCAACAGTTATTTGAAGAGGTAATGGGACATATATATAAAAACTCACAAGTCTTATCTATGAATATGGGAACATATAGAATATGCTATCAACTTACACTCTTGTGTGAAGCTTCTAGTAATGCCACATGCTTCAGCTGTTTCAGTTTAAACTCATTTGTATATTTTTGAAAGAAAATTGCTGTGTGGCTGAAATTGCAAGTCAAAGGAACAGACCAATTTTCGACTACATAAAATTATTGTAAGGCCCAGATGAAGAAATGCTTAGCTGCATCCTCATTTGTAACCTTGATAGCAAAAGCCTTGCAGGAGAACAACAGCAAGTGTCTGTTGTTTTAACAATTCAGTTTTTTCATCTGTCTTTTTATAAATGTTAAACTTTTATAAATGTGACAAATTATGATAGACAATAAAATTGCAATGCTTGTTATCACAAAAAATCTATTCCATTCATTCTCGGATTGTAGGTGATGCTGGCAAGGTCACATTTATTATCCATCTCTAGTTATCCTGAGAATGTCATAGGGACTTCCAACCATTGCAGTTCCAATTGTGCTGTTAGGTAAGGAATTCCAGAATATTGATCCAGCAATAGTGAAGGAGCAGCAAAATATGTTCAGTCTAGGGTAATGAATGCTTTGATGATGGCTTATTGCTCTTGAATTTCTAAGTGTAATGGAGGGAGTTGCTGTCAAAATAGTCTGAGTTGCTGCAGTGCATTCTGCAGATTTACATACTTTTATTACAGTAATAGAAATGGTGATGCCTGGATTTATTGTGCATTGATCAAGTGAACATTAGAATCCAGAATAGCAGAACATCTTGAAGACTAGTGGTCATATTCTATCATGATACAAACAAATAATGTTGTATAAACTCAGCAAGCCTGTCAGCATCTGTGGAAACACAGTTAACAGATGAAATTTTCCAGCTTTTCATGCCACCGATGGCGCTCCCTCCTTGCAGTTTTCCCGGCAGCGTGGGTTGGAATTGATAGAAAGTCCCATTGATAGTGGCAGGACCAGAAGATCTTACCATCGACCAAGGGCACAGTGCCATCCACTGAGAATCACGTCGCAGGGAGGCCAGAGAATCTCATCTACGCTTTTGGTTCTAAACATCCCTTCTACAGAACAGTTATGATGGGTTTATCCATCATTTTCTGTTTTTATTTCACATTTCCAGTATCCACAGAATTTTTGCTTATACTATATTAGTCATATTTCATCACCCTGCTAACTTGAGCCTTGTAGATGGTGGGGATGGCTACAAGGCTTCACATATCACAGAATACCCACCCTTTGGCTTGCCATTGTAGCCACTGTGTTGGCATGCTTGGGTTCAGTTGATTTTGGAGTTAATGGTGACTCCCAAAATGTCGGTGGTGCAGGACTGGGCAACATGGTGCCGTTGAAAGTGAAGGGAATCTGGATGTGCTTTCTCTTCTTTGAGATTACCATTTTTTGGCATTCGCATGGCAGAATTTTAACTGCCAAATGTCAGATTATGTCTGATGTAATAATCTAGGTCCTGCTGTAGGTTAGTTCTGAGCTGTTTCATTAAAACTAATTCCTGTCTTATTGAGGCAGGATTTCAACCATATGTTGAAACTGCATTCAGTGTGGGAGGTGTGACAACAAAGATATTTTCTTGACTCCACATCCCATGCGGACCAGTTTATTCCCCTTCCTTATCGCCAGCAGCAGCTGCAAGAAAGAAAGGCTGCCCTATCATCAGAACTGCAGTTCCAATCCAGCTCTTTCCAGCAGTAATGCAAAATTAATCAAGTATTGGTGGGCAAATTTCTGTTGGATCCTATTCATGAAGAATATCAAGGCTGATGAATAATAACAAAGTAGTCAAAATGTTATTACTAATTATTCACAGAAGTGCTTTCAAGTTGGGTGGTTTAAAACATCATAAAATCAGTCACAATAATTAAAGGAATCAGATTCATCCTAATATAAATGTTGACACTGAGAAAATGTAACTGCATTTGTGGGGAAAAACAGCTTAATTTTTTACATATTTGTAATGTGCACAAAAAATCCAGATTCGCAGAGTCAACAAACATGAAAGTTTTAACTGTTGATACAGTTTAATGCATTCACTGTTATTTACAATATTGTGTTTGAATTGTAAAGATGCATGATTTAAAATGTCACTGTGATGACATTGTTTGTGAAAAAAAATTGAATTTTGTGAATAATGTTAAATAATGTTTAGTAACTACAAAATACCGAAAGAATTAGCCAATGCACCAGTGCAGTCTTAACAAAACATAGCCTAATTATAAAATCTCCAGTGAATTGTACTAGAGGTTAAGGAGCTTAGATCCAAATATTTCTAGCAAGCACTCCCTCTGTTAGCTATCGGAAATGTGGGACAAAGGTCCCATAATGTACATATCCTGTGCCTGGAATTTGCAGAATATATCTTCTAATCTCTCCCTGCAATTTCAGAGGAAACCCCCTCTGAAAATTTTCACAGCAAATTAGATAATGCTTTAGCTACAGGACTCAACCACAAATAGCTCTATCGTGATCATAGCAGTTGTGCATTCTTCCAAGTCCTAAATACAATGAACCAAGTCAGTACAAATGTTGCATTCTGTCCAAAGATTATCTAGTTCTTGGAAAGGAGCAGATATATGGCATTGAGTATAAAACCACTTGCAGTTAGGATGCTTAAATGTTCTCAGCTGAGCAGCAACCTCATGACTCTGAAGATCTGAAATTTTGGATATTCATGGGAAAAATATTATACTTCGCAAGAATCTGCACCTTTAAACATGATTAATTTTTATTTTTACCTACTTGGCCAAGACAGTCCTCTGCAATTAATATGTTCCCTGCACTTCTCAAAATTCCAACAGTATCTAATTAGTGCTGCAGTACATAAAATGATGTGTGCCAGACAGCTAAACAAGGAGGCCCTCTGCTGAAATGTAGATTTAGATTCTGTGGTGGTAATGTTGGCGAAACTGTCACTGTTTGGCATCATATTCCTCTAAAACTGATTGATAGTAATTTCTGTACATCTGAACATGTGCAGTGATAATTAAAAACAATGACTTGTCAGTAATTTTATGCAACTCCATAGGCTGCATTGCAGAAAACCCCTTTCTACAATTAATTAGAAATCATTGAAGTAAGGTGAACTGGTGGACCTAATGCTATTCATCTCACTGTACAAATTCTTGAAAATATTACATCTTGTTAAATGTGGTGTAACTGGGTGATTAATAACATGCAAAATTTATAATTACTTGCTGAAAAACTTCCTTGACCCTGAAAAACTAGTTTTTTTAAAAAATCTGTGGAATATCAAATTTCTCCAATGCCAGTAAAGTTCTATAATTTAATTGTCTTTAACTTATGATATTTCAGCTTCTATTTTAATCCATATATGTGGCTCTATCATTTTTTCTCCCCGTAAAATGATGTTTAAAAATGAATGATAATCTGTGCATTTCAGTCCTTTGGTTTGCTGTTTGTAATCGACTGCTTATCCTGCTTGATGACATTATTGTTTTTGGATACCCGGAGATTCCTGTATTTGACACCAGATCCAGACTAAAACTGGGGAAAAAAGAAATCAATGTTAAAGAGCCTATTAGATCTTTGCGGCCAGATTTCTTCAAAGTCAGTGGCAAATGCCATTACTTCCCCGCTGACTGCTAAATCCAAGCTTTTGTTAGCCACCTGCTGAGAGTAAAAAGGCAAATTGGGCTCTTTAACTGCATGAGAAACCTGTGGAGGTCGTTTATGGTGGCACAATGGTTAGCAATGCTACCTCACAGTGCCAGGGACCCAGGTTCAATTCCCCAGCTTGGGTCACTGTCTTTGTGGATTTTGCACGTTATCCTGGTGTCTGCATGGGTTTCTTTGGCACTCCAGTTTCCTTCCATAGTCTGAAAAACGAGATTAGCATTGGCCATGCTAAATTCTCCCTCAGTGTATCCAAATAGAGGCTGGAGTGTGGTGACTAGAGAATTTTCATAGTTACTTCATTATAATGTTAATATCAGCCTACTTGTGACACTTATAAATAAACATAAAACTTAATGTTGGATTAACTTGTGTCATTCCTAAAGGAATTTCCACAGGTGTTCGTCCAATCTCCTGCCATATGTTGATGGAGAGTCAGTGGAAACCCTGGAAAGGTGCAGAACAGCCATTTCATCTAGTTGTGCTATGGCTGGAGAACAGGAGAAGCTTTTGTGGAAACTTGCCTTTCTGTTTAGTTTTCATTCAGTGATTGCTTTTTTTAAAATTTAGCAATACTTCATAAGCACTTTTAAAATTACAGGCTGTTGCTCAGATTCCTATGCCAAACTTATTCTGATTGAAGGAACTATATTTGCCACTTACAGAATGGAGAGAGGAATAACTCAGTTTTAAACAACACTGTTCAATTAGTTTAGTTTGTAGTAAAATGACAGTTCTCTATCTAATTTAAGTCATTTGTCATGCCAGTGCAGACATATCGATATTACAGTTCTTTAAAAAATATTCCTTTTAAACTCCTGGTGAACTTTAAGATGGCTGATGAGGGGTCACCTGATTTTTGCAGCTTCAACAGTCTAGCAAGCTTTCTAGAAAGTTCAGTTTGGATTATAATGGGCAGGGGTCCACCTTGAATGGACATGCCTAACAGCAATCGTCTGTGGAATTTCAAACCTGCTGTTGTCAAGGCTTACTCTAAAGCACAGGGACAATAAACTCCCAAACTCTGTGGCCGGAATCTTATCACCATTCATGCCAGTGGGATTTTCCTGCCCTGCTGCAATGAACTGCAGTGAACAGAGATTTGGCTGGCTGCTAAATTCTCTGACTTTGCTGCAGCGGGAGTATGGCATGAGCAGCAGGTACAATCACACCATCTGACTCTGGGGCTGCCATGTAAAAAAGACTCATCAAGACTGAACATCCACAATAGAGTGCTTAAGACCACTATGTCTCATCTTTAGAGGATATCAATAGCTTTTGATCACGTGATTGTAATTACTTCTTCACTATGAAAGACTATAATTTACTTTCCATTGTGTATCAATGGACATTTATCATGGGATCAAAACTGCCCTCTGATTCTGAAATCCTTTTATCCAAAAACTGAGACACAGCCAGGCAGTTTGTAGACCACCAGCAATAACATCATAGTTGTAAAGAAACACTGTCATCTCACCTTGTAAGGCTGAAAATCCTCCCTCAGCCTGCTTTGAACAGCTCTGAGTTTAACTGTAAGAAATTGGACCTCTGGTTAAAACAGCCATCGGAGATTGTCTACATGACCCACTCAGCAATTTTTACCTCACAGGAACTCTGAAGTTAATCTAGACTTGACCCCAACCATCTGAACTTCAATTCCAGAGCTGGAAAAGCTCCTTCCTTCACTGGACTGTCAATGAAACTTGTGACAAACTAACTATTCTGTTTGAATTTAAAAAGCATTGCTGTCATTGTTTCTTTCTTTGGTATGTGTTCTGTGATTGACATAGTGATAGACCTTTGAGGACTAAGTGTGGGAAATAAATCGTACTTCTTGTCTAAATCCATGAAAGTCTGTTGCTGGTGACGTATAAATTGAGTGCTCACTAGTGGGGTTTTGGGAACACACAGCAGCCTTATCAAAACCAGAGGGAAAGGGTGAAAGATTGTCTGGGAAGCATGTTTAACAGACTGTCCAAGGAATGAGGACATGTTTTCGAGTTTGTCAATGAATGAGCCCATACTATTCAAATCATGTTAGAAGGCCTCCCTGGGCAATGTCAATCATGCAATGTCATGTGAAGGTCATGGCTGTCATCTACAGTATTTGGCCCTGGGGGTTGATGCAAGGCACTGGGACACAGAGGACACAGTCACATTCACGGGAGGCATTTGGATCTGGTCAGGTGATAATTCCTGTGTTGGTGAGGGGGTAGGATGGCAGGGGTTAGTGAATGGTCTAAAGAGGAAGCCTTTAAAAGAAAGGGTGCAGATGGCCTCAAGAAAGGGGAGAGTCAGATTAATGAGGGACAGCAACATTGAAGGAAACAGGGAGGAACAGGAAATTCTACATAAATGATAATGGGATGAACAGTGACTGGGTGGGGATTTGGAAAAGCAAGCATGAGAAAAGTGAAATTGGAGGGTCTCAAATCATGTAGGTGGAGTTTGGGACTCCTCTATCGGACTGAGTGAAGGGGCACCCTTGCTCAAGCTCTGGAGAAGCTGTTGAATGGTTAGTGTATTCTCAATTTGTCTTCCATTGGCTTAACCTTATAAAGACTTCTTCCTGTCTGGTTGTAATTACTTATCCAGTTTTAATCCCCCTCTGCCGGTTTCAACCAGTTTGTTGTGATTAACATTGTATTCAATTCAAATACTTCCAGTGAATTCAGCAGTATCGCTGCAATTAACAAATATCAGTGCCCATTTCCTCATACCAAACACTGCTCCAAACTTGTAGCCAGTCTGTTAACACTTTCCTTACGAAGACTTCTTTGACAGCATTCCCAAACTAGCAATCCCCATGACTTAGAAGAATAACACATAGGGACATCACCACCTGCCAGTTCTTCTCCAAGTCATGCACCGGCCTGACTTGAAGTGTATTGCTAATCATTCATTATCATTGGGTAAATCATAGAACTCCCTATCTCACAGCAATGGGAATATCTTCACTGCATAGACTACAGTGGTTCAAAAAGGCAATCCAACATCACCTTCTCAAGAGTAACTGGTACGAACAATTTATATTGATCGTGCCAGAGATCCCTGTATTTCAAGAACAATTATTAAAAATAAAAAAGGGACTCCTCATATATCAGTAGCTTCATTATTGTACAATCACTATCTGTTCCAGCAGTACAACGTGTGAATGGAAAATATGGTGGGATTTTCCAGCCCCGCTTGCCCTGAAACTGAAAAATCCAGCCCGAGGACAATGGACCTTTCCATGGTCTGCCCCTCGCCTGCTCCTATTCCTGTGGCAGGTGGGACGGTAAAATTCCAGCCGATTTTTTTTTAGATATCACAGCTTAGGTACTCAAGTTAAATTGAATGGAATAAAGCCCAAGTGAAATGGGAACAATTTATTTATGTCACGCGAGTAAATCTTCACATCTTGCTATCTATGTACCACTGAGGCACATTTCCCTGGAATTACTTTGAAAGTTCTCCTGATTGCTCAGTGCAACCCATGTGGAAGATCAGCAGAAAACGCGGTTTTGTAATGTTATCTGGGTTTCTATAAATTTTCTGCCATACTCACGGCACATAATTGGCAAAACCTGCAAAGAAATTACGAGTCAAGTTTTTAATATGAAAGGACGTAAAGATCCATTACCATATAAATCCAGTCATGCATTGATATAGTCCTTTTAATGTGCTGATTAACATCTTGGAAATCCTTCAAAGCATCATCAGGCTAAATATTGCCCTCACGAGGAACATATTGGGTAGGGTGCAGTTTTATATGAAATTTCTGATGGCTCATGTGAAGTCAGTTACTAAATAGATGAACTATTATTAGTAAGCACTGATACAGATTCGCTCCATGTCTGTAGTTTTGTTCTCAACTGACATGATCATTTTCCATACATTTTAAGATCCTCAAGATGATTATTATGAAAATTAAGAATACTTAAGCTTCATTCACACTAAACTTTAGTGTTTCTTTTTCTTTACCGGAACACCACCATCTTATTTTTAAAATTATTGTATTCCGTCCATGTATCAGTATTCACTGAGAGATTTCAAGTTAGACAAAGTGCCTTGGCTGCTCTCCTGAGGTTATCCAGAATACTGCAGCAATGTCATTCCCACAGGCATCAAACTTGACTGGAGGATTAGCTATGAAATGTATTAATTCACATGGCCTCCCCATCAACTGGCTTCCATCCTGAATTGTGATGAGATTGAACCCTGCAATGTCCCAGTATTTCAACCCTTGAGGGAGATGTACTTCAGAAAATCATTTTGCAAATGTGAGGGTAAACACCGTTGGAAGTATCAAGGGGGATATGGAGCAGAGTCTGATGTAATCAGGGAGGTGATGCATGTATGCATGCCATCTGTCAGTATTTGGCTGGTTCTCTGGGTAATGTAGGTGAGGCAATGCCAAGGAATGGAAGTTGTCTTGAAGAATAGTGCCAGGAATCAGTGAGTCACTTTAAAGCTGCCTCTTCTGAAGCTGGTCAATAAGAGTTTCGGTTTCAGGTATATATGCCCTTTTGCTCCAGAAAGTAAGTGTGGTTACTAAACATAAGAACATAAGAAATAGGAGCAGGAGTAGGCCATCTAGCCCTTCGAGCCTGCCCCGCCATTCAATAAGATCATGGCTGATCTGTTGTGGCTCAGTTCCACTTTCCCGCCCTCTCCCCATAACCCTTAATCCCCTCTCTTATCAAGAACCCATCAACCCGCTTCTTAAAAATATTTAGCGAGGCAGCCTCCACCACTTCAACGGGCAGAGAATTCCAGAGATTCACCACCCTTTGAGTGAAGAAGTTCCTCCTCAACTCCGTTCTAAACCGCCTCCCCTTTATCTTGAGGCTGTGCCCCCTAGTCCTACTGTCTTTTTTGAGCGGGAAGAGTCTCTCCACCTCTATCCTATCCATCCCATTCATCATCTTATACGTCTCAATGAGATCTCCCCTCATTCTTCTAAACTCTAACGAGTACAAGCCTAGTTTATTCAGCCTCTCCTCATAGCTCAATCCCCTCAACTCCGGTATCAGCCTAGTAAACCTCCTCTGCACTCCCTCCAGGGCCAAAATATCCTTACGCAGGTGCGGCGCCCAAAACTGCACACAGTACTCCAGCTGCGGCCTCACCAATGCCCTATACAGCTGCAGCAAGACCTCCCTACTTTTATATTCAATCCCCCTCGCTATGAAGGCCAGCATCCCATTCGCCTTCCTGACCACCTGCTGCACCTGCAAGCTGGGTTTTTGCGACTCATGCACAAGGACCCCGAGGTCCCTCTGCACCGTCGCCTGCTGCAGTTTTTCGCTACGTAAGTAATAGTCCTTCCTACCATCTTCCTACCATTCCTTCCTACTAAACACAAAGACGTGATCCTGGTGATTACAGAAGCTACTAACAAATGCCACTGATGCCAGTAATTTTCAAAATGCTCCTTGGGCTTTGTCATGCCTGGATGGATATTGGATTTTTCAGAGGGCCACAAAGTAATCAAGACAGAACAAGGAAGATACTGACTGCTTTTTTGCAGCCTTTGTAAAGAAGCTGGCATCTATGACAGTATGATCTTGGACTGTAGGTATCATTCCAGCTCCAGAATGCATGTGAGGTAATTGGATGGCCCAAAGAACCTATTTTGTGCAAGAGACCGTCTTTTTCTACCCTTGCTAAATAGTTGTCAATGGTGATTTGGATAAACATTGTAAAGGATGGTCTCAGGTTGTAAGATCAGCAATCCTGGTGTGTATTTTGGGTATTGCAGTCTGCTGGGCAGCACGGTGGCACAATGCTGCCTCACAGGGCCAGACACCTGGGTTCAATTCCCAGCCGGATCACTGTCTGCGTGGAGTTGCACGTTCTCCCCGTGGGCTTCCTCCGGGTGCTCTGGTTTTCTCCCAGAGTATGAAAAATGTCCTGGTTAGGTGCATTGGCCATGCTAAATTCTCCCTCAGCGTACCTGAACAGGGCGGGAGTGTGGTGTCTAGAGGATTTTCACAATAACTTCATTGCAATGTTAATGTAAGCTTACTTGTGACACTAATAAATAAACTTAAAACTTTTGACTGTTGGAGTAAAATCAGGCAAGGTCATCTCATATGAAGACCTTCAGTATTTAAGTTGCTGATCCAAAACTGCAGGTTAAAATTGCAGTGTAGGAGCCTAGACTGTCAGATGGATAGGAACATAGGAAGATGGAGATGTGAGAAGGCCATCTGGCCTCTCAAACGTGCTCTGCTATTTAATTAGATCATGGCTAATCTTTTACCTTAACGCCCTTTTCCCACATTATCCACATATCCCTTGATATTTTTAATATCTGGAAATCTATTGATCTGTGACTTAAACATACTCAATGACTGAGCCGCCACAGCTCTCTGTGGTAGAGAATTTCAAAGATTTATCATCCTCCAACTGAAGAAATTCTTCCCAATAATAGCCCTAAATGGCCTACCTTTATTCTGAAACTGAATCCCCTAGTTCTGGACCTCCCCTAGCCAGGAGAAATATCCTTCTAGTTAAGCGGTGTAAGAATTTTGTATGCTTCAATTCGATAACCTCTCATTTTCCTAAGAGAGAATATAGGGCCCTCTAGGTCAGTAGAGAGAACTTGGGTAAAATTTTCAGGCATTTATGCTGGTGGGATTTTCTGATCTCTGCTGCAGTGAATGGAAATTTGACTGAGCGCCAAATTCTCCATCCTCGCTTGTAGTAGCAGCGTGGCGTGAACAGCTGAAAAATCCTGGCTTATATGTTGGGTTCCCTCACTCTCTTCTCATAGAACAATCCCACCATCTCAGGAGTCAGTCTGGTGAATCTTCAAAGCACTCCTTCTATGGCAAGTGTAACCTTCCTTAGGTAAGAAGACTAAAATTGTACACAGTAGCCCAGGTGTGGTTTTACAGCGAGACTTATTTACTCCTGTTTCTAAAAGATGAATATATAAGAGGACTCCAAAATGCTGGAATGTGCATGGAAAAGTGTCAAAGATCAAAATACATGGGAGAGTATCATGCTCCAACTTTCCTTCCTCAAAAATTACATAGTGCATAAATTATTAATTGCTCTGTAACAGAGCAATGGAGTATTGGCAAAGGCTGCAACTTAAGTTACAACAAGCTCATATCTCACTGTGGTTTCATTGTAACCACTTGTTTTTCATGTCATAAGACCTTTTTTTTGCTTGGATAGCAAACTGAACTGCAAATCTGAGTCCCAGTGAAACCATGTGTAACAATAAAGGAATTTAACTTACTCAGTTACCTAACGCAGTGGCCTAAGTCAGAAGACAAATAGTTTTGAATTGAGGATTATTTTCAGTGCTATAGGTTTGATTTTTGGCATTGTTTCAGGTTTTTTTTGACGCCAACAACTTTCATGATTTTTCTGAGTCGACATGAATAGGGAAGATAATGGATTAAGAGATAGTTTAGGTTGGAGTCTTGATGGGAAGAGGACTTTTCAAGTGTTAATTTAATTTTACAAATTGAGCTATTGTGCCAGTGGTAAACAAACTTCAATAGGACAGAATCTCCAAAGATTGTTTCCTCTCTATGTGGTTTGTTTGCCCTGGCGTAGCAGTGCTGGATTCTGAAGTTACTGTTTCCCTTTTACTTAGCTGTGAGTCAGCTGAAATCCAGAACATGATAATCACGTTTACCACAAACTTAACCTGTCCCTTTAATGTCACTGTTCACACATTTCCTCAGGAGAAGTGGTCTAAATAGATCATTGTGTCAACTATAGGCTCTATTAGATACTTATCTGTCTTGGTAGCTCTCCTCGTTGCCTCAACCAATTCACCAGGCTATCACAAGTTCCAAAAAACAGCAGGAAATAACTCCTATGTAGGTTTGTTTTTAAACATAATTAAGAACCCCATGCTGCCCAGATGTACGGCACAGTGACACAGTGGTTAGCATTGCTGTCTCACAGCACCAGGGACCAGGGTTTGTTTCCAAGCTTGGATCATTGTGTGGAGTTTGCACATTCACCTTGTATCTGCGTGCATTTCCTCTGGATACTCTGGTTTCCACCCTCACTCCAAAGATGTGCAGGTTAAGTGGCTTGCGGATGCTAAATTGCCCCTTAGTGTTAGGGAGACTAATTAGGGTAAATACATGGGGTTATGAGGATAGGGCCAGGGTGGGATTGCAGTTGGTGCAGACTTGATGGGCCAAATGGCTTCCTTTTGCATTGTAGGGTTTGAAGACTCTACGATACTCTCTTCCACCTCCTTCCATCAGGAAAAAGATGCAAAAGTCTGAGTCATGTATCAACCTTGAGAACAGCTTCTTCCCTGCTGTCCATTTTGAATGGATCTACCTCGCACTAAGTTGATCTTTCTCTACACACTAGCTCTGACTGTAACACTACACTCTGTACCCTTTCCTTTTCTATGAACAATATGTTTTGTCTCTATAGCAGGCAAGAAACAATACTTTTCACTGTATGCTAATACATGTGACAATAATAATAAACCAAACCAGATTGTTTAATTATGGTTTGTTATCTTTTATAGAACATAGCTGAAGGTATTGTCTGACATTTCTTTGAAGCCTTGTGGCAAATGTACACATTCTTAATCACAGAATCATAGAATCCTACAGTGCAGAAGGAGACCACTCAGCCCATCGTGTCTGCACGACCACCTATCTAGGCTCTATCCCCATAACCCCATGTCTTTATTCTAGCCAGTCCCCCTGACACTAAGGGGCAATTTAGCATGACAAATCCACCTAACCACACATCTTTGGAGTGTGGGAGGACACTGGAGCACCTGGAGGAAATGCACACAGACATGAAGAGAATGTGCAAACTCCACACTGACAGTGATCCAAACCGGGAATCGAACCCAGGTCCCTAGTGCTGTGAGGCAGCAGTGCCAACTACTATGCCACCCATTGGCCCATTCATCTCTTTGACTGAGATTTCACAGTCAGTGTTGATGCAATGGCACTTACCTCTGACCTCAAAGAAAGCTGACCACAGAGATATAGCAGTTTCTCCTTCCAACATGTCAGCTTAGATCTAATGCCAAGTCAAATGTCCAGCTATACTGATGTCATCAAACAGGGTAAAGCAGCAAATGCCATTGAGGTATTCCCACAGACAGCAAACCAGTAATTGCAGCAACTTGTATTTATATCTTCAACTCAAGAAAACATCCCAAAGCACTTCACAGGAGCACTTTAAAGCAAAATTTGACACGGATCCGTGGAAGGAGATGTTAGATGAGATGATCAGCAGCTTGATCAACGAGGTAGGTTTGAGGAATGCCTTTAAAGAGGAAAGTGAGTTGGAAGCAGCAACTTTCAGAGAATCCAGCTTTGCGAGCTGAGGCATGACCACGGATGGTGGGATCAATTAAAGTTGGCTATACCCAAAAGGCCAGAATTAAAGCAGCACAGATTTTGTGAAGTGTTGTGGAGCTGGGGGAGATTATAGAGATTGGGAGAGATGAAGCAATGAAAACAAGAGTGAGAGTTTTAAGATTGAGATGTTGTTTTGCCAGGAATCAATCTTGGTTAACAAGCACAGGGGTGATGGGCGAATGGGACCAGATACATGGAAGGCTGGCCAGGTGTGCATTGGCATAGTCAAATCTAGAGATAACAAAGGCATGGATGAGGGTTTCAGTAGCAGATGAGCTGAGGTAGGGGCACACCACAGAGGTGAAAATAAGCGGTCATACTGATGGTGAAGGTAAGTGATAAGAAGTTAATCTCATGATCAAATATGCCACCAAGTTTGCAGACAGTCTGGTTCGGCCTCAGAAATTTGCCAGGGGAAGGGCTGAAGTCAATGGCTAAAGAACATAGTTTGTATCAGGGGCTAAAGGCAATACCTGTGGTCTTCTCAAAATTTCACAGAATCCTACAGGCCAGCACTTGGCCCATAGCTTTGAATATAATGGTATGCCAAGTACTCATCCAGGTACTTTTTAAAGAATGTGAGGCATCCCGTCTCCACCACCCTTCTGGGAAATGCATTCCAGACCATCATCACCCTCTGAGTAAAAACGTTTTGCCTCAAATTTCCCCTAAACATCCCACCCCTCACTTGTAACTTGTGTCCCTCATAACTGACTCTTCAAATAAAGGGAACAACTGTTCCCTATCCACCCTGTCCATGCCCTAATAATCTTGAATACCTTAATCAGGTTGCCCCTCAATCTTCTCTGCTCCAGAGAAAACAACCCAAGCCTATCCAACCTCTCCTTATAACTTAAATGTTATTGATGGACAAACACGCCAAGGCCCCTTTGTTCTTTGGAACTTCCCAGTCTCAGATCTTTCACAGGAAACTTCCTTATCTAGTTACTCCTTCCAAAGTGCATCAGCTCATACTTTTCAGGATTAAATTCCATCTCCCATTCATCCACCCATTTGACCACCTCGTCCATATCTTCCTGTAACACAAGACACTCAATTTAATTGGTGAAAGTTTCTGCCCATCTAGTATTAGCAACTGGATTTTGAAGGTCTGATTGGAACCAAATGGATCTAGGACCAGAATAAAATGGCCACCAAACAATACATCTAGAAGTCCTGCCTCCGTTCCCAGCCAGTTCAGGAGGATTGGAGAGAGAATTGTGTTTTCTCATGTGAAAACGAATATTAATTTACAAAAACAGCTCCATATGAAAGTAATTCAATTATATTTTTCATGGTTGTAGAACTGCATCGAAAAGTATGCATTACATGCATACTTTTTTATATTTTTTTTAAAAAGAAATTTTAATATAAAACAGGGCAATAAGTGCACTTCAAGGGCAATAAAATATAACTGTCAGGTTTATTTATTGCTTTCATTATTAGGCTCAAATTTATCCAAGGATCGTATAAATTTGATCCAAAATAGTTACATAACTATTATCCTGATGGTTTGCAAAATGATTGCAGATGTTCCATTGATCCATGTCATACTTGTTATGTTTGAAAGCATGCACATGTGGTAAACCAATAACAGTCCTACACCATTTAAGTATGTATGAGAGCAGATTTTTTTCCAGTGAGACCCAAGATACAAGCAAAAAGTTATTGCTAATTCAGGACAAACTCCTTCACCCAAAGAGTTGTAAGAATGTGGACTGCACTGCCACAGGAAGATGAACAGCATCAATGCATTTAAGGGACACCAGATAAATTAGGGATTGAAGGCTATGGTGATAATGCTGGATGAAGTAGGGTGGGAAGCTCCTGTGGGCTATAAATGCTGGCATCAACCGGTTGAGCTGAATGACCAATTTCTATGTTGTAGATTAAATGTAAAGTTTATAACACATGGAAAAACTGCTCGATCTCTAATAAGCAACTTAAAGTTAATACCGCTTTCCCAATCTCTCCTATTGCTTTGTACTTTTTAATGCTTCAAATATTTATCAAATTTTACCTGAAAAGGAACATTGGTATCTTCAGATACTGCTTCCCGTAATAAGACACTTCTGTCTGTTGGAGATTTATTCTAATCCCTTTCCTAACTCTCTCCATGATCATTTTAAATTTGGGATTCTACGTCCTCGCTTGGGTGAGGCAGAAAATTCCTGCCTGAGATTAACAGAGATTTCCATTGTCCAACCATCACCCGTTCCGATTCTGGGCGGGCGTGGTGGTAGAGTTCCGAGACTCCCTCATCAGATTGCAAACCAGAGGAAATGTTACTTACTTATTTGTTTTATTAAAGCACTTCATGACTTTCAAAAACCTTTAATAAATCTTAGCCTCTCTTCTGCAATGAAAATAATCCCAGTACCTCCTCTTACGGTATTCTATTGTTGTCAAAATTATTGGAGAAACATTTTCTTTCCTCTAACTATGTTTTCATAATGGGGAGGGGAGGGGGTGTTTCAAAACTCCCAATGTTTTTATAAATTACTAATTATTCCATTATTCCTGTACTTTCTTGTCTAAAATAGCCCTACGGTATTAGTGATTTAAATGCCTGTTCCATTCCCACATTGGCAAATGGTGAAATTTGAATTGAATAAAAATCTGGAGTCATAATGATGTTAATTGTTGTTAAACCACCCCCCCCCCCCGCCCATCTGTTTCACTAATATCCTTGAGGGAAGGAAATCTGCATGAAACTCCAGATCCATTGCAATATCATTTACTCTTAAAGTGCCTGCTCAAGAGCAATTAATGATGGGCAATATTTGATTTGATTTCGTATTGTCACATGTATTAACATACAGTGAAAAGTATTGTTTCTTGCGCACTATACAGACAAAATATACCATTCATAGAGAAGGAAACGAGAGAGTGCTGGCTCAGCCAGCGATGTCCATAAACCTTGAAGGAATAAAAAAGCATAGAAATGGCTCACAGTCAACAGAGCAGCAAGTTGGTCTTGTGCCTGTGATTTCTCATAAGATGACCACAAACTATGCCTTTAAAGATGGCGTGGTAACTCTGTGGTTAGCACTGCTGCCTCACAGCACTATGGACCCGAGTTCAATTCCAGCCTTTAGTGACTGTATGGAGTTTGCACGTTCTCCCCATGTCGGCGTGGATTTCTTCAAGGTGCTCCGGTTTCCTTCCACACTCCAAAGATGCGAAAGTTAGATTGATTGACCATGGTAAATCGCCCATTAGTACCCCCAATTATTGGGGTTGATATGTGAGGTTACGGGATAGATCCTGGATAAGATATTCTGTTGGAGAGTTAGTGCAGACTCGATGGGCTAAATGGCCTCTTCCTGCACTGCAGGGATTCTCTGATTCTAGGCTGTGGAAAGGCCTGCTATAAAGATGTTTATTCACCAGTTTAGAGAAAACATAACTCATTTATTTGCAGATTAAAACTATACAGAGGCTTGCACCTGAGATGACTCAGAGTACAGAAGATTGTGCTGACCAGGATGATCCCCCTATCCCTGCTTCCCAATTGGTTCCCTAGGTCATATGTCTCTTACCCTGCACCTTGATCCTTAAAGGGACAATCACCACACCTGCAGACAACCCCTGTATCACTAATAGGCTAGTTGGCTGAGCTACTGCATGCCAACTAGCGCACCAGACTTGGCTGTAGTGCTGAAAAGGGTTTCATGGCCTCAGTAGTGTTGTCAAGGAAAGGGTCTTGTGTCTCAGCTCAGCTATTCTTCCCTGTTACTGTACCACCTTAAACTTCACTACTCATAATACTCACTTCTCTTCATTTTTGCCCAATTATTTCAACAATGGGCAAGATTTTCTGGCCTCCCTGCCATATGTTTCTCACGGTGGGATTGGCTGCACTGTTCACCAATGGTGGGATCTTCTGGCCCTGCCACTGTCAATGGGACTTCCAGTGGGGGTGTGTCATCTGCGGAAAGTTCCAGCCTCTATGTTAGCTTCCTGTTACTTTTACTCACTTCTTTCCCATACCTCACGTTTATCACTGCAGGTGAGTTATTATTATTGTTCCCGTGAAACAAATCCTGTGGCCTGGGCCTCGGTGCCTCCCTCTGTGACTGGAGTCTGAAATTCCTAACTCACAGGCCACAATCAGTAAGGAAAGGCAACAGCTCCTCCTCCACAATCATCCTCAACACTGGTACCCCACAAGGCTATGTTCTCAGCCCCCTACTGTACGCCTTGTGCATGTATGACTGTGCGGCCAAATTCCCCTCCAATTCGGTTTTCAATTTGCTGAATACACCACCATAGCGGGTCAGATCTCAAACAAGACAAGACAGAGTACAGGATTGAGGTAGAGAATCCGGTGAACTGGTGCAGCAAGAATAATCTCTCACAATGTCAACAGAACAAAGCAGATTGTCACCTACTTCAGGAATCATAAATGACAACACGCCCCTGTCTACATCAATGGGGACAAAATAGAAAAGGTCAAGAGCTTCAAGTTTATAGGTGTTCAGATCATCAACAACCTATCCTGGTCCCCCAGTGCTGACACTGTAGTTAAGAAAGCCTACCAACGCCTCTATATTCTCAGAAGACTAAGGAAATTTGGCATGTCAGCTACAACTCTCACCAACTTCTACCGATGCACATAGAAAGCATTCTTTCTCATTGTATCATAGCTTGGTATGGCTCCTGCTCTGTCCAATATTGCAAGAAACTTCAAAAGATCGTGAATGAAGCCCAGCCCATCACGTAAACCAGCTTCCCATCCATTGACTCTGTCCACACTACTTGCTGCCTCGGCAAAGCAGCCAGCATAATTAAGGACCCCATGCACCCTGGACGTTCTCTCTTCCATCTTCTTCCTTGGGGAAAAAGATACAAAAATCTGAGGTCATGTACCAACTGACTCAAGAACAGCTTCTTCCCTGCTGCTGTCAAACTTTTGAATGGGCTTACCTTTCTCTACACCCTAGCTATGACTGTAACACTACATTCTGCACTCTCTCATGTCCTTCAAAGCAATTGAATCTTTTGGACATTGTACTGATATTGCGGCAAAGTGCTTATCTCTATGAGTTCAGCAGTTTTCAGTAATTCCACATTAGATTCATGGTATGCTTTGTCTGTATAGCATACAAGAAACAATACTTTTCACTGTGTGTTAATACATGTGACAATAATAAATCAAATGAAATCAAATTATTCGACCATGACAATCAATGATAGACCCAAAATTGTCTCACTGATATTAGTACTTGTAAGTAAAATTAATCACTCTTTTTCTTCACAATTATTTATTGTTTTCAGGGAGTTATATATTTGACATTATCTTATACCAGCGCAGAACTGCACTTAAGATGTTCTTATGTGATCCAATAAAGGGAGTGAATTTTCATGATATGTTGCTTCAGGAGCATACAAGGGCAGGAAAAAGATTTAATGCGCTAAGCCTCTCACCAGCTTGAATTATCCCAGGACATCTGGAGTTTCTGCACAGAGACTGGACATATGTTCACTTCTTTGATTGGATGGCTTTTCGAGGGGCTGCCGATGACTCGAAGATCAATGGTCAAGAATGGAATTACGGCCTTTTTGAGATAGGCTATTGGGCCTGAGCTAGCACAGGACATTTTGTACGTTCCAGTCCAATATTAGGGTCAAGGTATGAAGGTCTTGAATGTTTTAAAATTAAAAGAGAGATAAAGTCTGGATGGCCAGCTCTTAACATTTAAGGCCTGAGTTGGGCCCAGAATGGGACAAATGAACAATTATAACGATGAAACTGGATTTACCACCCTGTTCTCACTGGCAGCCCAAGCTGTATAGTCATTATGGCACAGAAGAAGGCCATCCAGCTCATCAATGCCATACTGGCTTTATGTTATGTCCAGTCAGAGCCATTCCTCACCATCCCCTCCCCATTCTGCTCTGCAAGTTTATATCGCTCAAGTACCTATCCACTTTCCTTTCTGACACTATTTTAACTCCACAGTTGTCTTTGGTAGCAGAGGAACTCACCGGACACAGATGCATGCCATGTGAATAAACCCAAATTGGGATTGTGTAACATTATTAGAAACCCAATATGATATTACCATTGGTTGGTCCTGTCCTGTAAAACAAACATGTTAAGTACAACCTTGTTTCACAAACTGCCTGACGTAAGTAGATGTTGCATGTAATGGGGCACTCACCTATAGACACATAGATTATTGGGATCAAAGTGCTATTGTGAATAGTGCTTTTATGAGCTTCCAGTTTGATTTTACTGTTTTAGAGCCCCTTTATCTGCCAGTGAACTGCTTTGACTGCCTATTTCAGGCATTAATAAGGGCGGTTGTTTAAATGGACTTGGCCTCCACACTGCCCAGGCAGTAAACGCCTACCTCCTGCCAGAAGACCACCAGGACCAACAATCCTTGTCTGTTTATGTTCCATCAGCTAATGACACAAGCTAACAAGTGTTCTTCACAAAAATATGTCTTGCACCCATGGAAAAAGTCAGTCAGCTCTTAATGATATGAACAGATGAGTCTAACAAGTCAACTTGCAAAGATTTTTGTTCTTTGTTTTGAAGGCAAGAGAGAACACTTTCTTCCTCCAAAAATGTTGCATCACTGTAAGTTATTCAGTCAAGTTGCAATCTGTAACAGATGCAGCAAACTGCACTAGATGTAGTGGCTGAGAATTTCCGAATTCTGGTGGGTCATACCCCAGAATAATGTAGAGTGTTGGTTACAGTTCAGTAGCACTGAAGAAATCTTCATAGTCATAGCTGGGTTAACTGTAAGTCTTTATTAACTATGAGAACAATTAACAAATCTACAGTAATGGTCAAGCTAGAAGCTGCTTCCATGCTTGCTGGTACACATTGGATCTGTCCAACACTCAAATGACCTGGATGTGGGTCATGCGTTCTGATATATCGGTGCATGGTGGTAGAATACTCAGTCTCACATTAATTCTGTATGTGCCTGACCCTTTATGCCTTCCTCCCAAGTCTTTATCTAGTGTATTTTCAGTGATTATAGCCTCCTTGTACAATGTTATTGCTATCATATATTTACATTGTCATTACTACATTATCAGTACTTCACCTCCCTGCTTCAAATCCTTAAATTCAAAGGTTCAGGTGGTCTAGAGGTTTGTACTATTGTCAGAGGAATGGTGAGCTATGTCATTGCTGGTTCTTCCTGTAGATTTAGATTCCTGTAGATTCTGGTAGTTGGGTATGTTTTCATCCCTTTCTTCCATTTTTTTCATGTTGAACTGTACATAATTGGTTCAGTTGTTGTGTTGAGGTCAGTGCTTGCGATCCTAATTCATTACTTGCAGGGTGGATGAACATTGTGCTCATCTCATTGTTATTTCTATTGCTTCTTCTGTTGCCATGTGCGTTGTGGTGATGTCCTCTATGGTGGAGGATGAACTTTCCTGTGACTAGAATGAGGTTTAGTGATTCGCTCAGTGTGGTGTTTCACTTTCAGCAATGGTTCCAGTATTTTTTTTGTGGCTTTGTCATCATACTGGCTGCTTATGTTCACTTGATGCAGCATTGACCAACTGTACTGTTGTTGGAGCAGGAGGTTGCAGATCATTGGTCTCTTTCACTTCTCCAGTGGAAGCTCTGTGGTTCCCTCCTGGGTCGCCAGCTGGTCCGTTCATTCAAGGTTTTCCAGCAGCTATAACAAGAATGGACAGAACTACTTGGCAAAGGGAGAAGACAGAGCATTATTCTGCTGTGAATGATGTGCCATTGTCTGATACTGGGATGCCATGAATGGCAAAAATTTTCCTCAATTTGTCAATGATAGCAGTGGCTGTCATGAATTCCATTAATTGGATATCCAATCACTTAAGAGTGTGCGTCTATTAATATAAGAAACATATGACCCATAAATGGTCCTGCAAAGTTGATATGTATTCTGCCAGGCTCTATCTGGCTACTCCCAAGGATGCATATTAGCCGGTGGCGGCAAAGCCTGTTGGACTTCACAGCTGGGGCATTGACTAATCATTCTTTGGATTTCTTTATCGCTACCTGCTCACCAATCGTAACTTCTGGCTTTCATCCTGTTTTGTCCCTGCTGTGACTCGTGCAATTCTTGTAACAAAAGTTGCCTCGCCTGGGGTGGGACTATAACCATAACCCCCACAACAACACCCCATCTTCACAGGTTATCTCTAACCTCTATTGATAAGGCTTAAGCAGTTCTGACTTCTCATAGCACTCCTCTTGCATCATTATCTTCTAAACTTCCAATAACACTGGGTTTCTTTCTGTCCACATCTTCATGTGTTTAGCTGAAACTCTATCAGGTGCAGCACTAGCACAATCTCCTGTGGAACAGATGGTGATACTAAAGTCTTGGCAAGGGCAACCTGCTGAGCATGTCTGCAGATGATATTTATGTCCCTAGACAGTCCTGCAACTTCTAACTGTTCGCTGCCAATGAATGAGCCCACCTTCGCAGAGGCAATCGGTGACACTGGCTTATCTTCCCTGAATCAGCTTAGTAATAGCTTGTTGTCCAAAACTATTGCAAAATGCCACTCATTAATGTACTGCTGAAACTTTTTGACTGCGTGCATGACCGCCAAGCTTTCTTAATCTATCTGGGAATACTTTTTTACAGCATCTGATAATATCCTAGAAACAATCAGCCAGCCTGTGGGACAAAACTGCTCCCATTCCATGTGGTGATGCATCGCAGATTACCACCAATGGCTTGGTTGGTTTAAAGTATACCAATAATGTCATTGACTGCAGAGCTTGTTTAATTTTCATGAGTACTTCATTTTGTTCTTTCCATCTCTAACACTGATGTTTCTTTAATGCTGTTGGAGTAGAGCTAAGGTAATAGACACATTTTGTAAAAATCTACTGTACAAAGAACAGAGAACAAAGAAAATTACAGCACAGAAGCAGGCCCTTCGGCCCTCCAAGCCTGCACCAACCATGCTGCCCAACTTAACTGAAACCCCCTATCCTTCCAGGGACCATATCCCTTTATTTCCATCCTATTCATGTAACTTGTCAAGACACCCCTTAAAAGTCACGACCACATCTGCTTCCACTACCTCCCCCAGCAACGAGTTCCAGACACCCACTATTCTCTGTGTAAAAAATCTGCCTCATATATCTCCTTTAAACTTTGCCCCCCACACCTTAAACCTATGCCCCCTAGTAATTGACTCTTCCACTCTGGGAAAAAGCTTCCGACTATCCACTCTGTCCCTGTCTCTCATAATCTTGTAGACTTCTATCAGGTCTCCCCCTAACCTCCATTGTTCCAGTGAGAACAAACCAAGTTTCTCCAACCTCTCCTCATAGCTAATGCCCTCCATACCAGGCAACATCCTGGTAAATCTTTTCTGTGCCCTTTCCAAAGCCTCCACATCCTTCTGGTAGTGTGGTGACCAGAATTGAACACTATATTCCAAGTGCGGCCGAACAAAGGTTCTATAAAGCTGCAACATGACTTGCCAATTTTTAAACCTGATACCCTGGCCAATGAAGCCAAGCATTCCATATGCCTTCTTGACTATCTTCTATACTTGCATTGCCACTTTCAGTGACCTGTATGTCCAGATCCCTTTGCCTATCCATACTCTTAAGGGTTCTGCCATTTACTATATATTTCCTATCTGTTTTAGACCTTCCAAAATGCATTAACTCACATTTGTAATAATTCAGCATTCCGAGAAATACTTTAACTCTTTCTTTTGGCTGTGGAACCTCTTTAATAGCTTTAACTTCATCTTCCAAAGGATGTAAACCTTTTGTGTCTCTCCTAAACCCCAAATGGGTAACTTAATCTGCCTGAAAAGTACATTTCTTCCATTTCAACTTAACGCTTGCTTCTTTAAATCTTCTCAAAACTTCCTCCTTTGATCTGTGTTCTTCAGGTGAGGGTCTTGTTGTCGAGATAAACCACTACATTCAGGATGCGTTGTTATAGACTTTCCATCATGAGTTAGAAAATGGCACAGCCTGATGAGACTCCAAAAGATAAATGTGTACACTGGTATAAATCCTTGTGAGTGTTGATAGTAACCAACCTCTTGTGAGTCTTCATCCAATTCCAACTGCTGATAGGCATGACTGTGGTCTAACTTTGTGCATTTTAAACCTTGGGCTAGTTTGAAGTAGAGGGGAATGGGGTACCTGTCTATCCGAGCTCCTCTACTGACCATTTATAATCCCCAGAAATTCTTACAGTACGATCCAGTTTGCAGATAGGGACAATGAGTGGTTCCCATTCTGAGAATTGAGCAGACTATAAGATACCTAAATTTTCCAGTCTTCTGAGCTGGACTTCAACCTTATAATTAAACTTTTGGGCCTTGAAAAATTTAGATGTTGCATTTGCATTCAGATAAATTTTGACTTCAGCTCCCCTTACATATCCTAGTTTATTTTAGAAGGCTTGGGAATATTTACACAGAATCTCCTGGAAACTTCTATCCAATTTAGTTTCATCTGCTTGAGCCAATCACAGACTGTTAAACAAGGTCAATGATCTTTAATTACCAAGACAATAACGGTGCTGTTTGATTGCTATAGAATACGGTGACTATTGCTGCCGTTAAAGTCTATAATGTTTCTCCTGTATAAGTAGACAATATGGCTCCTGACTCAATCAGTCTCAGTGGTTGGAGGCCTTTTTGAAGATAATTAAATGCTTGTTCCCTTATGACTGTAGCTGCAGCCTCTATGTCAATTTCCATTTTAAGAGATCTGCCATTTACCACTTAATTGGACCTGTTTAAGGATAAATGACTCAGATCCCTTTTCAGTCTCTGCATCCAATTTTTTAAATTAAACTAACCATTATGGGGTTTTTTGCACATTCTGTCGTCACTGCTTCACTCTGCACCATGCTTTTAAATTACCCTTTTGCACCTGAAACACACACAATTTCTGCATTGGCAAGTTTCTTGGGAGTGTCTTACCCCATACCGAAACAAGCTTGTGCCTTCAATGCTGTATTCTTTTTATCGGGCTCTTCTGCACCTGCACTTGGCTGTTCTTCACAACAGCCATTTCCCACCACAATTGGTTTACTTCATTTGGCACGCCTTGTTTACACTCTGTTCAGCATGGGCAACATGGTGGCACAGTGGTTAGCATTGCTGCCTCATAGCGCCAGTGACCCGGGTTTGATTCCCAGCTTGGATCACTGTCTGTGCAGAGTCTGCATGTTTTCCCTGTGTCTGCATGGGTTTCCTCCAGGTACTCTGGTTTCCTCCCACAGTCCAAAAGGCATGCTGGTTAGGTGAATTGTCCATGCTAAATTCTCCGTCGGTGTACCTGAACAGGCGTTGCAGTGTGTCAACTAGGGAATTTTCATAGTAACTTCATTGCAGTGTTAATGTAAGTCTACTTGTGACTAATAAATAAACTAAACTAAACTCAGTCACCTGGGCCAACTCCACAGGTTTTTCTAAAGAGATTTTGGTCTCAACCTATAACTTCTCTATGATTAGGCTATTTATACTACAGACAAAACGGTCCCTTAAAAATTCTCCTAAAGCTAGGTTGAATTTGAAATGTTCTGCTAACCCTCTCAACTGCTTAAATGGGTGCAAATTGAGGAGATGGATTCTCAGCAAGACCATGGTATCCTCATGCGTTAGTTGCTGAAAGTAAGCATGCAGGTACAGCAGGCAGCAAATGGTATGTTGACCTTCATAATGAGAGGATTTGAATATAGGAATAGAAATGTTTTACTGCAATTGATGAGACCACATCTGGAGTATTGTGTACAGTTTTGGTGTCCTTAGCTGAGTATAGATGTCCTTGCTATAGAGGGAGTACAGTGAAGGTTTACCAAGCTGATGGCAGGTCAACTATCTGGTCAAAAGACTTTGGGTAGGATTTTTTCAGAAAAATTCTGAGCATAAAATGGGTGAGAAAAACGGGAGGTTTTCTTAGCTGCTTTTCCAGCAAGGTAAATGGTGGTAATCTACTGTATTCTGTGCAATACAATACAGTAACGTGGATCTTGCCAGTGGGGAGGGTATGGAGTCTCAGCTGAGTGCAAGAGGTGCCAATGCGCAGGCACCCAATCTCCCAATATACTGTGCTCCCTCATCCCCACCCCCCCGTTACTGCACTCCCCCCGCCGCTGATTGTCCCCTCCCTGATCAGCATGTTATTAATTAAAATAGCCTTGCACCCTTCCCAAGGCTGATTTCGCCAGCAGAACAGGGCCAGCAATATCATGAGAGGCAAGAAATTGGGCACGAACCAGATTTTTTGCCTCTCTTACATTTTTTCCACCCCGCTACGCTGCTCGACTAGTACAGCAGGGCGGAAAAATCCTGCTCTTTGTGTCTGGAATGTCAGGTGATATTGAACTTCTCACTAAGCTCTAAGTCTGTGCGTCACAGACTGTGAGCAGAATAACCTTTTGTTTTCCTTCAGCTATTAGTTCCTTTGCTACAAAGAAGCAATACAGCATTTCAAAATACTGTCCCCAGTTTTCCACTTCGGGGTCAAATGGTTGGATTTTCTCAATCAAAGTCATTTTAATGTGCGTATGTACCTTGCTTCTTCGTATATTTGACGCTCCAGACCCCTTCACCTCTGTCTGTACACTGCGATCCTCAACTACTTTAAAACTGTTTCTCATCAGCAACGTGATGAATCAAGGGCGACTTGATGTCAAAGTAACTAAGGCTTTATTGCCAATGATAAATAAATATTTACAATATAAGGGTCAGGCAGAAGAAATTACGCCACTGTACAACGCTCCTCCCAGGTTCCAACTGAGTATCCTCTCCAACCCAGGATACACGCTGGGTCAGTTTCCCACCTCAACACTCTGTAGAGACCAGCCTGAGTACGTGACCCTCAAGGAACCCCTTTAAAGAAACCACACTACCACAAGAACTATTTGCAAATATACAATAAAAGATACAAGCTAGGAACTGTCTCTACGCTTGCTAGTACACATGATTCTGTCTAACAGTTGATTGACCCTGGGTGCAGGCCATATCCTCACCCAACCCCCTCCTCCTCATACCACTTTGACCATCCAAGCTGAACCAGAACCACCCCCCCGCCCCCCACCCCCACAGACACACATTCAGATTGGCACCTTTAAACCTACATAGTTTATGACAGCTAGTGCCATAAAAAAGGGTGTGGCATTAATTGTCCTGATGCCGCTGCCTTGAAGTGGAAGAATTCCGGAACCAGGCACTCTGCACATTTCATACCAGGCCCTGGTCACAAGTCTGAGTAAAAAATGTTCAGCCCTTGACTAAGGTAAGTAAAGAGGAGTGGAGTGACAATGTGTCAATGATTACCACTCTACAGAAGTTCTGGCCCAAGATGCACCACAAATCAGACTGATAGTCAAACAAGGAAAAATATTCCAAGTTTTAAGCATATTCCCTGGACTGGCCTGTCAGTAGCTGCAACAGATGTTTGCGTACACTCAAGCTGAAAATAGGAAGTTTTACACACAAACAGAAGCATTGTGAACTTATTTCTGATGCTTGAGGTTCAAGATCTTGTAAAAAGCTGCACAATTTTAAGCTACTTGGTTTTAATAACCTTTCCTGTATGTTTATTTTATACTAGATATAGTAAATGTTTACAGCAAGTTCCTGGAAATGTTGTAGTTTTCCTATTCCTTGCCTTGCAATGTATGTTTTACCCTGCTTCATGTTGAAACCAAGCTGAAGCCATTAAAGTCAAAGTGTAAGTTTTTCCATTCTTTGATGTGGAAACTAAGCATTAAAGGCAAACATGCCAGCCACTTATTAGTAATCACTGAAATTTCCTGTTCACTTCACATCTATAACTTACTAGAAAATTATGATTAAGATCTAGTCAGTGAGTCACATTTAGTTCTTAGGTTGCATGGAAGATTTTTCCTTCTTTGAAAAGTTTTAGAAGCTTAAAATTAAAGTTTACTTATTATATCATGAGTAGACTTACATTAACACTGCAATTAAGTTACTGTGAAAATCCCCTAGCTGCTACACTCCAGCATCTGTTCATGTACACAGAGAGAATTTAGCATGGCCATGCACTTAACCAGCACATCTTTCAGACTGAGAGGAAAGAGAGGAAACTGGAGCATCCGGAGGAAACCCATGCAGACATGGAGAATGTGCAGGCCCCACTCATACAGTGACCCAAGCCAGGAATCAAAACTGGGTCCCTGGCAGCTAACCACTGTGCCATTGTATTGCCCTTCTTCTTTATATAATGAGTGGGATGACTACTGGGCCATAATTGTTTAAGGTCAATCATTTGATAATTACTGCAACAACTACTGACTGTACTAGGAACAGAATTTTAAGAGATGGGATTACACATAGTGGGGAGGCTGATTGTGAATTATGAGCCCAGACTTTGGTGGAGATGGTTTTGCTGTGGCTTTTAAGGCAGCCACAGCATTAATATCCTGCTTCTGGGTTCCCTGCCTAAAATGAATGGCAGACATGATGATGATCAGCACTTGATTGTTAATGCCTCAGGGTTTAAAGGGACCCTGGGGTCAGAATAGATGCTCCTTATAACTGTCTGGGCATAGACAGCAATGGCAACTACTGAGTCTCAGTGTGGGGAGGCTATCACCAGCCACTTCATCCCTCTACCCAACACACCATCCGCTGAATTTTCTGAGGAACCCTGAAGGTTGATAAGGGCCAGAGAGAAATATTCTTTTCACTGGATGGAAGAAAGTGATCAGTTTCTGAAACAAAGCCGCAGGCCGGAAGTGGCTGAAGAGGTGAACTGCCTGAATGTAGTCCCTCACTCATGTAATATAGCGCTGAAATAAGTTCAATCATCTCACGAGGGAAGGAAAGGTAAGTGACATGCCCTATTCAAATGCCAAGTCACCAATTTTGATTTCACCAGCCTTCTGCACTGCACTCCTCAGATTAAAAGAACCTGCTGTTCCAGTCACTCCTGTTTCTTGAAGCATCTGTTCATATATGGACAGCCACCGCTGACAATCACCCTCCTCTATTGCCATCTCACATCCATCCCTGCCCATCACTCTCCACAACTGTTGTTACTCCTTTCTCCCCACACAATCCATTTTTTACGCTCAGAACTCCCTGCTTTCCATCTTTGCAAGTGAAAAGAGCACAGAACATCAGGGAGAGACAGAGGACCTTCCAATAATAACCATGCTAACTGCAATGGGGGATTAAAGATCTGCAAACTTTCAGAGTACATGGCTGTTTGAGATGGAGAAATGCAGGTCTTCTAGATGAAAAACAATTTAATATCTCACAATAAAATGGTACATAACAATCAGTCATATTGATGATGTCCCCTGTAATGAAATATGAACAACTGCTCAATGATAACTTTGAACTGTTTCTCCTTGTCATTTCCAATTTCTCTCTTTAATCTCCTACAGGTCCTTCAAGCATGATACAAGACATAGTACAGGAAGAGGCCGAGGAATTTTGCAGATGAGATTACGCAATCACAGGAAGTACCATCACATGACTTATGCACACCCTGCAGCAGCTCAAATACACACCTCAGTGGGGACTCCAAGACAGATATCTGTGTTCACAAAATGTGAGCCACGTAGTAGAGTTGAGTAGGAGCAGGTCTTGGAGACATAAACAGCAGTACCGGACCTCCTAGTTCTGCTTAGCTGGACACAGATAATAGGCTTCAGGGACCAACAACGAAGAGATGCAGCAGAAAACATGTGTAGTTATGTCAGTCAGCCCATGCAGAGGGATTGGAGATGTTCTAAGCCCAATTATGTTTCAGGCATTTTCACTGATGTCCCATGCAGCATCAGATGCAGAAAGCACCAAGTACATACTTCATCTCACCAGTGATTATACCATCAGTCAGCCACTTTAAACAGGATGAAGGAAAGCTTCGACTTGGCTTGAAGTTCAGCAAATTGCTCTCAAGTCCTTTACTAACAGAAAGTATGGGTGGCCCATGAGAGGGAAAATGGAGAAAGTGTGCATGAAAATAGAAATTCTGCGATAAGTGGATCCATGGAAGAAACCGGAGCAGTCCTCCTGCTTAGAGACTCCATCATAACTCCCAGTCAGGCCCCATCCATTATGGGGTTGTGCCAGGGTGCCCAGTGGACATTGCCAGTATGCTAGGTGGGCAGTGCTCAATAGGCAACTCCCCTCAGCCATGTCCATGACCACCCAAAGTCTTCAATGGTCTCTGAGTCTCCAAGCATGGCCATCGCACACGGATTCTGATAGTGGAGCCCAGTAATGATTCTTGCTGAGCTCGCGCTGCATCCGAAAGTCGAAAGGTCCCAGGTGCTGCGAGAATCCATTGTCGAACGGGCAATGCTTATTTAAATGCTACTAAATAATCCAGTTTGCACCATTAGAAAGCGTCCAGGATGATTGCAAACTGTTTGGCGTTGGCACGAAGCCAATTTTTTGGCCCATGCGCTTTTTTCAAGGATTGGCACAGTCTGCGTTAGGCACAGTGAGGTTGGTAATTGCTCCCATTATCATTGAGAAAGCAAATTGTAATTGGTGCTGTCAAAACAGGGTGAAGGGATTGACTGATTCATTGATTGATTGTATTGCCTAGCTGGAAATTTTGAGTATAGAACACAAAAAGATGGCCTGACCAGAAATAAAATAGTCATTGGCATTTTAGATGAGAATTTCCCCAACTTTTTACAATCTTGGGAAGACCAGAGAAGGTAGTGCCATAGTGGTATTGCCACTGGACTAGAAATGCAGAGATCTAGGGTAACACTGTGGGAGAATTCCACCAAGGCAGATGGCAAAAGTTGAATTCAATTACTATCTGGAATTAAAAATATAACGATAACCATAAAACCCTTGTCGATTGCTGTAAAGACCTAGTTCATAAATATCCAGGGAAGGAAGTGTGCCATTCTTACGTGGTCTGGCCAACGTGTGACTCCAGACCCACAGCAATGTGGCTGACTCTTAAATGCCCTTTGGAATGACCTCAGTTCAAGAGCAATTAGAGATGGGCAAATAAAGGCTAAGGCAGCCAGTGAGGCTCTCATCCCATCAATAAGTAAAAAATAAATAAAATTTAAGCAAAGCTGTGCAATTGGCCAGACAGGTCAAAGAGTAGATGCAGAATAAAGCTTCTGTTTAGAACGTGAGGGAAATGAAGAAGTTGTTTAATTCATGGGTTGTAAAACCAAAAGTATATCAAGACAACAATCAGGGAAACATCCTGAATGGAATGTTGGCCTTTACAGCGAGGGGGATAGAATATAAAAGTAGGGAGGTCTTGCTGCAACTGTACAGGGTACTGGTGAGGCCACAGCTGGAGTACTGTGTGCAGTTTTGGTCGCCGTACTTGCGGAAGGATATATTGGCCTTGGAGGGAGTGCAGAGGAGGTTCACTTGGCTAATACTGGAGATGAGGGTGTTGGACTATGAAGACAGACTAAATAGACTAGGTCTGTACTCGTTGGAGTTCAGAAGGATGAGGGGGGAATCTTATAGAGACGTATAAGATAATGAAGGGGTTGGATAGGGTAGAGGTAGAGAGATTCTTCCCGCTTAGAAAGGATAGCAGGACTAGAGGGCACAGCCTCAAGATGAGGTGGGGGGGGCAGTTTAGATCAGAGTTTGAGGAGGAACTTCTTCACTCAAAGGGTGGTGAATCTCTGGAATTCTCTGCCCGTTGAAGTGGTGGAGGCTACCTCGCTAAATATATTTAAGTCACGGGTAGATAGGTTTTTGATAGACAGGGGAATTAAGGGTTATGGGGAGAAAGTGGGAAAGTGGAATTGATCCACTTCAGATCAGCCATGATCTTATTGAATGGCGGAGCAGGCTTGAAGGGCTAGATGGCCTACTCCTGCTCCTATTTCTTATGTTCTTATTAAGATGCCAACTTTTATTTTCCACTGTCTGCTGTGGTGAACCATGGGAGGGAAGAATGCTCTGCCTGAATGGCAGAGTGCCATGGTTGTGACAAGTTAGTCTAGTTCGAATTTTTATATATTTAAGTGGTTGCACGATTAAGAGCTGATCACAAGATTTTTATGGTGACGTCATTGTAGTGTTTCACAGATTCCTGCTTTTAGTTTCAGTTTGTCCTCAGTAGAGGCAACAACTCTTTGAATTAATCTGTTGCTGTTAGTTTGAATCTACTTGTGCAAATCACATCTTTTCTTTCTGTTTAAACTCCACAACTCCTAACATAGTCAGTACTTTATACCAAAGTGACCCACTGTCTTTCAGGAACTCTGTATTTAGAAGACAGAGGGAGAAATCTGTGAAAAGAATGTTAACCAAAAAATTCAAATTCAAGACTGATGGCTAGGAAATCATCTTTGATGAAGAATCAGATGAAAGAGCTGATAGAGCAACTATCTGAAGAAGCTACTGTTACTAGCTGTCTTTCCTCATGTTACTGAGAGTCTCGTGGTACAAATACGCAATGCTCATGTTGAACTTTTAAGAAAGTCTGTAGACCAGAGTACATACTAAGAACTTCCTATAGATCCTGAAGCCTATTCCATCGTTGATGATGGTGCAACCTAATTTCAGTTGCTGACCCCGAGATTTCAATGTCTGCAGCTGAGCAAACTCATGCTGAAGCAAGTGGTTAAGTGGTATCCAGCTTCTATTCCTATCCCTACTTACCTCCCCCATGGCCACTAATTTGCATTGGTAGAGCCAACCCCGGATCATTAAGGTCCTGATTCCTGGAAAATTCTGCTTCCCAGGAGGTTGGCAACAGAGGCGAGTTCATGACCCTGAATTGAACCCGCCTCCTGATTACTGCTTTCAGGGAAAAAATCTGCTTATTAATGCCCACAGTAGAAACTTCTGTTGGAAAAGGGAAACAAAATTTGAATTATATTCGTATTATGAACCTCTACGGCTGAAATTTTCCGGCTGTTCCCACTCATGGTGAACCCCTCCCTCCCCCTGCCATGGGTTCCTCAGCAGTGGAAAATGCGGACAACAGGAAAACTCAGTGAAAGCAATGGGCCTGGAAGATCCCAGTGCCAGCCAATGTCAGGCCACCTCTGCCACTGTAAAACACGCTGCCCAACATATATTTATATAATAATAGTGATTTGCTTCTGGTGCAGTTGGGGATTCCAGCACAGCTGCACCTAAAGTTGCACTCATTTTGAAAAGTGTTACTTTTCTGCTCACAAATTTCAGCTCAGACTCATTTGTATATTGCTCAACGCCAAATCTGCCTTGATCCAATGCAATCAGGCAACATTTCAAACAATATTTTTAAATAACATTTTGCAATATAAAATCCTTCATATATTTGAGTGGCAACTTGCTAATGTTTGAAGAATACAAATAGAAATGAGTTTGTTTTCCCAAAATCTGAGCATTTTAAATTAGGTTGTCAATCCAGCACCCGTGAATCATCCAACATCAAATTATTGGAAGTTGCTTTCAAAAATATGCAAAACTATTTTCCATTTAGATTGCCAGACAGTAGTCAGTTGCTTAGAAATTTCAAAATAAAGTTTCATGTCATTGTGTTCAAAGTTTCAGTTTATTATTTGGAGTCTCTTTGAATGCTTGCACACAAGTCCAATTAGCTTTTATTAAAAGTTAAATTTATGGCTTCTGAGAAATACCAGTATTGAAATGACAATGGCAACCACCAGGTGCTCTGGTTTCCTCCCCCCATCCAAAGATGTGCAATTTAGGTGGATTGGCCATGTGCCCCCTAGTCCTACTGTCCTTTCGCTCAGAAAGGACAGTAGGACTAAGGGGCACAGCCTCAAGATAAAGGGGGGGCGGTTTAGAACGGAGTTGAAGAGGAACTTCTTCACTCAAAGGGTGGTGAATCTCTGGAATTGTCTGCCCGTTGAGGTGGTGGAGGCTGCCTCACTAAATATTTTTAAGACGCGGGTTGATGGGTTTTTGATAAGCGAGGGGATTAAGGGTTATGGGGAGAGGGCGGGAGTGTGGAACTGAGACACGACAGATCAGCCATGATCTTATTGAATGGCGGGGCAGGCTCGAAGGGCTGGATGGCCTACTCCTGCTCCTATTTCTTATGTTCTTATGTTCTTATTAAATTGCTCCTTAGTGTCCCAAGATTTGTAGATTAGGGGGTTTAAATGGGGTAAATGCTTTGAGTTAATACTTAGGGTTACTTGGAATGGGTCTCTGTGGGATTGCCCCTTAATGTCAGGGGGATTACATGGAGTTACAAGGACAGCGCCTGGGTAGGATTTTTGTTGGTGCAGACTCGATGGGCTGAATGGCTTCCTTCTTCACTAGGGATTCTATGATTCATTCTATGAATTCCTCACATCTATCAATGCAATTGGCAATGCTAACTGTAAAGGTGAATTTAGAATGACTGCAGGGAGGTAAAAACATGCTGGTTAGAGATGGTTGCAAATAGGACTCTGATAAAGGCATTTAGCTAAATATAAATTTAACTTGCTCTGTTATTAGTGGTGCACTCTCAGCTACCTAGTCACTAAGCTCTAGAATTCCTTCCTGTATCTCATTGCATATCTATCTGCCTCTCCTCTTCTAAGATTTTCCTTAAAAACCTGCCTCTTTTTGATCAAGCTTTTTCATCCTTTCTAATACCTCCTCATGTGGCTCTCTGTCAAACTTTGTTTGACATCTCTCCCATGATGTAGTTTTTACATTTCACTACATTAAAGGTGTGAAACAAATGCAACTTGTTTTTGATTACTTTCAATGTGTTTACCCAACATACTTCATAATTACTTAAAACATTTTTCTTTCCATCCTAACGCAATTCACTGAATTAAATATAAATTTTTAAAAATTATGTAATGAATCAAAACAAACATATTAAGATAGCTGTAATATTTGACAGTGTGTTTCAAATCATCTGTCTCATGAGTTTACGTTGGCCAAATTATCCTAGACCTACTTTTAATTTGGAGTGTTACATCTACATATGATCAGTGATGAATGGAAGCCAGATTATAAAACAAATGCATTTCCAAAACTAGTTCTTATTGGGATGTCAGCCAGACTACAGCATAAGTTCTTCATCTTCATCGGTCTGTGTACAATACTTGCTTTTTACAAGATAAACTTCCTTGTAGAGAACCCCAGGGAAATATTAAAACACCAATTAAGTGTTATTTAAGAAAGAAAAGTTATCCAGAGCAGTTCTGCAAGCTTTACTGCCTTTGTCCTTTTGACGATTTGGGGGATTATTTTCTATGCTATTGTTTGGCTAAAACAAGCATGGAGTATTTGCATGGTTACAATAATCTGTAGCGTTTTATACCTGGATGACAGTTGGCAAAGTGTCAGACTTTTCACGCACTTTGCATAAAAGATTCTTCTCTTGCCCTAACATGCCTCCCTCTGCTTTGTAGAGAATGCGTTATTTGGTACTGCACAGACGTGCTTATGTGAGGTGGCCTCTATGGTCTTATTGCTCAGTTGTCAGAGAGGGAGGCTTCCCCAACACAAAAGATCAATCTCTCTGCTCTCCACTGTGGATTAGTTGAGAACAACTCTCCAGATTCTTGCCGGGCTGTTCCAAAAGAAACTTCCTGTGAGGCGTATAATCTTCTTCTTTAAATGGATGAATGTGTTACCATCAAGAAAAAGCACCTACAGAAACCCATATTTAGGTAGGTTATAGTATTTGCATTTTGTTGCTAAAGTTTTCTGCTTTTCCTTTCTGTTAAGAGTTGTTACAAAGAAATCGTGGCAGGATTTTGTTTTATGTAGCTGCGTAATGGTTAATTTTGTAAGCTGTTAACGTCCTGACAAATAATGTAATAACCTAGCAATGAAATCACTTTATACTTTTTAAGATCCTTCCATATTGCTGTTGAGTAAGTGAAGTTTTTGCACTTTGATCAAGCTTTAAAAAGTATCCTGCAGACTTTTTATACAGCATTGTGCATGTGCTTGCTGTACACTGTGGTTTAAAAACCATTAGTTACGGAACATTGCATCTGAGTTCACTGCAAAGGCTGTGTTTTTAATCATTAGTCTGTTAAACCTCCAGCAGAAAAGTCATCGTTGCTGATGCATTACAAGTGTTAATTTTAAGATCCAGTTTGCAAAGTAAGTATTCTGTGTATTATGTGGACAACTGTGGCGCTGATAGGAAATAGATTTTCATAGCTTCATAAAACCAGAGAAGGATTTTGTTTGAACAAAGTCCCAGTGTGGAATTGTTTTTTAATAGTTCAAAATATGATGCTCTCCAGAGAAAAGCAGCAGAAGCGGGGTTTACTTATTTAAAGAAAGAGCCAACTTTTGTCGTGTGTAAAATATTTTTTTCCCTCTGTCAGTGTACTTTAATTTTAACTGTCCCTGAGCTACACTAATTGATGTTGATAGCAATCCGCTGGTAACTTAGCATGGGAATGACATTATTTCTGGCACTCATAACAAGGGTTCTGTGGTTGGAAAAGGAAATAGTGTTCATGCTATCTTGTTTATAGCAAGTGACATCTCAAGACCCACTTACACTCCCATTGGACTAAAGTTTATGACATCTGTGGTATATCATAACTGTGAAATTGATGGGATAAATAAACAAACTTGCACATAAAACATGAACGGACTATTTACACTGGCATTTATCATTTCAAATGGATCTAATCCTGCATGAGGAAAAGTAAAAGGCTGAGTAAACTCACATAGCTGGTAAAGTGACATTACTACTTTAATCAGTAGAAAAGTTTGATCGTCATGATATCAGAATTATCCAGTGCACCATTGTCCATTTGTGAAGGATACACTGACATCTTTGTATAAAGAGCAAAGCGTGGTGGAATTGAAAATCAGCGGCCTGTGTTTTATAATCTCACCTGCATGACGTGTTTTGTGTCTATATAAAAGCTATCAAACTCCACAAAGAAATCTTGTGTTAAAATATGTCCTAACTTAACTTGGACTCATTGTTCTAGGCAGTTTTGAATAGATTTGAAAAGGGCAGGGAAGAAGACAGTTCAGTAAGGTCGACACCAGTTTCAGCGTGTACTCTCCCAGTAGTGAATCCGGGAACTGTTATTCTATGATACAAAAGGAGGGAGAAAGAGGGGATAGATAGTAAAGCCTCACAAACACACAATGCATCCATATATAAGCCATGGGTCAGTGCAATACATATTATTAGACTGTCCTAATAGTTGTCAAGCACTAGAATGATTTGTATCATTAACATGTAGCCATTGATTAATGACTAGATTGATTACAAGTTCACAAAGCAATAGTATTTGATTACTGAGAAGAATAACATGTCGGAATGAGTGGAAATCTTCCAATGATTTCCACCTGTCCATTATCCTTCTCTGTATAATTAAAGCATAAAAATCAACCACAGAAATATTGTTGTAATACTGCTGTAACTGTGTCCACATCAACTTGTGCTGCATTGGTCTTTGATTTATTGTATTTTTGCTATTTAAAACATAATGGAACCTTGATTATCTGTGTTCCCTGTATCCTCCTCTCAATAATCTGTCAATCTTTTTAGCGGACTTAGGCTGTGGTTTTGCTGAAAGCAAATTAAAGTACAAATGCACATTTTTAAATGAATTGTTATAGACTTTTGAGTCCTTGATCCAGCAGGATATAAGTTGCTTTGTAAGTGCAACTCTGCCTACAGACTTGCACTTCTCTTTAAAGACACGGGACTACCTTTCAAAATGCAGCTGGAACCAACTTTTGTCTAATCCCTATGATGGGACTGACTGCCTTTGAGAATTTAATATTCAGGGAGCACTGAAAAATAGCTTTGGTTCGGAGATCAAAGCAAGTCAGAACTTCAGTGCTTGGGAGATCTGGCAAACAGAATGCTGATGACAATATTTTGAAGAATTGGTGGGGAGGGATGTAGTTTTCACTTTGGGTGATGATGAGAATACAGGCTGTTCAGAATCAGCAGTTAGTTTGCACAATGTCTAATATTCTTTTCCGTTGCTCGTAAGAACATAAGAAATAGGAGCAGGAGTAAGCCCTTCGAGCCTGCCCCACCATTCAATAAGATCATGGCTGATCTGAGGTGGATCAGTTCCACTTTCCCCCTTTCTCCCCATAACCCTTAATTCCCTTGTCTATCAGAAATCTATCTACCCGTGACTTAAATATATTCAACGAGGTAGCCTCCACCACTTCAATGGGCAGAGAATTCCAGAGATTCACCACCCTTTGAGTGAAGAAGTTCCTCCTCAACTCCGTTCTAAACTGCCCCCCCCCTTATTTTGAGGCTGTGCCCTCTAGTTCTGTTTTCCTTTCTAAGCAGAAAGAATCTCTCTACCTCTACCCTATCTAGTCCCTTCATTATCTTGTAAGTCCCTATAAAATCCCCCCTCAGCCTTCTAAACTCCAACGAGTACAGGCCCAGTCTATTTAATCTCTCCTCATAAGCTAACCCCCTTATCTCCGGTATCAGCCTGATGAACCTTCTCTGTACTCCCCCCAAGGCCAATATATTCTTACGCAAATAAGGGGACCAAAACTGCACACAGTATTCCAGTTGCAGCCTCACCAGTGCCTTATACAGTTGCAGCAAGACCTCCCTGCTTTTATATTCTATCCCCCTTGCTGTAAAGGCCAACATCCCATTCGCCTTCTTGATCACCTGCTGCACCTGCAGACTGAGTTTTTGCTATTCGTGCACAAGGACCCCCAGGTCCCTCTGCACAGTAGCATGCTGCAGCTTTTCACCCTTTAAATAATATTCCTTCCTACTATTATTTCTTCCAAAGTGAATAACCTCACATTAGACACGTAATGTCTAATTGGGGTTGCCGCGATCTTATCTGCCCTCTGGGCCAGTTGATTGGTGCTGCAGGCTGGTAAAATTCCGTGTAAGGCCAGGAAATGAGTTTGCGCCTGGTTTGGTGCCACGCGCAATGTTCAGCTGGTGGGATCAGCTTTGTGCCCAGAGAGGGCATGAAGCTGATTTGCATGTTAATATACAAACATAAGAACTAGGAGCAGGAGTAGGCCATCTGGCTCCTCGAGCCTGCCCAACCATTCAATAAGGTCATGGCTGATCTTTCCATGGACTCAGCTCCACTTACCTGCCAGCTCACCATAACCCTTAATTCCTTTATTGTTCAAAACTTTATCTATCCTTGCCTTAAAAACATGTAATGAGGTAGCCTCAACTGTTTCACTGGGCAGGGAATTCCACAGATTCACAACCCTTTGTGTGAAGGGGTTCCTCCTCAACTCAGTCTTAAATCTGCTTCCCCTTATTTTGAGGCCAAACCCCCTAGTACTAGTTTCTCCCGCCAGTGGGAACAACTTCCCTGCTTCTATCTTATCTTTTCCCTTCATAATCTTATGTTTCTATGAGGTCGCTCCTCATTCTTCTGAATTCCAATGAGTATAGCCCCAGTCTACTCAGTCTCCCCTCATAAGCCAATCCTCTCAACTCCAGAATCAACCTAGTGAATCAAACAAAGAGAAACAAACAAAGAACAACCCAGCACGGGAAACAGGCCCTTTGGCCCAACAAGCCCGCGCCGCCGCATCACCCTACACCTAATCTACCCTGCGTATCTACAAATAGAACCCCTGACTTAGCCAGATTCAGGGGAGAATAGTGTCAATTTGGTAAAACCAATCAGCCTAAGAGCACATCTTTGGGGTGTGGGAGGAAACCGGAGCGCCCGGAGGAAACCCACGCATCCACAGGGAGAATGCACAAACTCCCACAGACACAGGCCCAAATCCATGTATCTGCACAGCTAGCAGTGCTAGTCACCGAGCTGTTGCGGCGCCCGTCTACCGGTCCAGGATCTCCTCTGCACGCCCTCCAGTGCCAATATATTCCTTCTCAAGTAAAGAACATAAGAACATAAGAAATAGGAGCAGGAGTAGGCCATCTAGCCCTTTGAGCCTGCCCCGCCATTCAATAAGATCATGGCTGATCTGAAGTGGATCAGTTCCATTTGCTCGCTTTCTCTCCATAACCCTTAATTCCCTTGTCTATCAGAAATCTATCTACCTGTGACTTAAATATATTCAACGAGGTAGCCTCCACCACTTCAATGGGCAGAGAATTCCAGAGATTCACCACCCTTTGAGTGGAGAAGTTCCTCCTCAACTCCGTTCTAAACTGCCCCTCCCCTTATTTTGAGGCTGTGCCCTTTAGTTCTGTTTTCCTTTCTAAGTGGAAAGAATCTCGCTACCTCTACCCTATCTAGTCCCTTCATTATCTTGTAAGTCTCTATAAGATCCCCCCTCAGCCTTCCAAACTCTAACAAGTACAGGCCCAGTCTATTTAATCTCTCCTCATAAGCTAACCCCTCTCATCTCCAGTATCAGCCTGGTGAACCTTTTCTGTACTCCCTCCAAGGCCAATATATCCTTTCGCAAGTAAGGAGATCAAAACTGTACACAGTACTCCAAGTGTGACCTCACCAGCACCTAATACAGCTGCGACATAACCTCGCTGTTTTTAAATTCCATCCCTTTAGCAATGAAGGACAAAATTCCATTTGCCTTCTTAATTACCTGCTGCACCTGCAAACCAACTCCTTGAGATTCCTTGCACAAGGACACCCAGGTCCTTCTGCACAGCAGCATGTTACAATTTTTTACCATTTAAATAATAGTCCATTTTGCTGTTATTCCTACCAAAATAGATGATCTCACATTTGGATGACATTTACTCATCCCGCATGGCATCGTACGGCGTCACGGACACTTCCTCCTTGTGGAGACAAGATGACCATGCCGTGGGAATCAAAGGCCATTGAACCCCCTGGATGGCCAGACAGTGCCCATCAGGCAGTGCTGTCTTGGCAGTGTCTACCTGCCACCCTGGCAGTGCACGGTTGAACACCATAAATGTACCATGGAATGTGGCATAATTAGAGGTGGGGCCTGAATGGGGTGGGAGGGTATGCACCATGACGGGGTGGAGGGGGGGGGGCGGTGGTGGTGGTTATGCTGGAAGAATTACGCAAGGTATGATGCATGGGGGGGGGGAGGGCTGTGCAACAGCAGAATGCAGGAGGGACTATGCAAAATGGGGACTATGCAAAGGAGGGGATGCAGGGGAGTGCTATGCAAGGGGAAGCTATGCAAGGAGTGCCCTGATCCGGCATTGGGACCCTCCCAATGGGTTCCCCTTTATGACCCCCAACCCTTCCCCTCCCCATCATGACCGCGACATGCTCCCATCACGATACCTGTCATACCCCGTCATCCTGCACGGCTTCACAACCTCCCTTCATGCCCCACCCCTGCACCACAACCCCAACCCCTACTCAGGCCCCACTCACACTCAGTCCCTGTCCCCTTGGCACTGGGTGCCAGATAGGCACTGCCAGATAGGCGACTGGGAATGCCTCAGAGGGTTCTCTGCCATCAAGTACACTGGCTATCATGCCATCATGGAACTGGCAGACCATCTGAATGAATTTGGGGGGGCAGCTGAACTTTGACATGGTCTTCCATAGGCCTTGTCAGTTGATAGTGTCGAAAGCTTTTGTGAGGTCAACAAAGGTTGTGTAGAGCTCGCGATCCTGCTCCTGGCACTTCTCCTGAAGTTGGTGCGCAGCAAAAATCATGTCAGTAGTCCCCTGACCTTTGCAGAAGCCACACTGTGACTCTGGAAGCAGGCCCTGTTCCAGATGAGTGACCAGACGATTTAGCAGGACTCTTGAGAGGGTTTTTCCTGTGATGGATAGCAGCGATTCAATAAGACGGCAGAAACTGCAGGCAGTGGACCAGTTCACTTATCTTGGCAGCACCCTTTCCCAAACAGTGACTATTGATACAGAAGTTAACTCCAGAATAGCAAAGGCAAGTTCTACTTTCAGTAGACTATGCTCCACTGTGTGGGAACATCGAGGAATCAGCCCAGCAACAAAACTGAAGGTCTGCAGCGCTGTGGTACTCACTACCCTCCTGTATGCCTGTGAAACGTGGACTGTGTATTGAAGGCTTCCAAAACAGCTCAATCATTTCCACATGACTTGTCTTCGCAGAACAGTACGCGTCAGATGGCAAGACAAAGTACCAGACACTGAAGCTCTCTCTAGAGCAAGTCCACCATCAGTCCACACACTGCTGATGAGAGCGCAGACCCAGTGAGCAGGTCATGTCATCCTTATGTCAGACGCGCGCACACCCAAGCAGCTCCTTTTTGGGGAACTCTCTGCTGGAAGACGCTCACATAGAGGGCAGAAGAACATTACAAAGACACACTCAAGGCCTCCCTGAAGTCACTTGACATTGACATGACCAGCTGGGAAACGCTGGCACAAAACTGCCCTACCTGGCGCTGCCTCATCCACAAAGGCTGTCACGCTTACGAAGCAAGGTGTATTGCTGAAGCACAACTTAAGCGCGAGCTGTGCAAGTCCAGAGCCACCAGCACAACAACTACAGTGTCTACACAAGTCTGTCCAATTTGTGCCAGGACATTGCGTGCCCGAATTGGCCTGATCAGTCATCTTCGGACACATCGCATTCAGCCTCAAAATGACTAATGGTGTCGAGGTCCTCATCGACGACAATGGACGAACAACCAGCCAGATAGGCATCACCCAACCATATCCCTGACCACCCGAGGTCATCAATAGCTTCTGGAGCCCTCAGCACAGCCGTCACATATGACTGGTGATGAGTCGCGCTGGTCTCATCCAAACGTCAGAAGGTCCCAAGAACTGAGAGAATCCTGTGTCAAATGGGTTCTGCGTATTTAAATGCTACTTTAAATATGCTAATTGCTCCATGGCCTTTCTATGCATGATCCAGTTTGCACTATTAGAAAGGCCTGCACACTATTTTCCTGGATTGGCAATGATCTGGGCCGGGTGTGGTGAGGTCAGAAAATCACCCCCCATATCAAACTAGATGCAAGGTCCTTCTGTTGTTTGCTTAAGTTCGCACTAAGTTATGAAAAAGAGCAAAGCTTTCATCAGGTGTGGCATTTACGTCGCTCTGAGTTAACTGACCTTTACTCAGAAAGAGAAAAAAATTCTGCATGCTTTAATTTCAATCATTTTTCAGCTTTTCTTGTTAATGTCTTACCTTGGATAAGTTGATGATGTTCTCCTCCTGCAGTCACAAGATTTCATGTTTCAGCCATACTTAGATTTGAGCTTATAATCTAGGCTGACATCTCTGTGCTGTACTGAGGGGCTCTTACATTGGCAGAAGTGACCCCTTTTAGATGACGATCAAAGCAAGGTGATGTATCAATGTGAAAGATATCGTAGAATTATCTGAAGGGGCTGAATTTCCTATCGCAGACGGGAACCAGGAAGTGGGTTCGATTCCAAGGAGTCCATCTCCTGTGTGCCATGGAGCTCGATTTGTGACCCTAGAGACAGATCAGCCGTCCATTAGTGGCTGAGGAGGAGGGAATTTAGGCGGAAGGCCAGAGAAATGGGCCACATTCTAGCTCAGATTGGCAGCTATTGCTGCCGTCTGTGTGTGTGTGGCAGTTAAAAAAATGAGAGGATATTCATGTTCAAAATGGTTGTGGCAAATGGAAAGCTGGAACAGTTAATTGGGCAGTTAAAGGTTAGTGACAAATTTTTAATACTGCTCAATATCAAAGAATTGATAGAATCCCAACAGTGCATAAGGAGGCCATTCAGCCCATTGAGTCTGCAGCAACTCCTTGAAAGAGCATCTTACCCAAGCTCACCCCATATGGACCGGATTTTCTGGATAGTGGGATCTTCCGGTGTCATCAATAGCAACAGCCCACCATGGATCCCCAGCGGCAGAGGCTGTGAATAACTGGAAACCCATAAACAGTGATGGGACCAGATGATCCCACTGCCAAGCAATGGTGGGGCTGCTGCTGCAAAACACACTGCGGTGTGAGGGAGCCCAAAATTCCTGCCATTGATTTAGACTGAAACAGGTTGTTCGCTGTCTTGACATCCTATCCCAACTCAAGCTGAGTTACCATTGCTATATATTCTCCATTACAAAAAGTGGTAGCTTCCACCTGTGTAATGTTGCCTGAAGCTGATGCTTTCTCAGCCCATTTGCTGCTGCAGCCCTTACTCATACCTTTGTTATCTTCAACCCAACCAGTTCCATGTTCTGCTGACTGACTTCCCATTCTTCATTTTCTGTAAACCCAATTCAGCCCAAATTCTGCCGTCTGTAGTCTATCTTGCATCAAGTTTTGCTCACCCATCACTCTAATTTTTGCTCACCAGCAGTGGCTCTCATTTCCCTAAATCCTCCAATGTAAAATATACAATATTGTGATGAAATTCCTTCAATGTCTTGCCCTCCTTATCTCTGTAATCTCCTTCATCTGATTATTAATGATTATGTCTGCAACAATCTAACTTCCACCATTTATGTTCTGTCCTTAAATCCCTTCTCTTCTTTTTTAAGGCCCAGCTTAAAACACACACTTCTTTATCTTGACACCCATTTCTACAAACATACAAAGATGGTACAAAAATACAGTCTGTTTTATCATTGTTGCAGTTTTTAGCAACATGCTTTCTAAAAAGCACATTCTTCTTTTGATTTGACTATAAAAGTCTCCTTAAAGCTCTGTGTCTTTATTACTTGCTGTGGCTTTTCTGCTTTCATGTTGCATTTATTAAATTGATGCTTTAATTGCCTAATTCTGCAACTGGAAGTAATCTAACAGTTTTTAGGTTTTATGCACCATCAGATGGTAATTGCAGAAATGCATGAGTAATTTAGTGTGTATTTAATTCAGTGACTTTAAATGTGCAAGTAATTCAAGCATATAGGAGGAGATTTTTATTTGTACCACCAATGTAGTATTGGCTGAACAGTACACAGAGAGAAACTTTGTGGACCAAAATTTTTAATAGTGTGTGCTCAACACTCAGTCCTCTTAAGTTAATGGAGGGAGAGTGGGAAGCCTTGGTTATGCATATGAGATCCTCCTGCCCTCTTTGCTTCTTCCTGCTTTGTCCAAGCAACACTTTATACCTAGGCAGTAGAGACAAAGATTTATCCCAATATGTTTTCAAATGACTATGAAAGTCTAAATGTGGGTTCCTGGAGTTCTTAGAAACTAATTTTTCTTCATCTCCAATATGTCAATAGGTCTATTAATCACACCTGTAATCCCAAAAATAGAAATATGATTCAGCTTATGATGGTGTTCCAATCTCAGCAGAGACCAGTAACCACTTCTTTCTAAAAAAGAAATCTGAAATCCTAGATTTTTACTTAAAGATTGAAGCCACAAGATTCCACGGTTTATAATTGAAAAAATGTTACTATACAAGAGTCAAATAAAGCAATACTGATTTCCATCCATGATAACCTCCTTTCTCTAACACTTAGAATCCACGTAAGTTAAAAATGAATTAACAGGCAAATTGTGGTTGATAGTAAAACAAACATCACATATTAAATGGCAAATGCAATCTTATGAATGGACTTGGCAGGCGACAATGCACATAGGCCCTTAAACTAAGTTGTGAAGTCCTTCAGAAGATTTTCAGTTCCTTTCCTTCTTGGATGTAATTTGAACCCCATTATATAGCAGCAAGTCTGTGGAACAGCTAAGTTCCACAGACACAACCTTCAACACAAATGTCAATTTGCAGAACTAATGCAATTTGGTCTAGATGGCTTCAATCAACTAATTTTGTCTTCAAGGAACAGGAAGTTGCAGCAACTTATTCTCATTCCTGAATCAAGCCTCTATCTTCTTTAGCTTGCTATTACAGCACCACTGGATCCATCATCTGCTACTGCTATCTGATTGGCAACTATCCTGTGGAAAGAGCACCTATCTCCATGTCTTGACTGCTTCTAATATGACCTTCAGTGATCCATCCAAGATTTGAAAGGTTTCTCTTCCCTACCTCAGAACTCATCCTCTTCCTCTTTTGTGCCTGTCACTGAGCACTGTGAATGTGGCTGGTCTTTGTAAATCCTGATCCTTTATTCATTCTTTTGAAACTTCATCCTGCTCACTCTCCCCAACTGGGCATAGTCCTGGAGGCAGGCTCTATATTGGCTGACCCCTGGGTAGAGTAACCAGAAGATCTCAGTTTCTGATCCAAAAAGGGCACCGCTGTTTTGTTCATATTGAGGTGATAAGATCCCTCACTCTGTGTATAAATATATAAAACACATCAGTGATGTGCCTTACGCAGCAATGCATTGCAAATTGCAAAATGTTGCTTATAATCCAGCAGCAGCCTGTAGGAGCCAGATTGGTAAAAGATAGGAACCATGGTTTGTCTCGCCCCATTGTGGTGGGATCCCTGCGGAAGATTCGGCAGTGCAGCCAAAGGTCTATTGACTTTCTGTAGCACTGGAGAATCCCAACAGTGGGGGTGGGGGACAGAAAATCACACCCTTTTGGAAATGCAATTATGGTTGCAGCCGTTAGCAAATTTCACATTGTTTACAAGAAAAGACATTTTGAGCATTGGCCACCAATGAAGTTTACTTAAGACAATTGCTCCCCAAAGATGCTCACTGGAAATGGTCTACAGATGAAAATGCTTCTCCCTTTGTCTTTTTTAGAAACTTATCCAGCTGTGTAGCCATTCTTCATTCATATCTCATGCTTAATACCCAGAGGAAGCTCTGCCAGGACATCCGCATCTGATAGCAAATTATTTCAACATGATAAATAGAAAAGTGCTTCAGCACCAGCCAGATCACTCAAGGTAGACTATTCAGAGTTTAGCCAAGTATAGAAAATCTCCATAACTATGTACCATTGTATTAACAGTCAGAAGAAAAAGTCCAGCAACTCACCAATGGGTTGCTTATGATCCCTCCAATGTACTGTTAAGGAGGTCCTCCATGCCGCTTAACATTGCGTTCAGCTATATGCGGTTAACATAAGAACATAAGAAATAGGAGCAGGAGTAGGCAATCTAGCCCTTCGAGCCTGTGCCGCCATTCAGTAAGATCATGGCTGATCTGAAGTGGATCAGTTCCACTTACCCGCCTGCTCCCCATAACCCTTAATTCCCTTATCGATCAGAGATCTATCTACCCATGACTTAAACATATTCAATGAGGTAACCTCCACCATTTCAACGGGCAGAGAATTCCAGAGATTCACCACCCTCTGAGAGAAGAAGTTCCTCCTCAACTCTGTTCTAAACTGCGCCCCCCCGCCGCATTTTGAGGCTATGCCCGCTAGTTCTGTTTTCCTTTCTGAGTGGAAAGAATCTCTCTACCTCTATCCTATCTAGCCCCTTCATTATCTTGTAAGTCTCTATAAGATCCCCCCTCAGCCTTCTAAACTCCAACGAGTATAGGCCCAATCTACTCAATCTCTCCTCATAAGCTAACCCCCTCATTTCCAGTATCAACCTGGTGAACCTTCTCTGCACTCCCTCCAAGGCCAATATATCCTTTCACAAACAAGGGGACCAAAACTGCACACAGTACTCCAGTTGCGGCCTCACCAGTGCCTTGTACAGTTGCAGCAAGACTTCCCTGCTTTTATATTCTATCCCCCTCGCGATAAAGGCCAACATTCCATTTGCCTTCTTGATCACCTGCTGCACCTGCAGACTGAGTTTTTGTGATTCGTGCACAAGGACCCCCAGGTCCCTCTGCACCGTAGCATGCTGCAACTTTTCAGTATTTAAATAATATTCCATTCTACTATTATTTCTTCCAAAGTGGATAACCTCACATTTGCCAACGTTATACTCTATCTGCCAGGTCCTCGCCCACTCACTCAGCCTATCCAAATCTCTCTGCAGACTTTCCGCGTCCTCCACGCAATTCGCTTTCCCACTCATCTTCGTGTCATTAGCAAACTATGTTACCCTTCATTCAGCCCCCTCCTCCAGATCGTCTATGTATATGGTAAACAGTTGAGGCCCCAGCACCGATACCTGTGGCACGCCACTAGTCACCAACTGCCAACCAGAATAGCATCCATTTATTCCATTTATATAAGACTGACCTGTTGGCTATTGTGTTGAGTTCAAAAGTAGCAGTGATTGAACCAAATCAGTATTGGACACTGATTGGCATTGTAATGTGCCTGCTATACATCCTGCTAGCTGGCCCCTTGCCAAGATGTAATTTCTGTTGGAACTGTGTACACATCTGACCCCATTTTTGTTGATCATGTAGTACCTAAAACAAAAAACTACATAAATCAATTTAACCTCTTACGCCTTTATCTGTTACCCATTGGAATCCAGGCTAATCCATCACCACTATTTTGAGTTTAAGGGGAGGCTGGGAAGATGGAAGGAATTTGATTAAGAGAACAGTTGGAGAACTCAACACTCAATCACTAGGATTAAGAGGTGCACTGAAAAATAATTAGACCTTCTTCAATGGGTTTTTGTTACTTTCATCTTTCATTACTGGAACACAGTTGTACCTCTATCCATTTTTTCATGGATATCCCAAACCAGCCCATGGGCTCAATGATGTTGCCCCATGATTTGAAAAAAGTGGTCACATTGATAAATGGTATCAGTATGATCCCAAAGATTTGCCATTATATTTTGAGATTACCAGGGAAAACCCTCAGAGTAAATGCATTGAGAGCTACTTTGACATCTTGCTCACAGTCAGACGATGCATTCCATTTCTGTGGTGCCAGGCTAATATAACAATGCCATTGAGGTTAATCTAAAGTGTTTGATAATAGGTTTGCCAATGTTGCAATTGGTTATTTGCTCCACATTAACCAGCGAAATTGTCTGAAGCTATGGAAGTCTTTGCTTGAATCCTGTGCTAATGGCTAGTAGAAAATTATCAACACTTTAGTCAATCATAGAACCCTACAGTGCAGAAAGAGGCCCTTTGAGTCTGCACCAAACACAATCCCACCCAGGCCCTACCCCCATATCCCTACATATTATACCCACTAATCCCTCTAACCTACGCATCCCTGGACACTAAGGGGCAATTTCTTAGCATGGCCAATCAACCTCACCTGCACATTTTGGACTGTGGGAGGAAACCCACGCAGACTCGAGGGAAATGTACAAACTCCACACAGACAGTGACCCGAGCTGGGAATTGAATCCAGGACCCTGGAGCTGTGAAGCAGCAGTGCTAACCACTGCGCTACCATGCCGCCCACAGTCATCATCTCACAGCGAGGGGCATGAAAAGAACCAGGCTGACACCTTTCACTTTCCTGCCTTCCTTTTGGCTGTTTCTAATTATACTTTCCAACATACACCTATTGAGACAGCTTTGTTATGAAGCTAACAAGGAACTGTTGTTTCTGTATTTATTATGACAACAAAATGCACTAGCAGTGACGCATATTGGTTAATTCATTCATTATTTACTATGGCTGCACAGGCACAGTGAATTTGTTACAGTTTTTTTACTTAGTAGATACTAGTTTACAGTGCACTGTTGAATCATGGAATAACAGCACAGCAGGCCATTTAAGCCAGTGTGCCAGTGCCAACTATTTCAAAGTACCCTCTGCTCTTCATATTCTTCCAGTGTATCCTCCTTTAAGTATTTATTCAATTTCCCATTGAGGGATTCTATTGAATTGTATCAATTGAATCTGTGCAATCCAAACCCTAAATAGTGACAAGCTCCTGTTGCCTTTGGTTTTTTTAGTCAAAAAATTTAAATCTGTGCCATCTGGTATCAACCCTTCATCTGTTAGAAGCAGTTTTATCTTTATTTACTTTATCTAAGTCCTTCATGATTTTAAACACCTCTATAAAATCTCCTCTTAATGGTTAGGGAGAACAACTCCAGCCTCTGTAGTCTTCTCCAATACTGTTCATTCAGTTGTTGGCTGTATAGAAATTAATATTGTTGAAAAGAGAGACAGCTTGCTGAGGATTTACATCTTGCACTCATCAGGACACACCCAAGAATGCCAAATTCTTTCCAGAACAAGTCAGCACATTATTTTTCCATTGGATAGCACCAGCCAGAAAGGGAGAATCCTAGAATTTGCAATTTCTCTTGTATATGGGTACAATAGACTGCACTAGGGCAACTAGAAACCCAACAGAAACTGAGCAAGCAGATTTTGTCAACAGAAGTAACAAATGTCAGGTCATGCACTTTGGCAGGAGGAATCAAAAGGCAGATTATTATCTAAATGGAGAGATACTGCAGGTGAGTAAAGTACAGAGAGAACTGGGTGTTCCAGTGCATGAATCACAAAAAGCTAGCAAGTAGGTCCAACAAGTAGTTAAGAAGACAAACTACGTTTTGGCCTTTATTGCAATAGGGTTGGAGTTTTAAGATAAGGAGGTTTTGTTGCAATTGTTTGGGGTGTTGGTGAGGCCCCACTTGGAATATTGTGTGCAGTTTTGGTCCCCTTACCTTAAGAAGAGTATGGTAACATCGGAAGCAGTCCGAAGGAGATTCATCGGGCTAATTCCTGTCCTATCAAGAGAGACTAAATAGTCTGTGTCTATATTCCTGGGAGTTTTGAAAAGTGAGGGGTGACCTTATTAAAACATATAAGATCCAGAGGGGTTTGACGGGGGAGGTGGTGAGGTGTTTTCACTAGTGGGACAGTCTCGAACAAGGGGACATAACTGATTTTAGAACTGAGCTGCATAGAAATTTCTTCTTAAGAGGGTATTGAATCTCTGGAATTCTCTGCTTCAAAGGGTAGTGGAGACTGAATCATTAGAAGTATTTAAAGTGGAGGTGAATAAATATTTGATAGTTCAAAGAATAGAGGGCTGTGGGGAAATGGCACAGAAAAGCATAGATGAGCCACGATCGTATTAAATGGTGGGGCAGGTTTGAAAGGCCTGGTAGTCTACTCCTGCTTCTATTTCTTGTGTTCTTGTGAAAGGACTTTCACTGCATTCATTTGCAATAGGTGGATGAGCACTGGAGAAAGAACATTCAGTGCCAGGTTTGCTGGCACCAGTTCTGATGCCTCATGGACCAACATTCATTCATATACCTGCAAACCCACACATGCTCCCACATTATTGATACTTCTAGGAACTCAGAGAGTGGCTACAAAGCTGATCACTGTCCCTCAGCCCCATCATATCTGAACAACAGGTATATTGAGAGCAACAAGACCAGCAGGAGCTTTATAGAGTATAGCATTGGTGAAGGTTCAAGTTTCTTGATCGCTACATGGTCCTGCTACGATGTAACCCAGCCAAAATAGGTTTCACCATTGCAGTTTGTTGCACTCTACAACATGGCAGTACAGTGAGGATTAGGGTAGAGGAGGCATACCACAAGTAACATTAGGAAGATTTGGATGAAGGACTACAAGAAATTGAGGAGCACAACACATCTCAGCTGGAGATATGAAGGAGCAACGGATGGAGTTCCCTTTGCAGCAACCTTGTCACATTCAATACCTAAAAAGTGACAAAAAAAACTCCTCAGTTTTAAGAGTCTTTGTTATCACTTTACCACTCCTTTAATTTTGCATTAAACAGCATTGAAACCATTTAACCAACCTGCCAGCATTGTTTCTTTTAGTAAAGAATGTCAATGGGATAAAATGACAGGGTGCTAAAGGAACTACTTTTAATTTTAATCCCAAACAATTATTGCCATGAATGCTAATGTCAATCAAATTATCAAGCTATTCTTGAAATACATGGCTATTAACTGTCTTACTCCTACACGATGTTCACCTCACTGGCTTAATTAGAGTTGCTGGAAGGCTATTGTTGCTTGTGTGGGGACCCCTAAGATGCTTGTGGCTGTGGAAGCTCATCCCTCTGACAGTCTGGCTGCATGTTGCTCCAATCTACCTGACATGGTAGCAGTCTGGGCCAATTAATGATCTAGCACCATGGCTGATATCTGTTGAAGGGATGGTGAGGAAGCAGACAAGTGAACATCCTGAGAGACACCAACACATCTACTCAGCACCTGAATAGCGAGGCAGCAAAGTGTAGAAGGGAAATGATGCCTTGAAAAACTTACTTCATCAATTTCTCTGAATTGAAAGTTGCCTCTCAAGGTTGGAGTATTAGTTTGAGTCTAGAATCTGCAATGGAATCTTGAGTTCTCAACAAAGCTGCAAAAGTAGGTTCTTATGAGGTGGGTTACTGCACTGATCTATAGGGTCCAAACTTTGGGTCTTCAGTCACATATGAACCCTTAGACAAATACTCATGCAGAAATAACTGCTGACCCTCAATTTCATTTTTCTGTGTTGTGTTTGAATAAGATGGAGCATAAACAATTAGGTTTTCCTCCAGGTGCTCTGGTTTCCTCCCACAATCCAAAGATACATGGGTTAGGTGAATCGGCCATGCTAAATCGATCCTTAGTGTCAAGGGGACTAGCTAGGGTAAATGCATGGGGTTGTGGGAATAGTGGTCAGTGCAGGTTCGATGGGCTGCATGGCCTCCTTCTGCACTGTTGGATTCTATGAAACCAGTGCCTCGGCTGGAGGATCCTCCTCTCAAAGAGAGTTTCTTCTAGTTTCTTCTAGGCCCATAGCTGCTGAGAAGGTCAAAGAGAAAAGGGGTAGTTTTTAAGATGGCACTCTGGGGCTACACAGTTTCAGAATACATCATATTGTAAATTGATTTAGGCAAGCTGACTCAATGGAGGGAATTTAATGCCCTCTTCCAAGATGAATTTGGAAGCAGGGGCATTTAATTGGTTCAGTGAGCAATGTGTGAGGACCCTGCTACCTTCCTGCCTCTGCCCTGATTGAGATTAATGATAAATAATAATATAATTAAGAAATACCCTGTTTAAGGGAATCGTCCCACTGTTGCTGTATTCAACAAGCAGTGGGCATGGCAGTTACCACAAGATGAGCTGGGAAACCAAACCCTGGAGGGGATGGGCAGTGTGGGGGATAATGACCTTGTCAGATACTCAGTGCCTGTGAAAGCCAACTCCCTGTCCTGCCTCTGAATCTGTACCCACCCCAGCCCCTAACCCATCCTAATTCACTCGCCTGTTGTTTGGATCCATCTTTGGCTTACAGTTCTCTCACTTCCAAACACTGCTGAAACCTTCAAAGATTCAATTGTAGAAAAGAACAAATGGGGGAGTGAGTTCTGTCAAAACAGAAAGTTAAAAGCAGTGAAGCAGGGTACTTCAGAAACTTTTGTAAATGCCCTAATTCTGATTGGTGATCTGAGATAGACAGTCATCTGCTGCATCAGAGACCAGGTCCAGGGTGTTTTAACTCTCATGCTTTGTTTATACAGTTTTCCAACTGATTGCTATAATACCTGTTCACTTGGCCAGAACAATCACTGCTTGTCAGTCAGAGGAAGTGCAATTATTAAAGTGTGTCTGCTTTTCCTTCTGGTTCCTGAGCAGAGCAGCTGGGCATGGGATGGAGTATTTCTGTGCCATCAATGGTGGGCACCATCGTGGGTGGGACAGGAAAATTTGGAGAGTGGCCAAAAGTGACTTTTCCTGAAGGAATGAAGCCCCATATTCTGTGAGCCTCTGTAGGGCTCCTGTTAGAAGTTGTGAGGAGAAGAGGGAAGTATTTTACACTACCACTGGGAGGAACCTGTTAAGCTTGGATGGAGGGTGGAGAGGTGGCCAGCTCCAGGAACATCATCCGAGGTCCTGACTTTAATGTCAGCAATAGTTCAACCACGTTTGAGTAGCAGAGGTGAGTACAGCTTTGCATTCCTTATTTCTCTCAGTAACAACTATTAACAGTCCTTTCCATTTCTTCCCCAGCACTCTGATCTCTTCCCTCACTTCCATCACAATACAATACAATAACATATCCCCATCTTATTCCAAACACACACTAGCCTCTCCTTTCATCATAGCCACTAACAGCATTCTCTTCTCACTTGGTAGATGTACCAAGCTGAACAGCATCTCCCAGGACTCCTTCCTTGCTTCACACTACTGACCTTTTCTCACCAATTGACACCTCCTTATCCTGAGTGTCTTTTGCTTCTTGTCCCTCTCAACATATATTCACCAAGCAGATGCTTCATACATCTTCTACGAGAAGATACTGATGCACTAACTCTTTCCCTGTGTAAGTCAAGAGACAGTAAGAAGTCTCACAACCCACCAGGTTAAAGTCCAATAGGTTTATTTGGCAGCAAAAGCCACAAGCTTTCGGAGCGCTGGCTGCCCCTTTGTCAGGTGAGGACAAAGGGAGGACTCAGCTGACGAAGGGGCAGCCAGCGTTCCGAAAACTTGTGGCTTTTGCTGCCAAATAAACCTGTTGGACTTTTACCTGGTGTTATGAGACTTCTTACTGTGTTTACCCCAGTCCAACACTGGAATCCCCACATCATAAGTCAAGAGAGTCAAATTATCAAGGAGAGAAGCAAGACCAGCATTGGGGGAGGGTAGCGAGTGGAGGTAGCAGGGAGTGAGGTGGTGGTGGGGAAGGGGAAGCTCACATCACCATGTCATCAAAGCTGAAACCCAATCTTGGAGCTCAATGATCCAGCCAGAAGTGTGCACAGTATTTATTTCAAGGGCCAGAGATTGTTCTGAATGAGCTAAGTACACCTTCATTAAGCACAACTGACATAATTTCACACAGGATACTGGTGCAAGTGCACAGTGGGACCGTAGGTACAGATTCACACAGTTCTTAAAATTTCTGCTCATGCTGCACTACTCCACTTAGTGCATTATAATTAAGGTATGTACGTAGGGCCCCTTAATGGGTATTTGAAATGTTTCTCAGAGTAAGTTGAGTTGCAATAGCATATCTCCACATGCACCTAATCAAACAGGTAAATGCTCATTGTTGGATTATATTACTCCTCTACATTTCTGAGTACTGGTATCAGTATAACATTTGCATTGGCAGCTCATGTTGGTCTTATGTTTTGATACTCTCATCAAGGTTAAATGGAAGTAGCTTTTATTTTGAAATACATTCATTGCTTGTACATGAGTAGTTTAATGTCAATGTTTTTAGTAAAAGCAAAATACCAGAGCTGACATCCCATGTGAGCGACCAGTCAGATCCCACTTTAATACAATAGTTAACTGATGTGGAAATCCTCAGTCAGAATTGCAAATGTAAGACTTCATAGCAATCTGTTCTTTTATTAACATGATAAGAATAACAAAATGAGTGTACACTGATGGATTATAGTGTTGGATTTTTCATCATTTATCCCATATGATGCAAATTTGGTGCTTGGCTGATCACAGCCCTCCATTTTGCCTGCCAAATTTCTTCCACTACCAACAAGACTCTTAACAAAGATCCTTAACAAAGTTCTCTAACAAAGATAATTAACTTGTGTTACCACGGTTACTAGAAAGCGAGCTCTAAACATTTACAACAGCCATTGAGCATAATGAACCTCAGCGCTCAAGGACAACATTTAATGTACCTCCTAGCATCATAAATTGCAATCTTTTTAATATTTTCTTTCTTGCTGTTGCACTATTCTAAGAACACCCCTTTGATCTTGACAATAGTTCTGACTATAGTTGCTGTGTGGCCCACACAGATCAGGGAAAAGGACGGAAAATAGGATTACATTCGCAGCAAAGATATATAAGGAACTTAAAATTTAGTTCAAAAGGTGGTAGCGAGTTTTCTCATTTATCTCAAAGTTTAACTCTAATGCATGCACAAGATATCTTTTGTTGATTTAACTCTTGCCATTCTTTTCCTCCTGAAAGTGAATAGAACTCTGATTCTTTATCATGTATGTTTAAGCTTCATTAGAGTTCAGAGGGTAAATAATTTCAGTGACTGGAATTTCTAGTGAAGCGAGATACCTGTATTTCACCCAAATCTAAATCCTTATTAAATTCTGGTAGCTGATTTTCTTTGAAACTATTCTTTGAAATTTGCAAACCACGGGAACTTGTCCCTAAGAGGCTCAGAGAGTTGGAATTTCCAGTGTTTTCCAGGATAAAATTGGAAGGCATTTTTCTTGAGGTATGTCATGAATCACTTCAGTTACACAGTAGCACTTCCTTTCAAAATCTGAGAGAATCAAAAATGTCTCAGAGTAATGAAATAGCCTAAAGAAAGAAAGTTAACTGTTCCAGATTTAAGGAGAGGAACACTGCATTTAATATCCTTGGGGATATTACACTATAGAACTAGTGTTTTTAAAGATTATCTTCTACTTTTCAATATTCATGAAGATTATAGTTCTAATTTTAACCCCTTCCACTTTTTGAGAGTGGGATTTGTGAAGGGTTGAATTAGCAGCAGTATGGCTCTTACTGTCTTCTCAGTAATCTCACACCACCTGCCATTTTAAAAGATTTTTGTTTTAGTCAGTGTCTGAGGCTCTAGCCATAGGCAGGAAAGGGTTTCACTGAAGTTCGAGTTAGGAGTCTAATATAATGCAGACTCCATTTAGTACATTTATTTCCTGTGACATGTTGGCACTTGGTGCTAAGGATACTAGGCCCCAAGGAACAATTGACTCAGAAGAGGCAGGCTTTAAAATAAATTATTTTCTCCCTGGATCCCAGAAGGAAACCTTGGAAGTCCCCTGACCTAAGCTTTCCCTCTCTCGGACCACATTCCTGCCCAGAATTTCCCCTTCCAGCTTATTGCACAATTCACTTACCTAACTAACTACAGTGATCTGTTCCTGCAGGTACCTAGTGATGGCATTTGCCCTTCTCCTGTGTACCTGCAGTGTTTGGGTGACAGCTGGAATGAGGAGTCTGTGTTGTTGAGAGCTGGGGGAGGGGTGGGTGGGGTTGGGGGTTTAGGGGTTTAATGGTCCAGCAAGAAGGGGTAAACTTACTGCTTGCTCCTCCGGCCTATGCTGACTTGTTATGCAAAGATAATATCAGGGTTCAAGAGCTGGGATGACATAACAAGAAGTCTTGCATTTTATAAAATTATTTTTACACCCTCTGGTTGATGGTGGGATCTCCTATTTAAGGAGAAACAGCACTCTTGCATTTTGATTTTATCAACATAAAATTTATGTTGTAATTTTCTCTAACTAGCCTGTACACCAATGTAATGTTCTTCCCTTTATGTGCTCCTAATCTGTAAAAGTTTGCTTTGGCACAATGTGTTTCATTCTGTATTAATTATCTTGGTAATTTTCAGATGCACATCATTGATTTAATCATTTGGATACTCAGTGCAGGGAGAAATCTTGATGTTAAAAAAGCTATTAATTATAAAGCCATTCTTATCCATGTTCATTGATTCCAACCATACTATAGAACTGTCCAAGAAAGTTGCTTTGTGTACTTGATGCACCAAAATTATACAGTGCTTGTATATGTTTATTGTAATAACAATTGTAATGAAAATGTATTACCCCCGTGTGAAGTCTATGATTACATAGACTTCATGTAATTTTGGGTTATTGTAAACTAAACCATAAGGTGGGGAACTGACAGGATCACTGACCACTGTGTTACTTCAGTGGAAAATAAAATCTGTCAGGATGGATTTTGTATGTTTTCTGTCTGCGCAGTACATTTAAAATACCCTCATTATTTCATAACGTAGGCAGAATTTTCCTAAGTTGGTAAGTGCAGTGGCTGGCAGGGGGAAGAAGAATTTGATGGGAAATGAGTTTCACGCTGCCGGAGAATGACAGCTGGGATTTTTCAGTACTGCCTGCTATTGCAGATTACTATTCCTGCTGGAGACCAGTGGGAAACCAGTTCTAGGGACTTCCCCATAGGTTCAGATATACTTACAGGGATTTGGATTTGGATCCTTGAGATGTAGGCAGAAGGCAGCGGGAGGTCCTGTTGGCTGGCAAGAATATATTATGGGAGGAGATAAACAAGGTTCAGAGAGGACTGTTCAGGTGGTGGTGCAATGCATTGGTCTCTGGGGGTGCTGGTGTTCAGGTTTGAAGGGGCTTGAGGGCTGTTTAAGTGTGATGAACCAGGGTTGGATAACCAGGTGTGAAATGGCATTGAGGTTTGTCTAGTTGTGAAATGGTGGGGGGATGCTGTCCAGGAGTGAAAGGGCATAGAAAGTGTCCAGGTGTGAAGGAGCATGGGGGTGTCCAGGTGTAAATGAGTATGGGAGTATCAAGGTGGGAAGGGGCTTGGGGGTGTTTCCAGGTATAAAGAGATATCCGGGGGATGTCCAGGTGTGACAGGGCTCACAGAGAATGGTCAGTGGAGTCAACTGTTAACTCCTGAGGAATGGTCTCAGGATGGGCATGGTATGAGGAAATGATGAGGGTTACAGGTAGCGGAGGAAATTTGGCATGTCCGCTATGACTCACATCAACTTTTACTGATGCACCATAGAAGGCATTCTTTCTGGTTGTATCACAGCTTGGTATGGCTCCTGCTCTGTCCAGGACTGCAAGAAACTTCAAAAGATCGCAAACGAAGCCCAGTCCATCACACAAACCAGCCTCTCATCCATTGAGTCTGTCCACATTCCCCACTGCTTCGGAAAAGCAACCAGCTTAATTAATGACCTCACATACCCCGGACATATTCTCTTCCACCTTTTTCAGTCGGGAAAAGATACGAAAGTCTGAGAACACGTACCAACTGACTTAAGAACAGTGTGTTCCCTGCTGCCATTCAGACCTACCTCGTATTAAGTTGATTTTTCTCTACACCCTAGCTATGACTGTAACATGACTTTTGGCACTCTCTCCTTTCCTTCTCTATGTACAGTATACTTTGTCTGTATAGTGCGCAAAGAACAATACTTTTTACTGTATACTAATATATGTAACAATAATAAATCAAATCAAGAGGGCGCAGTAGTGCAACATAAAGGTACAGCAATATCCATTGGTGGGGACATGTAAATAAATATACAGACTCAGTAAACTCCAGCAAGTCACAAGTCAGCACAACCACAGTCAAAAGCAAACCGGATAACTCCTTTTTGCTAACCTGATTGAACCAAAAATCTCCAAACCAACTCCTCAACTGCCAAAGTCAGCATTACCAGAATCACTCAAATTAATGGCTGCAACATTTCGCCATCATCTCCTCATGGACAAGATGAAGGCTGATTTGTATATCTTTTGTAACTTTAATTTTTGGACTGATCTGTGTGTAGGTGCATTGCATTTTATTATTATTTTCCTCGTGTTTTAGTAACTACTAAACTCAGTCTTTAATTCGAGGATGCCTGGTTAAATTGGTTCCTTTTAGAACATAACTATATTTGGATTGGGAAATGAAATCCACGAGGGAAGAGATCCTTTCTAAATTAACCTAGTTGCGACCAACTAAGAGGATTAAATAAAGAGGGGAAGTGGGTTCATTCCTCCTCACTGGGGAGCATGATAATTTGGGGATATCTCAGCTGCAAGCATATAAAAATGGGTTCCTTACTGGGGGACCAGTTGTAACAATATCCTAATTCTTGTATTCATTTAACAATATGCTCAGTTATAAACAATAGGATGAAAGATTTGTTTCCTAATTGAAAATAGTCCATTCGTAACATAGCCACTTAAGTGTGGTAGTTGCCTTCTGTCACATCAGGTGTAATATATTTCAACTCATGTTCTCCAACATGAGTTGTCAATGTCAGAATTGAATTCAGTGCTTGCAAATGGTGTTTTCAGTACTGTGATGAATGACGTATTTCAGTTAATGATTTGTGAACAGTGCTTAGTGTTGATTGTTGGTCCTTTTGCGTTGATCATAACAAATGGGTGGATGCTGTAAGGGAGTGTTTGCTTTCCAACATGACCATCATGTTTCATCAACTCTTTATCTCATGGTTGTGGTAGTCTGGCTCTGAATTTGATGTTTCTCTGCATTTACACTCATTTGATCCTTCAATTCTCTATTACATTTATGCACATGTTGATTGTTAGCTCTGTGGGGTATCTCAAGATGTGTGCCCATGGGATATGCAATGATGAGTATAGCTAAAGGCTTTCCAGTAGTCGCGTGAGAATGGCTCTGTATCTGTGAAGAAAGTGATTCAACTCTTGTTTCCATGACTTGTTTTCAACTATACATCACTTTATTCAAGGTATGCATAAATCTCTTAATTTCTGCATTAGCTTTTGGGATATGATTTTTTTGATGAGTTAAGCCTAGATGGTTCACAAATTTACTGAACTCATTACTGTTAAATGGTGATCCATTGTAATTTCTCACCATTTGAGAAATTCCAACAAGGCGAAAATCTGGCCAAATCCTGGGATGATGACTGCTTTTGTTGAAGTGATGCAACTATTTCTATGACTGGGAATTTGTTGTAGTCATTGGTGACAACAAGCAGGTGTCCATTAGTTAGTAAGTCTGTGAAATCAAGAGTAACCCAGATCCTTGGTCCTGGAGTATTCAGATATTTTGAAAGGATCATGAAAATTTCACACAATGGTTGCTTGGTATGTCAGACACTGGCTAATTTTAGACTGTCCCATGTAATCAATTCCTGGGAATTATACCTTTTTCCTAAGGAGCTGTTTGGCTTTGACACTTCCTTGGTTACCTTCATGTACTGCATCAACAACACATTCTCCATGATTGCAGTGACAGTGCAGTTCTGTAACATGGGTTCAGAAGTGGTCGTAAAAGTGAGCTCATTTCAAACATTATGAAGACCTTGTAAGATGTGAACGATTTCATTTCGGTCACCTCTTTTCAGTTTTGTGATTCCATAGCAATCTTACATAGTTGCAACACCTCATCTTGTTTCATTGCTGCTTTCATGCCAACTAGTTTTAATGACATTGGTATCATATTTGGGTTTACATTGTTAAGACATTGTTTGGCAATCTTTTCCTCATGACTAATAGGACTGACTGTTGGCAATGAATGTCACAAAAGAAAATGAGTTTCCTGGCTGATACTTTACATAGAACTGTACTCTTATAGTTTGAATATCCAGTGCTCTATTCAAGTAGATGGTTTGCTACGTGGACTGTTAGGCAAGCTTGCTAGTGGTCAATGATAGGTTATAACCTCAAATTATCTTTACGTGTGGAGATGAAACTGTAAGATACCCCATGTGACTGAGAGCGCTTTTCTCTCTGTTTATGAGTAATATTGCTCCATGGCTGTTATCGATTAGCATGTTAGTAGTGTGGTGAACAAAGCATGTGGGACACTTGCCTTTATCAATTGAGGCATAGAGTATAAAAGCAGGGAAGTTGTGTTGAAGTTGTATAGAACTTTGGTGAAACCATAGTGGCAGTACTGTGTGCAATTCTGGTTATCACATTACGGGAAGAATGTGATTGCACTGGAGGGAGTACAGAGGAGATTTACCAGGATGCTGCCTGGAATGGAAAGTTATGAAGGGAGGTTATGTAGGCTTGGGTTGTTTTCATTGGAGCAGGGAAGACTGAGGGCAACCTGATCGAGTTATACAAGATTACGAGAGACATGGGCAGATGGATAACGAGCAGCTGTTCCCCTTAGTTGAAGGGTCAATGACATGGGGACATAGGGTCAAGGTGAGGGGCAGAAGGTTTAGGAAAGATGTGAGGAAAAACTTTTTTACCCAGAGAGTGGTGATAGTCTGGAATGCACTGCCTGGGAGGGTGCTAGAGGCAAGTTGCCTCACATCCTTTAAAAGGTATCTGGATGAGCACTTGGTTCATCATAGCGTACAGGGTTAGGGGCCAAGTGTTGGCAGATGGGATTAGATGGCAGTTCAGGTGTTTCTAATGTGTCGGTGCAGAATTAATGGGCTGAAGGGCCTTTTCTGCGTAGTATGATCCTCTGATTCTATGTTATAGGATCTGCAGCATTTGCAGTGGTTTCGACTTTCCATGGATCAGGTGATACTCCTTCACCAATGGCTGACGAATTTGATTCTGTTTTTTGTTAAAGAAGCCTTCTTTCTTCAAGATGAAGTTCCATTCTCTAAGACGTAGGCCTGCATGTGGGGCAGCAGGGGCAGCAATTCAGTGGGGAGGGAATCGAGTTTGTGATAGGCAAGAGGGAAATCAGATGTGGTGATCATTTAGTGGGGGTCACAGACGGCAGGGTAATAGGAAATTGGGGGTGCAATGTCCGCAGGGGATGGGGAGAGTGATGGATTCCCAGTGCACTGTGTACACTTTACATAGTACACTGGGAATCCATCACTCTCCCCATAGCGCCCTCTGGCAATCAGCAGCTAGCTTCCCAGTGTGAATAGACTCTGTCCCCTCCCCCCATGGGCAGGAATCACACACTGCTTCATTTTCTTCCCAAATACCATAAGATTGAAGTTGGGAGCTCGCCCAAAAAGTGGTGTCATTCTGTCCTGTTTTTAAGTTCATTTGGCACTTTGAATTTTTTTGGTACAATCACTCCTGTTGAGCTCCCCAAAAGCTTTACAGTGTTGGCTAGCAGCAGGACACTTTGTCCTGTACTGATAAATGGGAACACCACTACCTGCAAGTTCCCCTCCAAGCCACTCATCATCCTGACTTGAAAATATATTGCTATTCCTTCAGTCGCAGGGTCAAAATCCTGGCATTCCCTCTTCAACTGCGTTGTGGGTTAACCCCTGACCATGGCCTGCAGAGATTCTGGTATGAAAGTTGAAAACAATATTTCCATTGCCACAGTTCAAGTATTGTTTGGATACATTGCAACTCTGTGAGACTGCTGTTATTGCTTTGCAGGTGGTTTCCTGGCACTTGAGTGATGAACAATATTTACTGGAGTAGAACTTGGACTGTAGTTTTTGGCAGCTTCAACTTCAGTAGCTGTGGAGTTGGAAATTGAATGTGACCTTGCTAGCTCCATCAGCTCTGACAGCTTTCTGTCATCCTTGACTGCTTTGTGGTGTAATTGAGTGAAAAAACAACCTTCAGTGATTTCCCTTTTGACTTGCTCCAGATTACCAAACTCAAATTTGGTTGCTAGTTCCTCAAGCTGTGCAATACTGATCAGCGGTCTTGTTAGTTTCTTGCTTCATGCATCTAAAGATAATTTTCTCACATATTGTATTCTTCTTGGACACGATTACGAACATTGGTGTCTTTGTAGCTCAATTGTAATCATTTTTTCCTTTTATCCTCCATGAAGGAAAAGCCACTCCTTGCCTCCTCAAACGTCGTAGCCATTTTTGCTAGTGTAGGACCTTTTTTAATTCATTTGTGGTACATGGGTGTCACAGGTTGGCCAGCATTTATTGCCCTTCCCTAATTGCCCTTGAGAAGGTGGTGGTGAGCTGCCCTCTTGAATCGCTGCAGGCCATGTTCTGTGGGTTAACTCACAATGCCGTTGAGGAGGGAATTCCAAGATTTCGATATAGCGACTGCGAAGGAATGGCTATATATTTTCAAGTCAGGATGATGAATGGCTTGGAGGGGAGCTTGCAGGTAGTGATGTTCCCATTTATCTGCTGCCCTTGTCTTTCTAGGTGGAAGTGATCATGAGTTTGGAAGGTGCTGACTAAGGATCTTTGGTGAATTGCTGCAAGGCATCTTTAGATTGTACACACTGTCGCTACTGAGCTTCGGTGGTGGAGGGATTGAATGTTTGTAGATGTGGTGCCAATCAAGCCAGGTGCTTTGTTCTGGATGACATTGAGCTTCTTGAGTGTTGTTGGAGCTGTGCCCATCCAGGGAAATGGGGAGTATTCCATCACACCCCTGACTTCTGCTTTGTAGATGGTGGATAGGCTCTAGGTAGCCAGGAGGTGAGTTACTTGCTGCAGTATTCCTAGCCTCTGACCTGTGGAGAATAGTTCCAAATGTGCTGAAAAAGGTGATACACACTGTCATTTTCATCAGCAACAATAATGAGACTTGCCTGGAAAGCTTTCCTCCTTGTTTGATCTGAGCTGGGTGTTAATGCATTTGGAACAGTTTTTCTAAGTGTGCAACTTAAAATGTTGTTTTCTCTGCAGAAAGTAGACGAAACCCTCCCAAAGGATTCATGCCTTCTTATTTTGCATTGTCTTCATCATCAGTGTGAGGTTCTTAGAAAATTTGCAGAGATGGCCAGAATTATAAGTGCACGAGCAACTTAGCTCTTTTTGTAAAAACAGCTTCTTCACACACTGTTTCTGCTTTTCAGACTCCCTCTGCTGGTACAGATTGGCCTGGTAGCTTCAAATGAACAGTATACACATTTTGTAATTTCAAAATGCTAATAGACGACAATAACTTTACATGCCAGTGATCTAATGGGTGCCAGCTAGCAAGAAGCTACCATACAATGTGGAGGCACGTTGTGCTATTTTGAGGTAGGCTTTTAGTCACCAAGCCTACTGTCTCTTTATGTGGCACTTATGTTTTAAAGTGTCAGTTTTGGTCTTTTAGCTCTCCCGTGAAGGACCTTCAGGTGGTTTACTATATTAAGGACATTATATGAAAAGACAAAAAAACCTTGCAATTTTCTGTGGCCTATCATAACCTCAGGAAGCTCCAAAATACTTTAAAGATGCTTAGGTACTTTTCAATTGTAATCATTGTTGTAACATAGGAAAATAGGAAAAGTGGCAGCCAATTTGCACAGGAAAACTTTCACAAGAAGCAGTGATAATCTTCAGATTATCTGTTTATTTTAAGGATACATAGAAAATACAAATGCCATTCAGCCCATTCTATCGATGCCAGTAGAAAAATAGCCACCCAGCCTAATTCCATTCTTCACAACTTTCTTCATGGCTCTTTAGGTTACAGTTCTTTGAATAGATATCCATGTACTTTTAAAATTTGATAGGTGCTTTTGCCTCTATACTGTTTCAGACAATGAATTGCAAACCCCCACTGTGAGCTGGGTAAAAAATTTTCTTCTCCAATCTGTCTAATAGCAACATTATAACACAGTTTTCATTTCCTTGCTGGTAAAATGATCATTTACCATTGTTTACCTGCTCAAGTTCTAACGTAATACACTCATAGCATAGTGATAATATTACTGGATGAGTAATTCAGAGGCCTGGACTGATGTTCTGGATTAACTACCATGGTAGCTGGGGGAGAGTTTAAATGGGGCAGCATGGTTTATTTATTTATTTATATTCATGTCATAAGCAGGGTTATATTAACACTGCAATGAAGTTACTGTGAAAATCTCCTAGCCTCCACACTCCGGCGCCTGTTCAGGTACACTGAGGGAGAATTTAGCAAAACCAATGCACCTAAACCAGCGCATCTTTCAGAATGTGGGAGGAAACTACAACACTCGGAGGAAACCCACGCAGACACGGGGAGAACGTACAGACTCTGCACAGACAGTGCCCCAGCCAGGCACTGTGCCCTGGCACTGTGAGACAGTAGTGGTTAGCACTGCTGCCTCACAGTGCCAGGGATCCGGGTTCAATTCCAGCCTTGGGTGACTATGTGGAGTTTGCATGCTCTCCCTGTGTCTGCATGGGTTTCCTTCAGGTAATCTGGTTTTCTCCCACAGTCCAAAGATGTGCAGGTTAGGTGGATTAGCCATGCTAAATTACCTTTTGTTGTTCCAAGATATGCAAATGTGCGGGATAACGAGGATCGGCTGGGGGAGAGGACCTGAGTAAGATACTCTGTCAGAGTGTCAATGCAGACTTGATTGGCCGATTGGCCTCCTTCTGCACTATAAGGATTCAATAATAAATCCTGTGGATTAAAATCTCATCTCAATAGTGGTAACCATGTTGCAATAATCTATGTTTCACTCATGCCCTTCAGGGTATGAAATTTACTGTCTTTATCTGATCTGGCTTTGGTGTGACTCTAGATCCTCAGCAATGGGGTTGGCCTTTAACTATGGATGGGCAATAAATTTTGGCCTTTCCAGTGACAATCACATCTCAAGAATAGATGAAACAAAACTGATTGCATTCTGTTATTGTATGTCAACACACTATACTGACTTTGTTGTTCAGTAAGATTTTATTGTGTCAAAGAAGTTTTATAGCCACATGCAGAGTATGTGAATGTATTCCAAAGCTTAGCTGACTTTACGTATATAGTGTGCACCATAGCACTGAAGCATGATTATATCAGCTGACTTAACATAAAAACTGAAGGGCCTGATGTAAACTTTGTTTGAATTAAAATCTCTCAGTATTTAAATTTCTGTGTTCATAAAAGTCACAACAGAGTTCATCAGGTTTTTAGCAACAACTCAAGACATAAAGCATGGACATTCTATGACAGCTTTAGATAGTAAAATGGTTTAAACTTATATTGTAAAATTTAGATTTCTATTTGCATAATGCTTTTGAAATGTGAAGTTAAACATTTTGACGATAAACAGAACATAAGGATAACTCTTTTCTGAAAGTTATAAACATGTAATTATCTTGTCTGCGTAAAACAAAATATGTATCTTTTTGTTGAAGTTGTGTTGTGTAAGTATTATGATGTAACATCCTGGCTATACTGTTCTACTTAATGGGAATACACATTGGACATTGTAATCTCATCATGGCCTATCCAAAGCAATACTATCTAAAACTTACTTAAATTTTATGAAGAGGCATTGGTTTGTCTGCAAGTACTGTACAAAATACTGTAACACATAGCCACAAATTAGGTGAAGTGAAATTATGTTTAACCATAAAGAACAAAGAAAATTACAGCACAGGACAGGCCCTTCGGCCCTCTAAGCCTGCACCAACCATACTGACTTAACTAAAACCCCCTATGTTGAATAAACTGGTTAGAAGGATATACTGGATTCTAAGCAGAAAGGCATAGAGTATGAAAACAAAGAAGTCATGGTGAATCTTTATGTTTTGATCTTAACTGGAATATTGGGCTGGATTGAGCAGCTTCCAGTGGGATAATTTGATTTGATTTGATTTGTTGTCACATGTGCTGGTATACAGTGAAAAAGATTGTTTCTTGTGCGCTATATAGACAATACACACCCTTCATGAAGTATATAAGGGAGAAGGAAAAGGGTAGTATGCGGAATATAATGCTGCAACTACAGGGAGGGTGACGAGAAAGATCAGTTTAGTAGGTAACAGGACTGTTCAAAGGTCTGATGACAGCAGGGAAGAAGCTGTTCTTGAGTCTGTTGACACGTGTTTTCAGACTTTTCTATCTTTTCCCCGATGGAAGAAGGTGGAAGGGAGTATGAGGGAGGTGGAAAGAGAAAATTGAGCATTGGATGGCAAATTAGCGTCAATCTGGTGGAATGGCAGCTAATTTGAACTGGGAAATGGAATTCCATCTCCAATCAGGAAGTTCAGAAGCAAGATAATAATGCCATAAAACGGATGTCAGTCACCAATTGCAGTCCTCTTGCCCTCTCAGTCTTTTGTTATTCGTTTAAACAGCATTAAAAAAAATGATGAATAAATAAAGTGGAATAACATCCAGGTGCTGCCATTTCCACCAGCAGACTCTACTGCCACATGCAGCAACGGTTCCATCTGTAGACCATTTTATTCACAGTGGTGCCACCTCCTCATGCCTGACATAAGTCAGTTCTAAGTCTCTTCCTGTCCGACTGCTGAAAAACAGAGTGGGCAACAAAAAAAAATTCAGTTGAGTCTTTAATTTTTTTTGTTGTTGTTGTTAATTGTTTTTTGTTTCAAGATGGAAGATGAACTTCTGATGTTGGCGTCTGCTCATCTTCTGTATTATCAGAGACTGGCGTAATGAGATTGGATTGCTTACTAGGCACTGTATTTTACATAAGAATGAAGGACTGGTGGGGAGTGCCAACAGAAGAAATATATAAGATCAGACTAGATTACAAATGTGACTGCTCCACTTGACTCCCTGGTTCCAACTCAGAGTCCCTCCTCGATCTGTGGTCCATGCCCTCCTGCCCTTGGTCGCCGCACCTACACAAGGATATTTTGGCCTTGGAGGGAGTGCAGAGGACGTTTACTAGGCTGATTCCGGAGTTGTGGGGTTGAACTATGAGGAGAGGCTGAATAAACTAGGCTTGTACTCGTTAGAGTTTAGAAGAATGAGGGGAGATCCCATTGAGACGTATAAGATGTTGAATGGGATGGATAGGATAGAGGTGGAGAGGCTCTTCCCGCTCAGAAAGGACAGTAGGACTAGAGGGCACAGCCTCAAGATAAAGGGGGGGTGGTTTAGAACGGAGTTGAGGAGGAACTTCTTCACTCAAAGGGTGGTGAATCTCTGGAATTCTCTGCCCGTTGAAGTGGTGGAGGCTGCCTCGCTCAATATTTTTAAGATGCGGGTTGATAGGTTTTTGATAGTCAAGGGGATTAAGGGTTATGGGGAGAGGGCGGGAATGTGGAACTGAGCCACGACAGATCAGCCATGATCTTATTGAATGGCGGGGCAGGCTCGAGGGGCTAGATGGCTTACTCCTGCTCCTATTTCTTATGTTCTTATGTTCTGCCCATTGGCTCAGCTTCCCATCGGGACACTTGGTAGGGTCCCTGTGATCATGTGTGGCCCTTGGGAAATACTTCCTCTCCCCCTCCCCCCCAACCCATCTAAAAGTGCCACATTACTACACTGGGGTGCTCTTAGCAAAGAGAAGGTTGAGAGGAATTTTCTTTGTTCTTTGTTTGTAATTTTCTTTGTTCTTTGTTCAGTTGGGCAGCATGGTCAGTGCAGGCTTGAAAGGTGGAAGGGCCTGTTCATGTGCTGTAATTTTCTTTGTTCTTTTTCTTGGTTCTCAGGAGACTTGATAGAGGTGTTCAAAATAATAGCAGGTAGAAAATAGATGTTTCCATTCATGGAAGGGTTGAGAATGAACAATGGCATGAGGATTTTTTTTTGCATCAAGTGGTTAGGATCTGCAATACACTGTTTTCAAGTATGGTAGAGGCAGATTCAATCATAGCCTTCAAAATGTAATTGGACACACAATTGAAGAGAGCAGAAATTGCAGGTCTTTGGTTAAAGATTGGAGTGAGACTAGATTAATTGCTCTTGTAGCAAGCAGGCACAGAAAAAACAGATTGATTGTATGGCATAACCATTCTATAATTCTATGTATATTGTAAAATAGAATGAAAAGTGATGAGATGAATTGGATGGGAGGAAGGCTCATTATTATCTACAATAAGTTATAGTACTAAACACCATTAAATTGTTAAAAACATTGTTCTTAGTAACAAACTAGTATGTCAAAGTGACTCAGGCAAGATAGTTGGACAATTTTATTTCTACTTGGAATGTAGGAAGCAGCAGTTAGACAACATTTATAATCCATCCTTAATTGCTGGAGTGTATTAAGGTTCTAAGACATATGTGTGGCATTTCCTTAGAAATTCTCCCAACATTTAGCTATAACGATAGTGGAAACCATGGGGATGTGGTTTAAATAGTTAAAAACACTAATATACTTCATTGCTCCAGGATATTTATCAAAGAATGGGAAATGAGGAGGCTTCCGGAAGATTCTGCAGCGGCATAGGACTGAAATCAGACATAGATTAAATCAGCTTGGGATGGCAAGTTTCTTCATTGTCTGACAGGATAACCAAATGTTAACCAACTCTTTCCTTGGTAACTCCAGTAATCTTTAAAAACTACTTACAACAATATTACATGCTTTATTCATTCTTCATGTCCCTTTTTTTTAATGTGTGGGACATAAACATTGCTGGCTGGCTAGCATTTATTGTCCATCCCTGGTGTCCTTAAGAAGAAGGTGGTGAGCTTCCTTCTTGGAATGCTGCAGTCTACATGCTATGGCTTGACTCACAATATCATTAGGGAGGGGATTCCATGATTTCGACCCAGAGATTGGGAAGGACCAGCGGTATAGTTCCAAGTCATGATGGTGAGTGGCTTGGAGGGGAACTTGCAAGTGGTGGTGTTCCTATGTGTCTGCTACCCTTGTCCTTCCAGATGGAAGTGGTCATGGGTTGGAAGATGCTGCCTCAAGATCTTTGGTGAATTTCTGCAGTGCATATTGTAGGTGGTACACACTGAGTGTATGAATGTGCAAAGTTTCTCTACTTTATTCTAGGATTTATTTTGCTTGCCATCTGAGTTTGAAGATGTAGACAGCTGCTGCAAAATATTTTGACTCCCTTGCGATGGACACTATTATCGACTGAAACTATTATTTGCTCCTTCCGTCCTTATGCTATAAGGTTTCAAACTTCTGTGAGGAGTTCATGGTCGGCTATCTCTGTGCTGCTGCCTTGTGGAAAAGCAGCCTTATTCTCAAGCACACCAACTGCTCCACTGACAATGAGAATGGGATCCTGGTTATCAGCGAACAATGGAAGAACAGACTTCAATAAAGCAGAAAGATCTGTAAATTCCTGAGAGAAACAACACAATGCCCTCAAGGTCCACTGAGAGCGTTATTCAGGACCATCATTCATCCATCAATTTTGAACAGGGATTGACCAAATGCATCTGCTATCTTCTAAATTTGAGCATCATATGAGCAGAACATAAAACTAATATGTATAAATTTGCTATCTTACAGCAAAAAAAGTAAAAATTAGATATAACGGGTTGAATCTGGCCTTAACAGCAATGCAAAATGACAGATTACCTTTGACTTCAATGAAAAACTCCAAGTGGGCTGCAAAAACAGTATTTATTCCCTAATACCTGTTCTGCCCTTCCGTTCAAAGCCAATTTCATCCCAAATCTCCTTGCTAAAGAGAGGGCATCTTTATTTCCTGCAGTTGTTACTAAATCCCAATGCTGACTCTTTATACGCATGAGCTTTAAATCTCAAAAATGATCTCAAAAGAAATGTTTTGACAAAGGGAATGAATATCTTCCATTTTAACATCATGCTACTCTGCAGGCAAAGAGGAGGACGAGTAGTATGTGTTTATGTGTATTTGATTCTGGAGCTCAGAGACCTGCTTGGGATTGTTTCTTTGGGTCCCTAACCACCACTAGGCAGGGCAAAAAGCTATCTGCTGATACTAGGGACCTGAAGAAATTTTCCACTGTTTGGCATGTTTGAGGAACCAGTCACAAGCTTAGTTCCTATGGGTGGGATTCTCCTAAAAAAATTTGAAGTGTTGAATTCACATAAAAACTGGAGTAAGTACTGCTGTTTTTTTCCAGTGGGATTTTCAAAATGAATACAGATTAGGGACCCAATTCACCCAAAAAAAAACTCGAAGTACTGGATTGGTGGGAAAAATGGTGTAATTCATGATTGGTTTGTCAGTGGGAATTCAGACTTAAATCTCCCCACACTGTGTACAATGCAGAGTTCACAACTGTGAATAGCATTAAAAACTCGGTGCGGGGCGGTTGGGGGTTGGGGGTGGGGGGGGGGGCCTAGTCATACCAGAGTCTGACAGTTCCGGGCCTCTGTGCCAACCCCAGATCCTGCGCAGTTGCCCCTCACAACACCCCCATGGCCCGAAAGTGGCCCACACAAGCATTCCCCGACTAACCCCGACCCCACCCTGCAATCTCCAACTTCCCAACCTCCCCCTCCCTGCAGTGACGATCCCCCCCTCACTCCACTCGGCAGAGCCTCCCCTCAGAGGCAGCCGTCCCCCAACGGGCGATAAACTCCCCCCACCGGGAAGCAGACCCCCCCACAGCCCACCCTGATCGCTGGTCTCCCTCCAGCCCCAGCCGATCCTATCTGCAGAGTGGCAGTGGGACCGCCCACCCCCACCCCCACCAATCGTCCCTGGGCCCCACCCACAATAAGTCCCTCCTCTTGGCCCTGCCCTAGGCCCCACCCCCTCAGCACTGCAGGGTGCCCATGCCCAGGGGTCATCACTTCCCTGCCGCCCCGACCTCCTGGGGGACTCTGATTGCCCCTCAGGAAGTCGGGCGGCAGGGGTCTCCCACTAGTTCCCTGCAAGTGGGGAGCTACACTAAACTCCACCAGAATGAAGTAATCCGGGCGGGGTGGGAGATGCAATCAGGCCCAGAGATTTTGGTCCCAGGTCCGATAATGACATTTAAGATAGATTAAAGATAAATTTAAGATAAATTTAAATTGCTTTATCTTGTCTTCCCATTGGTTTCCAGCACCATTTTGACTGTGTCTGCTCTCAGGCTGTGGGAGACGTGCATGCGTCAAGAATACATGTGTGAATTCCACAAAATGGCTGACATGCACATCTCCCAACCCAATGCGCCAAAAATTATGCACGTCGGGATGGGAGAATTAGACTCTCAATTCTCGTGGGCCTAGATATCTCAGTCTCGGCCCACATGTAAAAACTATTGAAATAAGTATTTACATAATTTATTCAGCTCTGCTCTGATTTCTGGCACCTGGAGACTAGTGGAGGCCGTGGCGCCCAGCAGGAGGCCAGCTAAATGTTCTTAAATGAAGAATAAGGACCCCCCCCACCCCAATCTCTCAAATGCTGGAAAGGAAGCTGCAATTTTCAAAAATTAGAAACTTGTTTTATTATAAAAAGATTTGGGTAGCAAAAAAATTTAATGATTCTGTACTAAAATGCTGCAAAAGATCTACACTTCAATGTAATATTGACTTAATTGTCAATTTACTCTTCAACAACGTTAGGCATGGGTGAGCTGAAGTACCAGAGTTTAATTCACTCTGACACAAAACTGATTTTGGACCTTCTACCAAATTATCCCCCCTCACCAGCACCAGCACCACCCACCACCCCCACTCGTCTGACATTGAACCTGACAGCAGGATATGGGAAAATTCCACCCGCAGTCATCAAACCTCATGACAGCATGTAAATGAAGTCATTAGTATAATTATTCAATGCTCCATGAATCAATTGGAACCTGTGCAGGGTGTCTGCAGGGTTTGGAGGTCTCAAGTGTAATGATATAGTGCCCAAAACAGCTTTACTTCAATTATGATCATATGAATGTCATTTTGAGAACTTTTTACCTTCACTCACACAATTACTTGCCACAGCTTCAATTATAAGGACACTTAAGCCCGTTAATGTAGCTTTTGTCAACATTTACTTGCATACTTCACACCAATTGACTATTTTGGGAGGCTGGATGTTAGTTGCATTGCAATTTTATACGCTCTTTAAACTTTCAGCAATTCAACCAATTTTCTTCTGCTTGAAGGAAAGAAAAACGACTTAATAGGAATATGAGGGAACAATAAGCACTAGTGCCTCCAGTCTCAAACAGCTAACTTGAAGAAATAATCATGCAGAATGTGGTTCCATGCAGGTGAATTGGAAGATGTCACACAGGAGGCATGTCATCTAAAAGTAACTATTACCATCGTGACTGCTTATTTGTCCTCCCTTAGTCATGCATTGAAGAACTCTAAATGGAGCTTTTAGTTTTGGGAGAGTGTGAAGTATATGTCCCAGATTATGTTCCTTCCTAATGACATCAGTAGTGAGGAATATTGGCCATGGTGTATAACGGCAGATGATTCACTAACACCCATTTTACATTCTTGCTGAAGTTTTAATTTCTGGCACCTGTCTTTCACACATTTGGCATGTATCATAGCAAAATAGCATGCTATGTGTTGTCACAGCAAACTTGTTAGAAGGAAAATCTGACTTACGTTTTTATAAATATTTCAGAGGAGTTGCCAGACATAACCTCTGAGCATGTTCACCTTTCACCTCACCGCACTCTATCTTTCATTTCGTCTGTCACAAGCACCTATCACAAGTCCATCCACTCCAGGAGGCTGATCTATTTCGATTGAAGAGGGGAGTCTTGGCTCATCCATGAATGAGAACAAGGAAGCAGAGGTAAAGTTGTGAAACTCTAAGCTTCTGATAAGATGTCATCCTTAGTTGCTAAGGTACAAGATTGGAGATGTTCAGGATCTAAATACAGAAATGTGCTGATTTCTGAGGACCGTTGATTCCTGGAGTCATTTGAGAGCATGTGACATACCCTGCATGGCATAATGGCTGTGGTGGGGGAGTCCACAGAGTACCACCATTTGATGACTTCATTTCACAGAACTCCAGAACACCCTGGAGAATATGGTACCAAAGACTTCTTAGCGCGAGTTGTCAATAAAGTGATGGTTTATCCTGGAATGGTAATGGTCACTATCTTGATAGCACCTTAAACCAGGACTTAACAGCCTCATTTTGACTCTGCAGTTTGCTCCCAAGCACATCACAGGACACGTGGTGAAAATGTACTGTGGTATGGCTGAGGTATAAATTGGAACAGGTGAGAGAGCTATGTCTCAGTGTGATACAATATTGTGCCATCCTACTGCCCACCTCATTTGAGGGTGGGTCTGAGCAGTCATTCCAGCATTGAATGTGATATAAAGTTAGTTCAGAATTAGCACATTCAACTCAGAGCCAGAAGACTATAGATTCAAAGCCCACTGCGGATGTGAGCACATTGTCTACATTAATACTTGGAACACTACTGATGGGCTGCTGGATTGCTGAGGGCTCTACCTTTCAGTTGAGACATTTAACAAGGCAAAGTGTTCCGATGTCTTATCCAAAAATGAGTTGGGATTCTCCCCGGTGTCAATATTAATCTCTCATGCAGAAAACATACTGAACAAATTAGCTGTTTTGTTTACCTACAAAACAACATGACATTTCAATCTATTAACTGCCTCTGAAGTATTTTGGGATATTTCCAAAATGATAAAAGATGCTATAATAAGTGCAAGTTCTTTGTTTCTCCAGGGCCACCTCATGGCCCAACACAAGAAGGTAACAAATCACCTCCATTCCAACAACTATCTGTTGACATCTTGCAGCTAGCTATTCACTAACTTTGTCCCCTGAGGCATTCCTAAAACATGGATTAAGTCACTCATTCCTGAAGAGGAAGCACAGTGAAAAAAGAGATGCTAAAAATACATAGATAAAACACTTTTATGCAACCAAATTGCTTGATTAGAATTCTAGTTTAACCAAAACATTTATTTGAATCACGATAGATTTATGTTGCCCCAGATGAATCGAAGCATATGTATAACAAATAGTATCAACTAGAGGATGGTGATATGCATTGTGTTTAAGAAGGCAGTTCATTATGCATATGTGATCAGGACTATTTTGATAGAATTTTACCAGTTCTCTGGCTACAGGCTGGGAAATGGGAGGGCTGGTAAAATGGAATCAGATGAATTACAAAGGAGACCTCACATTTTCCACCGCTACAGCATATTTCTAGAAGTGAAAATAGCACAGATAATGGCCATTTTCTGCCTTATCTGACAATTTACCAGATGTGCCCTTTGCCATTTGGGAGATCACCAGGTACATTTAGTAGGCCTGCCAGCAGGGATGCAAGAGGGGTAACTCCTTAATGGCCGCTGTATGGTCCACACAGTGACTTGTGATGGCAGTGACCACTCCTGCTTATCTTGCCGATCAATTGGGTCTGGCTGTCTGATTGTAGCAGATTAAAACAAATTCTTACCTGCCCTTCAAGTGTGCCTCAATATGAAGGATAGGTCCTGAATTAGACGCTGCCCAAGCAGCAGCCTTTTTGTTGGCTGCCACCAGTAGAATTGCCCCTGCGATCCTGCTGTCTTTCCACACTGGCTTGAGTCTCGCTTTTGGTCCAAGTGGTGGGATTACCGACCTTCTGGTAAAATCCCCTTGTGAGTGGTGTTTTTTACAGGCAGTGTGACCATACAACAGTCTGAAAAGTACAGTGCAGTGCAATAAACGGGTTAAAAAATATTAGAAGGAACATTTCTCGTGCATGCAGGCTTGTTATAAAATTTAATGAAAGCGTGTTCATTGGATTTGGCCATAGAATTTTCTTTGGCTGCACTGCCAACAGTACAACCTAACACATCCTCAGCTCCCTCCTTTTGTTCCCTAGTTGCATAAGGGCAAGACATAAGGCACACCCCCATGAAAAACATACAGCCTTACAAAGTGGAGTGCTTAAAAGCATTTATAAGTTCGCTGAAATTTTGAGATGTGGTGAATGTCCAAAGATGGGAAAAGAACATTTTCATGGTTTACCAGCTACAGCTTCTGCAACCATTAGTTTGTCACTTAGAACAATGCCTGGAAATTTCCTATCAGTTCCTGGAAATGGTGCATGCCCCTTCACTTTCAAATTTACAACTTAATGAGACTCTCAGTCACCAGTTAGCAGAGAAGGAGCTTTTGATATTCTTAAACAATAGCATCAACGGTAGTTGGGTTGCTTGATGTCATGATGCTTTGATTAAGGAGTAGCCACTTGTCATTCAAACTTATGGGTTGTTAGCAAATTTACATTTAATTATACAAAACAACACTGCTTTTTAGAGAGATTCCACTGTAGTATTATGTATTTCCATTAAAGTTGCCTCTGTTGAGGATGGATATTAGTGGTCTATAGATTTGTAATGGATTGGTCTTTAACAAGCAAATACAGTTGAAATACAACATGGAATAAGACGATTTGTTTCCATAAAGTAATTTGTGAGTTAAACAGCACAGGCTGGCATGCATGTCAAATTGGGTCATTATAGTACTATTATAACCACATGTGAAAACAAAACTTTGGTCTGAGAAAGAATGTGACTGCTTAAGATTTATGGAAAATGGAGTGAGATTTTCTTAAAATACTTTGTTAATGTAGTTCACTGTGATAACAGAGTTTATGTGCACTGTGTGTATATCAAACTATTTCCCTTAATAGCTCTGTGGTTTAATACAGACTATGGAGCTATGCACTCCAGGAAGATCTCTGGTTTGATCCCTGATTACATGTCCCATTAACAGATCTCAATCAAGTTAACAGATGAAGCATAACAATGGGTCCATGTGTGCTTGGGTTAAGAGGAAAATCAGCTAACATTCCTGCATTGTGCTTATGATCACTATCCAGTCATCTCTGTTAAAAAGTATTCATATGTATGGGCATGTGATGAGGACGTGTTTGACTCCGATCCCTCTCAGTTGCCCAGTATCTTGATGTCACATGCGAAATGGCTGCATCAGCAAGGTTGAGCAGTTGAGTAACAACTAGTCAAAGCAGTTGAGTAGTTGGCATCAGGGGAGAAAAGGAAATAAAAGAAATAAACTTGCAATAATATGTTAAAATACAGCCGTTAATAGCATTTTGCCTTCTGATGGAATTTATTACAGCACACAGTTGCACTTTTACACCGTGTAAACCAGAAGCCCATTTTTAAGTTTGTATTATCAATCATCGGAAACTTGGAAAGGGTTTTACAAATATTTGTAACATATTGAGGAGAACTGTGACTGTGAAAAGGCTGAACTACCTCTTCTCATCCTCATGACCTGTCTACAATTTTTAACACAGTTGAGCACACCATCCTCCTGTAATGCCTCTCCGCTGTCATCCAACTGGGTGGGACGACTTTCAACTGGTTCTACCCTTACCTATCTAATTGCAGCCAGATAATTTACAATGGATTCTCTTCCTGCTGCTTCAGCACTACCTCTGGTGTCGTCCAAGGATCTATCATTTCTTCCCTTCATTTCTACCTGAAATGATGTTGATCTTTTGGTCCTGATAAAGTCAATGGCCATTTGCATTGCTTGCTGGCCATTCCACTGGGGAACCCAGCCATGGGAGGTCATCTTCGGCACAGCTGGAAGATCCTGCTGGTGGGAAGGCAGGAAAGTCCCAACTCCCTTAATTTGATTGATTTGATTTGATTTATTATTGTCACATGTATTAGTACACAGTGAAAAGTATTGTTTCTTGTGCGCTATATAGACAAAACATAGTGTACATAGGGAAGGAAAGGAAAGAGATCCGTGTTACGGTCAAACCTAGGATGAAGAGAAAGATCAATTTAATGTGAGGTTGGTCCATTCAAAAGTCTGATGGCAGCACGGAAGAAGCTATTCTTGGTTTGGTTGGTATGTGACCCCAGACTTTTGTATCTTTCTGTTGACAGAAGAAGGTGGAAGAGAATATGTCTGGATGAGTGGGGTCCTTGATTATGTTGGCTGCTTTTCTGAGGAAGTGGGAAGTGTAGACAGAGTCAGTGCATGGGAGGCTGGTTTGCATGATGATCTGGACTTCGTTCACGTCGCTTTGTAGTTTTTTGCGGACTTGGACAGAGCAGGAGCTATACCAAGCTACGGTACATCCAGAAAGAATACTTTCTATGGTGTACCTGTAAAAGTTGATGAGAGTCATAGAGGACATGGCCAAATTGCCTTAGCCTCATGAGAAAGTAGAGGCGTTGGTGGGCTTTTTTAACTATAGCGTCGCATGGAGGAACCAGGACAAGTTGTTGGTGATCTGGACATCTAGAAACTTGAAGCTGTCAACCATTTCCACTTTGTCCCCGTTGATGTACACAGAGTAATATCCTCCACTATGCTTCCTGGAGTTGATGACTATCTCCTTCGTTTCACTGATATTGAGGGAGAGATTATTGTCACCGCACCAGTTCACTAGACTCTTGGTCTCTTTCCTGTGCTCTGATGACCCACTATGGGAGTGTCATCAGAAAACTTGAAAATTGAGTTGGGCGGGAATTTGGCCACACAGCAATTGGAATATAAGGAGTATCGTAAGGGGCTGAGATCCCTGTGGGGCGCCGTTGTTAGGGATGATCATGGAGGAGGTGTTGTTGCCTATCCTTACTGATTGTGGTCTGTGGGTTAGGAAGTCTAGGATTCAGTCGCAGAGGGAGGAGCCCAGGCTCAGGCAACAGAGTTTGGAAGTGAGTTTTGTAGGAATAATGGTGTTGAAGGTTGAGCTATAACAATGACTAAGAGTCTGAAATAGGTGTCTTTGTTATCTAGGTATTACAGGGTTGAGTGTAAGGCCGGGGAGATGGCATCTGCTGTGGCAATAAATGAACTGTAGTTGGTCTGGGCAACCTGGGACAGGTTCTCTGCCTAATTAAGGGAGGATGACACACTCTCAAAGCTGGAGGGCCAATCAGGGGTCTTTCAGATTGAGAGGGTGGCATTCTGGCAGCCACAGTTATTAATACACAGGGACAGAAAGAACATATACACACAATGTATCTGTTTCAGGTAACAAAATAAGTGATAGCCATTTGCTGGTTCAGTCTTCAAATCAATGCCTTCACCAATCGGAGTAAAGCTGTCTGGTTTACCGTTTCAGTGTTTGACAGTTAACTGTTAGTCACCATTCACTAGTGCATTCTCTATGGTAACATCTCAACAAACCAGAATCCACTTGACAACCTATTAGTACTATCTGCTCAAACAGCATAAAGTTGTTGTTTTCCCTGCCATTGGTATTCTTGGAATTGCACTGATGAGTGCAAGATGAAAATCTTTGATAAAATGTCTTTTTTCAGTAATACTCACATTGTGTACTACCAAGTGACTATTTGTTTGTAGTTGTTTTCATTTCAGAGCTGTGGGGCTCACTAGTGCCAGCACAAGTGCTGTATCTAATCTTGTCAGCTATGGTTACTTTCTATTATTTTTCAAGGAGCTACCTGCTGTAATTGGCAAAACAGTAACAGTTCCTGACATGGTTGCTGCTCGCCTTTGCTGCTGACAGTAGACAGGTAGCTCCCTCCTCCTGCTAGTGTTTGGCACCTCTAGTTGAACGCTGTTAAATCATTTGAATGCAAAAATTGCAACACAAGAGTGACGTAATTGAAACACAGGGTCAGGATCCAGGATTCAGCCAGTTGTCACATTCCTAAACCACCTGAAAAATCCATCACAAGGAGCCAGCAAAGGGATACATTAAGTGAGAGGTCAAAAATTGGCAGTGGCAGTAGGAAAATGTGAGGTTATCTCCTTTTCTATGAAGAGAAGAACTGGAAAGTTTTTAAATAAAGAGACTGCAGGCTACTGAGAGAGAGACTACAACTGTGGTACAGAGGGATCTGGACATCCTCGCACACAAAGTACAAAAATTTAACATGCAGTTACAGGAAATAATTAGGAAGATAAAATGGAACTTGTCTTTATTAGAACAGGGATGGAATCTAAAAGTAGCAAAATCTTGTTACGTCTATACAGAGTGATGGTGAGACCATTCCTATAGTACTGCATGCAGTTAGTTAAGGAGGCTATACTTGCATTGGACAGTTTGTGGAAAGTTCACCAGACTGATTTTTGGGGTGAAGGGGTGTCCTGTGAGGAAAGGTTGAGTCTATGCTCACCAGAGTTCAGAGAATGAGAAATTACCTTGTTGAATAATTCATGATTCTGAGGGGGGTTTGTCAGGTGAGACGTGAAGAAATTGTTTTCCCTTTTGGGGAATCTAGATCTAGGGAGCATGGTTTCAGAATAAGCCATTTTCCAACCAGCAAGATCTGTGATTTCCAGAGTTTCATCAAAACTTGAGCCCCCATCACCATTTCCGCAGACAAGCATGGGTTCAAGATCGCACCCTCCCCCCCATAGTTTGTATTCAGAATCTTTTGAAAGTGAAGTTTAAAAGATCCCACCATGCTTCTTTCTTGCCTCTGCCCACTCACTCAGTAGGCAACTGAACCAATGAGCCATACATAAGTAATGCAAGTGTTGGAATGCTTGTGAAGGTAAAGTCACATGTTTGCATTTAAAAAGAAATGGCTGCTCTTATAACCTTACGAATGTTTCAATCAGACAGAGCCATTCATTGTTTCAACAACAGAAAATTTACCTCACTTCACACCTCTCAATTTTGTACAATTAACATGAAGACATTGAAAAATAATCAAAGAAAGAATAGCTTATTCTAACCTCACAATGATGTCAATAAATCAAACCTAACCCTCCATGTAAAGAGGCCACCTGGAGAAACAGATGTCTGGCCATCTGTTTCTTTGATAGAGTTCCCAGGAATGTAAGGGGCATGGGGGCTTGGGGGTGGCATGGATGTCATGATGAGTTGGTGGCTAGTGAGGGGGTGCGAGTGCCAAGGGCTACAGGACATACAAACTCATAGTACAACTGGGATGAAGTCCCACAAAACTCAGGTGTCTTGTCACAGAGATTTTGAGGAAAGTGGAGTTGAGGACATGATCAGTTTTTATTAAATGTTGAAGCAGACTTGAGGAGAGAATGGCCTGTTTCATTTCTTATGTTCCTATGAATTAAATAAATCCATCATGTGGAATTAGGAAATGGCAAATACGTTGTATGAATTTTTCATATCAGTTTCTATGACTAAAAACTTAAAAAGAATTAAGCCTCATCAAATTTACTACAGTATTTAAGACGTGCACAGGCCTGTGAAATATGTATTTGGAAGGAAATCAAAGCAGTAGAGTGATTTCCTGCCTCATGATCAGTACACCAATTTTCCAACAGGTGGAAAGTATCGACTTACACTATTTTAGATATAATAATGCTCATTTACAAATGTTGACATAGCTTTCATGTGGTTTTATGTTTGTAGACTAAAATACATTTGTTTAGAAATCTACAAGGAGATACATCCAATTATTTTAGCTATGCAGTAAATTCTGATGTGTTCCGTGGCACACACTACTTGTAAATCACACTAATAGACAGGCTTAAATCAATATTTGTGGACTATAATAAGGAAATTGGAGTCTTTTAAAAATATTTTTCACTGAGGTTAAAATCAATGTACAAGTTATCAATATATGGCGAGGAATTAAGTCATTAATACAGATTTAGATTAATTCAATCTATATTAGTGCATGGCCAATTGTTGCATTATTTTGAATGGACATGTTGACCCCAAAATTCCTGGGTTGGGAGAGGACATAAATCCAACTATTTGAAGAGAATTCAGGATATGAATTGGAACCTGGCTCCACAGGATTCTGTGCAGATTAGCTGTTGCCCTGCACCATTCTAGAAAGGCAGATCAGGAAGTTGGGAACTGCTGATGGGGTCTTTCAGATCATATTGACCTGCTCAGTATTTTGGAATGAGATTTCCAACCTTGAGCTAAGGAAGGTGGGGGTTCCACTCTGCCACACTTAGCTGGTAGAGCAGAAACTCTGGAAATTCTGGGCCATCAGATTCTGGATGCAATTGCAACATCTCTGTGGCTGACATTTTTTCTATTGCAAAGACAAGGCAAGGCAGGCCCTTTATGATAATATTAAAGGTTTAAAGAGTTCCACATTTGGCTAAATGTTCCAGAAGCTGGAAGGTTTAGATTACAGGAAGCCGTGAGTAGTGATGAATGATTGTCTCTCTGAAGGAAGGTATATAGTGGGATTTTTTAGGGGTTGGTGTTAGGATCCCTACTTCGTTAATGATATAGACTTGGATGTATAGGGCACAATTCCAAAATTTGCAAATGACGCAAAACTTGGAAATATTATGAACTGTGAGGAAGCTAATGATAGCCTTCAAGAGGGCGGAATGGAACACTGTCAAAACTTCCTGCTGCCTCAGCAAAGCAGCCAGCATAATTAAGGATCCCACGCACACAGACATACTCTCTTCCACCTTCTTCCATCAGGAAAAGATGCACAAGTCTGAGGTCATGTACCAACCGACTCAAGAACAGCTTCAGCCCTGCTGCCATCAGACTTTTCGAATAGACTCTACACCCTAGCTTTGACTGTAAGACTACATTCTGCACTCCCTTGTTTCCTTCTCTATGTATGGTATGCTTTGTCTGTATACTGTGCAAGAACCAAATCTTTTCACTGCATGCTAATATGTGCGACAATAAATCAAATCAAAAATGGCAAATGAGATTTATGACAAAGAAATGCAGGTAATTCATTTTGCTAGGAAGAATGACGGACAACAAAAATAAAGGATACAATTCTAAAGGGAGCGGAGGGACCTGTGTGAGGGTTATTTGCTTAAAACATTGAAGGTGATAGGGCAGGTTAAGAAAATGGGTAATGAATATCTGGGGTCCTGAGCTTTATAATTAGGGATATACAGTGCAAAATCAAAGACATTATGATAACATTTTGATTCAATCTCAACTGAAATGCAGTGTCAAGTTTTGGGCACCACACTTTGGGAAGGCTTTAGCGAGGGTACAGAAAATACTAGAGATTAGGTATTTCAGTTCCCCAGATAGCTGGGACTCTTCCTTCAGAGGTGAGAAGATTAAGAGGAGATCTGATAGAGGTGTTCAAAATCATGAAGTGTCCAGATAGGGAGAAATTATTCCTGTCGGCAGAAGGATCAAGAACTAAAGGGCACCGATTTAAGATGATTGGCCAAAGAATTGCCATGAGGAAAAACTTATTTACACAACAAATGATATGGATCTGAAACATACTGCCTGAGAGTGTGCTGGAGACAGATTTAATTGAGGAGTTCAAAAGAGAATTGGATAATTATCTGAAAAGTGAAAAATTACAGGGCTCTAGGGAATAGATGGTGGATTGGGACTAGGTGAGTTACTAGACAGCTGGCACAGACATGACAAGTCAATTGGCCTCCTCTCTTCTGTAATCATTCTATGATTCTATTTACAATATTTATATACTGGGCTGAGAAAACTGAAATTATAATGGAAAAAGTGCAGGATAAAACATGAATACACAGCCTTCACTACAACGAGCAGAAACTATTATATGTAATTAAAATATCAACTTGCCTATTAGTGTTTATGTTTAAATATTAGTGCAGTAATCTTCACTACAAACTAAGTAGATACATAATACATTGTTGCATTAGTAATCAATTTAGACTAAACATGTTTGGCAATTTGAAAGCACTGCTGTAGAGATGAGAAACACAGAATATCTTTTGGAGTTTAAAAACATTTAAGGAATAGAACTTTATTATTTTGAGTTAATAACCTCCTAATAACAAAATGCTTTCAGCAGTTGATTTAATAAACATTGTTGAGCAGTATTGTTAAATTATTTGTGCAGTGTGAGCTAGGCATTGTAAGAATTTTATATCTAACAGATTGTGGCTTTGATGAAGCTGGAATAGATGGAATCGTTTGGTAATTATGTGCAAATATGCTATAAGGCTCTAAAATTCTTTTATCTCAAATTGCGGGTTTAGTGGTTGATGTGAGTATGAGATTAATCTTTGGGGCAACAACTGCAAACCACGTAGCATCTTTAATGTGAAGTGCTTCAGCACAACATCATCAAACAGAATTTGACAGTGTCACATCAGCAGATGTTAAGACCAGTGTCCAGAAACTGGGGAAAGAGGTAGGTTTAAGGACTACCTTAAAAGAGGACAGTGAGGTAGGAGGCAGGGTAGGTTAGGAATTTCAGAGCTCTAAATAGAGGCAGGAATTGGTATAGCGATTAAAATTGCAGATGCACAAGAGAATGGGATTGGAGGAGTGTAGAGATCTTCATTTGGAGTGCACTAGATTTGGATGAATTTAGAATGTAGAGAGGAATGGGACAATGGAGGGATTAGTGACAGTGTCACATAAGTACATATAAATAGCCCTCACAAGCTTTGATTAAAATAAATTTACTGCCTCTTAGTCATCATTTTAGGCTGCCTGTCAAAGTGTACAACTTAAGCTGCTAAGTGACAAAGCCTTTCATGTGTTGTCTTATTCATGAATGTATAATGAACTGGTTTGGCTGGCAAGAGTCACATGTGGGGCTTTGGATTGATCCTGCAGTATAAAAGTTTGGAACTATAATCACTTCCTCTGACACAGTCAGAGTGGCCCAGAACTTATTTGCAAACCTATGGTTGTATGATAGGAACATAGCATTGTGATACACAGCTAATGAGAAAGATCTTGAGAAGTGCATTACAAATGATGAGCCCACAGAATCCATAGAATCCCTACAGTGCAGAAAGAGGCCAGCTGGCCGATCAAATTTGCACTGACTCTCTGAAAAAGCTAGTCCCATCCTCCAGCCCTATCTCCATGGCTCTCTAAATTCATCACCTTCAAATATGTATCAAGCTCTCCTTTAAAACTTCTTATGGAATCCTCCTCCACTCTCCCAGGCAGCACATTCCAAATCCCAAAAACTCTCAGAGTAAGGAGGTTTTTCCTCATCTCGCTCCTAGCTCTCTGCTGACCATCTTGAAATTGCGACCCCTACTCACTGACGTAACATAACACCGAAGCAGAATATTCTCATTTACTCTGTCACAATCATTATTACTTTCAAACACCTCAATAAGGTCACTTCTTAATCTTCTTTGCTCCATGGAGAATAAGCCCAATTTATCTAATTTTTCCTTGTATGTAAACTTCCTCATTCATGGTATTATTCTGGTAAATCTCCTTTGAACTCTCTCTAGAGTCCCTCTAGGGCTTTAACATCCTTCCTTAAATTAAGTGGCCAGAACTGAACAAACACTCTAAATGCGGTCTGACTAATGGTTTGTAGAGGTGTAACTTCACTTTATTTGCAGATGCAGGATGAATGTGTAAACTCCATACAGACAGCCACACAAAGCTGGAATCAAACCCAGGTCCCTGGTGCTGTGAGACAACAGTGCTAACCACTGTGTCACCACGCTACTCAACGGGATATGCATCAGAAGGATGGTTGGACTCTCTGCTGCAGCTTGCTTAATATGGTTTTGCTACATCTTCCTGCTGTTTCTTTTCCTCTTCTTCTTCCAAAATGTATATAATATAACATTATAT